>NC_073638.1:21612500-22237500 GCF_029407905.1 Bubalus kerabau | reverse complement strand
TGAAAGTGTGGAGTCTTAACCACACTTTGTGGTTATTAACCACCAGGAAATTCCTAGGAAGAGGTTTAAAATAAGGAAGTAGGAGAGATGAATAACACAGAGAAGAAAAACAAGGGAACATTCTCTCTCTGCACAGTAATCAGTTAGTTTTCAGAATTTTTTTCAAAGAATGCCATTTATTGAAACCTACATGCCACGATGCTCCTTTGACTCCAGCACCAAGGGCCTGGCACACAGTTTTTTTAATCAAACATTCACTTTTATCATTAAATTTTATGATTGATCTTTTCATTCATTCATTCAACAAACAATTATTGAGTACTTACCACGTACTAGATTTTGAGAATATAAAATTAATTATATGTGACCTCCGATCTCAAAGAGTTTATAGTCCAGTATAGATGACAGGTGTGATAACAAATAATTGTTGTTGTTATTTAGTTGCTAAGTCGTGTCCAACTCTGCAGCCCCATGGACTATAGCCCACCAGGCTCCTCTGTCCATAGGATTTCCCAGGCAAGAATACTGGAGTGGGTCGCTATTTCCTTCTCCAAGGGATCTTTCAGACCCAGGGACTGAACGTGTGTCTCTGGGTTGGCAGGTAGATTCTTTACCACTGAGCCACCTGGGAATCACCTAACAAATACTTAATACATTAAAATCAGATTTGTACAAACTGCAAAGGAAGACCAAAGATGGAGTAGTTAATTCTACCTGGAAGAGGTCAGAAACTTCCCTTAGTTAAATTGTTTAAACAATTTGAGAATTGTTAAACAAAGCACCTAAAAAAATGATCATATGTAGAATTTGGAAAAGGCATTCCAAGAATGAAGGATACTTATAAAGGCATGAAAAAGGATCACGTATCTATAAAACTGGAAGTTGACTAGTAAGGCTCGAGCATAATACTTTGGGAAGTAATGGAAAGTGAGGATAATAAGGTAGGCACGGCCCCAATCACAAAGGACTCTGCCAGACTAAGACATTTAGATATTAGTCTTAAGCTCTAGGGAGATATTAAAAGGAATTGATAAGATCAGACTGGCATTTTAGAAAGGTCAATCTAGCAGCAAAATAAAGGGTTGGATGGGAGAAATTCTGGAAATGGTGATCCCATTAAGAGGCAATTAAAATAATCTGAAAGGTGAGGAAGGGTAAGATATAGCCCTGGAGCTAGAGAAGGGATGAATTTGAGAGAACTTTAGAAGGTAAAAGTCTTAGTACTTTGGATATAGTTGAATGTCAAGGATAAAAGAGAAAGTGAAAAATAACCAAAATTTATGATCTAGGAAATAGATTTATGGTAGTTACCTAAGACAGGGGAACACAAGTGTCATCCATTTAAAATGTTTACTGGGTGTTTACTGGGTGCCTATTATGTATCAAGAACTAGAGATGCAAAAATAGTGAAAAGTGAAAGTGTTAGTCGCTCAGTTGTGTCCGACTCTTTGCAGCCCCATGGACTGTAGCCCACCAGGCTCCTCTGTCCATGGGATTCTCCAGGCAAGAATATACTGCAGATAGGCCTTAAAGGAGGGTTTAAAGTTAAATGAGGTTATAAGAGTGCACCACTTCTCATCCCAAAGAACTGGCGCCCCCATACAAAGAGGAAGAAACACCAGAGCTCGCTCTCTACCATATGAAGACGCAGCAGGAAGGTGACTGTCTGCAAGCCAGGAAGAACACCCTCCCTCAGCAAACCTGACCACACTGGCATCCTCATCTTGGCACTTCCAGCCTCCAGAACTGTGAGAAAACAAACTGCTGTTAAGTCACTCAGTCTGTGGTGTCTGTTATGGCAGTCCAAGCTGACCAATAAAATGTTATACACACACTTTGGGTGGACTGGAGGGTAAGAGTACGTCAGATGTCACACAGAAGTCTGGTAGATAGAGACAAGTGTGGTAAATAGGTCACTGATGACATTAATGAGCGGACTTTCGGGTGACTAGTGAAGAAGGCCGAGTTGGATTACACAGACTCTCTGAGTAAAAAAGAAAAAGCATAATGAGAGAGAAATAGTCTTACTCCACTTTAAATCATATTGATAAAATGATCACTGTTGTTTCAGGGTGACATTACTATAGAAGTTATATACAAAAACCACAGAGGGAGTTCTCTGGTGGCCTGGTGGTTAGGATTTGGTGCTTTCACCGCGGAGGCCCGGGTGTGATCCCTGTTTGGGGAACCATCTTCTATGCTGTGCGGTGCAGCCAAACTATACATAAATACATAAAAGTAATTTTTAAAAATCTTAAAAACCTCAGAGAACAAATGACCCAGAAACACAGCGTTGTGTATATGTATGTGTAAATAACATACATGATTTTAAAAGGCATCACAAATCAATTTTAGCTTTTATACTGACATGTATGGTTCATTTGGAGTCAACTTTTTATATGTGGCATGAAGTGTGGGTCAATGATCTTTTTTTGATATGGGTCTTTAATTGTTCCAGGACGATTTGTTGAAAAGCCTACCCTTGAGCCATCAAATAGATATTGCACTGTTATTAATAATCAACTGGTCAAATTCAGTGAGTCTGCTTCTGGACTTTCTATTCTGTCCCAGTGATCTCCATGTCTGTCTATGCACTTATAATGCACTGTGTTGATTACTCCAACTTCATAGCTAGTTTTGAAATCAGGTGGTGTGGCCCGCTAACTCCTTTGTTTATTTTTCTCAAATTTTTTTTTAAACTATTCTAATCTCATCCATGGAAATTTTAGTATCAGCTTCTTTATATCTACAAAAAGTCTGACAGGACTTTAAAAAATATTTATTGGGCTGCTCTGGGTCTCAGTTGTGACACTTGAGATTTTTTGCTCAGTTCAGTTCAGTCACTCGGTCGTGTCCAACTCTCTGCGACCCCATGGACTGCAGTACACCAGGCTTCTGTGTCCATCACCAACTCCCAGAGCTTACTCAAACTCACATCCATCGAGTCAGTGAGGCCATCCAACCAGCTCATCCTCTGTCATCCCCTTCTCCTCCTCCTCCTTTTGCAGCATGCAAATTCTTAGTTGCATCAGGTAAGATCCACCCTGACCAAGATCAAAATTCAGGCCCCCGGCACAGAGTCCTCACTACTGGACCGCCAGGGAAGTCCCCTGTTAGGATATTTTTTTAATTTATTTATTTATTGGACGATAACCCTGTTAGGATTTTTATTGGAATAACATGACGCTACAGATCATTTGGGGAGAATGAACCATCTTCACAAGGTTGAGCTATATTTATCCCATCAAACAAGGCAGTTTCCCAATTACTATGATACTGATAAACAATAATTTTGTAAGTGGTAAAAAAAAAAAAAAACCATGTCATAAAAACCAGATTATTTTTTTAAATGTACCATCTCCCTTGTTTCTATTTGTTCCATATATTTTTTGTTCCTTTTCTCTTTTGTCTTTTTCTCCCCACCTTTGGAATGTGTGTATATATGTATATGCATATCTGTATATACATATAGGGACTTCTCTTGTGGCTCAGATGGTAAAGAATCTGCTTGCAGTGCAGGAGACGTGGCTTGATCCCTGAATTAAGAAGATTCCTTGGAGAAGGGAATGCTACCCACTCCAGTATTTTTGCCTGGAGAATTCCACGGACAGAGGAGCCTGGCAGACTACAGTCTATGGCATCACAAAGAGTTGGACACAACTTAGCGACTAAGCACTCATGCAGATATGTGTCTTCAAAACCCAGAATGTTTAGGTCCTCAATTTGGATACATCATTTCAACATGTAAATGATATTTTAAACAGTGAGATATTTTACTTTTTTTTTTGGTATTGGATTATTTTTACAATTTCTTACCTCTGCTATTAATTTGTTATTTATTCTTTAAAAATTTAGTGGTTGTTCTTAGATTTTTATATATATATATCTTTAGTCAGTCAGCTTTCAAATGATATTATACCACTTCACATGTAAGAACTACAGAAGTTACAACAGTAGAGTCCTAATTCCTCTATCCTGATCTTTGTATTACTGCCATACATTTCACTTTCAAATATGAAATAAACCAGTAACACATCAATACTATTTTTGCTTTAAACAGCCTATTATCTTTCAGAGTAATTAAAAATAAGGGGTAAAAAGTCTTTTATATTTTCCTTCATTCTAACCACTTCTTTTTGTATATCCCAGTTTCTCCCGTCTCATATTCCTCCTGTCTGAAGAAATTCCTTTAACATTTCCTGCAGTGAAAGTCTGTTTGTAATGAATTCTCTTGGGTTTTGTGTATAAAAACAAATACTCTCTAGCTACAGAATTATAGGTTGTTTTTTTTTTCCTTTCAGTACTTTAAAGATGTCCCCCCACTATCTTATGACCTGCAGGTTCTGATAAGAATTCTGTAATTCTCATCTTTGTTCTTCTGTTTGTAATATTTTCCCCCATCTCTGGTTACCTTCAAGATTTTCTCTTTTTTTTGATTTTCAGTAATTTGACTCCTTTATTGTCATTGTTATTCATCAGATCAGATCAGATCAGATCAGTCGCTCAGTCGTGTCCGACTCTTTGCGACCCCATGAATCACAGCACACCAGGCCTCCCTGTCCAACACCAACTCCCGGAGTTCACTCAGACTCACGTGTATCAAGTCAGTGATGCCATCCAGCCATCTCATCCTCTGTCGTCCCCTTCTCCTCTTGCCCCCAATCCCTCCCAGCATCAGAGTCTTTTCCAATGAGTCAACTCTTCGCATGAGGTGGCCAAAGTACTAGAGTTTCAGCTTTAGCATCATTCCTTCCAAAGAACACCCAGGACTGATCTCCTTTAGAATGGACTGGTTGGATCTCCTTGCAGTCCAAGGGACTCTCAAGAGTCTTCTCCAACACCACACTTCAAAAGCATCAATTCTTTGGCGTTCAGCCTTCTTCACAGTCCAACTCTCACATCCATACATGACCACAGGAAAAACCATAGCCTTGACTAGACGGACCTTTGTTGGCAAAGTAATGTCTCTGCTTTTGAATATGCTATCTAGGTTGGTCATAACTTTCCTTCCAAGGAGTAA
The DNA here is from genome assembly GCF_029407905.1 of Bubalus kerabau. Classification (NCBI taxonomy): domain Eukaryota; kingdom Metazoa; phylum Chordata; class Mammalia; order Artiodactyla; family Bovidae; genus Bubalus; species Bubalus kerabau. Next base: position 22,232,480 of record NC_073638.1, on the reverse strand, counting down.
GCGTCTTTTAATTTCATGGCTGCAGTCACCATCTGCAGTGATTTTGGAGCCCAAAAAAATAAAGTCAGCCACTGTTTCCACTGTTTCCCCATCTATTTCCCATGAAGTGATGGGACCAGATGCCATGATCTTAGTTTTCTGAATGTTGAGCTTTAAGCCAACTTTTTCACTCTCCACTTTCACTTTCATCAAGAGGCTTTTTAGTTCCTCTTCACTTTCTGCCATAAGGGTGGTGTCATCTGCATATCTGAGGTTATTGATATTTCTCCCAGCAATCTTGATTCCAGCTCGTGCTTCTTCCAGCCCAGTGTTTCTCATGATGTACTCTGCATATAAGTTAAATAAACAGGGTGACAATACACAGCCTTGACGTACTCCTTTTCCTATTTGGAACCAGTCTGTTGTTCCATGTCCAGTTCTAACCGTTGCTTCCTGACCTGCATACAAATTTCTCAAGAGGCAGGTCAGGTGGTCAGGTATTCCCATCTCTTTCAGAATTTTCCACAGTTTATTGTGATCCACACAGTCAAAGGCTTTGGCATAGTCAATAAAGCAGAAATACAAGTTTTTCTGGAACTCTCTTGCTTTTTCAATGATCCAGCGGATGTTGGCAATTTGATCTCTGGTTCCTCTGCCGTTTCTAAAACCAGCTTGAACATCAGGAAGTTGCAATTCTCAGAACTTCTTGGATCTGTGGTGTGATGTCTTTATATATTTTTGGAAAATAACTGGCCTTTATGTCTTCAAATGCTTCTTCTGCCCAGTTCTGTCTCTTTTGGATCAGAGATTCTAGTTACATGTATCTTCATCCATATGGATATTATCCTATCACTACCGGCTTGTTTTTCCTCTCGCCTGCTCTTTTTCTTTTCGTACTGCAGTTTGGGTAATTCCTATTGACCTATCTTCAAGTTCACTGATTCTTTCCTTAGCTGTGTTTGTTGAGTCTTCTGATGTCCCTGCTCAAGACACTCTTCATCTTTGTAATATTTATTTTTATTTCTAGCATTCCATTTGACTCCTTTTCATAATTTCCATCTCTCTGCTAAAATTCCTCACCTGTACATGCATTATATAAACATTTTTACTTCAGCCATTAACATAGTTCTAAAAACTCCTTTTCTGATGGTTTCAATATCTTAGTCATGTCCGAGTCAACTCTTGAGTAGACCCTTATTGACTCCTGACAGTGGTGTGCATTTTTCTTGTTCCTGTGGATGTCGTATGATTTTTTTATTGACTGTCAGACTTCCTGTGTAAGTCTTCCTGTGTAAGACGGTAGAGACTAAGGAAAAAAATGTTTATGTCTAGAAATGGGCACACTGTTCTTCCTGGCCACTGGTGGGAACAGCAGAATCAGTCACGTCAGGAGTTGAGCTGAGACTGGGATTTTTGTTAAGGTTAATTTCAGTGCACCATCACCTTCACATTTCTCTAGGGTTATGTTGAGGAGCTGCACCCCGCAGGGTTTTCCCTTAATGTTCCTGCTCTACCCTCAACTTTATCATTATTAGTTTGGTCACACCATGCAGCATGTGAGATCTTAGTTCCCTGACCAGGGATTGAACCTGCGCCCCCTGCATTGGGAGCACAGAGTCTTAACCACTGTACCAGGAGGGAAGCCCCCACCCTCAGCTGCAGACTTGACTTGTGTGCCCCTCCCTCAGAGGCAGACTGCTGGCCCTTCTTACACAGCACTTGCTCACCCTGCGGGGAGGGCTGAGGGAGGCTTCTCTGTGACCCAACCTCAGTCTTGAGGTGGGGCTTTCTCAGTGATCCTACCCTTTCCCCAGTGGAAGGCTACCTCTAATGATCTGAGCCCAAGGCAGTTAGCTGCCACTTCCGGGGGTGGGAGGGTTGAGAGTTCTTTTATCCTTTCTTTTTCCCCCCTAGCTGAAGTAGGTCTTCACCTTTGCCTGAGATGGGGACGACGAAGGGGAAACAGGATTTGCTGCCCTTCCTCAGCGGCTTAAAACTTTTGTTCTTTAAGGGACCAAGGCCCAGATGGTGCTTCATGCTTTTCTGGCAGCGGCAGCCGGTCCCTCCTCTCAGCCCCCACCCCCAAAACAGGATTTCCCTACGCTCTGTTCCCACAACTGGTCTTTGCCATAAGCACCCAAATGGAGGTCAACAGAAGCGTCAGCAAGCAGGTGCAAACTCTTCTTGCGTTCGTGGCCCCCAGGGTTCCTAGTCTCTGCCCAGCCTTTTACAATTTATTAAAATCTCAGCTGAGTTCCTGTTTGTACAGTGGCCCCGTCTTCCCCCTGCGCTCTGCCACAGGTGAGCCAGTGTTGGTATCCCATCTGTGCTTGGAGGCACTGTTGACCTTTCAGGCTGGCTGGCTGCCCTCCGATTTCATCTCTCTGATGGATTTAAGACAGTTATAATATTTTAGACTATTCAACCTTTTCTCTCTGTTAGCACAGCTCCTTGCAGGCTTATTGTAATTCACTTTTTAAAAAACTGAGGTATAATTCATGTAACACAAAACTCACCATTTTAACAACTTAAAGTGTAGAATTCAGTGGCACTTAATACATTCACAGCGATGTGTAACCGTCACCACTATCTAGTTCCAGAACATTCTCATTATCTGAAAAAGAAACCTCATACTCACTGAACTGCCTTCCTAATCCTGACATCTGTCTAATCTATTTTCTGTCTCGATGGATTTGCCTATTCTGGATATTTCATAGAAAAGGATCCTTCCAATTTCTGCCCTTTTCTGTTTGGCATCTTTCACTTAACATTTTCAAGATTCATTTATGTTGTAGCAGGCATCAGTAATTCATTCCTCTTTGTGGCTGAATAACATTCCATTATATGCATATATGCAGAAATTGTTTGCCCTTTTATCGACTGATGGACATTTGGCTGTTTGCACCTTTTAGCTACTGTGAATAATTCTGCTATGAACATGCGTGTACACGTTTTTTTTTTGAACACTTGCTTTTCATTCTTTTGGGTATACACCTGGGAATGGAATTGCGAAGTCATATAGTAATTCTATGTGTAACTTTTGAAGAGCCAGCAAACTGGTTTCTGCCGTTTTACATCCCTATCAGCAATGTACCTGAGGTTCAACTTCTCTACATCCTCACCAACACTTTTACTTATTTTTTCAGAATCATCAGTAGGCATGAAGTGGTATCTCACTGTGGTTTTGGTTTGCATTTTCCTAATAACTAACAACGTTAAGCATATTTGCATGTGCGTATTGGCCATTTGGGGCTTCCCTGGTGACTCAGCAGTAAAGAATCTACCTGCAATGCAACAGACGCAGGAGACACGGGTTCGATCCCTGGGTGGGGAAGATCCCCTGGAGGACAGCATGGCAACCCACTCCAGTATTCTTGCCTGGAGAATCCCATGGACACAGGAGCCTGGCGGACTACAGTCCATGGGGCCACAAAGAGTCAAACGCCACTGAAGAGACTGAGCACACACACATAAACCTTGGCCATTTATTCATCTTCTTCGGGGAAATGTCTATTCAAGTCCTTTGCCCACCTGTTATTAATATCAGATTTTTTTTTTGGTCTTCTGTTGCTAAGTTAGAAGAGTTCTTTATCCTAGGCCCTTAATAGATAAATGATTTTGAAATATTTTCTCTTATTCTGGTTGTCTTCACTTTCTTGATAATGTTCTTTGATCCAAATAGTTTTTAATTTTGATGAAGTCCATTTTCCTATTTTTTTCTTTTATTGCTCATGCTTTTAATGTCTAAGAATTCAAGGTCATAAATATTTTCCCCTGTGTTTTCTTCTGAGAGTTTTAGTTTTAATACTTATATTTAGGTCAATGATGCATTTTAAATTAATTCTGTACATAATGTGAAGTACAGGTCCTTCTTTTGCATATGTTCTTTTGCATATGGATATCCAGTTGTCCTGACACCATTTGTGGGAGATACTATTTGCTTGTCAAATTATCATAGATGTGTGGGTTTTATCTGAAATCTCAATTTATTCCACTAATCTAATGTGCATGCCTGCTAAGTTGCTTCAGTCATGTCCCTATGGACTGTAGCCCGCCAGGCTCCTCTGTCCATGGGATTCTCCAGGCAAGAATACTGCAGTGGGTTGACATGCCCTCCTCCAGGGGATCTTCCTGAACCAGGGATTGAACCTGGTCTCCTGCAGCTCCTGCAATGCAGGCAGATTCTTTACCACTGAGCCACCAGGGAAGCCCTCACTAATCTACTGTATTAGTTTTAAAATAATTATTGTTGTTGTTGTTTTCCCTTAAGAGTAAATTGCAAGACAGGAAGTAGGTTCAAAGAGAAGATTTCAGGAGATTTGGCTGTCATGAAAAGGAGAAAGATAGGGCACAGCCTTGCATCTCTCATATGGCACACTACACCAGATTATCCACATATAATATTTCACTTAATGTTCACAATCCTTCAAGATTATCTCCATTTCAAAAACACGAAAACTAAAATGCAAGGACGGTCATTAACATTCTTGCTCATGGTATACTCTGCTGAGAGCTACAGCTGCATCCCAGATCTGTTTGATTCTACACTCTTTTGTTTTCCCCCTCTATTGTTTTGTTTCCAGTTTTGGACATGAGTTTTGAAGTGTCTTCTGACCTGCAGAGAAGATATCCAGCTGGCATTCAAAAATATAGCCCTGCAGCTCAGAAAATGCTTGCAATTAGAGATGAAAGTTTAAAAATAACTGGCATACCAGAGTGGTTGAAGCCATGGAAGTAGAAAGGATCACGGATAGAGAATATCAGAAGGCCTAGGTCTAGACCTCCAGTGGAATCCCAGGGCACAGTCAAGGGTTAGGCAGAGGAGGAGAAGAGGAGGACGTTGTACCTCGAGACTACAGTCTAGTGAGGCCAAGCACCAAGTCCATCTTGTTCATCTCGAGATCTCTTGTGCCTAACAACAACTCTACATAGTGAATGCTCAATAAATATTTGTTGAACAAATTAACTGGTTGGTACTAAAGTTAAAGGAGAGGAATGTTTCCAGAAGGAGACTATTCAAAGGCAGTAAATGCTTTTGAAAAGTCAATGGAAGATAAGGTATGAAACATGACCACTTTGATTAGGCAACAAGACAGTCAACATGGACCCAAAAAAAACATTAAGTGGAGTAATGAGTAAAAGACCAATTAGTGGATTAAGAAGTGAAGGGGAGCTAACAATGAAGAAAGAGCACTTGTAGATCATTCTTTCAAGAAGTCTGATGCGGGGGAATAAGATAAATAACTCAGTAGCTAGAGGGTTATCAAATTGCATGAATGTTTGTATTTTTAGATGAGAAGCATTTCAGCTTGTCAATATATGTATTGAATTAACACTCCATTTTATAAGAAACTGTGAATTTATTTGCAGCCTTTTAAATAAGTAAGTCATATACAGAAAAGAATTATTCCAGGGAGTGAGAAACTTACTAGACTTATGAAAAAGAATCTCTAAATATTTAGACCTAGGTACATTGGCAGTTTAAACTAACCTAAAGCAAGTACTAAAGAGGACAAGGATAAAATAAAAAGCCTATCAAGAAAACAGAAATGACTGGTTCAAAACAATGCTAGAAAAAAACACTGAAACTAATTTGGGTACTAATAGTCTATTTCAGTCTCAGGGTAAATATCTCATTCAAGAGAAAAAAATATATGGAGGTTTGAGAATGCTACCTTATCTACTCTACAAAAAATATTTTACCTTTCACATTTGGGCAAATACTTTCTAAGGGTTTTACTTTAGACTTATTAATGTGGTTTTAAAAACTATCTTTAACATATAAAACTGGTTGTGGTCAGCCTTTTACTATTTGATTTTTATAAATTATTATTTAGATACTTTTAGATCAGGCCTGGGTAAACTATAAAAGATAAGAAAACATGAATGCTATTAAACCAAAAGGTAAGATATGAAGTAAAATAGAAATTACCAGGCAGGGTAGATTTCCCAACATGTTAGAATTAACAAGGAAAAAAAAATATAACACAGTTAAGTTCAAACAAACTGAATGACCTATGCACTCAAAGTTTCGGAAATCCCCAAAGAAATGAAACTTCTTGCCTCTAAGAAGAACTGCAAATTTTCTCTATTTGAGACTTTCAGGTGATCTGTATATGTGTTTGTTGTTTTATATTTTGCTTCGTTTGGTGTAACTGTTTGGAGCTTGTTTATTTCCAAAGATATTTTGTTTAAGATATTTTAGCCTCTCTGAATCAGCAGCATCCTGCATGTGGCTAAATGGTACTCGGGGTAATGGTGGTGGTGATAATGATGGTATGATCTTCACAGTCCTAGAAGCAAGTCGATTCTAGTATTGCTATAGAACAGTGCATTATAAAGGTGAAGTACTGGGACTTCCCTGGTCGTCCAGTGGTTAAGAATCCACCCTGCAATGCAGGCAATACAGGTTCAGTCCCTGGTTGGGGAACTAAGATCCCACATGCCTTGCCACAACTAAGACACGATGCAGCCAAATAAACAGAATAAATGAGTGTGAAGAATGTGGTACTTCTTTTTTTTTTTTTAAAAAAAGAGTGAAGTACCACAATAAAAAGTCTATCTCCAAAATATTAGTAGCATATAAATACTACATTTCTGATCTAATATGCTAGGAGTCCTTACTGAGCAATACGGAGTACTTACTTGAATTAGGGGGCCAGGACTCCCGGTACTCACTACCTGTTTGAGTTCTGGGTGACTTGCCCCGAACCTGGGGAGTGACACACAAATCACAAGAGTTATGATCAATGGGAGAATTTAACCAAGAAATTTAAATCATAAAAGTATACTTAAAATATATACTTTTCTACCACATCTTTTCCCACAGAATATAAAATTGGATGTGTTTATCCTAACAATAACAACGTACACATATAAAAAGCATTCTAGTTTTCAATGCATTTTATCATATATTTCCTCAACCAATGCCAAGCTCATTCGGGGGGAAGAGGACGGAGAGTAAGCAGTAAAGGGAGACCTGTGGGTCAAGAGCCACAATCCCTTAGACAGCTACCCAGCTGCTTAGAGTTATCTGTGAACTCCCTCCTTGACTGTCATACCATGATGAACGGTCAGCTCCCCCGAGAGGAAAACCAAAGAGAAAAGCAACTGTAACCTTCAGCAGGGCCTTCTATCTTAGCACTGCCTTCATCTACATCAAATTGACAAGAGCAGGCTTCTTCGGGGGATGAGAGAAACATCACAGAAAGAGGGTTACCCTTCTTTCTTGCTTCCTCTGGGTCTCCATGGCATGCAGGCGCTCCATGAGGCTGGAGATGCCCTGCTCCAGGCTGTCGATGGTGTGGTGCTGAGGGTCGTGGCCACTGAAGCTGGTGCGTAGGCTGCGGAGGGCGTCTCGCACAAGCTGCAGGTCGCTGCTCTGTGGGCAAAACCGCGGGGCCGCGGGCATGGCCACATGGCAGTGCCACCTGATTAACCACATCCCGACCGCGGGGCTCAAGAGCATACAGGGGAGGGGTTTCCAACAGATCTCTTATTTTTGATGGAGGAGGTGGAAATTGTAGGAAAACTTTTTCCTCCATAGATGCGAGCCCACCAACGGCTCACTACTTCTTAACTTTGGATAGTAAGTGCCTCACAGCTGTACACACCCAACAGATGCAAGAATTGGGGAACAGGGATATAAAAGGCCGACTCCACTGGCGATGACTAGGGTACCCTTTTGGTTTTGGCTGGAAGTGGCAAGTCTGTAGTCAAATCCTAAAGACATACCCCTCTGTGAACGACTGAAGCAGCTCCTTTTCCTGCCGCTGGAAGGAGAAAACCATTGCTTTGAGAGCTGTGATTGTTGTAGTTGGTCACCTAGAGCAGCAAGAAGAAAGGATGCTTGTACGAGGGAAAATTCCAAAGCAATTCCTCTTATGTTTCTTCTTTACACGAATCACTTCCTGATGTAGTGCAAAGATCTTTTTCCCTTTAGCTCACTGCTGTATCTCCAATCACTGACACTCAGAAGGCACTGCTGAATGCAGAGTGAACAAAATGAAAACCTCCGTTTGGAGTCCCTCGCCTAGCCTCTGCCTGGCCCCAGGAAGGCCTGAGAATGCTGCTCCAGCATCTCCTGCCTTTGCTTCAGTAATAAAAAGAAAAAAAAAGAACAGTGACTAAAACGTTTCGAGCCTAACTCGGTGCCAGGCAGATCTACCAGGACTGTGTTGTTATTTAGATGGACTATCTTATGTATTCTTCATCATGGCAGAGAAGGGCACTGCTATTTCCATTTTCCAGATGAGCCTTATTTCTAAGGTTCAGAAGCTAAGCAACTTAAGGTCACACAGTGGGAAAGTGTGTAAAAAAATGTTTTGTTTTTTTTTTTTAAAAAGAGAGGTAAAGCTGGGATTTGAAACCAGATTTTCTTATCCCAGAACCTGCACTTTTATCCTCCCCACCAAACAGAAACCAACCTGTGGTGCTGGTTCAGCCCTGAGTTAATAACTGAATCTCCCTCTTTGCCCCTGTCAACGTGTGACAGAGACCCCGAGCGGGAGGCAGGTTACCTCGTCTGACTCTCTTTTCATACAGTGAGCCAAAAGGACATCCTTATGTTCCAGTTCTCGCTCCAGGTCCACCTGCAAATCGTATACACTCAATCAGACAGGGAGTCCTTCAGGTCGGAGGGGCAGGAAAGTCAGTGGTGAAACCCAGTTCCCACCTGCTGGTAACTGGCCTCGGACAGTTTCCGAAGTGCTTCTTCCAACTTGGCCTGGTTCTGCAGCAGGAGGCGATCTTTCTGCCCCAGCTCCTTCTGCAACAGAGACACAGCTTTCAGACGAGTGGCAAAGCCAAGGACATCCAACAGTTCACCTTTCATGATGCCATTTCCATCTAAGGAAAGTAGAGCCCCACACAGTCAAAGGCTTTAGCATGGTCAGTGAAGGCAGACGTACATGTTTTTCTGGAATTCTCTGGCTTTTTTTAATGATCCAACGAATTGGGAATTTGATCTCTGGTTCCTCTGTGTTTTCTAAACCTAGCTTGTACATCTAGAAGTTCTCAGTTCACATACCGTTGAAGCCTATCTTGAAGGATTTTGAACATTACCTTGCTAGCATGTGAAATGAACACAATTGTACGGTAGTTCAAACATTCTTTGGCATTGCCCTTCTTTGGGATTGGATAAAGATAAAGCCTGGCTGAAATGAAGCTTCCAGACTCCTAGCTCTGAGTTCCTTCTCCTAGCCATGCTATTGACCGTCAGGGTTAGTGAATCAAAGGAACTCAGAAAAGGATTTCCTTGCAGAAAGCAAGAAGGAAAACAGAGTACTGAAGTGTTCTTTGAACAACAGCAACAATAGGCTGTTCATCAAAGGTCAGGTGGAAATAATTTCCAAACTGATACACATTCTTACTTTATATTCTCCCAAGAGCCGATTCCTCTCCTCTAGCTTCCTCTGCAGATCCACCTGCGAGAAGAATAAGACAGAATTCAATGGTGTGGGGGCATTATCTGCCAAACCAGCTAGGAAACCAGAAGGTAACTAGAGCTGATGTTGGCAGTTTACAGGATACAGCACAGAGAGGGCATGTCTACGGTAAAAACACACAGCCACTCTCCACATCTTCAGCGAGATGATCAGACTGTAGAACCACAAGGCAGCCCCAGGGTCTCAGTGTCCTCAACATCGCAGGGCTCAAGGCCAGTGTGGCACAGGCTTTCATCTAGGAACAAGGAGGAGTCCTCTGAGGGGGAACAGATCTAACAGGACTTCATACTATATCCTATTTGGGGCTCAGTGGACTCCAAGTTCACTCTCTTCAACTCACGTTCTGGTTGTGCAGCTCATCTTTGTCCATATTTGCCCTCAGTAGTTCCTGTTTGAGCTGAAGGACAGACGCGTCCTGCTGAGTCAGCCTCTGCTGCAGGGCATCCTGGGGAGAAAGCACACTCACTACGTGGTCCCAGCTCATCCATCAGGAAGCTGTTACTAAACCAGGAGACAAACAGAGCACAGGGTCCTGCCACAAGGAGATGAGCAGCAATTTTTCCGTTCCCTTCCAGGACACTAGAATCTAAAGGAAAATCCTATCCGTTGTCCTAACAGACTGATGGAAACCCGATTTTTCCCTCTGTGCTTTACTTGCCCCCACATTCCCCTGTGTTGCCAACAGCATGATGGTCTAGGGGGAGAAGATAAGTGGCCTCTGGGATCAGACAGACCTAGTCTTAAATTACACTCCTACCACTTGCTTTCATCACAGTGCATGCATGCTAAGTCGCTTCAGTCGTGTCCGACTCTTTGTGACCCTATGGACTGTAGCCCTTAAGGCTCCTCTGTCCATGGGATTTTCCAGGCAAGATTACTGGAGTGGGTTGCCACGCCCTCTTTCAGAGGATCTTCCCGACCCAGGGATTGAACCTTCGTCTCTTATGTCTCCTGCACTGGGAGGAGGGTTCTTTACCACTAGCGCCATGACAGTGATCTTGGACAATGCACTCTCCTTCCTCCCTCCTTGGCTTTCTTCTCTAAATCCTTGGCTTGCAAATAGTCAATCTAGATGAGCTCTTTTGTCCAAGAAGGCTGGGGCCTATCACTGGTTGACACCCTGGTCACAAAGGAGCCCTGGAATCACTCCGATCCTGCCTTCCAGAGCCCAGCCCCTGCCCGGTTTCCACTGCCTTTCACCGCCTTGTCTGAACCAGGACTGGGATCCTATTTCCCTGCTCAGAAATGTTCTTAGACAGAAGGTTCCTCCTCCCAGTATAATAGGATCCTACTAATTTTAGGATATCTTCCTCTTAGCTTGGACCATCTTGGTTCCCACCAGGCATAGGATAAGGTCAGTTGTACACACTTACTTAAAAGGATTGGCTATGACACAATCCACCAACCATAGTGACTTCAGATGGAACTAATGGACTACAGCTGCATCCCAGGAAATGTGCCCTGACTCTTCTCTCTTTACAGACTGCAAACAAACCAGGCAGGCTCTGGAGGATGTGAGAGTCATTCTTAAATATGCTGTCTGCCATGACAGTACATGACAAGGTGGCCTCAGATGCCCTCGGCACCAGTGGCTCAGACGAATATTTCCCAAAGTGTGCTTCATGGGATGTTAACAAGTGTTACATGAGAGGAAAAGCACTTCTGTGGTTAACAGTCCAATTGTTTTTTAGGCCAACCTCTTTATGGCAGACCTTCTCTGGTCCTTTAATATGCTATTATTCACTGTGACTCATCGAGCCTGTATGGCACTTCCCAGACTTATTTGAGCATGGAACATGCTGTTTTTTGGCATCTCAAAGGACTAAGACTACAGAACATACTCTGGAAGATGCTGCTGAGTTACACCCTAGTCTGGCTCATAAATGGCAGTGTAGGAAAGCAGCAGTTTAAGAGCATCCTTTTCCACTTCTGAGGTATTATTCATTTAGCACATCTACTCCTACTGGGGTGAAATAACATGTTAAGCAAGAGGGGGTCGCACAGAGTAGGACACGACTGAAGCGACTCAGCAGCAGCAGCAGCAAGATTATTAGCTAGATCACTGTTTGTATTAGCAAAAGACTAGACATAACCCAGAAGACTTATCAATAGGAACTGATTAAATAAATTATCATATATTTACATACTAGAATGCTACGGTCTTTATGTACTAAAATAGAATGATCTCTAAGATATATTGTTAAGTGAAAGCAGCAATGTGTCAAGCTGGGTTTATAGTATTCTATTTTTTGGGGGGAAATTACATACATACGTACGTGGGGATAAGTGGTAAGTTGCCTCCAGGAAAGACAGCTAGGTGACTGAGGGGGCAGGGCTGGAAAGCCGACTTCTCAAGGATTATCCTTTCGAACTTTTTAAACTTCAAACCATTTGAATGTTATTAACTATTCAAACCTAAGTAAATCACAATTGTTAAGAGTATGTTCTTCTTCAGAACTGAAGAAAACTGACAAAATACTGAAACTGAAGAAAACCGTAGTAACTGATTGTTTTCACACATAGAAAAAATCAAGGTGGCAGAGGGAAGTGGCAGCACCATGAGTCATAACCACCAGAAGTACAACTCAGCAAAGCAAAGGTATGTTCCTCCAGCTGTCTCACTTCCCATCCACAAAGCCCTGTCTCTGCTGGGAGCACAGAGCCTGTGAAAGGGGCCATCAGATGTACATAAGAAAAGGCTACAGGACCCAACTAGTACCCCAGTTCCCTCAGAATGCTTTACCTTGTAGAGAATTTATTTACAGTGTTATATATCTTTCTTTTTACCTTTATCCCCTGTAAGTTTCTGGCTTCTTGTTTATATTTCAGCAGCTCCTTCTGCAAACCAAATATAGTTAGATCAGATGGTAGCATCTGGGTTGCTTCAGAAGCATTACCTCATTCTGTCAGTAAGAATACGAAACTCAGATAACCATTCCAAGGAAAATCAACCCTCCACTGAGGCCACAGGCAGGTCTGGTCCAGGAAAAATGAAAAGCTGACCCATAGAAATGAACAGGACCCATCTCATTCTCTCCTGTGGCACCCACGCTCAGCTGCCCAGTTGCCCAGTTTCAACTGTTCATATTTTCTGGCCAAGAAAGAAAATGCCAAACATTCCCATAGGTTCATCATTCCTATATTTAGTAATCCTCACCAACAGGGAAACTTAATCATCAATCATAATAATCTAAATCCCTCTCCCTAAAATACATGATATCTCAATATACCTACCCCCAACCTCATGAAGTAATTATCTCACTTTTAATGTTCAGAAAGGGTTACAGAGTTCCTGTTCTCCAAGAGGGTATTGTTCTTTACAGATCAAATAAAAACACATTTGGCCCAATAATAAAATACTTTGTTAACTGTCCCTTACAACAGATTAAATATATGCACACGATTGTCACTAGGACAAAGATTTTAGGAGAGGAACACCCACAACTCAGACTCTACTCTCTCTTTTCCTATTGCAATCCCTTCAAGAGTTTGGAATTAACATATCTAAAATGGGGATTCTTCACCAGGACTCCACAGATGGGCTCCAAAGTTAGTCCACTCAAAACTCAGATCAGTAAGTGCTCCCATGCAAACTGCTAGGGAGAGGGTTAATGGCTTCAGTCATATATACTTATAACTTCAAAAAAGCTAAGACTCACTGATCTAAAAAAATTCTGGAAAGTATTCATTAATAAAAAAAGACCATACTGAACTGTTGTTAATACTACTGTACTGTATATCAGAAAACTGTAAGAGAGGTAGATCTTAAAAGTTTTCTTTATAAGAAAAAATTTGTAAATATGTTAACTAAGCTTACTGTGATTATTTCACAATACATACACATATTGAATCAACATGTTGTATACCCTGAAACTAATTATGTTATGTCAATTATTTTAAAAATAATCATATTGATAGTAGATCCATTATTTATTTTAATTAAAAAGATAAATATGAAACATTTCAAACATAAAGAAAGGTATAAGTAATAATGACACAGATATCTATTATTCCCACTGAGATTATAAAGGTGTTACTCTTTTACCATATTTATGACGTCTCTCTCTCTGGCAGTTAAAGACATAATACAGATACAGCTAGTCTGGAGTCTGCATCTTTCCCTTTTCCCCATTACTATACTAAAGTTGGTGTGTAATAGTCCCATAATTTTTTTAAAGAGTAAAATGTGCATTTCCTGACATACCTTTAGGTCTTGATTCTCCTCTATACTCTGATCCAGACGACTTTGGATTATAATCTGAATACAAGGCAAAAAGAGATGGTTATGTATCTATGCTTTAAAATTCGGAGGTCATTCATCAACAGATATTTACTGAGCAGCTACTTGATGCTAGCCAGGGTAGAGCAGCTACAAAGAACTGCCTTCCAGTGGACGCGTATGCCCTGGGGGTGCGAGGAGATGACTACAGATAAAGTTTAGAATGAGTATGTGTGTGTTGTGTGCAGAGGGTTTGGCAAAGGGAAAGAGAAATGATAAGAGATGAAGATCAAGAGGAAAATGGAACAGGATCATGAAAGCCAGGAAGGAAAATGGAGGAACTGATGAAAAAGTTTTAGGCAAAGGAATGACAAAACAAGTTTGCTTTGAAGTGAAGTTATTCTTGCTGTTTTAGGGAAAATGAATTAGAGGACAGGAGAGGAATCAGGGAAACCAGTTCGGAGGCCACCAGAATGCTGGATGAAGGCCTGAATTAAGGTAGTACCTGTGAAAATGGAGAAAAGCTGGATGAAGACATTTTAAAAGTATACTGATAAAACTTGGTGACTAAATACTGGAATTGGTTGCCATTTCCTTCTCCAGGGGATCTTTCCAACCCAGGGATCGAATCCGTGTCTCCTGCATTGACAGGAGGATTCTTTCCTACTGCACCACCTGGGAAGCCCTTCAAATATGGGTGTCAGATTTGTTTTGTGTATTTGGTTACATGGATAGTGATAAAAAACAGAAACTTAAAGGACAAATAGTTTTGAGGGTGGGGAGAGAAAGCTGTTGAATTTAGGACTCATTGAAATTGAGATGCTTATGGGACATACAGAAGAGATAACAGGCAGATGCATGTTGCCTTTACAAATGTAGAACTCCATGGAGAGAGCTAAAAATAAACATAAACTTAAATAATTATATGAATTTATTTAAATAAAAAAAATAAAGTTATTTCATGCAGAGCTAGAAATAAATATTTGAGAGGCAACATATGAGACAGGTGGGAAGTGAATGAAGCCATGGCAGCAGGTATTGCCCAGGTGAATGTACAAGACAGAAGAGAGCCCAGAGTAGAGCCCTGAGGAGCAGCAACACTTAAGGTGTAGTTGTTTTAGTGCCCAACTCATCTGCGACCCCATGGACTGTAGCCCACCAAGGTCCTCCATCCATAGGGTTTCCCAGGCAAGAGTACTGGAGTGGGTAGCCATTTCCTTCTCCAGGGGATCTTCCCAACCAGGGGTTGATTCTGCGTCTCCTGCTTGGGCAGATTCTTTACCACTGAGCCACTGGGGAAGCCCAAACCTTTAAAGGACAGGGAGAAAGAGAAAAGCTTCAAAGGGGATGTGAACTAAGAATGCTGCCTGCCGTTCATTAAAGAAACGCAGCCATCAAGCCACCACATAACAGCTGCCCAGGCAGTGAGCCTTGAGGGGACTCAGGGAGGAAACAAAGAATACCAGGATCTAGCAGGCAGCTGCCGCAACAGGAGGACACTCAGGGTGAGAAAGCACGGGATACTGGCCCCAGGTAGCTGAGCTGCACATCAGAGGATCGACTTCAGGGAGCCCTGACTCTTGCATCTTCTCCTACATAGAAAAGCGCTAAATTCCTTGAGATAGCTGGTTTTCTTTTACTAACAGTGATTTCTGAAGTTCTGACTACCTGGTTTTGTTGCAAAAATTCCTATAATGTCCTGGCTTCCCCTATTCCTCTTTGGAACAGTCTCTCAGAATTATGAGATGCTGTTTCCCAGGCTTAAGTCCTTGGTTTTGTCCACCGAATAAAACATAACCTTCAACCTTTAGACTGTGCTTTTTTTTTTCAGTCAACAGGGACCTAAGTGTAAACTCCATGAGGAGAGGGTCTGAGGTTTCATCTGTCGTTCCCGTGTCTCCAGTTCTTCAAACCGTGTCTGCACATGGTCAGCATGCAATAAATATTTGTGGAAGAAAGGAAAAAACAGTCGAAAACATATGAGGAAAACCAGCAGAGCTGAAGTCAGGGAAGGGAGCATTTTACGAAGGCACAGATGAATGTCCAATGCTAAACATAAATCACACACACAAGCCAGATTATTCCGTGTCCAGTCACAAAAGAGGAGCTCACCAACTGTTCCTCGGGATTGACTCCTGGTTCACAGAGGGCCAAGGGCCTCTCCTGTTCATCTTCAGGTAAGGATCCATTGAGCAGTAAGGCCTGGACAACCACAAAGGCAGAAAGAAATTTAACTCCTGTCAGATGACAGAGTCTAGAGCTGGGCGGAGTAAGCTTGTCCCAAAATAAAACCACAACTGGGCTTCCTCTGGAAATCTGCCTGATAACTGTGGATCTTTAGATTCTGCCAATTGCTCATCATAGATCTGTCTGGATTGCCTTGTGTCTGGCCCATGCTTGATGCCTCTTTCATCTCTCTGGATGTACCTGAATCCTCTGCTCCAAGGCTCCTTAGCCCCAGAAAAAATTCTAAAAATAAACTTAATTTTAAGAAGTGACATTGTTGAACCAGAGCTGGCTGTTCAAACTGAATTTTACCAGCTGGAAAGTGAACTAAATGCAGTGCAGAATTATCCTGGCTTAGAAAAGTTTATTATAAGGAATTATTTGGAATACATTTATGTATGTATGTATATATGTATGTAGGCATTGGCTGCATTAGAGCAGCTTGCAGGATGTTAGATCCCCAAACAGGGGTCAAATCCAAGCCCACAGCAGTGAAAGTGCTGAGTCTTAACCACTGGACTGCCAGAAATGTGGGGGTATTTGATTCTTGTTTGACTTAGCAATTCTGCATTTTTGCTCCCTAAGGCAACCTGGATAGAACAAGAAGAAAAACATATTTGCAGAGAGGTGTCCTTATTCATTTCAAGTCTTCACACTTGGCTTTGTTTTTATTAGAATATGGTTGGGGGGGCGGGAAGATTTATTCTGAGGCTAATGAAGCTCAATCTCAGGGCCCCTCCCAGGCCTGCTCCTCCTAGGGTTCTATATCTAACATCGTAGTCATAATCTGTAATCTTATTCTTAAGGAAGGCCCCCCAAGTGGTACACTTTAGAACCCAGAAAACTTGGATCTACCCCTGCAGGTAGGTATTAGGAGACCTATGGGCTCAATGAAAGATTTAAAAATCTATAGCCACTTTGTATACAATTTTTTTCTCAATCCAGTCCAAAGAGAAGAGATACAGAGATTCTTATTTCAGTAAATATAACATAAATTGTATCACAAATGTTGGTATATAAAAACATTTTACAATCCAGACACTATCAAGTCTACCAAGTACTAATTAATAAAACAATTTTAGTCAGCCTACTGGATGTGGTTCTCCCATGGAGTTGTGGCAAGAGGTGTAGACAAGTATAAGAAAGCACAAGGAGCTGAGGAGAGTGACACTGCAGAAGTCCTGACTCTAAGGGCAAAGCGTTCACAGACTCTAATGAGGTACGCTAACCAGTCAGCAACCCCGGACGTGGCTCAGCATGCAACGGGTTCATCACCGAAAGAGTTAAGGAGCCCAGTGGATGCTGTGAGCCCCATTGTATTCTGTAATGGGACTGAATTCTAATTGTGATCATGTGGCTGTGAATTAAAACTCCTCTGTTTGTGGGGAATATTAGGATGCTGACTTTCTGCCTGTTGATTCTCTTTTTTTTCTGTCTAATCTGCCATGGGATTTCTCCCAGACTGAAAAATGCAAACCAAACTGAAAACCAAACTGATGGATATCTATGTTTGTACAATGAAATGATCCTGAGAAAAACCTGGTTGAATGTAATCCCAAAATTCTTCATGCTTTAATCCTTCCTATTAAAAGCACACACACACAAATCCATTGCATTAATTAAACCATTCCTTACTGGACTAACAGAGAAGAGAACTAAAAGGCAGACATTTAAAAATACAGAGCAAATGGGAAAAGCGCAACAACTCTCCCTGGGAATGTTTGGGCAGTAAACATTCCTCCAACGCCTCTCTGGGCTCCTGGGGCAGACAGTGTGTAAATTGTTTTACCACTGCACCAATCCCCCGTTTTCTTTAGGACCCCTTTGTGTCCCCACCCTGTTGCTGGCCGGTTGGGAGCACGCCCTCCACCGCCTGCCGCCTGCCAGAGCCACTCACATAATGTGGGCTTTGTTTATGTGTCCATAAATATTTGACAATTCAGAAGCAGTGCAGTTCCCAGCACAAACAGAAAGGAATATTCCTGGGCAATTTCAGGGTCATCAGAACACTATAAGGCCTCCCCCAAACAGGGCCACATACACAAAGGTGGAGGACTAAGGGGGTCATTCAGGCTAGGAGCTGAGTCAAGTGGGTCAGTCGGCCTCTGGGGGAGGCTTGCTGGCACAGAAGGTGTAGGAAAAACTGAAGGGCTCAGTTGCCCTTCTACCTGATCGCTGTACCTTGGCGTCCACTTACGAACGCACCGAGGGTGAGCTAAATCCCTTAGCTAGACTCAGGTGGAGACCTGAGGCATTACTGGCACTTACAGCCCTCCTCATGGTGAATTCCTCGCAGAAAATCTTGATTCTTCACAATTCCATTCTTTGGGGGAAGCTCCCATTGCAGGTCTGTGGCTGCAAATAGGGGAGAAACCCACCCGCAAAGCAGAGAGCCAGGGTGGAGGTTTGGTAGGGGAGGGTGGATATGGCTCCCAGGCAGAACTCCTAACAGCTGTGCTGTCAACAAGCGTCCAGGAGGCCCGTTTAAGCGAACTCACATGTAAGGGATTTTTCTGCTCTTCGTGTTCTACCCTCTCCATCTAAACTCAGCTCTGACCTCACAGAAAACCGAATCACTTTATTTTCAACTGATTCTACTGAGTTAATAAACAACTGGTGCGGGAATTCCCTGGCAGTCCGGGGGTTAAGTGATCCAGGTTCAATCCCTGGTCTGGAAACTAAGATCCCACAAGCCTCACAGCATGGTCAAAAACAAACCAAAAAAAAGAACAAAACAGCAACTGGTGCACCAAAGACAAACGACAAGAGAAAGAGCTACCTGTAATCCTGATATCATTTTCTTGGCTTCCTCCATTTCTTTTTCCAAATGTTCTTGTTGTTCCAACAGCTGCTCTTCCCATGAAGCCTCCAGGTAGGTCTGGGGGCTGCCTGGTCTCCAGTCCCGGGGTATTGGAGAGTCTGTCTCCTCTAGGAGAGGGGAGGAGGGAGTACAGCTCATGGTGAAGAAAACTGAGTTCGGGAGCAAGCCCTCGCCGACCTTGGCGTTCACAGGGCTGGGTCACCTGCCTTCCGCACCTGCCTCACTGCGCACCTGCCTCACTGCGCGGGCTGGACTCTCCACCAGGTGGGGGTGTGGGACAGGAGGAACTGGCCACTGGCTCCACTAACCCCGGGCTCCGGGGAGCAAAGCTGAACTTGGTTGAGGCGGTCCGCCCTCTTCAGAACCTTAAGGATTCCCTCCCGGGGAACCCTGGTAGGGGGCAAGTTTTACTCTTTACTCTAGAACTGGCTCTCCCAGGGCTCGGTCCCTCAAGCGACAAAGAGAGGAGCTGTCAGAGGCAATGAAAAGGAGCTTCAGAGGGGAGACCTCAACTCATATTCCTTTGACCATTTTGGGAGGACGGAACCCCTTTCACATATAACATTGTGTGAGTCACAGAAACAGGAAGCAGACCGGTATAAGCAAACTCTGTACCTCCCTCTCTCCGGTTTTATTTCCCTGTCTTTACAGTCTCTTTTTCTGATTTCATTGGTAAGAATGAATATTATAATAAGCCTAATCCCTCTGGGTTGTTGTCTGATTTCACGAGGCAACTGTGTGTGGGACCCGTGGTGCCCGGCCCAGAGCAAGCACTCTGTAAAGACCTCCCTCTCCCTCCCCAGGGTCCCCGGACTTTCTGACTCAGTAACATAACTAACTTTCTGGGTACTGATGCTAGGGCTAGATGGGGTGTGAAATAAGGAAGAATTTAATTCCAGTTTTCCTTCAGAGGACTTCGGTTTCGTTATCTCTCTTCCAGGCAAATAAAACTCTTAAGTCACGCACTTTGCTTCTTCCTTGCTTTCCTCTGTGTTTATCTAAGAAAAAGGAGACTGAGACAGAGGAAGGAGAAGTCTAAACAATGTAGCCTTTACACAAAACATGATGCAGACCTGCTCTCTGCTGTATATTCTCAGACACCTCCGCTCCGTATATTCCTGGCCCCAATTTAAGTTACAGAAGTACTGAAATTACTTGCACAACACAGAAATGATAAAAACTTTTTACTTGAGCAGGCTTCTGACAGTTCCAAAGTCATCTCCTAATTTCACAGGTGGTCAGCTGTCTACACTGCCGCAGGACATCTGACAGTTTGCACAGCGAAAGTGACAATTTGTGAGAGGATACTACATTCTCTGGCTCCAAAGCATTAGAGCTCTCTAGAATGGACCCTGCATGCACAGACTATGTGTGGAGAAGGCCAGGGAGCTGATAGTAGACAGTCAGGACCCCCAAACTCTTCATGCTGAGGGCTGTTCCTTGAGCCACCCCAGGCAGGCCAAGAAGATAGTACCTGTTCTGTTCTCTACTCCTTCAGAGGGAATAATCACGAAATCTGCCTTCTCCTCCGACTGGGTTATAACGGATTCGCTCTTTGCACTGTGGATAGGACTGGGGGAAGTCAGGCTGTGACCGAAGGAAAACGAAGAGAAACGATTATTGCAAACAGTTGTTTAGAAGCCAACTTTCCTAATTTATTCCAGAGATGGGTTCTTATTCATCTAACTCCTACTGCCTAAAACGGTGCCTGGCCCACAGTAAGAAGAAAATACTTGTTGAATGAATGATGAACTTGTTAAATGAATGAAATGAATGCTGAATGACCCATCCTCAGAAGCTTCCACAACAAAGTTGCCTTTAAGCCTAATTCACTAAGAGATTTATCAAACTGGTGGATAATGTAGCATTTTAAAGAACTCCACTCCTGTTTGGTTTGGCTTTTTGTTTTTGTCTTTCACTTACCACCACCACCACCTCCTCCATCATGATCCCTGGGCCCAAGTTCAGAGACTGATGGACTATATGCATTTTAGTAGCTTTGGGAGCTGGAAGGAAAATATATTTCTAATAACATTGATCTATCACAGACACATGCAATACCAGCAGAGTAATCATGGCGGATCAGCTCTGGGCTGCTCCGAAAGGCAGAGACAAGGTGAAGGGTGCCTCAGCGGGGAAAAACTGCAGAGTGTGGACAGTGCCAGGCTGAGCAAAGGGTAGTGATATATCAACAACACTAGGATGTGATACAGAAAAGGGTGTACTATCTCAAAAGGGGACAAGACCTGCTAGGGGACAATAAAGGTTTACTTGATTTACTGCCAAGAGTTATTCATATCTCTGCCACACTAATTTTTAAATTGTCAGAGGGCTTCCCTGGTGGTCTAGTGGTTGGGAGTCCACCTGCCAACGCAGGGGACAGGGTTTGATCCCCATTTGCGGAAGATTCCACATGACCTGGAGCAACTAAGCCTGCGCGCCACACCTACTGAGCCTGTCCTCTAGGTTCCAGGGGCCGCAACTGCTGAGTCCATGTGCTGCAACTGCTGAAGCCCAAGCACCTAGAGACAGTGCTCCGCAACAAGAGAAGCCACCACAATGAGAAACCCGAGCACCGCAACTAAAGAGGAGCTCCCACCCGCCGCAACCAGAGAAAGCCTGAGCGGCATCGCAGACCCAGCACGACAAAACAACAAATAAATCAATCTTTTTTTTTTTTAACTGTCATCAGAAATCTTGCAACAATTCTTAAATTCTAGTATAACTACTAGCTTTGGAAGGAACGGTTTGCATTTGGGAAGAAGGAGAATTTTAAATCTCCAGAAACAAATCTAGAGGATATGATGGAATGTGAGGCTGACACTGCCATCTGAAGAGCCCTCTTTCTTTGCACCCACCTTGAGAACATCAGCACCAAAACAATCTCAGGGGTTGTGGGGTCTGCAGGCCCAGCCCCCTCTCAGGAATTCTTTCCAAATCCATCACCCAGACAACAGTGAAAGTGTCTTGGATTCACTGACCCACTTAATGTGCCCCTGAAGTCTCCCAGGCTAATCCTCACAGCCACGATCAGGAGTTAACATTTCATCTTCCTAGAAACCACGAAAAACAAGAGCCAAGCACAGTGGAGGCAGCCAGTGATTTCAAAAAGCTCTGAAGCAGCCTGACGACTAGTGTCTCAACCTCCTCAGTGTCCCGGGTTTTGGGCTTTGGTGGGAATGACCTCAACCAGTAATACACTCTCATCCTTATCAGAACCATACGGGAAAAAAGTTGTCTTTTGCTCCTGCAAATTAAAAAAAGTGTCACTTAACAGTATCTATAAATTTACAACCCAAACAGGCAGACAGGTGGAGAAAGGCAAGAAGTGCTATTTAGAAAAGGAAATTGCTTCAGGGAACTCTCTTATCCATCTCTCACCACTTAGGCAATCTGACTTCCAGGTCAACATGAATTAGCTGCTGGAAAGCACCAGTCTAGGGGTACCATTCACAAGAAGAATAGATTTATGCTCTTCAGGCCTCAGCATTCACCTTCTTATAGAAATGGGGATCCGAGTGCAGAAAGAGGCCTGCACCCCAGCTGCTCCTCTTTGAGAAATGGTAAGACCACACTTTCCCAGCTGACAAGGCGCTGTGGCTGACGGGTGCCCCTGCCTGCATCCGGCTGGACCACAGTGGATATGTGTGAGACGAAGGGGGTGGGGGGTGGGAGGAGTGGTGTGAACCGAGGATGCGGGGAAAACTGCTTTCCTGAGAGCAGAGACGCATGCTCAGCTAGATCAGCTCAGAGGCTCCCTCCTAAGTGAGCCATCTCCCATATAAGGGCAGAAGGAGGCGGATGTCTGCATACCCAGCCCCACTGGGGGAGTGGCAGAGCAGCCAAAGAAAACAACATTTCTCTTTCTTGAATTGGGGCTGCCAGTATGTGAGCCACAGAGAAATAAAACCCTGAAACTAAACGCCTGGGTCTAAAAGATAAAAGAAATCTGAGGAAGAAAAATCCTGAGGCACATGTGAGAGCATGATGCAGGAGGATGGTACACTAACGTTATTTTAATGCCAATTAATTACATGGCTTGGGATCTCCCTGATGAGCTTAAAAAACTGTTTTATAAACAAGTAACCCCCCCACTTGCCATTATAATCCTGTCAAGACAGGGAACAACTGATTACAAACCAGGTCTCACTGATACATTCCTAATTCCCACAGGTCTAACATCTCTCCAATCTTAACTTGTCAGACAAGCAGTCTCCCAGAAAAAATATCTCCAATTAAAAGTCCAATCAATTTTTTAAATGGGTACGAGGCAATAAGAGTTTTGTTATGTCCTGAAGTGCTGGCTTCAGCAGAGACCTGCTGCTGCTGCTGCTAAGTCGCTTCAGTCGTGTCCGACTGTGCAATCCATAGACGGCAGCCCACCAGGCTCCCCCGTCCCTGGAATTCTCCAGGCAGAGACCAGACGTGGGGTCAAAAGCCACTCCTTCTCCCATGCTCGTTGCAGCTTCTTAAATAAACCCACTGTATTTTACAGTGCTCATCTCAGGCCCGCAAGCAGGCTGTTCTCCCCAGTACAGCGCCCCCACCGATCCCCCGCCTGTCTCTGGCCAACAGCATCCTCCAGTCCTGGCCCTGCTCCCACCCAAGCCCCCCCCACACACACCTCCAAAGCCGAAGTGGCTTCAGCTCACCATTTGACCTGCGTCCCGCCCATGGTCCCCCTCGTGGCTCCGGCTTCAGCAAGTCGGCTTCCCTGGGTGTAGCGGGAGGCTGAGAGTCACAGCGCTCCCCGATTCGGGCATGTCTCCCCGCGCTGGGGGCCCCCGAAGAACGACTCCCCCTGGCAGGCCAACTACGAGAGCCGCTCGCCCCGGTCCCGGCAGAGAGCAAGGAGGGCAGAGAGGCAGGCGTCTCGGCCCCAGGCACGGCTATGCTCCGGGTTCCGGGGCGCGCCGTCCCGGCAGCTTAGACACTGCAGCGGCCCGGCCTCGGCGGAAACCGCCTCCCCTCGCAGGCTGCCGACCCCCGGCAGCCGCATCCGTGGTCCCCGCGGCCGTGCGGCTCCGGGAGTGCCCCCGGGCGCAGGCATTTCAACCCATCTCCGCGCCCCGGGAGAAAAGCCCTGCCCGCGGCTCCGGCCGAGCGATCGAGTGCCCGGGCGGGCGGCGATCCCCGCTCCGCGCCGCCTCCCGGTCCCGCCCTCCCGCGCCCTCCTCCCCCAGCTCTCCGAGCTGTCACACGCGGCCGGGCAGCGCCGGGATCCGTCCGACCCCGGCGGGCGCTCCGCGGGACGGCCGAGCCCCCGGGGCAGAGCGGGGCGGGGCTGCGGGGCTCGGAGGCGGACCCGCGCAAGGCGGTGGAGGCGCCGCGGGGTCGCCAGAAGCCCGGGAGGGCTGCGTGGTCCCCTCCTTCAGAGGAGCCCGGGACTGGCGGTCGTGCCTTCTCTCCTCTGACCCCTGCCTTCCCGGGCACCGAGGTCGGGGTGGATCTAACTCGGCTTCTCGCGGGAGGGGGTTCCCCCGGAAACCCGCTGAACGCTGGTCTCCACACCACCCCCACCCCGCAACCTTCCCCTCGGGCGTTTCATATGTTCTTTTTTTTTTTTTTCCCAACTAAGGAGCCTTTTGCTTGGATCCTGAGAGGCTGGCCCGAGGTTTATGGGTCTGAGAAGCAACAGGCGAGCAGTCCGGCAGGGCTTTGCAGGATGTCTGTCAAGGAGCAGGGGGAGGGGACCAGACTTAAGGGGCTATCTCCTGAACCACTCTTCTTTCCCGAGTCACATCCCGGGTGTCTCCTGGCCTTCACAGATCACTGAGACATTAGGTGGGCTTCCCCCTGCGCGCGGGTTGCAGGGAGGAGCAGGGCAGAATGTCCCGGAGCCTTCTGGGTGCCAACTGAGCATCCCAAAGAGGTGAGTGAGAGGGTGGCCGAGAAGAAAATGACCCAATCAGGAAGAGAAAGAGGAAAGCCAACTGTTCTCTGAACGCTCTCCTAGAAAACGGTCACTGCCAGCCCGATTTCCAGCAGCCCCGAATTCACACTGTCTCATACCCTGCCCCCAGTCTTGAGTTCTGCCAGACAGGAAGGGAGCAGGTGCTCTCAGGAAAAAAATCCGGACTTTTTTTTTTTTTCTCTAACTCTGCCAAGCGCTATCAGTCACAGCAAAGTTAAAGGCCTGTAGCCATACAGGAAGCAATAGATCTCATTGTACAACAGAATATCTTTTGATTCTGTACCAAGTGATAGTCCAAGCAGAAGCAAGGAAAAACTGGTTTAGATTCTCAATAATGGCACATCTACTGCTTAATGGACACAAGGTTCCCTTCTGGGGTGATGCAAATCTCTCTGAACTGGATAGAGGTGATGGTTGCACAATATTAATGAAGGTGCTACATACCACTGAATCATACACTTTAAAATGATTAATGGTTAATTTAATGTTGTGTGAATTTTGAAAATAAAAAATCTATTAAATGTTAAAATTAAAAATCAAGCAAGGTTACTGGTATATTAAAATGATGGAAAGAATTCTATTTAATTTCCAAGCAAATTAGAAAATGGCCCATCAAATTAAGATGGAATTTTATGAAGAAAAGAAATAGGAGGAAGAAAACAAAGACATGGAAAATACATACATGTCAGACAAAGAACAATTAGGCTTAACTGGAACAGACTAATCTGTGTTGATGAGAGAAAAGGTCATAGAAGCATAAATTAAATATGATTCTGCAATGAAATTAGTAAATAAGATGACAACATCTGGGGATGTGTTTACAGGAGCATGATTTACGTAAGCCAGGAAAATAGTCTTTCTCTGCCACCATACTTGGCATTGATCAGGCTTTTATTAGCGCATTGTGTCCTGTTTTGGTCTCTGCAATTGGCTCTAAGGGATATAGACAGCCTTTCAGCTACAGTCACTCACATCGCTAGCCCATTCAAATGTGTAATAATCTGCCACAATTCCTAGCCCTACAAATGAAAACTGGAAACATTCTTAAAGCACTAAGGCAACTCTGGGCATTTCCTCTTGCTCTGAGCTCTATACAACCTTCTCAGGCACAAAGGCAGTGCAATGGAACTGGCTCTCATAAACACTGGCAGCTGATAAATAAATATCAAAAAGATCCAGCTGGGCGCTGACAGGTCTCAGTCATGCCCCCACGTGGACACAGCTAAGCCCTAGCACTGGTATGTGGGAAACTCATAAGCATCTCACCCTGCCCTCTTGCCAGCACAAAACCACAAGGCCGTGCTGAGGGTTACCCCTTGTGAGCCACACATAAACTGAGGGAAGAAGAGAGACTTTGGTGCCTTATTGCCTGTTGCGTGAGTACCTGAAGCTGCCAACCCTGAGACCCTCCATGAATTAAGGACTGTAGCGATGAAGAATCCGAGGCCATGGTTACCTGGAGCAGCTGGACTCAGACGGGGACCTTTGCTGTCCTTCATACTGCTGCACCAGGGCTCGCACGCTCCAGCATGGATTCTCAATCTCCTCATCCATGCTGCTGTTCCTAAAGTCGGAGGGCACCAATAAAGGAGAGGGTGTCAGTCCTTCGGGCCCACCCACTAACTACTGACAGATGCCACTCTGGGACTGCTGAGGGTAAAAAGACGGACGAGGCAAAGCCCCTGCCTTAAAGACATTTGAAACCTGGCAAGGAAGGTAGAGAAACCAATAATTTCACCAACACCTCAAAGTCATGCTCCCTCTCTGACACACAACCCATGAAGCATCTCCAGCCATGACTCTCTGGGACACCCGATCTTCTGGATACACACCAGGGAGAAACTCAGGGGTGAATCAGGATGGTGGTCCCACATACCTCCCAGTGCAGAAAACACACTGTGCCAAAGGAATATGTTTAAAACTCTGGGCACCAGAGAAAAGAATTACATATATGATTCCTTTACATTCTGCTAAAGTCAAAATGTGCACGTGTGTGCTGAGTCACTTAAGTCATGCCCAATTTCTTCCTGATCCCAAGAACTGCAGTCTGCCAGGCTCCTCTGTCCATGGGATCCTCCAGGTAAGAATACTGGAGTGGGTTGCCATGCCCTTCTCCAAAAGCCAAAATAAACATGCCTAAAAGAAAGGTTGTTTTTTTTTTTTCTCTTTTGGGGCACCCTCTCCAACCTCCACTCCATCCTCTTTTCTGCAATGTGGGCTGTTTAGGTGATATTTCCATCTACCGTACCATTATCATTTAAGGGATGAAATATCAGCGCAGGTCGAATTCCCATCCCCAGATTTCCATCCTTACCTCTGTCGATATCGAAAGATATCCCGCCCAGACCGCGACATGTCATGACACACATCGGCCAGAGCAGCGGCTGCTCCCTGGGCCACAGCAGTGGCACAGTGAGGCTGGTGAGTCTGCAGCGGGGCTCCGGCATCCCGTCCTTGGCTCACTGTCCTGCCGGAGCCAGGTTTGAAATGAGCTGCCAAGGCCAGGACCAGCCTCATGATAGATTTCAGGTTGCCTTCCACGATATCTGAGGATCAGAACAGACCAAGAGGTCCTAAGAGGGAAGCAGAGTGCTGAGGACGCACTCGGTTCCTATGCATCTGCTAGGGAACAGGAAAGCAAGGCAGTCAAGCTCTCTGTCCTCACAAAGCCGAGTTCAATAGGGAGACCGAAGATTTAAAGCAATGACAATCAAGTGTAATAACATAAAGTGAAGTCGCTCAGTTGTGTTCGACTAGTTGTGACCCCATGAGAGGCTCCTCTGTCCATGGGATTTTCCAGGCAAGAATACTGGAGTGGGTTGCCATTTCCTTCATACAATAAGAAAAGTACAAGATTCTTTGGGAGCTCAGAGGAGAAGCATCTGTCTAGTTTAGAGGGCTCAGGGAAGGATTCCCAGACAAGGTGAGTTCTAAACTGAGGCTTGACCGACCAATAGAGGTTCATCAGATGAGGAAAGAGAAGGAAAAAAGTATTCCAAGAAGAGGGAACAGCAGGCATGAAGGTCTAGATGCCGTCCAGTATGGGAGCCCCTAGCCACATGTAGCTGTTGAGCACCTAAAAGGCAGCAGCGTGGTCTTAACTGAAATGTGCTCTGAGTGTACTTAGCACACACACACAAGCTGAATGAAAAATCTCGTGAGATTTAGTATAAAAAAACAGAATGCAAAATATCTCACTGATAGTTTTTTACATTGATTATATGTTGAGCTGATAATATTCTGGATATGCATGCATGCGTGCTAAGTCACTTCAGTCGTATCCAACTCTTTGAGACCCCATGGGCTGTAGCCCACCAGGTTCCTCTGTCCATGGGGCTTCTCCAGGTAAGAATACTGGAGTGGGACTGCCATTTCCTTCTCCAGGGGATCTTCCCAACCAAGGGATCAAACCTGGGTCTCCTGCATTGCAGGTGGATTCTTTACCGATTGAGCCACCATTTTGGATACATGGGTTAAATAAATGAGGGAAGCCCTCATTTTTGATACATGGGTTAAATAAAATGTATTATTAAAATTAATTCCACTGATTTCTTTTTTGTAATGTGGCTATTTAGACACATCCAAATCACGAATGTGACTTACTTTATATTTCTATGGCACACCCTGGAAGAGGAACAGAAAGCAGTTTAGCGTAGCCAGAGTTCAGAGTTCAGGGGGAGAGGGGAAAAGACGAGGGGGATGAAGTGGAGGTCAGGTCAGAAAGGGCATAGTAAGCCAGAGAAAGGACCCTGGATTTTATCCTAAGGGCCCTCATATGCAGAGGAATGGCATGAGCATATCGTACTCTTAGAAAGATCATTCTGGCTGCAGTGTGGAGAGCAGACAGGAGGGGGACAGAAATGGATGCGGTGGGACTAATTAGGAAATGGTTGCACTTCTCCAGGTAAAAGACAATGATGTCCTGAACGACTGTTCCCTCAAAATAGCTGACTTTAATGGGCCAGATCCCCAAGCCCACTCCTCACGGGGCCTGGATCAGAGAAATATCTGACATTCTAAATTTTGTCCTAGAAAAAAAAAAAAGACAGAGAAAGGCAGACAGAAAATAACATGATGGGTCTGGTTAATGTCAGAAAACAGACAAAACTGTATTTTTTTCAGCTTTACAGCCTTGTAAATATGCAAGGTTTCCAAAAGAATTGATTGATCCCTGCTATAGGACATTCTCAATGGTCAGTAACTGCCCTGCCTGAATGAGCCCAACACAGAGAATACTAACCACACGGAAAGGAGGGCTCCCTCCTACCTCCATTCTCATCAGAGCCACAGGCAATCAGGCCCAGAAACTGAGGCTAAAACAAACCAGATTATAATCAGTTCCAGAATCAGAGTGAGAGGACCAGAGAGGTCCTCTGTGCCTTCTGAGGACAGCTACATCATTTCTCCCCTGCAGCCTGGGCTCAAACTGCAGTGAGAGCTGTCCTTCATCTGGCCATGTGGCTCCAGGAAAGGGCATGTGTAGAGGTGAAAGAGCCTTTTGATCCTGCCTGGAGATGTCCTGTGATGTTCAAAAAAAACTGCTATCAAATATTTTCCTTCTGGAAAACTGGATAGAAAAAAAGTAGGCTATTATGATCTGAGATAATAACTGTCATGAAACACCAGGAACACACAAAAATATCATCTATCTTCATGTTTGATATCTTAAACAAGATGTTCTAAAATTAACATCCAAACGTTGTCATTTCTTTTCTGTTAATTTTCCTACACATGCTCGAGCAAAACTTTATTCAGTTAAAATGAAGAGCTTCTACCTTCACCCCGGTCTCCAAAGCACCTGGATTTTGATAATCATTCCACCCCAAGAGAATGACTTTCCTTATGTGGAAAAAGATGTGAGGTCATCAGCCACTCCAATTTACTCCAGTCTACTGGAGTAATCCCACTCCAGTCTACTCCGAGCCCTCAGCTACACTGTGGATGGTTCTTCTGAAGGTGGCAATCCCCAGGTAAAGATGAGTGTACTCAGCCACCACGGACAGAAGGAAGCACTGACCTTTAGCTGAAGTCTGGTGCATACGAATCTTTTTGGAGGCTACAAACTGTAACACTTTTTCCACATTATTCTTCATCTCTTGTTGGTTACTGGGACTCAGCTGTACCCCACTCAGCTTTTCTCCTGCTGTTAGAAGAGAAAAAATACATGAAGTTATGGGGAGGAGTACTATCACAGGTTCATAGTAGCCAGACACAGAGAGAATATTTGATGTAAACACGAAGATTATCTAAAATATGTAAGGGAGTTAGGCCTTCGTGTTTGTAATCTGGATGGGAAATAAGAAAATGAAAGCATTCTGGAGGGGCTTCGAATTTTCACATCTATTCCCTGGGGCCTGTGAAGTTACTATGTGTACATTTATTCATTCAACACCCACTGTGTGCCAGGCAATGTTTGAGGCACCAGAGAAAGAGCAGTGACCAAGACATTGTCTGTCTGTCCTTCCATCATGGAGTTTATATCTGCAGGGATGACAGATGACCAAGATAACAGATAAATGTGTGACATAATTTCAGGTAGTGGTAAGTGCTGTGCTGTGCTAGTCACGTCCGACTCTTGGCGACCCCAAGGACTGGGGTCCACCAGGCTCCTCTGTCCATGGGATTTCCCAGGTAAGACTACCGGAGGAGGGGGTACCATTTCCTACTCCAGTGGATCTTCCCCACCCAGGGATTGAACCCAGGTCTCTTGCATCTCCTGTGCTGGCCTGCGGATTCTTTACAACCTGCACCACCTGGGAAGCCCAGTGATGAGTACTATGAGGAAAAACAAAGACGAGTAATCATGGTCTTTCTGATAACACATTTGGGCAGAGACTTGAATAAAATCAGAGAGGAGAAGATTTGCAGAGGTAGCATTCCAGGCTGAGGAACCGTAAATACCAACAACAAGGCGGGAATGAGATCAGCTTATCTGAGAAACAGCAACAAGACCCTATGGCTGGAGTGGAGAGAGCAAGGAGTCGAGTTCTAGGACAGGTAGAGAGGCAAGCAAGGCCAGGTCATGTGGGGCTTTGGGAACCAGAGCAAAGGCCTTGAATTTTATTCTATATGTAATGGGCAGAAAATGCAGGCTTGGAGGTAAGGGAGTTCAGTTCAGTTCAGTTCAGTCGCTCAGTTGTGTCCGACTCTTTGTGACCCCATGGACTGCAGCACGCCAGGCCTCCCTGTCCATCACCAACTACCAGAGCTTGCCCAAACTCATGTCCATCGAGCCAGTGATGCCATCCAACCATCTCATCCTCTGTCGTCCCCTTCTCCTCCCGCCTTCAATCCTTCCCAGCATCAGGGTGTTTTCCAATGAGTCAGTTCTTCACATCAGGTGGCCAAAGTACTGGAGTTTCAGCTTCAACATCAGTCCTTCCAATATATATTCAGGACTGATTTCCTTTACAACTGACTGGTTTGATCTCCTTGCAATCCAAGGGACTCTCAAGAGTCTTCTCCAACACCTCAGTTCAAAGGCATCAATTCTTCAGCATTCAGCTTTCTTTATAGTCCAAATCTCACATCCATACATGACTACTGGAAAAACCATAGCCTTGAACTAGACAGACCTTTGTTGGCAGAGTAATGTCTCTGCTGTCTAGGTTGGTCATAGCTTTTAATATGCTGTCTAGGTTGGTCATAGCTTTTCTTCCAAGGAGCAAGCATCTTTTAATTTCATGGCTGCAATCACCATCTGCAGTGATTTTGGAGCACAGAAAAATAAAGTCTGTCACTGTTTCCATTGTTTCTCCATCTATTTGCCATGGAGTGATGGGACCAGATGCCATGATCTTAGTTTTTTGAATGTTGAGTTTTAAGCCAGCCTTTTCACTCTTCTCTTTCACTTTCATCAAGTCTCTTTAGTTCCTCTTCACTTTCTGCCATAAGGGTGGTGTCATTTGCGTATCTGAGGTTATTGATATTTTTCCCGGCAATCTTGATTCCAGCTTGTGCTTCATCCAGCCCAGTATGTCACATGATGTACTCTGCATAGAAGTTAAATGAACCAGGCAATGATATACAGCCTTGACGTACTCCTTTTCCTATTTGGAACCAGTCTGTTGTTCCATGTCTGGTTCTAACTGTTGCTTCTTGACCTACAGATTTCCCAGGAGGTAGGTAAGGTGGTCTGGTATTCCCATCTCTTGAAGAATTTTCCACAGTTTGTTGTGATCTACACAGTCAAAGGCTTTGGCGTACTCAATAAAGCAGAAGTAGATGTTTTTCTGGAATTCTCTTGCTTTTTATATGATCCAACATATGTTGGCAATTTTATCTCTGGTTCCTCTGTCTTTTCTAAATCCAGCTTGAACATCTGGAAGTTCACAGTTCACATACTATTGGTACCTGGCTTGAATAATTTTGAGCATTACTTTGCTAGCATGTGAGATGAGTTACCTGACCTGCTTAATGCTTTTAAAAGTTGACTTCATGTGGACATAGATTCTCTGAAGGGGAAACAGGGAAATCTGTTAGAAAGGAACTGAAAATAGTCAAGTGAGAGATAATGATGGTTTGGGAAGGTGAAAAGTGAGATACCAGGTATATTTTTAATATAAAGCAAACAGCACATGTGAAGGACTGAATATGATAGATGAGAAAAAGAGAATAATTAAAGACAACTTCTAAGTGTTCTGCTTTAACAGCTGAGGGGATGGTACTGTGATGTGTTAGTCAGATGAAGGATCTCAGAGGACAGAGGGATCAGTGGCGTGAAGGAAAAGTTCTGATTAGGACACGTGAAGTGAGAGTTGCATTTTAGACATCCAAGCAGAGAAGTTGAATAGGAAGCTGATATTCACACCTAGAACTCAAGGAAAAGCTTAGGGCTAAAGAGTCAAATTTGGGAAGAGACCACTTAGGGATAGAGAATATACAAAAGAACTAAGGTTTGAACCTCTAAGGAGAACTTCCAACATTTAGAGGTCAGGAGGGCTTCCCAGGTGGTGCAGTTGGTAAAGAATTCACCTGCCATTGCAGAAGACTCAAGAGACACAGGTTTGATCCCTGGGTTGGGAAGATCCTCTAGAGTAGCAAGTGGCTACCCATTTCAGTATTCTTGCCTGGAAAATTCCATGGACAGAGGAGACTGGTGGGCTACAGTTGATGGGATCACAAAGAGACACGACTAAGCATGCGTGCACACGCGCACGTGCACACACACACACACACACACACACACACGGAGGAGAAAGCCAGCACAGCAAACAGGAAAGGCCAGTGAGGAAGGAGGAAAACTTCAAGCCCACAGGATCCTGGAGACCGAGGGAAGATGTTTGGAGGAGGAGGGAGTGATCCACCGAGTCAAGTTCTGCTAAGTTGAATAAAATGAGGACTGAGCCCTGGCCACGGGATTTGACAGAGCAGAGTTGTGACCTCAAGGAGAACAGTTTCAGGGGCATAGTAGTAGGGTCAAAAGCTCAGTGAGGTCCAGCTCAAGAAAGAACGCAATCTCAAGTAGTGAATTCAGAGAGATTTTCTCTATACCAAGTTGCAACAGAATGCAGCATTTAAGAACCTGGGTTTTGAAAAACAAGAATACATATTCATATTGCCTGTATATGCACCATTAAATATCTCTGGAAAGAATAGCCAGAAACTGCTAACACTGGCTGCCTCCAGAAAGAACAAGTAACTGGCAAGGGGACAGACAGGGGAAATGGCTTTTGATTTTCTATCTTCTTGGGCTGTCTGGATTTTCTAACTGATTGTATTTCCAGGATAATCTGTTCAAATGAGTGAAAAATTCAAAGTTGAAAATTAGCTTTGGAATTAAAGTAAATCCAGGTTTGTACCTCTGCTTTACCACTATTCTTATGTGACCCTGCAAAGTTGCTTAAGGGCTTCCCTGGTGGCTCAGACAGTAAAGAATCTGCCTGCAATGCAGGAGACCTGGGTTCTGGGTAGGGAAGATTCCCTAGAGAAGGGAAAGGCTACCCACTCCAGTATTCTTGCCTGGAAAATTCCACGGACAGAACTTTCTAACTCTCAAAAAATAAGTAAAATACTTAAATGCTATTCATTATCATAAATCAATCAAAGTAGCATGTTTAGCAATGCTTGATATATATGTACACACACATATATGTGTGATTATATATATATATATATAAAGTGCTCCTGGAAATGGGGGTAATATTATGTTTCTCAAACGTTGATGATAAAGTGAAATTAAATGAGACAGTGTTCAATACACAGTAGCTGCTATTACTATTATCATGGTTATTATCACTATAAGTGAATAATGAATATATGAGCTGTCTGAATGAGGTATTTCTGGACAGGCTGCCTGATGCAAGCCTGCCTTCTTACATATCACTCAAACCCTCATCCCTCAAATATGTCAATGAATGTTTGAGTACTTGTTATGTGTCTGGCACTTGGTTAAGGATTGTGGAAACAGGGGGGAAAAAAATTACACTGCACCTACTCTAAAACAGCTCAATCTATACTGGAGAGGTAGATAATAAACAACCATCATTTGGTGAGATAAATAATAAGAGATGTGGACAAATGCTGTGGAAATAAGGTTATGATACCTCCCTGGTAGCTCAGAGGTTAAAGTGTCTGCCTACAATGTGGGATACCCGGGTTCGATCCCTGGGTTGGGAAGATCCCCTGGAGAAGGAAATGGCAACCCACTCCAGTATTCTTGCCTGAAGAATCCCATGGACTGAGGAGCCTGGTGGGCTACAGTCCACAGGGTCACAAAGAGTCGGACATAACTGAGTGACTTCACTTTCACTTTCAATAAGAATGACAGGCAACAATTCTGGGGCTTCAAGAAAACAAGGTCTTCTTATCTTAGTCGGGTCCTTTTGTTGGTAACACACCTTCTTTTTGCCTAGCTGCCACTTCCCTTTCCAGCCTCAGTGTAGACATCAGATCTTCTGGCAAGCCATCCTAGAATCCCTAACAGTGGGTTGCGTGCCCGCCCTCTGCTCTTATCTGTGCTTGCCCCATCACAGTACTAAGTACATTACTGGAAGTGACTTCGCTCTCCAGTCTTTCCAACTAGATTGGGAGACTCTTGAGAGCTGTGACCGTGCTCCTCATCACACTCCCAAAGTTTAATGTAGCAGAATGGCAACCCACTCCAGTATTCTTGCCTGGGAAATCTCATGGACAGAGGAGCCTGGTGGGCTACAGTCCATGGGGTCACAAGAGTTGGACACGACTTAGTGACTAAACCACCACCAACAATCTGCTCTGAAGGGCACATGGAGGGTAAAAAGGCCATGTTCTGTTTTAACCTAGCATCCGAGTCCAGGGCCAACCGACCTACAATCTCAATGAGATACGCCAGGATCACCCCATCCCGGAGATCTTGTCGCAGGTCCTGCACTGGCTTCACCGCTGGCCTCTTCTTCAGCTGTGCGTTCACCCAGGCCACGTACGCCTGCAGCTGTTGCTGGAAAATGAAAGTGGGAGATAAGGAAAGGTTGCATGTTACGTATATCCTCTTCCTTGCACCCTCTAAGGCAGCACTGGAGACTGGGCGATCTATACCTGACTTCCCAGGTGGCCCAGTGATAAAGAATTCGCCTGCCAATACAGGAGATGCAAGAGACACGGGTTCAATTCCTGGGTGGGGAAGATCCCCTGGAGTAGGAAATGGCAACCCGTTCCAGAATTCTTGCCTGAACATTTCCATGCACAGAGGAGCCTGGCGGCTACAGTTCATGAGGTCGCAAAGACTTGCACACAGCTGAGCAACTGAGCAGTCTATACCCAGAGAGAGGAGGAGAAGGTTTTAAGGAGAATGCTCTAAAATTCTCTGGTTTTATGCTAACCTCTGGGATGAGCTACCTTCTGACTCGGGTGGTGGTGTGGACAA
The DNA here is from genome assembly GCF_029407905.1 of Bubalus kerabau. Classification (NCBI taxonomy): domain Eukaryota; kingdom Metazoa; phylum Chordata; class Mammalia; order Artiodactyla; family Bovidae; genus Bubalus; species Bubalus kerabau. Next base: position 22,197,032 of record NC_073638.1, on the reverse strand, counting down.
GGTATGCAGATGAGCGTTTCGGCAACAATGACTCCTGCTTTCCTTGACTTTAGCTCTGTCGACCAGGAATAAAGCCGGGCCAGAAGCACAGCCCGTTTTCTAGTGTGATGAGAGCTGCCAGTGCCCCACTGCGCTTCCCAGGAACGATCTCTCGTGTCCCGTGTGCACAATGGCCTGTGACATTCCTAAGAACTGATCCTGGGGAGCTAGGAATCCACAGTTAAACCGATCTCAGAACTGCCTCTCATAGCTGCCTTCTTCACAAAGAGATTTAACTGAAACCAACCCGGGATTTATCCTCCTGAGCCCATAATCCTGGGATTGCTACAGAGTTAGCTTTAATCCAGGCTTTATGTTGTCAAAGAGGATCTGGTTACCTGAAACCTGCACAAAGAAAGAAAAGAAAGGCTAGGATGAGCAGAGTTCCTGAAGACTGGGGTCGAGGTCAGGGGAGCCTTCATTTTTTTTTTTTTTTTTTTTTTTTTTTTGCAGACAACGCTTATGGTCCAGTACCATCAGAAACCTGTCAGATTCAGATAGGACACATAACTCATGGCAACACTTAGATAACCTTTCATATTCCATTTTAAACAGGGCTTGTATATTCAGGTGTTCATTCTGATTATTTGGGCACTAAATATCAAAAGAGCACAAGAGCAAGGTCATAGTACAGGCTGCAGTTCTGGCTGATGTCTGTAGAAACCCAAGACTCTGAACCTGAAAATTAAATTCAAGGGCTAACAGTATCAAATTATAATTTGGTTAAAGTATAGTTGATTTCTAAAGCTCCAAGTACTTCCTTGATGAAATAATATCAGAAATTACTCACTGGCTGCTTCCTGAGCTTAAATTAAATCTTCACTATTTTCTCTACGTCAATTTGTGGGAATAAATAAAGTCTTTTGGAAGGTAGTACTAAGGCAATGTTCTATCAGCTACTGACAAACTGTAGGAAGTGCAATGATTAGCAGGAGGTAGGGGGAAGAATCTGGTATTTATTGAGTACCTATCATGATGCCAACAAAGGTCCATCTAGTCAAGGCTATGGTTTTTCCAGTGGTCATGTATGGATGTGAGAGTTGGACTGTGAAGAAAGCTCAGTGCCAAAGAATTGATGCTTTTGAACTGCGGTGTTGGAGAAGACTCTTGAGAGTCCCTTGGACTGCAAGGAGGTCCAACCAGTCCATTCTAAAGGAGATCAGTCCTGGGTGTTCTTTGGAAGGAATGATGCTAAAGCTGAAACTCCAATACTTTGGCCACCTCACACGAAGAGTTGACTCATTGGAAAAGACTCTGATGCTGGGAGGGATTGGGGGCAGGAGGAGAAGGGGACGACAGAGGATGAGATGGCTGGATGGCATCACCGACTCAATGGACGTGAGGTTGAGTGAACTCCAGGAGTTGGTGATGGACAGGGAGGCCTGGTGTGCTGCGATTCATGGGGTCGCAAAGAGTCGGACACGATTGAGCGACTGAACTGAACTGAACCATGAATTAAACACTACTTTTGATGTTTTATATGTCTTTTAATGACTCACTAATGTATCTGGAGGACTTCCATGATGGCTCAGTGGTAAAGAATCTGCCTGCCAATGCAGGTCTGGGTTCAATTCCTGGGTCAGGAAGATTCCCTGGAGTAGGAAATGGCAAACCATACCAGTATTCTTGCCTGGGAAATCCCACGGACAGAGGAGGGCTGGCAGGCTACACCCCGTGGGGTAACAAAAGAGTTGGACACAACTTAGCAAATAAACAACACAACAACAATATACCTAGAATGCAGCCACTCAGTTGATGTTTACTAAATGGTCATCATTATTTTCATTATCATCATCTAATTCAGTTCTCACAGAAGCACTGAAGGGTTTGTATCATCTCCGTTCTGTGGATGAGGTTCACAGAAATCATGTAACTTCTCCAAAGTCTCCATCCCTATGCCATGGCAGACCTGGTTAGCAAACCCAGTAAAGGTGGTCCAAGGGCCTCCTGCTATCCACTCACTCTGCAGGCAGCTGTGCCTTCTGCTTTCACATGGGCCAGATTCCTGTCCAGGTGAGCTCCTACTGTTCAGCCAAAACGTCAGGACAGGCAAAGGGTGCCTCCAGAGCAAACCACTCTGCTCAGGGCCACAAAGGCATCAGGGTAACAGCTGGGTCTGATTACCTGGCTTACATCAAAATCCCTACCCTCTATCGAGTATCACCCTCAACCCTCCCCCGACACATTCCTGCTTAAAATCCTTCACTGGCCTCTCATTACCCGCAGGATAAAACCCAGCCTCCTCAGCTGCACTTAAGTCTGTCCTAGCTAAGTCCTTACCTCTCCTCCAGCTTCGCTTACCCATTCACATTTGCCCCCCACAACCCCGCGTTTAAGGTTGGTCCGAACTATGTTTGTACGGAGAAGGCAATGGCACTCCACTCCAGTACTCTTGCCTGGAAAATCCTATGGACGGGGGAGCCTGGTAGGCTGCAGTCCATGGGGTCACTAAGAGTTGGACACGACTGAGCAACTTCACTTTCACTTTTCACTTTCATGCATTGGAGAAGGAAATGGCAACCCACTCCAGTGTTCTTGCCTGGAGAATCCCAGGGACGGGGGAGCCTGGTGGGCTGCCGTCTATGGGGTCGCACACAGTCAGACACGACTGAAGCGACTTAGCAGCAGCAAACCTTGTGCAGTGCCCCAAACGCACCATGTCTTCCGACCACTCTACCTCCCTCCTGTCTTGCATCTCTTCTTAAACCTCAGCTCAAGCATCACCACCTCTTCCAGGCAGCCTTCCTTGACCCTCCCACACACCTCAGACACTGATCTCCGTGAGGACATCCTGTACCAGGCAATCAGTTCAACTACAAGGAGGGTGCAGCCAATGTTCTGTGACATGGGTACAAAGAGCTTTATGCCTTCAAGAAGTTTGCAGGAAAAAAAAAAAAAAAAAAAACGAGAAGAGAGGAGGAGGAGGAGCAGCTTGCAGGTTGGTGAGATAAGCGCTAGGACAGGGGTGTGCGAGGTGCTAGGAGTGTTAGCTCAGTCTGAAGCCCATGCTCAGGGGGCTTTCCTGAGGGAAGGAGGCAAAGAGGACAGTGAGCTCAAAGGGGCTCAGGTCTCAACTAGATGCTCCATGCAGGACGTTACAGGAGTTCAGGATTGTTGGACTCAGAGTAACAGGCACTCAAGAAATCTCTGTTTGAATTGGTGAATAATGTGTCAAATTTCATCAGGCCAAGATTTATGATGATTCTAAAAGTTAATTATGCAGCTGAAGACAAGAACAAGTATTTTTCATCAGGCCAAGATAATTTTACTTAAGTAATCATAGCCTTCTTTTGGCCAATGAATAGAAGTAAGTTGTCTCTGGTGCAAAACTGCTTTGAGGTTCCTCACAGAACTTTTCATGCCCATTAATCACAGTTCTCGGCTTCCAGTAAAGAGGATTCTATTGCATGCTGCTGCTGCTAAGTCGCTTCAGTCATGTCCGACTTTGTGCGACCCCATAGACGGCAGCCCACCAGGCTCCCCCGTCCCTGGGATTCTCCAGGCAAGAACACTGGAGTGGGTTGCCATTCCCTTCTCCAATGCATGAAAGTGAAAAGTGAAAGTGAAGTCGCTCAGTCGTATCCGACTCTTAGCGACCCCATGGACTACAGCCCACCAGGCTCCTCCGTCCATAGGATTTTCCAGGCAAGAGTACTGGAGTGGGGTGCCATTGCCTTCTCCAATTCTATTGCATAAGTGATAATAATTGTCACCACTTTTCTGAACACCTACTCCGTGTCCAGAGCTATGCTAGGTCCTTTAGACACAATTTCTCTAATGCTAATCTGCCAGGGAAATTTTTACTGTATCTATTTTGCTAACTGCAAACCCGAGACTCCAAAATGGTGAAATAATGCTCAAGTTCACCCAGACTGTAAACTACGAATATGAAATTCACTCTGACTCCAAAACCAGTGCTCTTTCCACTCTACCACACTGTCACCTAAATAAATGCATCCCTGAGGTTTAAACAACCTCACCAAAACTCTCGGAATGGAGGTTACCTTAGCCTAAACCACTTCTCCCTGCACAGCCAGTGCGTTGAGTCTCCTGTGTAATAACCTACACTAGGGAGCTGTCTGCTAATCAAAGAGAGCTCAGCAGACGAGCAGCACCATCACCAGGGGCCTCTCAGAAAAGCAGACGCTCACTCATCACTGTGAATCCACACACTTCAAATGCAGTAGAATAGAATATGCAGAATAGAATGGAAATGCAGAATCTCCAACTCTGTTCCAGTTCTAATGAATTAGAACCTGTATTTTTACAAGATCCCCTCATCTTGTATTTTCTCTGCTCCAGCTTTTGTCATCAGTCAAAATAAATCACTTTTGGCTCCTCTTGTTGGAGAGTAGTTTTCAGAAATCAAAATTTGGGCATGAGATATACTCATCCTACTGGGGTAACATTCTGGGCCCTCTCAGGAGTACAGTAGGAAACACAGGTGTGTATCACACCTAGACACATACTTCCATCTACTTATCTTGACAGACAGATGGAGAAATAGACCACGAATTATCCAGATCCTGCCTCTAGCCCAGCACCACAGGGTTCATCTCTCTTTTTCCTTTTCCTTATTTGTAACTCCTTTTTCCCCACAGTGAGAAACCTGACTCTATCCACAATATATTTACTAATATTTCCTCAGTCCTAGAAAACACATCAAAATTTGACTTGCTAACCCGTTCCTTGTATGGAATAGTATCAGATCAGTCGCTCAGCCGTGTCCGACTCTTTGTGACCCCATGAATCGCAGCACGCCAGGCCTCCCTGTCCATCACCAACTCCCGGAGTTCACCCAGACTCATGTCCATCGAGTCAGCGATGCCATCCAGCCATCTCATCCTCTGTCGTCCCCTTCTCCTTCTGCCCCCAATCCCTCCCAGCATCAGAGTCTTTGCCAATGAGTCCACTCTTCGCATGAGGTGGCCAAAGTACTGGAGTTTCAGCTTTAGCATCATTCCTTCCAAAGAAATCCCAGGGCTGATCTCCTTCAGAATGGACTGGTTGGATCTCCTTGCAGTCCAAGGGACTCTCAAGAGTCTTCTCCAACACCACACTTCAAAAGCACCAATTCTTCGGTGCTCAGCTTTCTTCACAGTCCAACTCTCACATCCATACATGACCACAGGAAAAACCATAGCCTTGACTAGACGAACCTTTGTTGGCAAAGTAATGTCTCTGCTTTTGAATATGCTATCTAGGTTGGTCATAACTTTCCTTCCAAGGAGTAAGTGTCTCTTAATTTCATGGCTGCAGTCATCATCTGCAGTGATTCTGGAGCCCAGAAAAATAAAGTCTGACACTGTTTCCACTGTTTCCCCATCTATTTCCCATAAAGTGATGGGACCGGATTAGTATCTGCTGCGTCACTTCAGTCGTGTCCGACTCTGTGCAACCCCATAGACGGTAGCCCACCAGGCTCCCCCATCCCTGGCATTCTCTAGGCAAGAACACTGGAGTGGGTTGCCATTTCCTTCTCCAATGCATGAAAGTGAAAAGTGAAAGTGAAGTCGCTCAGTCGTGTCCAATTCTTAGTGACCCCATGGACTGCAGCCTACCAGGCTCCTCCGTCCATGGGATTTTCCAGGCAAGAGTACTGGAGTGGGGTGCCATTGCCTTCTCCGCATTTTTAAAAATATTTGTTTATCTATTGGGCTATGCCAGGTCATAGAAAAATAAATTTACTAGCCAGAAATTGATATACAAGTATATAGTCTTTTTGTCTTTAGCCTTACAGTGTACACTCAAAATACTGATTCCAAAGTGACTTAGGTTAATTCTTTTCTTCCCTCTGCCTTCAGTGTGGTTATGTTATTAATTTGTAATACAGTTATGTACAGTTATTACAATTGGTAGACCATTTTGGGTTGTCCTAACATTTTGGTTGATTTTAATTAATTTGGGGGCAGGAGAAAGATTAACATGATTCTAAAAGTCAGAGCTATAGAAAAACATACATTCAGAAGTGTCATACCTCCATCTTTCTCTCTACTCCATTCCCTTTTCTCTAGTCTTTCCACCCTATTCCTATCCACTCCTGTAGATAACCAATCTGATTCGTTCTAGGTTATCTGGAAAAAAAGATATATGTATATTTTATTTCCCTTTTCTTATGTGACAAATAGCATAGTAATTTTTTTTAAATTTTATTGATTTACTGGGCCCTGCCTGGTGGGCTGTGGTCCATGGGGTCGCTAAGAGTCGGAAACGACTGAGCGACTTCACTTTCACTTTTCACTTTCATGCACTGGAGAAGGAAATGGCAACCCACTCCAGTGTTCTTGCCTGGAGAATCCCAGGGACGGCGGTGCCTGGTGGACTGCCGTCTATGGGGTCGCACAGAGTCGGACACGACTGAAGCGACTTAGCAGCAGCAGCAGCAGCTGGGTCTTGGTTGCAGCATGTGGGATCTATTTCCCTGACCAGGGATCAAACCCAGGTCCCCTGCATTGGGAGCTTGCAGTCTTAGCCACTGCGTACCAGGGAAGTCCCCAAAATAGCATTAAGCACTTATATTCCCTGGTGGCTCAGATAGTAAAGTATCTGCCTGCAGTGCAGAGACCCAGGTTCAAGATTGGGTTGGGAAGATCCCCTGGAGGAGGGCATGGCAACCCTCTCCAGTATTCTTGCCTGGAGAATTCCATGGACAGAGGAGCCTGGTGAGCTACAGTCCATGGGGCTGCAAAGAGTCAGATGTAACTAACACACACACATTCTTTTTACACCTGCATTTTTCACTTCACTTCAATTAACATTTGCTTAATATATTCTGGAAATCACTCCATAGTGGTCTAGAAATCTTCCTTATTTTACAGCTACATGGTACTCCATTATGTAGATATATCATAATTTAGTCAATCAGTCTTCTATATATGGGAATTCAGTTTTTCAATATTTTGCAGTTACAAACAGTGCAGCAATGAATAACGTTATGCATATGTATTTTCATGTTGATCGAGGTCTATCTTCAGGCTAGATTCAAAGAAGATGGCTAGGTGAATATATATACATTAAGTAGATAACTTCATTAGATATTGCCAAATTCCCCACCAACAGCATTGTATCTATTTGCATTCCCATCAGCAATGCATGAGAGTGCATTTTCCCACAGTCTTGCCAATAGAATATGTTGTCACACTTTTAAATTTTTGCTAATATGATAGGTGACAAATTGTATCTTAGTGCTGTTTAAATTTCTTTAGATATGAATTTGAGCCTCTTTTGGTAGGTTAAGAATTCCATTTAAATCCATCCTTATCTTTATATATTTTGTATATGTACATGAATTACCTGTTCACATCTCTCCCATTTTTCTATCTTCTGTACCTTCATTTTAAGAGCTCTTTATGTATTAGAGATGTTACCCTTTTGTCTTTGATATATGTTGCAGAGATTTCCCAGTTTGTCAGTGATCTCTCTTTTGGGATATTTATATTTATGTATTTGGCTGCCTCCCAGGTGGTGCAACAGTAAAGAATCCACCTGCCAATGCAGGAGACTCAGGTTTGATCCCTGGGTCAGGGGGAAAGGCAACCCACTCTAATATTCTTGCCTGGAGAATCCCATGGATAGAGGAGCCTGGTGGGCTACAGTCCACAGGTTGCAGCGTCGGACACAATTGAGTTACTGAGCACACACACACATTTCTTGGGCTGTGCTGGGTCTCAGTTGCAGCACATGGGGTCTTTAGTTGAGGCATGCAGGAACTTTAAGTTGCAGTATGTGGGATCTAGATCCTGATCAGACATCGAACCCAGGCCTCCTGCATTAGGAGTGTGCAGTCTTAGCCCTGGAGCACCAGGGAAGTCCCTATCAGTCATCTTTTGACTTAGTTTATAGTGGTTTTCTGGCTATGAAAAGGATTTTATTTTTATATAATCAAATTACTGATATTTCATGCCTCTGAACTTCGGGTGATGGCTTGAAAGGCTTTCCCTACACTAACATGAAAGAATTCGCTTCTGCTTTTTCTCTAGTTCTCATATGGTTTCAAAATTGCTTACATTTATATCCCTGTTCCATCTAGAATTTATTCTTCTGTATAATGTGAGATATAGATCCAACTTAACTTTTTTAAAAATGGCTACCCAGTTGTTCCAGCACCATTTACTAAAGTCAATCTTTACCCCAGGGATTTGAGATGCTGCCTTTCAGTTCAGTTCAGTCCTTCAGTCGTGTCCGACTCTTTGCGACCCCATGAACCGCAGCACACCAGGCCTCCCTGTCCATCACCAACTCCTGGAGTCCACCCAAACCCATGTCCATCGAGTTGGTGATGCCATCCATCCACTCATCCTCTGTCGTCCCCTTCTCCTCCTGCTCTCAATGTTGCCTTTATCATACACTAAATCTCCATAGTTCCTGGGTCTCCTTCTGGACTGCATAGTCTGTATCACTTGTATATTTGCTCATTCATGGACCAGTACCAAAATGTTTTATTTGTAGAGGTTTTATAGAATAATTTAAGATCTGATATAGCTGGTCCCCCCGCATCCTGAAATTTTTCTCTTTTTAATATTTTCTTGACTATTCTTACAAATTTATTTCTCCATACAAACTTCAGTATATATTTATCTAACTTTCAAAAAAAACCTGTTGGAACTTTTATTGGGATTATATTAAATTTATAAATTGATACAGAGAGAACTGTCATTTATATGTTGTTGAACCATCCTACTTAAGAATAAGGGATGTCTTTCATTTGTTCAAATGAGTCTTTCCAGAGAGTTTTAAAGTTTTCCTCCTGTAAGTTATATATATTTCCTGTTAAGTTCATTTCTAACTATTGAATTCTTCTTACTACTGCTAAGTCACTTCAGTCGTGTCCGACTCTGTGTGACCCCACAGACGGCAGCCCACCGGGCTCCCCCGTCCCTGGGATTCTCCAGGCAAGAACACTGGAGTGGGTTGCCATTTCCTTCTCCAATGCATGCAAGTGAAAAATGAAAGTGAAGTCGCTGGGTCGTGTCCGACACTCAGCGACCCGATGGACTGCAGCCTACCAGGCTCCTCCATCCATGGGATTTTCCAGGCAGGAGTACTGGAGTGGGGTCCCATTGCCTTCTCCGATTGAATTCTTCTTAATTGAGATTAAATGAGGTTTTCTCTACCATCACTTTCTCTAATTGGCTACTCTGTGTATGTGAAAGCTGTTAATTTCAGTAGGTTCATTTTATATTCTGTTATCTTATCTTTTATTGAGTTTCATTGAGTTTTATCAATAATTCTCAATAATTTCTGGGATTATTACCACATCATCTACAAAAAGAAATATTCTTTACTAAGCTTTATGCCTCTAATCAATTTCTATATACCTCTGGTACAATGTTGACTAGTAGTGGAGATATTGGGCATTCTTCCCTTGTTTCTGGACTCAGAAAATACCTGAAGTGTTTCCCGGTTTAGAAAGTGAATGGTTTCTGGAATAAGGTATATAAATTTTTATCATGTTAAGAAAGAATCCATCAAGTATTATTTTCTTTTTTTTCTTCTACTTTTTTCTTTTATTTTTATCACACACTACAAAATATACTGCATGCTACACAATACACTGCATAACCTTCTAACAGGGGTAGACGAGTATAACTTAGTTATTTCTCATCAATCAGGAAAATGCTTTCTTAATGTTCTCCAAACCCTTCAACACATAATGATGATTAACTCCAGAGATGCACCTATCTCTTTCCATCAGATTTCCCCAATGCAACCCTTTTCCCCTTGTTCCCATTAGTGAATCCATGGATGTGTACAGTGGCCATTTCTGGAATGAAGAAGTATGTGGCCATGAGGACAATCCCAGGAAGAATCTCGAATTACACAATCACTGTTCTGTTCCCAAGCAAGTCTTATTTCCTTCGGTGGTTTTATAATGAACAGATGTTGAATTTTGATGAAAGTTTTGTCATAATTTATGGAGACAATTCTGATTATTTTTCCTGATAATATTCCATTATTATAGAATACATGGATTTCTTAATAATGAACCTACCTTGCATTCCTGTGGTTAACCCTACTTGATCATAATGAAGTACACTTTAATGTGATGTTGAACTTTGTTCACTAATACAATATATATTACAGCTATATTCGTACTACATTTGTTGTACTTTTTCATGGTTGCTCAGTTGTTTAGTCATGTCCAACTCTTTAAGGGCACCATGAACTGTAGTTCCTCTGTCCATGGGATTTTCCAGGCAAGAATACTGGAGTGGGTAGCCATTCCCTCCTCCAAGGACTCTTCCCCACCCAGGAATCAAATCCATGTCTCCTCTGTCTCCTGCATTGAAAGTAGATTCTTTACCCACTGAGCCACTGGGGTCTTCTTTTCACAGGTTTTCATAAGTAATATTTGTCTGTAGTTTCCTCTTTTGCACTATCAGGCAGATATATTTTTAAAAAGAAGGAGCAAGTTTCTCCTTAGTTTCATTCTCTGTCATCATCTATAGAGCACTGGGGCTATCTGATAAGTAGAGGTTTGGTAGAATCCCCCTGTGAAATAATCTAGGCTGGTACTTTTTTTGAGGAATAGTTCCTTATTAAAGTTCTCTATTTCTTTCACAGAAATTGGTCTGTTTAAATATCCTGTCTCTATCAATTTTAGTAATCAGAATTTCCCTTAGAAAGTATTAATCTCATCAAGGTTTTAAAGTTTATTTGCACAGACATGCAAAGACTCTTACAGTTTTGTTTGTTTCAACGGTTATTTCTCCACTGTCATTTTTTTATTTTGTATATTTGTGCTTCCTCCTTTTTCATCATGTTAGCTACCAGTTTGTCTATTTTTATAATTTTTTCCCCCAAATCTTAAAAACAAAATGGTTTCAAGAATTATTGCTATTCTGGCCTAAATCCCTCTAAAACCATAATACTTAGAACCAAACACAATACCCTGGCTATAAAATCAGACAGTCAACTTTCTCATCCAAGACATTTCACACTTTTTTTCCCTCTCTTCCCATTCTTCCTATTCTTCTTCTTTTTTTGTTACCACCTCACACTGTTGACTCACACAATATTATCAACCAACTCCCCTCCCCAAATTTTTAACATATTCTGCGGTGAGGCCAATCTCTTCCATTTTCATTCTTGTATAACTGGCCTTCTTGATGCATATTTAACAAATTTCAACTTATTCGATCCCATCTCACAAGATACTTCCAGACCCTGTCATTTCATGTATTCATTTATTCAAATTCAACCAACATTGCCAGGCATTGTGCCAGGCCCACTGTTTACAGGCATATAAATAACTCTGATACAAAGTGATCACTGCAACAATGGAGCAATGTTTTTTAAAATCCTATCTATGCACAAAAGGAGTAACAGGGTGAAAGGATGAGGGCATCACGGGAGGGTCAAGAGGGAAGAAGACATCTGTCTATTCTTTAAGGACATTTGCCAGGTGGGGAATAGAAGGACATCCTAGGGAGAGGTGATTTTAGAAAAAAGAAAGGAAGAGCCTGAAGGTATATGGTATCTTGGAGGAATGGCCAGTTAACAAATTTGTGTATGGGCCGAGCTGTGAGTGGCAGGTGGCGATGATTAAGAAATAGGTCAGCACAAGACCTACCAGAACTTAGATTTAAGTCTTAAAGAGTTTTAACAGGAAAGCATGGAGCCCTGCAACAGGAAAGTGAAACTGTGAGACTTGTATCTTAGAAAGGTCACTCTGGACGCACTAGAATATGACAGCCTAAACTGAAGCAGTACAGTGAGAAAAGGATAAACTGCAGAAATAAGTCAGAGAGATGACTGCCAAGAGGCAGGCAGTAACAACGAGAGAGACAGTCCAAAAAAGTCGCACCTGAATGGATGGTGACGCTTTAACCGAGATGAGAGCATGTGAAGAGCAAGTATTGGGGGGCGGGGCACGGGAAAAGGGGCGAAGCAAACAGTTCGGTTTTGAACAAGAGCCTGAGCCATCTGCAAAACATCAGAGTAGAGATGTTCTGCCGCCAGTTGGCAAAATCCAGGTTCAGGGCACAAGAGATGGGTGTGGGGTGGGAGTGAGATGCTTGAGAGTATCTGTGTGTGAGAGAGCAGGGACCGCTCTGGGATAACAACACCATCTGCTGAGAGCTTACTGTGTGCCGGGTGCTGCGCTGGGCACTGAACCACGTCTTTTCATATATATACAGTGCGTGTGTGTGTGTACAGTTGACCCTTGAACAACACAGGTTTGAACTGCATGGATCCACTTCCACCGATTTTTTCAGTAGTAAATGCTGTAGTACTATATGATCCACGGTCAGCTGATGCACTTGTGAAGGAACCGTGGGTGCAAAAGCCTGACTCTAGGTTACACAGTTTTCCACGATGCATGGGGTGGCACCCCTAACCCCCATGTTGTTCAAGGGTCAAATATACAAATATTTACTCCCCCCTCCAACACTGATCAGAGATGTGGAACTATTATCACCGTATTACAGATGTGCAAACCAAGGTTCAGAGCAGCAATGAGCCCAGAGTCACAGGACAGGTAAGAACAAGGATCTCAACCCCATGCTGACTTCACATCCTGGGCTTTACAGCACTCCCCAAAATAAGTCGAACTACAAGAAGTTATTCAGCAGCAAAGAGAGTAGGGAGTTGGAGGAAGATACCAAAGGGAGAGAAGACGATGAAAATGCACTGAGTGCTTGTCCCTGTCGGCTGCTGAATGAGGCCCTCAATGTGCACCACCTCCTTTAATCCTCATATCCAGTCAATAAAGTTGATATTATCGGCCCCATATAGGAAAACTTGCTCCACATAACAGCGCTGGTAAGAGGTGAACATGGAATCTGAACCCGCTCCATCTTACTCTAAAGAATGTATTATTTCTATCATAGCAAAGCAAGCATACAGGGACTTCCCCGGTGGTCCACTGACTCTGCACTCCCAACGCAGAGGGCCTGGGTTTCATCTGTGGTCAGAGAGGGAAGTACATCCCACACACCGCAACTATGAGTTCACACGCCACAACTAAAGATTCCACATGCCGCAACAAGGATCAAAGATCTTGAGTGCCACAACTAAGGCCTGGTGCGGCCCAATAAATAAATAAATATTAAAAAGAAAAGAAAAGCACACAATGAGAGAAAAGGAAGGAATACTCAGTGCAGAGGCTGGGGTACATCAACATCAAAGGGACAAGTGAAGTGAGCAGCAAAAAAATTATTTGGGGGAGTTCCCTTGTGGCCTGGTGGTTAGAATTCCAGGCTTTCACTGCTGTGATGCAGGTTCTATCCCTGGTGGAGGAACTGAGATTCAGCAAAAAAAAAAAAAATTATTTTCAAACACGCAGTCAGAGGGAGAGGAGAAGAATCAGGAGAAAGTGTCATATGGGAATCCAAGACCAGAGAATGTCAGGACATTGACAAGAAGGTCAAATGCGGTAGAAAGTCAGACTGAGGACTGGAAAGCCCACTTCATTTACCATTTAAGAGGCTTTGGTGACCTTTCTGAGAACTGACATCAGAGCCGGGGCGGTGTGGGGTGAAAAGTCAGATGGCAGGGAGAAAACATTAGGGAGCAGGAAAACAGAGACAGCAAGCGGGGGAGAGAGGGTATTCACTGGAGAGGATGGTAGGAAGGAATGAGGGGATTTCAGGATGAGAGGACACTTGCAGGCTGAGATGGGGGATTGGTGAAGGAGAAACAGATACAGAGGGACAGCAGGAATGATGCGGCAAGGTTTCAGAGGAGGGGAAGAGGCCTCTTCCTGCTCTGATGACGAGAGGCAGGAGTAGGGACCTCTGTGGGGAAGCAAGGAGGTGAAGAAGAGGGCTGTTGAAGGAGCTCAGATCCCACTGCCCCTCTACCCATGATGAAGTGGGCAGGTCTGTCTGTTGAGAGTGAAAGAGACAGGGAGAGCGAAGGCGGCTTCAGGAAAGGGACCCTGTGCAAAGCTGGAAAGAGCTAAAGGTTTGCTGGCCACACCAAGGACTCAGCTGGTGCTGGAAATCATAATTCTGTAATTGAGTCAATCCACTAGGTTATGTGATTTCCTCTGGAAGTGCTTAGCAGGCCTAGACCCTGAGTAGAAGCAGCCAGAAATAGGCTAATGCAGGACCAGAAATGGGGCTTCCCTGGTAGCTCAGCAGGTAAAAATCCGCCTGCAATTCAGGAGACTCCGGTTCAATTCCTGGTTCAGGAAGATCCCCTGGAGAAGGGATAGGCTACTCACTCCAGTATTCTTGCAGTTCCCTGGTGGTTCGGATGGTAAAGAATCCACCTGCAATCTGGGAGAGCTGGGTTCGATCCCTGGATTGGGAAGATCCTCTGGAGGAGGGCATGCAACCCACTCCAGTTTTCTTGCCTGGAGAATCCCCATGGACAGAGAAGCCTACAGTCCGTGGGGTCACAAAGAGCTAGACACGACTGAGCGACTAAGCATAGCACAGCACAGGACCAGAAATAGCCAGAGGAGAGGCAGCTCAACCAGGGCAAAGGCAGTGAGGACGGTGGTGGTGAGAGTGTGCGTGAATGGACTGATCATGGAATCTGCAACAGGGAGAAGAAACCAAAGGAAAGTTAGACACTGAGAAAGTGGAAAGGAGTAAGGAGAAGAGAAGTTGATGTGACTGAAAATAAGTTGAATGGGAATGTAAGAATGCGGAAATTGGGGCTTTGAGCGGACTGGAGTTTCAGAGTTTGAGACTTCAGGTTTAGCACAATTCTGTGGAATGAGTTTCCAGCATGTGGCTTCAGTATACGGCCTAAGTGAGGTGGCGCTGGATGGGGGACAATCATGGCAGTGGGGAATGTCAAGGGACCAGGAGGCTGGACCATCTTCATCGTGGACCCTGAAGTCAATCCAGGAGAACTGTAGATGGTAAGATGTTGAGGCTATCTACTATTCTGCCCAAATTCATATGATTTTAAAAACTGGTAAGCATGCTTTCAGTGAAATTATTGATTAAAAAAATTTCAGCTGAAGAAAAACCCTTGTCAGGTCATTACTATGACTCCTTGTTGATCTATTAAGTGGCATCTAACATAGAAATCAGAGATTCACAACGGAGTGGAGCAGTGCTTGTCCACAGGTTAAGGGTCACATTGACTTCAGGCCTCCACCCCTCCCTTTAAATCTAAGTTGGGAGCCAACCACTAAACTAAGCCTCGGTTTGTCTCTTCTTTAACTTGAAGATGCCTGGGTCACAAACAGCTGGACACAACTTAGCCGCTGAGCACCTTCGCACGCATGCACGCACGCACGCACGCACCTGTACTTCTCACCCAGGGGCCAGGCAAGACTTCACTCTTGCTATGAGCACCTAGTGCTGGCTCTGGAACAAGCTGATTTGAAGGACAAAGTAGCAACTTGTGAGGACCAACGACGCTGCCCACTTTCCTTCCCCCACAACGATATCTGTCTTAAAAGAGGCCTGTGGTGCAAGCCCAGGCCCTGACTATTCCTGCTGCTTGCTTTACAACTGACTAGCGCTGTCCCTGCGGCAGAAGAAATAGCAGGTGCTTTCTGTAAGAGGCTGTTGCCCTTTGGGAGGTAGACTAGGAGTTTGAGTTTGAGTTTTCTCCTCCTTTTTGCTTCATCACATTTTTCCAAAGTATAACTTCTTTGAAAATCAGATATGCAAAATAAGGAAAAGCAGGGCTTCTCTATTAGGGCTTGGGCAGGGGAGAAGGAATCCATAGGCCAGTTCATTCACTTTCCTTTTCCTCTACCTTCACCCACCCCTACTCAGACCCCCAGCTATCGGAAGTAACTCCTTAGGGATTCTTTCAGCAGGTAGGGGTGGGGGAAACACTGGATTTTGTTTCCTTCTGGCATGGTCATTTTATGTCTATTATTCAGTGAAGACAAGATGCAACAGGTTCCAAAATATGAAAATATCTTGGTTATTAAGAAATACATCTTGAGCATGCCCCAAGGTCTTGATCTGTTTCCAACAACAGCTGGAGAAACACAGTAGGACCACAGTCAGGTTCAAATCAGGCCCCTGGGTATTGTAGCTCACAGTTCTTGGGGGTATCTGCCCAGCTCACAATGATACCTTCTCTAGAAACATCCCCCCTCTGCAAACACAGGGGTAGGCCCCAGGACCAGCTGGTCTCATGCAACCCCATTCACTGGCCACAGGTGATTGTCTGGATGAGTTGATTGGTTGAATCCAGTTAATTCCTGGAATTTTTTGATTTGGCATTTAGGAATAGAATCAGTCTTCTCTCTGACAAAGTTGTAAGATATAAAAGTTAGATGTTCCCATAAGCCATGGTGCCCACCTGAGAAAGGAAAGTCATTTGGAGTGAGAAGGAACAGGGCTACCCACAGAAAGAAGCAGAGATAAAGAGACAGAGAGCAGAGGGAGAGATCCTGCCAGTGTTTGAGTTCTTGATTTTCACTGTTTCTGAGAACCTGCCCCATTCTTGCCCTTTCTATGGTTTAGTTTTTCAGCCTTCCCTTGGACTCCACGAGTCAGTAAATTCCACTTTCTGTCTCTGCCAGTTCAAGATGGGTTCTTGACACTTAACAACCAAACTAATAAAGAAACCAACACAATCAAACAAAGTCAGTGACAGCAAAGATCTAATCTCAGTCCAGAATTAACACCTCTAACTTGTTCTGAGGGAGCTAGAAGGATGTCTGTATAATCCAGAAGTCTACAAAGACTGGGAGTTTTTATGACAACCTGAGTCAGGCCTCAGAAGGAGGAAAAGTAGACATAGCCAGACACAAAGAGGTGTGAGCAGGATTTTACCTTGATGACATTGGACTGCTCTAAAAGTTTTGAAAGCAGTGGTCACACCAAGGAATGGCTGGAGGTATCTCCGTTAGTTTCCTCCTGGTCACTCCAAGTAACAATGTGTTAAAACTCTTCCAGGATAGACAATCCTGTCCACATTCTTCCTTTGCACAAGAAGGCTTGACCTTGAAAGCTTTCTTGTCACCAAATGTAACTTTCCTTCTGTTTTCCTTTGGGAGCTGCACTTGCTTCCAAACAACTGTGTACATTCAGCCTCTGCTCTCTATCTCCTCTGAGCCTCTAGGTCAAAGAGAATTCCTACGGGGGGTTAGGCAGTTAGACTTGCAAAAGCACCGCCTGGGCTTCACTGGGAAGTCTGTGAGACCTAGTGTTCGCAGTGTAGAAACATCCAAGGTTTTGGCTCCCTGGCTCCCTGCTGGCAAGCAAGAAAGGCAAACACGAAAAGCAGAGGACTCTTGTGATGCACTGGAGATGGAGCTCAGGAGGAGACCTGAATGGCTCAGGAAGGAAATCAGCTCTGCCATGAAACCAGATACCTGTTCAGAACTCTGAGATCCTCCAGCTGCAGCAGAATGAGATGGGGGTGGAAAGGCTGCTGCAAAACTGAGAGGAAAGCAGGAGTTTGGAAATCTTGAGTTATTACTGGCCTAAATTCTGCCAGTAAAATAATGCAATATTATATTTCTTTCCTATTAACTCTTTCAGGCCTTTACTGAACCAGGAAAAGCTGTTCATTGAGCCTGGTGGGTAATTAGGTAAAAATAAAGTTCGTAAGTAAAAATATCACTAACCATCTTCTTCCCTGTACGGGCAGAGCTCTTGTTCAGAGCTTTGGTCAGCCCAGTGATCAAAGAATAATGTATCAGAAAGCAAAGAGCTGAAAACTTTCTGAAAGCGATCATCTGCTAACCTTATTTTAAGCCTCCCTGGTGGCTCAGTGGTAAAGAATCCACCTGCAATGCAGGAGATGAGGGTTCCATCCCTGGGTCCGGAAGATCCCCTGGAGGAGGGCATGGCAACCCACTCCAGCATTCTTGCCTGGAGAATCCCATGGACAGAGGAGCCTGGCGGGCTACAGTCCATAGGGTCGAAAAAGGGGCACACAACTGAAGTGACTTAGCATGCACACATACAGTCTTATTTTAAAATTTCCAGGGGTCTTTCCTGGTGGTCCAGTGGCTAAGACTCCATACTCCCAACGCAGGGCGCCTAGGTTCAATCCCCAATCAGAGAACGAGATCCCACATGCCGCAACTAAAAGACTGTGCATGCCACAACTAAAATATCCGATGTGCCACAACAGAACAAATAAATACTTTTTTTAACAAAAATTAAAAAATAAAATTTCCATTTGTTATGTGTTCCACAAATACTTTGTTCCTTCACGAGTACACATTCCCAAGTAAGTGCTCAATAAATGCATGTGAACGGATGAATGATCACTGTATGATCTACGAGTGTTCCTTACCCTGGAAACAGGGCCTGGAGCCCACCATTAGGGCCTTTGGGATTGGTTCCCTACCCCCTTACCATATCTGATCACCAAAGGTTATGTCCATGACCACTCACATGGGGCCTGGTATGGAGATAACAAATAAGGAAATACACTCAGGAAAGCGTGTGAGTTGGAACCTTTAGTAGATAACAAGAAAATATACTCAGGAGAGCGTGTGAGTTGGAACCTTTAGTTCTCACAGCCTAGGCAGCGAGGCCAGTCATGGCGGCTGACAACCATCCAGGGCTCCCCCGCCTCTCGGAACCACCTGGGGGGGTGGCACCTGGCAAACAGCACCCTGTCGCTGGCTCCACACGCCTGGCCAGGCCATCACTCACAGGGAGGAACATAAAACTGCCTGATAGCCTGCCGCCAGGGAGCATCTGTTTAGCTGGCACTGACTCCTGTGGGAACACAGCCAAGGAGACTGGGCGAGGAGAGCAGAAATCAGTCAGGATAGAAGAAAGAAGGTTAGGGGGCGTGGGGCTCGGTTACCCTGAAGACTTAACAGGCCTTTAATTTCTACAGCAAAGCACAGAGGAATTCATTGTGGAAATGACTGAGCGCCTCTGGCTGGCCCACACTGCAAATCCCGCTCCATGGAAGAAGGCACGGGGTGCTCAGGAGAGACGGCCCCGCAGTTGCTCCCCCTGCCGATTCCCTTCCTCACTGCTTCTGTGTCCCCATGAAGGCACTGCACCGCATAAAGGCTCTTCCTGTATGTCTCAGGGTCTGCTGGGCAGATGACTCTCCATGTGGGATGTAAATTTCTATTTTTCCAATTGGAGGGAAACGTGTGGGAAACGTGTAGGAAAAGTCTTCCAAGTTGTCTGTTGAAAAGGTTAGGGCTCAGACAACTGACTTCCTGTCGACCAACATTGTAATAAATCATTCCCACAACTTCTAGTCTCTCAGGCCATGATGCTGCAGCCAGGCACAGGCTGGCTCTGCCTGACAAGCAAGATTTCTGTATCGTCACAATTTTCCCAAGGTTCCACTCTGGACACTTGCTCTATGTTCCCTGGCCTGTGAGCTCCACTTAGTCATGGATTCTGTGTTATTTGCCATCCATTTCCAGAGCCTGGCATGGTGCCTGGCAAACACAGTAATTCATTGGATGTCTGTGGAATGAGTGCCTGTGTGCATGTTTACCAAACGAGCAGGAAAAGGAAAAAGTCTGGCCTCAGTGATCAGGTCAGTTGGTAAGTATTTGGTGCTTTTGATGATATCATTAAATAAAAGATATCTCTATGATCTCCCACAAGCACCACCTCTTTTATGATGCTTACCACATTAAACATCCCATGTGGTTCTTTTAGCACACCTATAAATCTCTCCCTATAAATTTCTTGGAAGCAGAGACGAGGTGTTTTGTCAATTATTTTATCCATCCTCTCAATAATGAACCCAATAATGAACAAAGCAGCTAAATGAATGAATGCCTACTGCCAAAACATACTATAGTCTCAGGTCTGTCAAAACCTTTCAACACAAACACCAAAGTCTTTTTTTTTTTTTTTAAAGAAAGTTCAGCCCCTAGAAAAAACACTGCCAGAAATTCATGTTGGCACATGAATCAAAGACAACATTCATATGACAACATCAATACCAAGAGGCAGAGAAAACAAATAAATAGCTTTGAGGCAGAGGCAGAATGGGGAAATTGTGACCCACAGAAAGCCTGGCCAGGAGACACAGGAGACAGGGAATGACAGCCAGGGTGAGCCGCAGAGTGAGGCAGGAGCCAAAGCTTGTGGATAATTCACAATGCAGATCCGCCATGTCAGTCTAAGGCACTGTACGGACAGCTGTGACAGGGATCAATCCTGTGCAGAATTTGTTAGGTGTGTGGAGGCAAGGGCTTTCTTCACGGAAGGTGGTAGAAGAAAATTCTGTTGTGCATATTCAGGCAGGATGGCAATCAGACTGAGACCAGAGGCCAGCCCTGTAGAAAGGGAAGCCTTGATTCAGAGGGCAGGGTTTTGCTGCTGCAGGGTTCCCTTATAATTAACCAATTAGGGCCACAGCTTCATTTCCTGTGGCAGTTTTCTCTGCCATAGAGAATGAGGTCACAGCCCTAACCACATAGACCTATAAAGCATCTGGGTGATAAAGAACAGCTTCAGATATGCTTGGCTCATTCCCAGGAGACGACTGGATACATACGTGGTATTCTTAGCTCCAGGGCGAAGAGTTTCTCAGAGAAATTGAAATGTATTTTGACAACAGCTTTTAAGTCCCTCTTTACACCCTGATCATATGACTCTAACAGAAGGGACTGAACATTACTGGATTTATTAAGCAACCCAAGAGGCTGGAAAAGGTCAAACAGGGCCCATCAACTCTGAAATGACCAACTGTATCATTATTCAGTAGCACTACGTGTGCTACCATATGTGAAAAGCATTATTTAATGTATTATGTATATCAAAGAATTATTTAAACTATAAGGGATCAATGAGATTAAATGTATTACTATTAGTATTATTTACATAATGTCAATTTCTCAGAGAAAACTAAAGTACCTATTGGCTATCAGAGTTCAAATCTACTAAGGAAAGGGAATGGACTATACATTAGCCTGTGGCGGGGGTGGAGGGAAGCCTACAAGATGAGTAGAAAAATCCGTGTCAGAGGGAAAAGAGGTTATTACTGTATTCTTCTCAAGATGAATTAATTATAAAGTGGTCTGTTGTTCGCATGAAGACTCTTATTACCACCACAAAAAGAAAACTCTCCCACTCTGCTGTGCCCTTATATTTTCCAAGAATTGAATGCCACGGGACATTTATGGAAACACCAAAGCATGAAAAAGAAAAAAAAAAAAAAAAGACAGTCCAGCCTCTTGGTGTACCTGGCTCTTCAGCTGAAAGGTTTGGAGGTGAAATGAGCAGACGGCAAAGACTAGGACTCACTCTGTGCTGGTTTCCTCCCCCAATAAGACAGTGGAACCTGATCCCTGGGGGCTGACTTACAAAAATGGAAGGTCAGAAGAGGGCCTAAAGAGCTTCTGTGATCAAGACCAAGGCAGGCTCAGAGGCAGAGTGAAAAAAAGAGGAGCCAGGAATCCTGGAAGCACTCAAAGAGCTGGCTTCCTGGCTTGTCTGTGTTTCAGCTCAGACTGTACTTCATGGTTAATAACCCCCTTCCGTGTGTTCAGAGCATCTGATGCAAAGATGAGGACCTCTGCTGTGCAGGCGGGACACAAGCTCTGCCCTTCCGTGAAGGCCGCGACACCCCCCAGCCAAAGGAAAACTCTGACTCAGTTGGTTGGTTAGGTAGGGACAGCATCTGTGCAGTTTTCAAAACACTCTGCATCAGGAACAAGGCACAGGGGCCAGGACAGGGGGAAGGTTCTCAGACAGGTCAGGCTGCAGAGCTTCTTAATGAAAAACAGGAATTAAGGCAAGAGCCTGTAGTGCAGATGTAGAAAGAAAATGCTATGCACAAATTCATGACAATGGTTACTTCTGGGGAAAGCCAGGATGGCAGCGGTGGACCAGGCTCTCAGTCTTGCTTGTAATGTTCATATTTAAGAAGCAAATGTATTATTCATACGTTAACTGTTTAACAAAAAAAAAACTGGTTTTAAAAAAAACAACAACTGAAACTTAAAGAGTGGCATAAAGGGACGAGAAGGAGAGGCAGAAAGAAAAGGAGGGGAGGCGGAAAGGAAGAAAGACCGGACTAAGGGTCCAGCTCTGCTTGAAGGGGTCTCCCTGGATGCTGAGCTAAGGCAACCCAAGGGTGGGGTGCAGAAGCAACGGGGAGAGGCTCGCAGCAAATCCCAAGGGGCAACGGTCCTGAACCAGAAAGTCCTGGGTCACGAAAGAGAAGAAAAAGGAAACCTAACAAAATTCTGAGAGAAAACAAGTAAAGAGAGAGAGACTCCCCCTGCCAGCCCCAGCCCATACTGCCAGTCCGGCTGAGACCCAGTTTCCAACTCTCCACAGAAAGGAGCAAACACCACTCCCCCCACAGGAAATCTCTCCTCTCAGTCCTCTCTGCCAATCATGCCCGAGGGTGAGGAGAAATGCACTGTCCTAGGTTTAGAAAGAGATGCGAACATGAAGAGAGCACTTCCTGTGGACCACCCACTCGCCCTGCCCTCTCAAACTTTCTACCAAGGCAACTGCCACCCCGCCCCTCCCTCAGCTCACCCACTGAACCAGAAGGAGCACCTTTTCCTTATATTCACGGGCCTCCCTGGAGGTTTCCTTAAGGTGGACCCCGGGGAGCACGGAGACCACTTCTTCTGGAAGGAGAGGACCTCTGAAATCTGTGGTCCTGTCTTCTGGGCTCTGGCAAGCATTCGTGGAAGGTCACGGCCCAGCATAGCAGGGAGAAGTCGGCCCTTTTGATTTCACCAGGCTCGACAGGACCGTACCCACCACCTTGGCCTCCTTAGGGCTCTGTGGGGGGATTGTCTTTGGGTCCCGATGAAGATGGGGGCACAGGAGGACCCGTCCCGGAGATGAGGCGGGCGGCGCCAGGGCGAGGGGGCCGAGAGAGTGGGAGGAGCAGACGGTTACCTCGTTGAAGCCCTCCTGCAGGACGTCCAGTAAGCTCCCCCGGGTCAGGCAGGCTAGCATTGTTCCTGCCGGCCCCCGGGCGGGGTTTCCGGGCCGGCGGCCGCTGCCTCCTCCTCCCAGTGCACACAAAGCCTCTGGGCTCAGCTCATTGGGATGTCTGCGGAGTCCCGCATGCCACTTACTGGAAACCTAGACCCGGGCCAAACTAGCGGCCTCCACTGGGCATGCTCGCGCGGGGCTCGGCAGGAGGGGCCCGGGCGCTGCCGCGGTTCCTATAGAAACTGCTGGGCGCGCACCCGGCGGAGAGGCGCCGGCGGGGGTGGCCCCAGCCTGGTGTGCGTTAGGGAGAGCCCCGCGGCGCGCACACATGCACGCTCACACACCGGGCCGGGAGTGTGTGCGTACGCCGCAGACACACACACATACAGAGCAGGCCTGCAGCTGGGCGTGCCGGTGTGTGTGTGCGCGCCCCGAGACTACACAGGCACGAGCGCACACAAACATAAATACGCACTAACACACCGGCGGGCATGGCGGCGTGTGCATGCGCTCGCTAGTGGTCACACAGACGCACACGGCAGGTCTGCAGCCGGGAGTCCTGGAATCTGTGCGCGCCGCAAGTATACACGCGCGTGCGCGCGAACACACCCGCATTGACACACAAGCGGGCATGCCGGCGTGTGCATGCGCTACACACACACACACACACACACACACACACATATGCCACCGTGTGAATGTGCCACACACAGATACACACATGCACGCGCGCCAGCGCGCGCTCTGGTAACTTGAGGCCTCAAATGCCCCACCACAAGGTGGGTAGGAAGGCGAGTGAATTATAAGATTCCCCCTCCACCCACCTCAGACTAGCCGAAAACTGCAACCTTTTTCCACCTGGGGCCTGAACAGTGAGGTCAGAAGGGGACCTAAAGAAGGGGAAACAGAAGGAAGAGACAAAAAGAAGATAGAGAGGCTTTAGTTATTGACGGTATTAAGATACATTTAATAAAATAATGGTAAATCAATCACAGGATAACAACAGATGCATCAAGGGTAAGCCAAGGGTGAACAAAGCTTTACCAAAAAAAAAAAACTTTCTTTCTTCTTCCTTTCTTTTTAAAATAAAGGATACAATGTAAAACCTGTATTTTAAATGGGTTTAAAATTAATTAAATGGGGTTTTAATGAAAATCACTGCAAAATCTCCTGGTGCTTTGGAAAGAGCTAGGTAAAAGCTTCCTCAAGTGAAACAGAACTCTTCCCTCTGTTTCTCATTACTCCAGTCAACCGTCTTATTTATTTTTTAAAAATACGAGTCATCTGTACTCTCAGTGCACTGCTCTTGTCTCTATAGGAAAATTGGAAGCTTGAAAGAACACCCATATTATGTTACACCTCGTGATCCCAGATGAGGGGAAGGGTTTCCAGACTGTTAGGGCTCACAGAAGGTCAGACCTTGCCCCCGGGGACACAGCGGGGCAGTGACAGAGGCTGTGTGAGGAGCTAGAACTCTATCCTGGTGATTTTGCAAAAGGCCAGATTCCCTCTCCAAACCCTCATTAGTACCTTAGCAAGAAGTCAGTAATGGTTCTTATTGAATAATGGCCTCCTCCTCAGGTCACTAGAGAAGAAAATCCTTTTCGGAGCGGAACTAGCCTTATCTTGCCTGAAAGTCTAAAGCTGCTAAACACAAAGATGCTTCTGAGAAAAGACACCTCCTTCTGACCACAGCAAACAGGAAGTAGGAGTCAACGGAGGTGTTAAGTGACTGCTGCCGGCGAATGCTGTGGGTTCGATTCTGGCTAAGGCTGGGGGAAAAGCCATGACACCACATCAGACTGAACCTGAGCAGCCCACAAGTCAGCAGACCCATCCTTTGAGCTGGCGAATTTGGTTGCCAAGAACTCCCCTTGCCACCTTCACAGTTTATGGTGTAACACCCTCGGTTAAGTCACTGATGCAAATTAATGCAACAAGCCCCCTTTTTAAAGAAAAGTGTGAAATTTCCAAGAGCATAAAATTGTATGCAGCACATCTACATACATAGTGATGCGCAACCAAAACACCCAGCTGGTGGATCCCTGGCTGGAGGATACTGATTGGCTGACAGCCCATCGTGCTCTGGACGCCGCAGAAAATACTGAGACACTAGAGGCAGATCCTGTGACAGTCATCTATGCCAAGAGGTCACTGTTTCTCAGAGGACAAGCTATTTATCAAAGTAGGACCTGTGAGCTCAGTGTTCCTGGGAAGAGATTTTTTAAATCGCTGAATTTTAAAGCTCCAAAAAAAGATCTCATCTGGCCCAACTCTCTCATCTCACAGATAAAGGAACCAAGGCTAGCACAGGTGCTCACGGTCATTTACCAAGTCAATGTGTGCTCAGTCGCTTCCAACTCTTTGGGACCCCATGGACTTTAGCCTGCCAGGTTCCTCTGTCCATGGGATTTTCCCGACAAGAATACTGGAGTGGGTTGCCATACCCTTCTCCAGGGAATCTTCCTGACTCAAGGATCAAAACCACATCTCCTGCATTGCAGGTGGATTCTTTACCTGCTGAGCCAACGGGTAGCAAGTCAATACAGGAACTAAAACCTGAAAAGTCCTCTGAGGCCCAGTCCTATGCTATTCACTGTCTGCTGGAGGAATTAGAGAAAATTGTGGTAAATAGACACACAATCTATTATAGAGCATGTGGTCCAAGATTACACTATTCCTTGGAAGCCTATAATAACACCAACCACATATCCCACAGCAATAGTGTCCAACAGATCTTTCTGTGATGGTGGCAATATTCCATGTCTGTGCTGTCCAATCCAGTGGCCGCTAACCACATGTGGCTAATGAGAACTTGAAAATGTGGCAAATGCAAGGGTGGAACCAAAATTTAAACAGCATTTAATATCAATTCATTTCTATTTAGGCAGTACAATTTCAAAATATTCTGTTCTACTGTCCCCACACAACTATTAGCATGTTCCCCAAATTATAATATGTTCACATATAGTCTGTCTCTCAGACTTGGAAAAAGCACAAAATTCTTGTTGGACCAGATAATCTCAATTTTTTTTTCTTTTTTCACTCAAGAGATATGTTCATCATACTTATTATCATGGTCTGACTTAGAAAGTGACCCAGGTAAAGAGTCAAGCTTTAGCTCTAAGCAACACTAACATTTCCTCTTCCTTCTGTCCTCTCCATCTCATCCCATTGTGATATCAACACAAGAGCTAGGAGGATAGATGGGCTAATTCAACGACCTAGGAATAACTAGGACAATGAACTACATCCCGTGATGTCCGAACAAGGGAAAACTGCAAGCCAGTCCCAGTAGCTGGAACCACTCCCACCACTGCAGGCCTGTTATTCACTCTGCCTGGAGGAGAGGCAAAGAGTACAAGCAAGCTGCTTTCTGCATAGCTCTGCCATGCTGTCTCGTTTTTGAAATTATACCAAGCTTCCTCAGTCCTGCCTTACATCAACATTGAAGGCAATGGATAAACAACAAGCTCCCACTGTATAGTACAGGGAACTATAATCAGTAGCCTCTGATGAACCATATGGAAAAGAATAGGAAAAAGAATGTAGATATATGTATAACTGAATCACTTGCTGTACAGTAGAAATTAGCACATTATAAATCAACAATACTTGAATTAAATACAATTTTTCAAAAACCAATAAAGGCAGATACTTTCCTCACTAACGAAAACTTACCCGAGAATCTACCTACAACAGTATTAATAATAGCAAAACTGAGCTTTTACTATGTGCCAAGCCCTGTACTAAAACATTTACATACATTAGTTCAGTTGATGGTCACAGTTACCACTTTACACATACAGAAAGAGAGATCTGAAGGATAATTTGCCCCAATTCAACTACGAAGCAGTGAAACCAAAGTCCAGATTCTTAATCATTATGCAAAACTTTTATATGATGTTACAGCATAGAAGGAACTCACTATATGTTTTTAGTTGTATAAAAGAATGAGCCAGTGGAGGAAACCCTAACAAACTCATTCATGACTTCTATTAATACAAACAATAACATGTTAGCCTAAGTAAGCTTTGAACCTTAAACAAAACTGTCATTTGCTAAAAATATTGACTGTGACTTCTCCCTGCGGAGAACTAAGAAGGGTGAAATTCACACGTATGTAAAATTTAACAAATCTGTTATGGGCAATCATTAATGACTATAAAGAAGCAGAAAGATAAGTCTGAATAAACAATTAAAATTGTCAATGGAAATATTCAAAATGACTCTGAAATAATTTCCTAATCTTTTTCTGTTTTCTCACATTAGCAAGTTCCTTGGCAGTAACATATGTTTACAATTTCTATTGCATATATCTTCAGAGACATCACCATAAATACATATACACAAAAGGGCTCATGTCTACCAGCAAAGTCCCAAACGTGTCCTGGCTCCTAAACTGCACCTCTTTATCCCCAGGCTTTTCTGCCAGTCTGCATCCCTTAATCTTCCTTAGACAACACATTCATCTTGCTGTTCAACTGCTTTAACATCTTCAAACACTGACTTCTGCTAGTGTGTCAGATATAAATCCCTCACGTCCAGCTTAAGGCCTCCCCCTCCTCACTGCCTATACTCACTTTGTCAGCTCCCCACGGTCTCATAGATTCACAAGGCTCATTTTCACCTCTATACCTTCATGACTATCACTTTGCCTAGAAGTTTCCACACTTCTGCCACTCAAATCTTCACGATGCGCAGTTCAAGTTCCACTTCTTCCTGGAAAACTCCTCTGACCACTCTTGATTTTGTTCAAATCAAGACAGAGCTGATCGTAATCTGTCCGGAACACTCACGTCCCAGATAACTCACGGTGCCTCCCTGCTCTTGTTTCAGGTCTCGGTCTAAATGTGTTGATCCTTTTGGCCTTTCCTGACCACTCTACATAAAATGATACCACCTTCTCATGTCAGCAATCCCAGACCTCTTTACCTGTTTTGTTTTCCTAACATCCATCACCAGCTTTGATACTCAGTTCAGTTTGATAATCAGTTCAGTTCAGTTCAGTCGCTCAGTCGTGTCCGACTCTGCGACCCCATGAATTGCAGCACGCCAGGCCTCCCTGTCCATCAACAACTCCTGGAGTTCACTCAAACTCACGTCCATCAAGTCGGTGATGCCATCCAGCCATCTCATCCTCTGTCGTCCCCTTCTCCTCCTGCTCCCAATCCCTCCCAGCATCAGAGTCTTTTCCAATGAGTCAACTCTTTGCATGAGGTGGTCAAAGTACTGGAGTTTCATAGTTACTTGTTTATTGTCAGCCTCCCTTCTGCCCAGAACGTAAGCTCCGTGGGGGCAGGGAGTTTTGTATGTTTCGCTACTGATTTATGTCTAGAACCAAGAATATTTCATGGCGTATAGTATATGCTCAGTAAATACTGGCTTCTTCTCTTTAAAATCTAAAGTGATAGCATGCTCTTATACTATATCAGTTAGTATTTTATAGTTCATTTAGGAATGTGAATTTTTTGTCTCTTTCACTATATTTTGAAGATAAATATAAATAATTTCTAGTATCCTCCTATATTTTCCTCTCCTTCACTAATGCAGTCTTTCATTAAACATTCATTAAATGCATATGGAGCACCAGGTCCTATTCTTTGGCAAAAACTTCAAGAAGTTACAGTTACACATAAACACACGCACAGAGGCAAGAAACAAGACTGAAAGGAAGAATAGTAAAAGGAAGAATAGCAAAACAGAGAATCCAGTATTAATATATGGGGACAGAGTGTACAGAGCGATTGTGACAGACTTAGTGGGGAGAAAAAAGAAAAAAGAGACAGAACGGTGTGAGACTAGAGTAGGATGTTGCCAAAGTAATCACCAGATGCTAGTGCTTAATATAAACTGTACCGAAGAAGATATGCAAATATATCCTACACGCATTTAAAAAATTCACATTTTTAAAAGTTATTTGCCAGCTATCCTACGGGAAAAAAATTAGATTAAGACTAGCGCCATCTAGTGGATGTTTTGGATGTGACCCTAAGTTTTTCTCTTATTACACAAAAGACTTGTAAATGCCCACGTATCTCTGGTCTGCCACTCATAATGCGTTAGGGTTGCTCATGACTAATTCCACTATTATGAAATAATCTTCCTCCAGGACCCTGGGTCTCACTGTAAGAAGTCGCCCCATTTCTAACAAGGACGTTCCTATCTCCCAACTGATGTCCCTCTGCTTCTGAAGAATGTATACAAAATCAAACACTGCAATTCCTCTTTTAAAAAGTAAGTTATTATTTAAAATGTCCACATCTTTTGACCTAGCGTTCTACTTCTGGAACTCTATCCTAAGGGAAAAAAGTCTTAAATGAGAAAATCAGTTAGTTATTTACAATGTGGGGCTTCCCTGGTGGCTCAGTTTGTAAGGAATCCACCTCCAATGCAGGAGACCGGGGTTCGATCCCTGGGTTGGGAAGATCGCCTGGAGAAGAGAATGGCAACCCACTCCAGTATTCTTGCCTGGAGAATCCCATGGACAGAGGAGCCAGGCGGGCTACAGTCCACGAGGTTGCAGAGTCAGACACGACTGAGCGACTAAGCACTGACACATTTACAACGCAGGGAGAGGAACCAACAAATCCAGCAACAAAGAGATGGTCAAGAAAATTACAGCTGTTATGATGAATACCAAACATTTGTATTCATATTCAAACAAACATTTTAGCAATTTCATGTTAATAAACATTAAGTCAAAAAAGCAAAAGGTGAAAACTATGAGCATATGATCTCAAATACGTAAATAATATATGTAGAAAAAAAGACCAGAGGAAAATATTCTAAAATAATAACAGGATTGCTTCTATATGGAAGGATTATGTTTTTTAAAGAAATGCACTATTTCCTAAATTCTCTATGATTCATGTACATTGTTTATATAATAAATGTTATTGAAATCTTTTAAACAACCCATATGTTCTGACTGCTGCGGCTATTAGTCACTAAGTTGCGTCCAACACTTTTGTGACCATGGACTGTAGCCCGCCAGGCTCCTCTGTCCATGGGACTTTTTGATTAATTGCTTGAAATTTTCAATCTCTGCCTGATTTTATTAATTCCAGAAAAAGATAATAATCAAGTGAGCCAGTCTTTCCACAAGAAGGGGAAGCTAGAAAAGAAAGCAAACATATTACAGTTTTGTTCCAGGATCTGAATCCTGATGGAGAAATCCCCCAGTTGTTGAGTTGTACTGAAATTCCATTAACGTCATCACACTTCTCTCAATAGAATGCCAGAAACTTACGGAGGGCTCTGCTGGCAGCAGGGAGTTACAGAGTCTCATAACCACTTGGGTACCCATCTTCAGAATCCCCAGAAGAACCAGATCAGAGCCACCTTAAGATAGAAAGGGAAAGATACGGGCAAAAATACAGGTCAGGAAAAAAAATTCCAAAAGTTAAACCTATGTAGAGGGGTCAGGTTCCTACTGCAGACTAACCCTCATTTAAGTCATCTGGAAGTATAAAAAAATAGGACCCCTGTTAGCAGGAAATCCAGCCCAAGATACCATAATTACAACAGAGCTATCCCAATGGCATTTTAAATACTAAACATTTAGGTTTTAATAGTAAAAAAGCAAAAACAAATGCTTCCCTATCATTAGTCAAGCAAGAATGCATTTTCCCTCTACCCTAAATGTATCACTCTGTTGACAGAAATAATCAATAAACAATCTATAATAAGAGTAGAAAGGAATTTTATTTGAGCCAACCTGAGGACTATAACCCAGAGATAGCCTCTCAAATAAATCTAAGCAACTGCTCTGGAGAAGCATGATTTTCAGCACAGTTTTAAATCTTGTTGGAACAAAGAACATCAAAGAAGTCAGAGATTCGTTCCTTCAAGTTTTCAAAAAAACAGATCAGCATGTACACAGGAAGTCGGTTTGGCCTTGGCACTTGGGAAGAGGATCTTATCATAGAAGAAGTAACAGCACTGGTGTCCCAGGAAGAGAGGCATTTAATCTTTATTTTTAACGTGCATGTTCTGTATTTCTAGTCAGTGCACCCTTTTCTATAATGATTAAAACAGATGTAAAATATATGTTTGATAAGCTGCAAGCAGGCTGTTTTAGTTAGCACAAAATTCAAGTTAAATCATCTATAAGTTGGAATGACTTTCTCAAACCTCAATATGTGAACATTTCCTCCATTAAGTCAAAAACCATAGGAAGGATTCTGAAGACAAAGAGGAGAAATAACCAGGAGCTCTGCTTCTGACTCACTTTTCCCTGCATCCTCAAGAATTCAGTTTTAACCTAGAATGGGAGCACTTATATTTCAAGGCAGACATTTTTATAAAGCACTTGAAGTTTAGAAAGGGCTATTACCTATATCAACTTTATTTGAAATAACCCTTGGAAATAGAGTTCATTTTATTATCCACAACTCATAACAGGTGAGTGGGTTGTTCTGCCGATCAGTAGCACAGGCGGGGTTCTAGCCACGTCTTCTGAATCCTCTCTGGAGGACACAGAAAATAATAGCGGTGATAATGATGATGATAGGAGCCAACGTTTGTCCACATACTATGAACTCTTCCGAGTGCTTTAAATTCCCACAAACACTCTAAGAAATTGACCCTATTATTTCTGACTTTTTTTTTTTTTTCCCGCTGCCATTCCATTTTTCAATACTCTATCCATTTTAAGAAAGCTTTCCTCCCAGGAACAAAGCCAGGGCCCGCGGTATTTGGGGAGAATGGTGTACAGCTTGAGAAAGGGAAGTCTTCAAGCTCTGAAAGTATGACTCAAGGACAGCACTCTTAAGAACCTGCAAAAGCTCTGAGAGGGTTTGGAATCTGAAACTTCCACCTCCTTCCCACCACACCCTCACCCCTCCGTTTGCCCCCAGTTCTGATCTGGGAAGTTTAACCGGTGATGATAATACTTTCCAGCTACACACCACCTTTCAGCACCTACCTTTTAAATCGTCGATGTGTCTGGTTCCGCATCTCCGTCCCCAGCCTTTCTGAGAACCACCTCCTCCTGCTGTAGTGTCGCCTCTGCGTGCCCGTTGCCATGGCGACGGCAGAGCCCGGCCTGGACCGATCCGCCTCCAGCGGGCGGGAGCCAGCCTTCGTCCTCCCGGGCTCCGCCCCCTACGGACCTGACCCCGCCCCCTGCTTGTCCAGACCCGCCTCCTAATGGCCCAGAGCGCATTGCCTGCCAGCCTTCACCACGCCTCCTGCCGGCCAGGCCCCGCCTCCTGAGGGCCAGAACTCCGCCCCTTGCCCGTCTAGACCAGCCTCTTGCTGGCTCGGACCCCGCCTCCTGATTCCCAGAACCCTGCCCCTGCCTACTCGACCCACCTCTTACCGGCCCAGACCCCGCCCCGGAGCTCCGCCTTCGCAGCTGGGAAGCAGCCTTCAGTGCTTGCCAACCGCACCCGGGGGGCTCTGCTTCTGTAGCAGCCGGTAGGGTGTTGGAAAGTGGTTGGTCTTCCTTACCGCCCTGAGGCTGAATGAGAGCTCGCAGACCTCCACCCAAGAAAACGCACCAACCAGGTTCCTTATGCGATTTATTGATCCTAACGGCTCCGCATCCCTGAGAGAAAACAGTCCAGCTTAAGGGGAAGTTTCTGGGCCTCGCAGTGCTGTCGACATCAGTGACTTGACGTCCTTGCAATCGATGGTCCGAAAACGCTTGCTCCATACTTCAGTCCCTGCCCTCACTTGTTTGTGTAGGGTCTGGACCCTTTTGACCCAGCCTCTGAGGAATTTGCCCAACCCAGATCTAGGAGCTGTGTACAAAAGCTCTGAATGCTTCCCAGAGCATCTCTTCTTCAGCTTTGGAGCTGAAGGTGTATAGAAGGGACACCATCAAATGAACTCCAATAAAGTCAGCTCAAGTGCAAGTGCTTCAAGGGTAACCTGTTCTTTCTGCACTTTCCCAGAGGCCAGGAGCAAAGATAGGGGTCAAAACCCCACCTTCTTGCACACTCAACCTAGTGCCCTCATTCTGTACAACTCCATCCACTCCCAAGTAACTCAAATATGACCCTAAGCTAATGGTGGCAAATAAGAGATAGTCCGAGGCAGAGCACAGGACTGGGAGTTTGCAATTCCAGGGTCTCTGGAGTTCTTTAACCCTAAAAGGTGTCCACTGTTCCTAGGCCGCCAGCCAGTCCCCCGAAGCCGTAGTGATCAAATGATGCCAACAGGTACCTCCCCCATCAGGGCTCACACAAGGGTCCCGTTCTTGCTGTCATAGCGAGGTGTGACCTGGGGGAAGCGAAGGGTCGCATACTCTGTAGCATTTTTTAACTGCAGGTGCTTCACCTCCTGGACAGAGCGTGGCTGGGGAAGTCTGTACAGTTGAATGTCTGCATAATACAAGCTGCCCTCCTCCGACCTGAGGCTTTGACGACTCCTCTCCTGAGACACAGGCTGCCTTAACACCTGCTCGTACGTGTGTCCCATTGTGTCGTGGTCCTGAGAGGAACGAACAGCATTAAGGGAGGTTCTTGGCTTGGTTGCTCCCTTTCCCCCTCTGTCTCAGGCTGGACAAGCTGAGTCCTGGGGTGCCAGGTCTGAACGGTCTCCTAGGAGGGACCAAGGCTTGTCATTACCTTCGTGTCATTCAGTTGCCGCCACCACTCATGCTGCGGCTGCTGCCGCTGCCGCCTCAGTGTTCGTCTTGCTTGGCTCCCTGAGAGGAAGAAATCCGACTTTAATCCGCTTTCTCTTCTGTCTCTATTGAAATTGCCCTCTTCAAATCTCTGTTAAACTATGACGGTGGGCTTCTGACTAATCTCCCTGACTCTCCTCTCATCTCTCACTTCCACCATTCCCACATCCAAACTCCTTAGCAGAGTATACAACCTGGCCCTTTTACGATCTGCCAATAATACCTTCCATCCTTATGTTTCAGCGGCCCCTAACATAATTTTACAATTTTATGTTGGGACTTCCTTAATGGTCCAGTGGTTAAGAATCCGCCTTCCAATGAAGGGAATACAGGTTCAATCTCTAGTCAGGGAACTAAGATCCCCACATGCCAGAGGAGCAGCTAAACCCATGTGCCATAACACAGTCCTCGCACCGCAACAAAGACCCAGCACAGCCAAAATAAAGTAAAAACAAAAAACCCCAAAACAATTATATATTGAGAGCCCACGGTATGCCAGGCTCTGTGTCCGCATTCTGGGGATAGAAGGATGAGTTGGCTGTTTTCTCCACTGCAGGGAGCTTGCAGTCGACTAGGGGAGACCAAAGTATACAGACTATTACAGTGCAATGTGGTAAGAGCTCAGCTTCAGCAAACATTTGATCACTTTTCATAAAGTCATTCTCTTCTCTCTCTTCCTGTTTCTGCACACTTCCTGCTTCTCTTCCACCTTATAAACTTGCTATTATTCCTTCAATATGGGTGTTTTCCCGCCTTCTGTAACAGCCTGAGTGTGGTGCTGTTGGGAGCACTGGTGCATGGCATTACGATTCTTTGTTTATGTGTATCTCTCTCTCAAACTTGATTTTCAGCTCTTCTAGGGCCAGACCTCGGTGTACCCTTCCCCTCATGCTTGTCTGCCTCCTCCACATCCTGCAGAGTGCTCCACATACACTATAAGTGTTCTGTAAATTTTTGCTGGATGAATGAAAGAATGAACAACCAACCTCGCCATTCTGAGATAATGGAAAGGATGACGTTCAGAGTTTCAGAGGTGGTCTGGAACACAGTAACCTAAAGATCTCTTTGGTGGACTATCTGCTTTTAGCCTTGCTCCACCTTACACCCTTTCTTAAGACACTGGTTCTATTATTCTGTTTTCTCTAATTTGCACTCCCCCCAGCACTCCCCACCCCCAACTCCCATTACCTATTTTCTTCTTCCTCTGTAAAGTTGATGTACAGCTCCTGTGAAAGGAAAAACAGATCGCCAATGTGTAAGAACCTGGCCTCTGTCTTCCCTCCTGCATCCTTTGCTCTGTGGTCTCCTTAACATTCTGGTGGGATGACTTTCCCTCACCTCCCTCTAACAAAGATTCACCCTGAGCCAGCCCCAAAGCATTTCTCAAGGGTAGCACACCTCTCCCAAGGGGATGGTTCTGGAAGGTGGAGTGGTACAACTGACACAACCAAACCCAAAATATAGCCCCAGGCAAGCAGGCGCTACATGCCGGGGATGTAGTTGGGTTGAGGGCTATTCTGGGATTGTCTAACAGGCTAATCCCAGCAGAGGGTAAGGGAATCCTGCCAAATAAGGGGATATTCCTGGATTCAGAGACCCTCTTGCTTTTCCTTTCGCTTCTTTTTTTCAGGGTCTGTCAACCCAGGATTCTTATCCTGGGAGTCACAGAAGCTGCCACAACCAGGGTTGACTAATTAAGGCTCCACAAAGCCCTTTCCTGACAGGTGACCTCCATCCCTGCTTCTTTGTCCTTGTTTCTTATTAACAGAGAGAGAAGTTTAACCTTTGACGTCCACAGCCCAGGAAGCTCTGAATTTGGTGAGTGACTCAGCTACACTGCCTTCCCTGCAGGACAGCTCTCTTATACTTATTTCTGAGCCCCTAGGGTCCCTGCTGGAGCCAGCATGTCTACATGATTGTCAACTGTTTGATGGCCAGAGAACAACACTTGTCTGAGGAAATAGGCTGAATACTTCATAGCTTACTCCGGATGCTTTTTCTTGCTAGTACATTTCCAGCTCTCACCAGAGCCAACTCTATTTGTCTGACTTCTGTCTCCCCAAGGAAGTTTCCTTCTTTAGCTAATTAAAAAGAAAGGGGGAAGAGGACTCCTAAATCATGTTCATTTTATGACTGTAGAAAACTTAGGATTTTTCCACACATATCTGACAGAGGTTCGTGTTTTGGTTTGATTTTTGGTTTTAATGCAGCTTGCTGAGTTGAGAGCAGTTAGTCTCCATCCAAACTCTACAGGTGGTTCAGAAAAAAAAGCTTTGAAACTATTTCTGGGTCTGTCTACTTCCTCTTCTGCCACTTCAGCTCTTCCTTTCTCTTACCATTGCATAAGCATAGCCTAATCCTAGCCTCTAAGTCCTTGCCCCTGGTCACTACTCTCTTCCTACTTACTTCTACTTAAACGGATAAAGAAAATAATAATTCTAAAATAAGATCCACTTGGGTGACTCAGATTTAGTGAGCAGAGCCTGTTCCCAAGTTGGATGTTGCACAATGCCGGGACATGAACCCAGATGGAATATTCAGTTAGACTCGTGGGTGATAGGATTTTATTTTTAGCTCAGAATTAAGGAAACCAAATGAGTACTCTCCTATATTGGTAGTAAGAATAAAAATTGGTGCAATTTTTCTAGAATGCACTTGGCAATAAGTATGAGAGGCCTTAAACATAAATGTATGTAACCACTGATGTAGCAGTTCTAACCTATAATCAGGTGCATATATGGATATTTATTATAGCATTATTTATAATTTCAAAAAATAGGAAATATTCAACATTGGGAACTAACTAAATAAATGGCATCTCCAATCAATGGAATATCATACATCAATTTAAGAAAGATGTTGGAAGAACACCTAATAGCATGGAAATTTTTCCTCTTTATTAAGATAATAAAAAGCTAATACGTGTTGGAATAAAAACTATGCATATAAAAATTTTAAAAGGATTACATGGAAATACACTGAAATATTCCTGTCATCTCTGGGTGCTTATATTTATGGTTGTTTCTTTTTTTTTTTTTTCTTTAGCCATGGACTTTATTGTTTGAATATTTGCAATTATTATTCTATACACAAATGTTAATTTCTTACAAAACTCTGTATTCCATATTGCTAGGTCACTTCACTCTTCATTTTATGTCACATTTCCATCAAGAACTATTTCCCCAAATCACCATCTGCCTGATTGTGTGTTGTTGTTGTTCAGTTGCTAAGTTCTGTATGACTCTGCGATGCCAGACACTAGTTCACCAGGCTCATCTGTCCATGAGATTTTCCAGTCAAGAATACTGGAGTGGGTTGTGGTTGTTTCTTACTTTCTGCTCTTTGGTATTTTCCAAATGTTCTACAATGAATATGTATTACTTTTGTAATCAGAAAAAAAATTTCTATAAAAGTCTTTTCAATTGTCATAGTGCCTTTAAGTTTCTGGAAGTTTGAAAAATAGAGAAGTTTGAGAAATAGAGAAGAACAATATTTATCCAATCCTACTAATATTCAAGAGGAAAAAATATATATCTTGGTTAGTTATCTGGTGTAGTGTTTCTAGCCAGGCTTTAGATTTAGATTGACAGTATCAGACTAGGTCTATGGTCTTTAGCAAGTTTTCTACTTCATGAGGCTTCCATTTTCATTTTATTTATTTAAAAAAAATTTTTGACTGTGCCACATGGCATGCAGGATCTTAGTTCCCTGACCAAAGAACAATCCCATATCCCCTGCAATACAAGCAAGGAGTTGTAACCACTGGACTGCCACAGAAGTCCCTCCATTTTCTTATTAATTAAATGAAGATAATAATAGAAATTAAACCTCATGAAAGTGAAGTTGCTCAGTCATGTCCAACTCTTTGCAACCCCGTGGACTGTAGCCCACCAAGCTCCTCCGTCCATGGGATTCTCCAGGCAAGAATACTGGAGTGTGTTGCCATTTCCTTCTCCAGGGGATCTTTCTGACCCAGGGATTTAACCCAGGTCTCCGCATTGCAGGCAGATGCTTTAACCTCTGAGCCACCAGGGAAGCCCTTAAACCTCATGGCATTACTGTAAAAATTAAATTAAAAAATAGATGTAAAATACTCAGCTAAGTGGCTGGTATATAATGAGCAATGGTCAAAGCTGACTACTCTGACTACCATCATCAGAGGAAGAAATAACCAAACATGAAGGATATGAAAACTTGGGAAAAAAGGGAGTGAAAGACACTTTACACCCCCTCCTCTGGGATTTTTTATGTTTCTAGATGTCTTATGTCTATAGGATATTTCAGAGTTGTAAAGTGCTTCACTTGTTTTTTCAATCCTGACAATATTCTGGAAAATTATTTGTTCTTGTTTTATAAATGAGCCAACTAGGGACCTAAAACTTTGGTATCTTACTCAAGAAGGCAGGGACCAAATTTCTTATTTTTACTTTGCCTTCTGACTCTATCATTATGGCTGGTACACATAGGTGTTCAAAAAATATCTGTTTAACAAGTGAATGGATACATGAATGAATAGTAGCAACAGAACATGAATCCAATGTGCTTTTCAATGTACCTCACCTATCTCTCTAAACATGATACTTTATTCAGAAACAGGATACCCTCAAGACAGATGCAGGCCTGGAATAGTATAGAAGAAAGAGGTGGACAGGATAAAACCAGGTCCAGTGGGTTATAGTGTTAAAAAGAAATAACAGGCCTTGAAGGGTGTGGCTTGTGCTGAGCTCACATCATCAAACCATGGCTTGATACCTAGCCTAACTGGAGTTTCAACCTTCCCCGGGAACATAGTCTTATATGCTCAGTTTGGAATTATCTGGTCAGCACCAGTGGGGTAGTCTGTCACATAGACTTTTTCCATTGCCCAGAGGAAAATGAGGTCATCTGCTCTTCTCTGACCCCTCCCTCTTCTGCCTATGAAAGCCTTCCATTTTGTACAGCTTCTCAGAGCTCCTTTCTACTCGCTAGATAAGATGCTACCTCTTCATGAGCCCTTCAATAAAGTCAATTAAATTTTGAAAATTTACTTCGCTGAACTTTTGCTGTTTAACAACAGTGATGATAATACTAGAAAAGAACAATAAAGACAATTCATTTATTTTGAGGTTTTCCCATATTATCTGCTCTTCAAGTCTGTGATCTAAACAACATAAGTAGTGTTATCTAGTGTTACCTACATTATATATGAGGAAGAAGAGAAGTCACAGGATTTGCCTAAGGTCACACAGCAAACAAATGTTAAAGTTATATTCCAATATTCCTTAGATATTCTCCTTCTCACTTCTACCCTTTAAAATAAATATTTCTCACAGAGCAAACAAATGTGAAAGTTATATTCAAACCATTCCATGGATATTCTCCTTCTCCTCACTTCTTACCCTTTTAAATAAACATTTCTCCAGTTGATTTACTTGATTGTGGAGATGGTATTATGTAGTGGTTAAAAGTATGGGCTTTGAGGGACTTCCCTGGCGGTCCAGTGGTTGACTCCATGCTTCCGGTGCAGGGGGCGAGAATGCCATCCCTGGTTGGGAGACTAAGATCACACATGCTGTATGGTATAGACCAAAAAAAAAAAAAAAAAAGTAGGGGCTTTGAAGTCAGACAGGTCTGGGTTGGAATCTTGGTTTATTTGCTTACTAGCCATGTGACCACAGACAAATTAGTTAACTTCTCTGAGCCTTAGCTTCTTAGCTGTAAAACAGAAGGGGTAAGGGGACCTCCCTCCAAATTGTTGGGAAAATTAAAGGAGATTATTAAGTGCCTGGAACATAATAAGTTCTCAAGTTATTACCATTATCTGGGGGAGAAAGGAAGAGAATAAAGGGAACGAGGAGGAAGAGGAAGACAAACAGAAGAAAACATCGATTCACCATTCCATTTCTGTCCTCGTCATTTGGCAGGCAGCTGCCTTGGCTGTGGTTTTGAGGTTTCCTGAAAGGAGGGGGCAGAGAATGGGGTGCTGCTCCTGGGGGTGCCAGGTGAAGAAGGTGACAGTGGGGAGTTGGCAGAGCACTACCCGCAGGCTTTCTCTTATCCTTGGGGCCTCTGGGTCCACCAGCAGAGACCTTGCCCTCTGACCTTTCCCCCTACTCACCAGCTTCTCCCACAGCAGAGCTGGTTTCCCATGGTGCTCTGTCTCCCGGGGAGCCCGGCTCTTTTTCCACCGAAAGAGGCTTGTGCATTTCCTGGTTCCCGGTTCAGCTTTCAGCAGCAGCTCCCGGGGACTCTGCCAGTGTCAGATTTCAACCTAACAGGTTGGACTTTGGAAGCCACCTGCTGGAAAGATTCCCAGGTGACTGCTTCCAGCCAGAGGGTAAAGGAACACACACGAGGTCCAGGTGAGAGCGATCTCACCTTCGGGATTTGGAGCTGCTTTGAGAAGTGTCAACTCTGAGCCTCAAGCTTCAGTAAAAAGAAACCTGAGATAGAAAAGGGTTCTGGGTTTCCTTAGGAAATGTCTCTCTACTACATCACACTGTCATTGAAATATATCCTCTATAATAAAAGTCTTACCTATGTGTCCCCAGCACTACTCAGGTTTAATTGTGTTTCACTTTGATGGTTACTGGTATCAGTCTCTTATCATCCTTGTCCAGAATCTGGGTTTGAAGACTGGACTCTTTTGGAAACTAAAATTTAGGGAAATGTATTCCTTTTGTGTTCTCTCTTGCTAGTGGAATGAATGTGGGCAAATCACTTTTTTTCTAGGACCTGTGAAAATGGAGGACTGAACTCATTACTTAATGCCCTTTCTGATTTTACGATTGGAGTGATCTTAGCACTTCTTAACCATTCACTTCTCCCTTGTCAGTACAGAACTATGGAATCTCCATTTAATCTCAACTCAGCTTCTCCAATGACCAAAGTTAGACTCATTCCACACTCATTGGCAAGTAGGATGTAGTTGAGCAAATTCCTTAGTAGAAAATAGGGACTCTTGGAGAATTTGTGGAACCTATACGGCTTGACTGCAGTGTTCCCACTCCATCTTTAGTGTATTGTTTAAACGCCCAATTATTTGTGTGTCCCTTAAGGATGTTCAGAATCCAGCACTCAGCCCTGTACTCCACAGAGAGTACCCTGGACTCTTCATTCTTCCTCCATCTTCTTTCTTTATGAAAAACAGGGATAAAAAGAGTGACAGCCTTATAGGATTGTGGTGAAAATTAAGTGAGATAATGTATATAAAACTCTAATACAGGACCTGACACATGGGACCCTTTCAGTAAGTCCTAGCTATGGTTATTATTATTACTTTTTGTTCTCAGCTAATTGTTAGATGGTATAGCATGTTACCTTATTATCTGGTGCTAAACCATTGCACTAGCCTCTTATTTCATGGCCATGCTTCTCCCTGGCAAACCACTCTGTACTCTACTATTAACTGTATTCTTTTCATCCTGTTACCCAAACTTCTTAGCCTGGTACTCAAAGCCCTTCATAATCTGGTCCCTTTTCAGCTACTTTCTCTAATTTAAAGGAAAACGCACTCCAAAGGAACCAGCACTGTGTTGTGGCAGTCAGAAAACCTGATACACTTTAAGCAGCATTAATAGAAGTCTAGAGTGATAAACTGGAGAAGGCAATGGCACCCCACTCCAGTACTCTTGCCTGGAAAATTCCATGGACAGAGGAGCCTGGTAGGCTGCAGTCCATGGGGTCGCTAAGAGTTGGACACGACTGGGCGACTTCACTTTCACTTTTCACTTTCATGCATTGGAGAAGGAAATGGCAACCCACTCCAGTGTTCTTGCCTGGAGAATGCCAGGGATGGGGGAGCCTGGTGGGCTGCCGTCAATGAGATTGCACAGAGTCGGACACGACTGAAGCGACTTAGCAGCAGCAGCAGCAGAGTGATAAACAAGGGTATTGATTATTCCACTGAAATATGTACCAGTCAGTGCATGATTGGAATAACAGTTTTAGGTTTACATGTTGAATTTCAAGTTACACTTCAAGAGGCAGTGTATTCAAGAGAAAGTTGTCTGAGTTGTATGTGGTATGGAAAGTCCTATAAAATATGGTTAAAAGAATTAGGCATGTTTTACTGGGAAAGAAAACCAGTGGGAAAAAGTTACTGAAATGCAGATTTTGGTTCAATAGAAGGAAGAATTTATAACAGATGTGTCCAAAAAGAAAATGAAGTGAGCTACTATGAAGTTCTAAGCTCTCTGTCACTGAAAATGTCCCAGAAGTTGACTAAGAATCTTCAAAGTGTTTGCTGGATTGGGGATTTGGACAAAATCAGAGGTTGC
Organism: Bubalus kerabau; assembly: GCF_029407905.1. Classification (NCBI taxonomy): domain Eukaryota; kingdom Metazoa; phylum Chordata; class Mammalia; order Artiodactyla; family Bovidae; genus Bubalus; species Bubalus kerabau. Next base: position 22,155,324 of record NC_073638.1, on the reverse strand, counting down.
AATTTTTTTCTAGCTAAGGAAACTTTTCTTTTAAATGAAGCTCAAGTAAAATTATAAAACAGATCAAAGCAAAGCTGTTTTAATAGAAGTCTAAAGAGGATCCTTTTAAAATTATTTTTCTTCTCAACTAGATGTTAAGATTCTTGAGAGTAGACAGCAAAGGAGCATAGTTTTAAATTTATATTTACAGTGTATAACCTCCCTGCCATATTACTTGGGGGTTAAATAAATATTTGTTGAATGAGTGAACAAAAGAATGTATCAATCGTTATTTCTCTAAGGCATGCTTTAGTTTTTAATAGATAGCAATCTTTTAACCAAGAATTGAATTATTTAAGTGAGGGTTCTTTTCCTGGGAGTCCACAGATCCTTAAGAGGGCATATAAATGGATCTCAAGAGCTGTGTGAACCTGTTCAAATTGTGTACCACATTTCAGAGCATGTGTATTTTTCTGGTAAGAGGATTTATTGCTTTTGTAAGATTTTTTCAAAAGGGTCTATTAAAAAGTTAAGAATCAACCAACCACTTTAATGGGATAATTTCAGATGTCCATTACAACCTAGTAAAAGATGTATTTGGGGTCAAGGAGGTCTTCTGTGCATTCCTCCAATCATACACATTCATGCTCTCTTGATTACAGAAAGAAATTAAGAGGTCAACCCTCCAGGCTTTTTTGAATACACCATACTCCTAGTACTGAGACTCTACTGCTAAAGGAAGTTTCCCTGGCCATCATCACCAAACCAATACCCTTGGACTGGGTGGAGGGATGCAGGGATTCCTCTCTTTGGGATGTATCACGACTAGAAACAAATGCTTTCTCTCCCAGGCAGAGGCTGGGGAAACTTTGTGGTTCAGCAACAACGGCAGAGGCTTCTGTGTCTATGTTGCTGGCTCTGCATTCTCGATCCCTCAGAATCAGAGGCCAATTTCCGTGGGCAGACCAGGGCTTTAGGCATCTCTGCATCCAAAAGCCGTTTTCCCAACCCCTACCCAAAACAGGCCAGACAGTCTGGAGACCCTTGTTTTTGTGTCTCTAATCACCAGCTCAGACAATGCCCTCCGGGCTGTTTGGATGACATATCCCTTTCCCCTCCCAGGATCACACTCTCTTTTGTTGCACTGTGAGAAAATCCTGGCCAGGAATTTGATGTGGAGCCAGTGTCAGCTTCCCGGTGTGATCTCAGCATCCACGTTTGAGTTCAGAGTGCTGTGGAGTTGGGTCCACCTAACTGAGGACGTTTTTGTCTCTTTCCATGCCCATGCCCTCCTCCAGGCCACAGAATAGGGAGCAGCACAACAAGGCCCTGAGATTTGGGTTTATTCAGCTCCACCCAAAACTAAACGAAACAAACAAACAAAAAAAATGCTATGACACGTCCCAAGGGACCAAACCATACATTGTGACCATGCACGTTTCCCTTCCCCCAAGGATGCGGCTACCTCCGGGGTGCTGGGCAGCTGCTTCTATCAGGGGCCGGGAACTAGAAAGGGGTTCAGTGGGTGCTGGGTCTGTGGCGCTCAGGGCTCAACACCGACGGCCTCCTCCTCTTCCTCTGGATCAGGGGGCGCTGGGAGCAAGGAGATATAGACCTCGTTGACCTCTGTGTCCAAATGTCGGCCGCCTCGAGGCGCCTCCAGGTTGAGGATGCCGTCGTGGGAGAGCGCGGCGCGGACCCGCCAGGGGTCAACGTCGGCGGGCAGGACGTAGGTGCGGCAGAACTCGCGCGACACGAAGCCGTGGCGGTCCAGGCGCTGCGGGTGCCGGGCGGACACCTCCAGGAGGTTGTCCACAGTCCTCACGGTCACCTCATCTGGGGTAAAGTGGCTCACGTCCAGAAACGCCTGGAACTTGCCCTCGCTGAGCCTAAGCTCGGAGGCCCCTGCCCGGCTGCCCTCCCCAGCTGGCGCGGCCCGGGGCCGGACATAGTAGCCGTGGTAGAGGGTAGGGGTCAGGATCTCTTCTGGCAGGAGGCCTGAGGGACAGAGAGAGAGAGAAAGCGAGAGGGCGGGATGAAGCAGGATGAAGTGAGAGAGCAGGAGGCCTGCTGAGGGCGGCAGCCGAGGAAGGAGAAGCAGGGGAGGGTCCCGCAGGCTACAGGAGGCGGCTGGGGAGAAGGGATGGAGAAAGGGGATACACTGGGGTAGAGGAGAGCAAGTCAAACGGGGTCCGGGTGGGCCGAAGAGTGGGGAAAGGCCCTGGGGGGCGGGGTAGGGTGGGGGGGGGGGGCGCTTAGGGGCAGATTCCGAGTCCTGTGGGCAGCATCTGCACCGAGGCCAATAGGAAGGGGAGCGCGCCCGGCTTGGAGGGGGCGGCGAGGGGGGAGTCTGGGGTGGGAGATGACTCGCCCCAGGAGTTCAGTTAAGCCCGGAGTGGGGTGGAGGCCAGTTACCATTGGGAGGTCAGCCCAGAATCTCCGGAGGTGGGGGTGGGAGGCAAGGGGGGTGGGGTGGCATCCGTGCCATACCTTCCCCGAAGCGCTGCTCGCCCAGGCGGCTCGGGTTGGCAAACTCGTACTCGGCGGTGGCCGGGTGGGCATGTGGCACCGAGCGGCCCGACATGGCTGCAGACGCGCCGGCGGCCCCTGTCCGAGGTGCGGCCCCAACAGGCGCGGCGGGACCCCTCCAGCTGCCGTGGAGCCGGGGCGCGGCGGGGGTGGGGGCGGGGTCTACACCACCCAAAATAGTGCGGAGCCCGGGGGGAGGGGCGGCGAGCGCCCGCGACCAGCGTGTGACCCGCGCCGCCTGGACCCCCGTCCCCTCCCCTGCACACCCTTCAGCTGTCACAAGCCTCTCCCGCCCTGCACCTCCACCCCACCCCCCCACCCCGCACCAGGACAGCTGGGGTTCGGGGCTGGGGAGGGAGCCGGCGTGTAGAGGCTGCTGCCCACGGCCGGGAGAGGCCTCGCTGAGACCCTCACCAACAGTTTGCACGTTTTTCTCCACCTCCTCTTCTCCCTAGTGGCAGACAACCGGCACCCCACTTCATACAGCTCTCCCCTCGGTTTGAGGTTCTGCCAGCCGCGGAAAGTGAAAGATGCAAACAACTTTCTATCCTTTATTTGGGGGTGGGGTGAGGAGCCTTCCCCGCGAATGTCAGGGTCCTCTCTGAACCCAGCGCAACCCAGGGCACCACGTGGAAACCTGCCACGGCCATGCTGGTGGTCACTGCTTTCCCCTAGGGACCCACAAAGAGTTAATGTCCCTGGGGCCCAGCCTAGGAAGATTCCAGTTCCTGCCCAGGCCCAAGATAGCTGCTGGCCCCATTCCCTTGGCATGCAGGGCGGCAGGGGAGGAGGAGGGGCCCACTGCCCGCCGCTTGGGATTCCTGACTCAGTCCCAACTCCAGAGGAGGGGGTGGGGGTGGGTGCCATTGGGTGTGGACAGAAAGCTAGTGAAACAAGACCAGGACAGGTCACTGGCCAGCTCAGGCGCGTTTGTATTTCTCTTTTCTTAGCTCAGTGAGTACTGGGTATGTGTCATTGTGCCAAATCCCCAATCACAAGTCCTCATGAACGGGCGGTGAGCTGGGATAATAAAACTCCTGACATCACCATTCCAGAAGCTTCACAAGACTGCGTATATAAGGGGCTGGCCGCAGCTGCGGCTGAAGGAGCTGACCAGCCAGCTGACGCCCCACACTCACCTAACCACCATGGATATCGCCATCCACCACCCCTGGATCCGCCGCCCCTTCTTCCCTTTCCACTCTCCCAGCCGCCTCTTTGACCAGTTTTTTGGCGAGCACCTGTTAGAGTCTGATCTATTCCCAGCTTCTACTTCCCTGAGCCCCTTCTACCTTCGGCCGCCCTCATTTCTGCGGGCACCCAGCTGGATTGACACTGGCCTCTCAGAGGTAAGTCTCCCCTTTTCCCGGACAGGAGAGTTCATTCTGGAACCTTCTGGAAGCATCTCCATCCACTGTCCTTTTCCTCCTGGCTTAAATCTATGCCTAAGGGTCCTACATGTCTTAGGCACTTGTGTGTCCTGCAGTGAAGACAGATGAGGCCCCTAGTTCCTGTCTTCCCCAGTCACCTATTTGTATTTGGTGTGCTCCTCTGTATCCTATTTGCTACATTTTCCATGCACTATGAAGGCCATTCTTTATTCCTTATCTTCTGGGTAGGATGTCCCTTTCTGGTTTGATTCATAACAATCTACAGGGAAAGAGTTACCTTCAGACTCCTTTGCTCACCCCTTCTAACACCTCACACTCCTGACAAATACTGTCATCTCACGTTTCAGAGCCAGGAAGACAGTCTTGCCTCATCCTGAGCTTTCCACCCCTGCTGCATGGAGCTGGAGACAGCAACCACTATTTTCTTCCTTCTTATTCCCTCAGCTATGATTTTCCGGGTTTCTAAGGGTTGTGATAGGGCACTGGCCTGGGTCCAAGCCTAATGAGGATAGAATGTAGGTCCACTTTAGGGACCCCCCCCTCAGTTGTCCTAAGACGGTGGGAGAATGGGGTGAACAGATAAGAGTGACAGAAGCTGTCACAGATAACACTCTGGTTTAAAAATATTCAAGTGTGAGTAAACAGGAGCTGAGTGGGCAAGGGCTTTGGAAGGACAATGGGAGCTAGCAGAACATTCCAGATTGAGTGGGTGGGAAACTTGGCAGAGACCTGAGTGAGAAGAAGGGGCCTTTGTCTTACAGACAAACGACAAGGCCAGGCATTGGCTTGGAGAAGCAGCACAAGGCACGCCGCGACCCATCCTTGTACTTTGTCCCCTGGGTGGCCTGTCTCCTTCCCTGTCCCTGTAAATAAAGTTTGGGCCTGATGACCAAGTGGTGTGCCTGGGGTACCACTATGGTGATGCCCCTGAGCCAGAGGGCATGTTTATTTAAAAATGAATTTTTAGCTAAAAAGAGGAGGATGAACCACCTGGACAGAGAGCAAATCTGCAGTGATGAGATTGTACTAGTATCATTTACATTCCTACCCTTTCTCTTACCCCGTCCCCACCTTGCTATTTCCAGATGCGTCTGGAGAAGGACAGATTCTCTGTCAACCTGGATGTGAAGCACTTCTCCCCAGAGGAACTCAAGGTCAAGGTGCTGGGAGATGTGATTGAGGTGCATGGCAAACATGAAGAGCGCCAGGTATGTAGCTGACTTTCTCTTCTGCTCTTTTTCCAGGGCATGCTATATGCCAGATACTGCCCTCAGCCCCTGTGGCCGGCAACGTTCCAGTCCTAAGCCACTGGCGTCAGGAACAGGGATAAACCTGTTGTTGTTTTGGCCAGATCTTTGTTGCTTATTTTGATTTGATTGCCTCAGGGATAGATGGGATGTTAACTTCCTGTTTAAGCCAGTGGTTCTCAACTTTGCCAAAGTTAAAATTACTAGAGGGATTAAAAAAAAATGCTCATGCATATCTCAAATCATTTAAATCAAGATTTTTAAAAAGCTCCCTAGGGAATTCTAATGCATAGTCAAGGCTAAAGACCACTGACTTAAATAGTGGTTTCAGACATCTGACTGTTTTACATAATTGTATTAATTGCATGCACTTGGAAGGCCCTTGAATTTGAGACTTTTAGGTATTCCAGAAGTCATTTCTCTTTCAGTTCAGTCAGTTCAGTTCAGTCGCTCAGTCGTGTCCGACTCTTTGCGACCCCATGAACCACAGCACGCCAGGCCTCCCTGTCCATCACCAACTCCCGGAGTTCATTCAGACTCTCGTCCATTGAGTCAGTGATGCCATCCAGCCATCTCATCCTCTGTCGTCCCCTTCTCCTCCTGCCCCCAATCCCTCCCGGCATCAAAGTCTTTTCCAATGAGTCAACTCTTCGCATGAGGTGGCCAAAAGTACTGGAGTTTCAGCTTTAGCATAATTCTCTTTAGCCCATCTTAATGCTGAACTACTTCGTTTGCCTGAATTTCAGAGCTGTACTCAGCTCCTAATATGCTAGATCCATGTGTAAATCAGTTGACAGCCTGTCTAAATAAATGTTTGAGATGCATGAGTTATAAAGGTTAGGGATGGAATTTTTCAGGAGAATTCTAAAGAATGAGATAACTTCTCATTACTTTCTGGGAGAGTTTTTCAGTGAGTTTGCTTCTTACTGATTAGTTGTAACACAGTAACTTGTGCATCCAATAGTATAGTGTGAGGTCCTCAGGCTGTTTCAGTTTTGCTATGATTTGATTTAGATCAGAGTCTCCTGGGTGTAGTCTTTATTATTGTTTCTGTTATTATCATTATTATACCTATTGGTCTGGAGCATTCCTGAAGCATCAGGACAATTTCTGGGCTTCCTTAAGAGATTCAAGTTTTAAATCGAGATGATACTCCAAATCCTGTGGGCCCAACAAACATTGATCTAAAACCTTTGGGAAATACTGCTGAACATATCCACAGCTCAGGGCTTGGAAAGCTAAGAAGTTTGGCTGTTCAAACCTCTCAGATTCTCATTGGTAGGAGTGACCACTTAGGCAATTCCATCATAGAGCCAACAGAACAACCATTTCACTTTCTCTCATGTTGCCATGCATTTGGCCACAGCTAAGGGGAAGGAGGATGTCTGAGTTTTAGACAAGTGATGCTATTTCCTGTTCTTATCTACCTCTTTCCTTCTTCTCTTGGTTTAGGATGAACATGGTTTTATCTCCCGGGAGTTCCACAGGAAATACCGGATCCCAGCTGACGTGGACCCTCTCGCCATTACTTCATCCCTGTCGTCTGATGGGGTCCTCACTGTGAATGGACCAAGGAAACAGGTCTCCGGCCCTGAGCGCACCATTCCCATCACCCGTGAAGAGAAGCCAGCTGTCACTGCAGCCCCCAAGAAGTAGATGCCCTTTCTCTAACTGCATTTTTTAAAACAAGAAAAGTTCCCCACCAGTGAATGAAAACCTTGTGACTAGTGCTGAAGCTTATTAATGCTAAGGGCAGGCCCAAATTATTAAGCTAATAAATATCATTCAGCAACAGATACCTGTCTTGCGTTTGAATATTTTGTGTTAATCATCACATTATGTTTTAGGGGGCTCCAGGGACATTAGAGTCTGAATGACTGTTTCCAACACTTACTAATGGGATAAATTTAGCAAACCACTTAAAACTTTATGGTCTTTAAGTCTTCCACTTATAACATGGGGTGCTTATTCCTACACTCATTGTAAAGAGTAAATTAAGGAGAAAAAGTAGGTAAAGCTCTTGGCAGAGCTCAAAGAAGATCAGTTCCTTTCCTTTCCTTCCTCTTTGATTTTGGCCCTGGGTTCCAACAACACATCCCAGTGATGTCTCTATGACAATGCAGAAAATGCCTTAGTGCATCTCTGAAATGAATCATGTCACCAGGGAAGAGATGGTATCCTCAACTTTGACATTTTCCCACTGATAAGCATTGCCTTCAGCAGACTTACAAAGGCAATAAATAGGACAGGTGATTATCACCAAACAAGCCTCTCAGGTGTAGTCTTTAAATTAGCTAGTGAACACTTACTAAGACTGGGAAAAACACAATTCATTGATCCATCATTTAAAAAGTTAAAGTTTTTTTTTTATTTTTTAAAATACTGAAATACAGTTGATGTACAGGCTTCCCAGGTGGCACTAGTGGTAAAGAACCTGCCTGCCAATGCAGGAGACATAAGAGATGTGGGTTCCATCCCTGGATTGGGAAGATCCCCTGGAGGAGGGCATGTCAACCCACTCCAGTATTCTTGCCTGGAGAATCCCATGGACAGAGGAGCCTGGCAGGCTGCAGTCCCTAGGGTTACAAAGAGTCGGAGATGACTGAAGCAACTTAGCATGTGCATGCACAGTTGATTTACAGTGTTGTGCTTATTTCTGCTCTACAGCAAAGTGACTCAGTTATCCATATGTATAGACATTTTTTTTCATATTCTTTTCCGTTATCGTTCATCACAGCATATTGAATATAGTTCCTTGTGCTGTACAGGAGGCTCTTGTTTATTCATCCTACATATAATAATTTGCATCTTCTAATCCCATGCTCCCAATCCTTCCCTCCCCATATGCCTGCCACGTCAGCAACCACAAGTCTGATTTCTATGTTTGTAAGCCTGTTTCTGTTTCATAGGTATGTTCAACTGTGTCATATTTTAGATTCCACATATAGGTAACATCATATGATATTTGTCTTAAGTTTTAAGAATTACAGTAAATAACTGATCAATAAATGATTATTTAGGTTAGAGATGTGTGTGTGTGTGTGTGTGTGTGTGTGTGTGAGTTGCTCAGTCACGTCCGACTCTTTGCGACCCCATGGACTGTAGTTTGCAGGCTCCTCTGTCCATGGAATTCTCTAGGCAAGAATACTGGAGTGGGTTGCCATTCCCTTCTCCAGGAGATCTTTTCCACCTAGGAATCAAACCCGGATCTCCCTCACTGCAGGCAGATTCTTTACTGCGTGAGCCACCATGGAAGCCCAAAGAAAGAAAGACATACTACTTTACAATAACACCTCTGCTTCACTTCTGTGAGTCTAGACAAACTTCTGATTCAATTAATGAAAATAGCCCTGGTATAAATGCTTATAAACAACTCATTTTTTTCTGTAGCCGCTTGCAGTTGATTTCTGATTTCTCACAAGGATTCTTTTCTTCACAGAGCCTACTGTTTGGGGACTGGCCATGCTACTAAAATAAGATACGTGGAACAATTGCCAAAAGTTTTCAAGATGCAGGAGTGTGGAGCTAGGACAATATACATCGCGAATTTATGCAGGTTCAAAATGTTTCCTCTTAAAAATGCTGCTCCCTGATAGGTCTGAAATGCTATGATCTAGCCAGAAGTCAGATTTTTCTACACTTAGAGCCAATTTTTATGGCTGTGTAGTAGACACTGTTGGTACCTAAGTAGCCTATTTACCACCTTCAGTCTTGCCAGCAGAACCCCAGATTGGTTTAGGTATCCACTATATTCTTCCTAGCTATGTGCTTCAGAAGAATGAAAGGTTCACCCAAGCTCCACCCAGATCAACCATGGAAACTCCCTTCCTTCTGTCGAGATTAGTCTTGAAAGGGCTATGACCCAATTATGGCCAATGAGACAGGGGTGGGGGTGGGGGGTGAGGGGAGAATTTGCAGGAGATACTTATAGCAAAACTTTTTACCTTTTAAAAAGAGAGAGTGAGGGAGGGAAGGGGGCGTGAGAGAGACGGGACAGAGAGAAAGAGATTGATTTTTCTTCCTCTCCATGTTGGAGCATAAGAATGTGATAGATTGCTGTAGCCATCTTGAAACTATGAGGGAGCATCCATGGTAACTGATGATGGCTGAGCAGGAGGATGGTAAAGCTCTGAGACCTTGATGGGTCACTGAATTGCTAAACTGGTGAACTCTAGAGCTTCCTTACTTCAGAATGTATTATGTCTCATTTTTGTCTAGTTTATTTGGGGGGGGGGTTATGTTACTGGTATGCAAAAACACCTTAACTGATGGAGGCTGAATTAAACAGTGTGAAAAACGGAAAAATGCTCTGGAAACCAATGGAAACCAAGTGTCAGCTTTAATCATTTTAGTGTGTATTAGCAGACTTCTCAAGCAGAAATAATGATTTGATCTTAAATGAATCATACTTTGTCTATTAGAGTATAATATTTATGTTTCTGACAAATTTGTACAGGGTTGCCTTTTTTATTATTACCATCCCCAAGTTACTCTACCCTTTTTATTGTTATTCTTTTCCAGACCACATGTTTTGCTATAGCTGTTTGTTCACTGTTATTAGTATAGGACTTTTCTAGGTCAGCATATTTGAGGGATTTTTCTTTAGTTTTATAGTTAGCTCACCCATAATTCTACTTCATTCTCTATGTCTGAATTATGCCAGAAGTTTGTTGAGGCAATTTTAGTTAGCATTTATTTTGTTTGTTAATGTTAGCTAAAATTTATTCAGCACTTACTATTAGGTGTGCACTGTGTTAAGTACTTTACCTTTTTTTTTTAACTATCATTTTTAAAGAATAAATTTGGGAAATGGGTATATAGTAGATATAATTTCAATAAGATATATAAATTTGGTTTGGTTTCCACTTAGAAACCAAATGGAAGTTTTGCCTAACGGTTTGGGAATGATACACGTTTGTTCTTAGAAAAATCCTTTTCTATTTGAAACTTCACGTTTTATTTGAATATTACCCTGGATTTGATCTTTGATCTGAAGATTTACAATCACCATTCAACAACTATTTGAATGCATACTATGTTCTAGCTACAAAAATAACACATATTTTTTGCCCTAATACAAGAGTGGAAGAGGGGGCACACAAAAAGACACAACTTTTAAGATTCTATGATGTCCACTCAAAATGTCTGCTCTGGGGACCCTTAAGAGGATTGATTACCTACCTTGGACACAGAAGGAATCCTGCAACAACGGGGACGCAGACATAGAGAACAGACTTGTGGGCACAGTTGGGGAAGGAGAGGGAGGGACAAATTCAAAGAGTAACACTGAAACATATACATTACCATATGTCAAACAGATAGCTAGTGGGAATTTGCTGTATGATGCAGGGAGCTCTGTGACAACCTAGAGGGGTGGGATGGGGTGGGAGGAGAGAGGGAGGTTCAAGAGCAAGGGGACATATACCCACGACTGATTCATGTTGCTGTATAGTAGAAACTAATATATTGTAAAGCAATTATCCTCCAATTGAAAATAAATAAATAAAAATTTTAAAAAAGGAATCTTGGAGACAATTATCCCTGACCAAAATTATATAACAGCTTTATTGAGATACTAGTCACTTACTATACTATTCACCCATTGCAAGTGCATAATTTAATGATTTATTTGTATTCATAGTTGTATATCCATCACCACAATCAATTTTAGGATATTTCATTAGCCAAGATGGTGACTTATCACCCTCCAATGCCCATCTCTCAAGCCCTAAGCAACCTTTAATCTACTTTCTGTCTCTATATATTTGGACAATTAATGTAGTGGAATAATACAATATCTAGCACTTTGTGACTAGCTTCTTTCACTTAGCAGATGTTCTGAAATTCCCTCCAGATGGTTGCATGTATCAACACTTCACTCTTTTTTATTGATAAACAATATTTCTTTACATGGATCTACTGCATTTTATTTACCTATTCATCAGTTCATAGACATTTGAGTTACTTCCACTTTTTTTCTGTAATGAATAATGCTGTTATGAACAGTCATGTACTAGTTTTTGTGTGGACATATGTCTTCATTTTTCTTGAGTATTTATCTAGGAGTGGAATTGCTAGATTATATATAACTTTCCATCTAGCCTTTTGAGACTACATTCCAAGGCAGCTGCCCACTTAAAATTCCCACCAGCAGTGTATGTGGGTTCTGATTTCTCAATATCCACACCAACAATTATCGTTATCTATCTGTTTGGTTATAGCCATTTCTCAATATCCACACCAACAATTATCATTATCTATCTGTTTGGTTATAGCCATTTCTCAATATCCACACCAACAATTATCGTTATCTATCTGTTTGGTTATAGCCATTTCTCAATATCCACACCAATAATTATCGTTATCTATCTTTTTGGTTATAGCCATCTCAGTGGGTGTCTCACTGATTTCTTTATAGGTTTATAGGGCTTAGCAAGATTAAGAGGGAAGAAAATGCATCTAGAAGGAAGAACAGCATGAAGTGCCTAGGCAGGAGCACTGGAGAGGGAACGTGGCAGATGAAGAAGAAAGAGTCAGACAGTAGAGAAAACACAGCTAAGGAGTTTGAAATTTATTTTGAAGGCTATAAAAGCTGGTGAAAGATTTTAACCAAGTGAGTAGCATGATCAACCCTGCATTTTTAGGCTCAATCTGGGAGTGGTATAGTGATTGAAAAATAGGGACTGAAATAGAAAATAGAGACATCAACCAAAAGGGCAAGAGTAAGAAATGATGGGACACTGGAATATGGTAAAGGTGACAGAGATGTAAAAAAGAGGGACATGATAGCACAGGGCACTCTGCTCAACGTTATGTGGCAGCTCCCCTCCTGGATGGGAGGGGAGCTTGAGGAAGAATGGTATGGCTGAGTCGCTTTGCTGTCCACCTGAAACTATCACAACATTGTTAGTTGGCTATAGTCCAACATAAAATAAAAGTTAAACAAGAGGGACATAATCAAGACATAATGTGTGGACAGAATTTACAGGGCTTGGTGTCTCTTTGAATGGGAAGGATGAGAAAGAGGGATATAAAATAATTCCTTGCTTTCTGTTTTTAACTACTGTGTGAACTAATTATGTAATATATTAATATAATACTAAAAATAAGAAAGAGTAGTTAAGACACATGAAATAAAACTATGGAATTCACCCAAGATATGAAATATATAAGAAGGAAAAGTTTGAGACTGAAGATTATGAATTCAGCCACAGGTTTCAGGAAATTACCTCAACCTGATATGAAAAACCCATAACCAACATCATACTCAATAGTGAAGATTTAAAGTCTTTCTTTTAAGACTAGGATCAAGACAGGGATATCTACTTTCACCAATTCTATTCAATATATTTTTGCAAGCTCTAGCCAGAGCAATTAGACAATAAAAAGAAAAGCATCTAAATTGGAAAGAAAAAAGCAGAACTGTCTCTTTTTACAAAAGACAAGATCATACATGCATAAAACCCTAAAGATTTCACCAAAAAAATCATTAGAACTAATAAACAAGTTTAGCAATATTGCAGGATATACAACCAACACATACAAATCAGTTGCATTTCTATACACTAACAATGAATAATAAAAAAGGAAATTAAGAAAACAATTTCATGTACAGTAGCATCAAAAAGAATAAAATACATAGAATAGCTTCAACTAAGGAGGCAAAAAACTTGTACATTAAAAAGTAAAAGATATTGCTAAAGTAAAGAAGGCAGAAATGGAAAGTCATCTGTGTTCATGGATTAGAAGGCTTATACTGTTAAGAAATTAATACTAGCTGAAGTGACCTACAGAGTCAAAGCAATTCTTATCAAAATTCCAATATATTTTTTGCAGAGGTAGAAAATTCCACCCTAAAATTCACATGAGATCTCAAAGGACCCTGAAATAGACAAAATCATCTTGAAAAAGAGGAACAAACTTGGAAGATTCACACTTTCTGATTTCAAAGCTTATTACAAAACTACAATAATTTTAAAAAATGTGGTATTAGCATAAAGGCAGACACAGACCAAGGAAAAGAATAGAGAGCCCAGAAATAATCCCTCACATATATAGTCAAATGATCACTGACAAACACATCAAGACCATTTAACAGGAAAAGGACAGTCTTTTCAACACATGGTGCTGGGAAAACTATATATCCACCTGCAAAAGAATGAAATTAGACCCTTACCTTACATAATACACAAAAATTAACTCAAAGAGAATCAAACACCTAATCATAAGAGCTTAGAAGAAAACACAGACAAAGTTTCATGACATTGACTTTAGCAATGATTTATTGGATATGACACCAAAAGTTTAGGCAATTAAAAAAAAAAAAAACAGATAAACTCAACTTCATCAAAATTGAAAACTTTTGTATATCACTAACAAGGGAATGAAAGAACCCACAGAGTGATATTTACAAATCATATAGTAGTTGATTAGAGATTAATATCCAAAATATATAAAGATATATATATATATATAAAGAACATCTACAATTCAACAACAAAAAAGCAAACAACCCAGTTCAAAAATGAGCAAAGCAGTGGTAAAGAATCTGCCTGCCAATGCAGGAGATACAGGTTCAATCTCTTGTCTGGGAAGACCCCTACATGCTGTGGAACAGCTAAGCCTGCGCACCACAAATATTGAACCAGTACTCTAGAGCCTGGGAATCGCGCTACTGAGCCCTTGCACTGCGACTGCTGAAGCCCCTGTGTCGTGGAGCCTGTGCTCAGCAAAAAGAGAAGCCGCTGCAATGAGAAGACTGCGCACTGCTACTAAAGAGTAGCCCCTCCCCCCAAAAAAGAGTAGCCCCCGCTTGTTGCAACTAGAGAAAAGCCTGTGCAGCAACAAAGACCCAAGACCCAGCACAGCCCCAAAATAAATAAATGAAATTATTTAAAAATTGAACAAAGGACTTGAATAAACATTTCTCCACAGACAATATACAAATAACTGAAAAGCACATGAAAAGATCCTCAAGACCACTAGCCCTTAGGAAAACACAAATCAAAACCATGAGAGACCATTTTACACTCACTAGGATGGCTATTATAAAATGAAAACAAACAAACAAAACACCAGAAAACATGTGTTGGTAACGGTGTGGGGAAATTGGAACCCTTGTGTGTTCATTACGGGTGGGAATGTAAAAAAGTGCAGCCACTATGGGAAACTGGCATTTCCAAACTGTAGAATTATCACATGATCCGGCAATTCCACTTATGGGTATATGCCCAAAATAATCAAAAGCAGGGATTCAAACAAGTATCTGTGCACCAATGTTCATAGCTCTCCTGGTGGCTCAGGGATTCTTCTGGTAAAGAATCCAATCTGCCTGCAATGCGGGACACACCTGGGTTCGATCCCTGGGTGGAGAAGATCTCCTGGAGGAGGGCATGGCAACCCACTCCAGTATTCTTGTCTGGAGAACCACCATGGGCAGACGAGCCTGGCAGGCTGCAGTCCATGGAGTCGCAAAGAGTCAGACAATACGAAGCGACTAAGCGCGCACACAGCACAGCAGCGTTCACAGCAGGAGCATCCACAAAAAAGATCCAGCATTACCCAAAAGACGAAAACAACCCAAGTGTCTACTAACAAGAGAACAGAGAAGTAAAATGTGGCATAATCCAACGGAAGTCTTAGAAAGGACACATGCTGTAACATGGATGAAACCTGAAAACAAACCAAGTGAAATAAACCAGAGACAAAAAGAAAACTATTGCATGATTCCACTCATATGAGGTACCTAGAACCGGCAAATTCATAGAGACAGAAAATAGAATAGAGGTTACCAGGGACAGGAGAGGGGAACGAGGAATTGTTGCTTAATTGGTATAGCGTTTCAATTTGTAATGATGAAAAAGTTCTGGAAATGGTGGTGATGGTTGTACAACGCTGTGCATGTATTTAATGCCACTGAATTGTACACTTAAAAAAAGTTAAAATGGTACATTTTATGTTATATTTTATCACAATAAAAAATGCACTGGATACCTAGGGAGTAGGACAGACACATAACATATAAACTTAAAACATGTGTCTATAAAATATTCATACTGGAAAATGTACACCAATGAATTATTAATATTAGCAAGAGATAATAATTCAAATTCTATAGCTGATCAAACAATACAATGCAATTTCCATCAACATCCTATCTTTTTTGTGGAACTTGGCAAATTGATTCTAAAATTTACATGGAAATGCAAAGCGTCAAAAATCGCTAAGACGCTCTTGCAGAAACACAAAGTAAAATGATTTGATCTACTGGATGTTAAGACTTATACAATTATCATAATTAAGATAGTGAGGTAATTAAGGCATTATAGCTAAGATGGGATTAAATAAAAAACAACGGTTAGGCTAATGGAATATAATAGAGAGCCCAGAAACATACCCAAGTATACACAGATAGGTGATTTATATTAAAAATGGCTCTGAAGAGCAGTGAAGAAAGGATGGTCTTTTTCATAACTAATATTGGGACAACTGGATAGCCATACAGAAATAAACAAAACTTAGTCACTACCCAACATCATGTATAACATAAATTCCATATTCATACCTGTTTCAAAAAATAATGAAGATTTGGGAGGTAATATATGGGAGACAGTTCCCATATATTACATTGTCATCTTAAATAGATTAAAAAAAAAAAAAAAAAAAAAGGAAAGTACTGATGTTAAGACCATTGCCTCTGAGTGTTCACCAACCCTAAACTATTCACAATCTTTTTCTCAATTGTAGCCAGTTCCTCACAACGAAAGACCCATCTTAAACCAGCTGAGTCATCCCAAATTTCTAAAAGTATCCTACCCTAACATCACCTTTCTGAATCATTACCAAGATTGTGTCAAGATGAGGTTCTTCCTTGTCACAGGTTTAATAAACAACTCAGCTTTGTCTGATCAGCAGTTTTCTTTGGCGATCTTTGTCAGGGAGTCAAAATTTGACAGTCTTTTATCTTTTTGAGATATAAACTGAAATATTTATAGATTAAATTATATAATTTCAGAGAAAAATTTAAAAATAGAGAAAGTAAATAGGGATAGATAAGATTGGTCATTGATTGTTGAAGCTGGGTAATGGTACATGCTAGTTCATTATACTATTCTGTCTAGTTTTTTATGTTTCAAATTTTCCATATTAATAAAAATAGTTATATTTCTTCTTCTAGTCCTTAAGAGGGGATATGCATTAGAAGACAGTAAATATAACTTATCTGACCATGACTACCAGGCTCACATCCAGAAAGCATCTAGCCAAATGTAGCCTAAGTCAGGATGGATTTTGCAGCTCTGCCCCTCACACAAGGCAGGGAAGAGCAGAGTGGTTGTAGATTTGAAAGAAATAACTCTTTTCAATGCTGTCCTACAACACTCGTAATGTAGAATAAGAGTAAATATACTTAAATTTGACATTTAAATCTTGGTTTAAAAGAGTGGGGGTAGAGAAAATTTGTTGGGCTTTGTTTATTCAGACAGTAAAACTGTGCTACAGTCAGCTAAATTCTTAGTTGTGCTTAAAATGGGCTCCCTCCTACATTCTACGCTGGAAAAACAAAACTTATTCTTTCTTAGAATCATGGACTCTGAAACTGGCAGTTACTAGGATTCCACACACACACAGAGTGATGATCAGTTTGAGGCTTTGAATAACTAGTCATGTAAGTTGACTTTTCTGTGCACTTGTATGGAGGAGGAACCAGCTCAGGTTGATGTCCTGGGAACCAGTGAGGCTCTCGCTTAAACCCTGAGGAGGAGAAAAGAGGAGTCTTAGTAAGTAGTCTCTTTGTTATTTCTGAGCGAATATACAGTGAAACCTGTCAGAGCTGAGAAAAGAGATAAATCATTCACTCATCTAAGTTTTCTTTGTGTTCCTCCTGAGGCAATAAGAATTAAAAAGAATAGGTCACCTACTATGGGTTGAAAGTGGCCTTCTGTTGTTGTAGCTTGTTTCATATGTTGTTTCAAAGTAGTGTCCAAACTGGAAAGAAAAGGTAGTAGTTTAAAAATACAGGAGTCTATAGCCAAAGCTGGGAAATAAAGGACACAATGGCATAAATTCTAGCAGGCTCCATACTATTTTAGCTTGACTAGAGATCTATACATGGCATTAACCTATATCCTACCAATTTTTATATACTGTGTGTGTTTGTTTAGGAGATTTCAGGGCAAGATGAAGATAAATGACAAATCTAGCTGGCAGGGACCAGAGGAGAAACTAACCTGAATCAGAAGACATTAGATAAATATTTCTGTAGACTAATGAAATCCAAAGAAAAGCAAGAGAAAAAGCATGATACTCATCCTTTTATTACCTTGTGGTTGTTTAGTAGCTAAGTCGTGTCTATCTCTTTGTAACCCGATGGACTATAGCCCGCCAGGCTCCCCTGTCCATGGGATTTCCCAGGCAAGAATACTGGAGTGGGTTGCCATTTCCTTCTCCAGGGGATCTTCCAGACCCAGGGACTGAATCCGTGTCTCCTACCTGGCAGGCGGATTCTTTACCACCGAGCCACCTGGGAAGCCTTACAATAACATAATATTCAGCTTGATTGTAAAGTGGGATAAGTGTTCCACCTGAGGACTGCTGCCCTCTTCCAACCATTCACTGAACAGAAGCCTGAAAGATCTCAGCATTGGAAGTTATCTGATTCCTGTTTCTCAAATGGCCATTGGTGTTTCTTTTGCTAACAGAAGAAAACAAAGAAGAGAAAGTTCAGTTACCTGGGAAGGCAAGGGTTTTGGCTGCACGATATTCTTTAGGTCATATCTTTCCTGGTTCCAGTTGCCCATCAGGGTACAGTTTGAATAGGCATCTTCATTAGTGTTGCATCTCCATCCATACTGGAAAAACTTGGACATATCATTCCAATCCGTCCACACTTCAGCATGGCCATCTGCATTAATGAGGCTGCCATAGTGTGGGTTTGTAAGGAAACAGGCGAGGACCTGTCTCTGGGAAAAGGTGGCAATAGAAAAGTTTGTTGCACAAACCAAAGAGCAGAAAACACATCCCTTTCTCGTCCTTGGCCAAGCATAAGTACACCTTCTAAAGATCTAGGCTTTCCTCTCAGTTTAATAATTGTCATCCTGTTTCCTTCCAAGTTCATAAATCCTTTGACCTACCCTCTCAATCAGCAATAGTAGATGACTAAATAGATTAAATGCACCCCCCCCACCCCCCACCCCCGCCAAAAGGCAAGAGAACTTCAGTACCCTAACACTACTGGAGAACTAGAAAATAATTCTGGTGATTTTGAGGTGTAAGAATTTAAGGACTAATTACTGCTATCTTCAAAGAGAAGACAGAGAAGTGAGAGCTGGATAACTAGATAATACGATAGATCAATGATCAACAAATGATAGTTTCCTTCCTTTGGGCCCAGCTCAAACGCCACATCTTAGGATACAGCGTTCCCTTTTCATGATGCCTTACCTCAAGTTAACTTCTCTCAATTGTCTCACACAGAACTTTATCTTCATACTTTTATATATCCATAACTTTATACCCAGAGAAGGCACTGGCACCCCACTCCAGTACTCTTGCCTGGAAAATCCCATGGACAGAGGATCCTGGTAGGCTGCAGTCTATGAGGTCGCTAAGAGTCGGACACAACTGAGCGACTTCACTTCGACTTTTCACTTTCATGCATTGGAGAAGGGAATGGCAACCCACTCCAGTATTCTTGCCTGGAGAATCCCGGGGACGGGGGAGCCTAGTGGGCTGCCATCTCTGGGGTCGCACAGAGTCGGACACGACTGAAGCGACTTAGCAGCAGCAGCAACAACTTTATACCACATGTTAGAGTTCTTTAAGGAAGTGTGGAATCTTTTACACTGAAATATGCATCCCTTGAGGACAAGATCTGTCACTTTTTCATTACTGCACCCTCTCCCTCTGTATACCCTCCCAATCAATAGTAATTTGCACATAGCAGATGACCAATGTCTGAATTTCAATTTTTTTGGTAAGGAATCAAAAGCCTAACCATTTCTAATTTGGGTTAAAAGTTCAGTCTGGTCCCTTGGCTTAGGAGCAAGACAATACCTTCTCTGAAGATGAATACTTTGAAGTTGAGGAGCTTGTGTCTGAAGATTTTATAGCAGAGTAACAGCAAACCTTACTCTGACGTTCCATATTCTTTAAAACAAGAGATGACACTAAACCTGGCCTTCCCAGTTCTCCAGGCAAAGAAAGAATTTAGATCGCCCAGATCACCAGGTGGCCATGATTTGGTAGTCAGCACCCACCCACCTTTCCACAGCTAGAGACAAAGCCAACACTGTAAGTTTAAAGGTAACTGCCCGCACATCATGGGCCTTTGTGAAGATAGATGCATGCACTTATGTCAACAAACAGCATGACAACTAAGAGCAGTTGGTCCCACAAAGTCCTCAGGCCATGTACTCAGATGACACTGTCCCTGGGGCTGTTAAGGATAGACATCCCCACCCACTTAGTTGTTCAAACCTGAAAACTGGGGCTTATCTTTGACTCTTGGTTTCTCTTTCAACTCCCTTACATCTATTCAATCACTAGGTCTTGTTGATTTTTTAATCAGTGCACTACCCTCCATCTCCACTGAAAGTGAAAGTGAAGTCGCTCAGTAGTGTCTGACTCTTTGTGACCCCATGGACTGTAGCCTACCAGGCTCCTCTGTCCATGGGATTTTCCAGGCAATAGTACTGGAGTGGATTGCCATTTCCTTCTCCAAGGGATCTTCCCGACCCAGGGATCAAACCCAGGTCTCCCACATTGTAGACAGATGCTTTACCATCTGAGCCACCAGGGAAGTCCATCTCCACTACCAAGTTTCAATTCAGATCACTATCAGCCCTAGTCTCCGTTACTGCAGTAACCTTCTATCTGGACTCCTTGCCACCAACCTTGTTCTTCTTCTATCCCTTCTCCATAGGAAAGCAGAATTTTTGAAAATGAAAATCTAATTGTGTCATCTTCCTACTTAAAAATCTTTCAGTGGCTGGCCACTGCTTTCAGAGTAAGGTTAAGGCTATAAAAAATGCCTATATGAACTGGTCCCTGCTTTTCAGTCTCATTTGTTATCCACTGTCCCTCAAACTACATTTCAGTCAAACTCAGCTACTGTGTTTTTCCATCATGCTTTTGCATTTATTGTTACTTCTGCCTTTTCAGTCCTCCTGACTCAGGCAAGGTGTAGTCCCCCCCAGTCCCCTTAGCTTTCAACTCAGGTGCACTTCATCCACAAAATCTTTCCACTTCATCCCCAAACTTGGTCCCCTTCAGTGTGCTCCTCAGCGACCTGAATTACTCCATTCATAGTACTGCTGCTGCTGCTAACTCGCTTCAGTCGTGTCCGACTCTGTGCGACCCCAGAGACGGCAGCCTACCAGGCTCCCCCGTCCCTGGGATTCTCCAGACAAGAACTACCGGAGTGGGTTGCCATTTCCTTCTCCAATGCATGAAAGTGAAAAGTGAAAGTTAAGTCGCTCAGCCGTGTCCGACTCCGACACCAAGGCTCCTCCTTCCATGGGATTTTCCAGGCAAGAGTACTGCATCTCACTAAATCAGAATTGTCTCTTTTGCCGTGCATCCTCCACCACAGTACCAGCTCAGAGAAGTCATAGGCCACATCCTGTTCCTCCATATATCGAACAGCCTCCATAGGCCTGGGGCATAACACTCAACACTTCTTGAATGCATAAAAGGTAGCGGAAAGAAGCACCTGGAAAAACTCCGAATAACAATGATAATCGGTTGCAGTCATTTCGGATGAGATGAAGGCTGTTAAAAATCCTCTGAGTCAGGATGCAGAACGCAGCACCATCTCTCCTTGGCCTCAGCCCGGCCCTGCTTCCTTCACTTAGAACTCACTTCACCTTCGACCTGTCTGCCCCACCCCCGCCCCCGCCCCCAACCCCCCGAAGCTAGTGACTGCTCAAGACCTCAGGCAGGTGTGACGAAGTCGCTCAGGGCCGCCCTTGGGCCCAAAAGAATTTAACACTTCCGATGGGGTGAGGGAGTGAGGGGATTGGGTGGCCGGTGTCTCGTTCTTGCTCTCATGGCTATTTTCCTACTCGGGACTTCGCGGCCCCAGTTTGTCAAGACAACCAGACGCTGTGATACGTCATCAACCAGCTACGCGTCAAGAGGTGGGGCCACAACAGAATCGCGAAGGAAGTGACGTAAAAAAAGAGCGCCTCGGAGAACTTGAGACGGGAGCACGTGGGGTCCATGGCCCCGCGGCGCCTCCTGTTGGTTGGAGAGGGGAATTTCTCTTTTGCCGTCGCTCTGAGTGAGACCCTGGATCCAAACACGAGTCTAACCGCCACCTGTCCCCAGCGCTCAGCGGACCTGGCCCGGGATCTGGTGGTCCGAGAAAACCTACAGCGCCTGCGCGAGCGAGGTAGCGAAGCCCAGCCCTCCACGAAGCCCCGCCCAGCTGTGGCGCCCCCGACTAAGTGGAAAGGGTGGGAATGGTGGGGATTCAGGGAACTTGGCCGTTGCTCTTGGTCTTCCCCGGGGCTTCCCAGATGGCTCTAGTGGTAAAGAACCCGCCTGCCAATGTGAGTCTTAAGAGATGCGTGTTCGATCCCTGAGTGGGGAAGATACCCTGGAGAAGGGCATGGCACCCCAATCACAGTATCCTTGCCTGGAGAATCACATGGACAGAGGACCCTGGCCGGCTACAGTCCATAGGGTCTCAAAGAGTCTGACTGGACCAAAGCGACTTAGCACACACGCACTTCATCTTCCCATGGACATTTACAGACAGCCTGCTGTGTGCCTGGACTTGGGCTGTTTTGCACCTCGTGTTAGGGAGGGTTTTTCTCTTGTTCCATGGTTTTATCACATCCTCCTGTCTATATTTCATGCCAGGTAACCAGGTACGCTTCGGTGTGGACTGCACCCACCTGGCAGATGCCTTTGAACCGCAAGACAGAGAATTTGATCGAATTTATTTTAACTTCCCGCACTGTGGGCGCAAAGCTGGAGTAGCTAAGAACAGGGAACTGCTTGCCAAGTTTTTCCGGAGGTGAGGAGAGCTGAGCGCTCACAAGTGAAATGTTTAAGATGTACATTGCATAGTTCCTGCACTCAGACATGTTAGTTTGGGAAATAGGACATACAAGAAAACGTGTTGCTCCAAAGGAACCCACAGTCTAGTTGGAGAGGCAGACATTTAACCCTAAATGCTAAGTACAAGTGCAAACATGTACTGTTGGGCCAGAAAAGGGAGGATCACCTATTTTTGATAATGCAAAATGATAGTAGGCAGTATAAACTAATTTAGGAGCCAAACTATCTGCATTCAAATCCCCACCCACCACTTAATAGCTTTGTGGTTTTTGTGATTGTTTACTTGATCCTTATTTGCTTTTGCTTCCTCATCCATAAACTGAAGATATTAACATAACTACCTCATAAAATTATTGTGAACTTAAAACGGTGCTTTATACTATTATACCAAAACATGAAACATAGTTATCATGAAACTTTGCACAGAGGCAATATTTTAAGTTAGTATTTGAAGTACAAGTAAAATTTTAACAAGCAGGAGGGGAGTGAAAAGAACAGCTTTCTAAATGGGAAAGAACAGCCTGATCACTGAATCACATATAGGAATTTTATAGACAATGACTTTTCAATGAAATATACGTGAACAATAGAAATGTGAAGCTGGATAACTTTCTGGTCAGCCACTAATATTAGTTACGAGTTGAGCATTGAATTTAAATTCTTACTTCCAGCTCCTTTTTTTGCATGTTTGACGTCTTGATAGATCTTTGCAAATAGATATGATTGGGTTTTAATTAACTCACAGATGAACCATGTATATACAGCTAATTCCCACTTGTTTCTGGTAAATGATTGGTGTTTCCTTATCCCCGTTAGCTGTGCAGATGTTCTTGCAGAAGACGGAGAAGTCCACGTGGCATTGTGTAGAGGACAAGGTGGGACTCCTGCTGATAAGCCAATGAGAGAATGGCACAACAGTTGGCAAGTGGTTGCTATGGCCGCTCTGGGGGGATTCATTTTAAGCGATGTACATCCCTTCAACTGTGAGGCTGTGCCAGGCTACAAGTGCACTGGATATAGGTAGGTAATAACAGATCTAAGCTTTTTCCATCTCTCTCACTAATGATAAAAAATCCCATTGACACTTTTTCTTGCTAATTTCTTGATTTAGCCTTTAGGAATAATTGCTGTCTTTAATAGTGACAGACTTAATAACTGCTATTTTGCCAGGAGTCAAGATAAGTCCTTTCATATAGAAGGTGCCTTGAACCATATCTTCACCCGGAGCTTACCTTTTGAAAGTTTGCAACCAAAAATCTCCAGGATCAAACTGGGTGACCAGTGGTTTTCTTTTCTGGAACCAGAAGTACTTGTAGGAAAACTGAACAGGTAACCTGATTTTACCAGAAACTTCCTCTGTCTCTAATTGTATCTTGATTGACTTAATAATCAGGCAGTCATACATTGAATGGATGCTACATTAATTGTTAATGATGTTGTGCTGTGAATACTTATAAATCTGGCCCACACAGTCTCTTTATAATTAAAAATTTTCATATTATCTGCAAATATCTTATGATATCACTTATATGTGAAATCTAAAAAAAAGGGGGTACAAAACAGAAATAGTTACAGATGTAGAAGACAAACTTATGGTTACAAAGGGTCTGCTGCTAAGTCACTTCAGTCGTGTCCGACCCTGTGTGACCCCACAGACGGCGGCCCACCAGGCTCCCCCGTCCCTGGGATTCTCCAGGCAAGAACACTGGAGTGGGTTGCCATTCCCTTCTCCAATGCATGAAAGTGAAAAGTGAAAAGGAAGTCGCTCAGTTGTGTCCGACTCTTAGCGACCCCATGGACTGCAGCCTACCAGGCTCCTCCGTCCATGGGATTTTCCAGGCAAGAGTACTGGAGTGGGATGCCATTGCCTTCTCCGATGGTTACAAAGGGTCAGGGGGGTATAAACTTGGAGATTGGGACTGACTTGCACATATTTCTATATATCAAATAGATAACTAATAAGGGCCTATTTTATAGCGCAAGGAACTCTATTCAGTACTCTGTAATGGCCTATGTAGAAAAAGAATCTAAAAAAGAGTGGATATATGGGACTTCCCAGATGGTGTTAGTGGTAAAAGATCCATCTGCTAATGCAGGAGATGCAAGAATCATGATTTCGATCCCTGGGTTGGGAAGATCCCCTGGAGTAGGAAATGGCAATTCATTCTGGTACTCTTGCCTGGAAAATCCCGTGGATAGAGGAGCCTGGTGGGCTACAGTCCATGGGGCTGCAAAGAGTCAAGACACAACTGAGCACAGCACAGCCTATGTATATGTATAACTGATTTGTACATGTGAAACTAAAAGCAATATTTTAAATCAACTATACTCCAGTAAATTTTTTTTTAAATTATCATATTTCCTGGTATATTACAGGCTGTCAGAATTCTGAAACACATGCCACTCTCTTTATAGTAGATGATTTGTTTCCTTTCTGGATCAACTTGATGATTCTTTTTATTAAGCTATTCTTTTTGATTCTAGCTACATTATCATTATTTATAATTTTAAAAGTTATTTTTGTGTGTGTTTAAACAGGGGCTTCCTAGAAGCAGCTTCATGTCATCCTATCAAGACCATAAATGAGAAACTCATTGCTGAACTGGGGAAAGCTTTCCCTCTAAAAAGGCTGAAGTGTTCTTCCCCTTTGCTGCCACAAGGAGACGCCAGTGTTCTCACATCCCACAACCCTGACATCCTATCAACTGCCTTTTGGATTAGTCTCCACGAAGATAACTCAAATTTTGAGTCCCTGACTAGTGGGATGACACAAGACGCAGAGGACTTTCTAGTGTCATTTTCAGCACTCAGCCTTCCCAAGAGCTCCAGAAGAGACAGTAGGGAAGAAGCCCATGAAGGAATGTATGGCCAGGCCAAGGTCTGCCTTAGACCTTCTCTTCTGGTTCACATCCAGGCTGTAATCCAAGCACCAGACTTTCTCCCTGGTTCTCTGCACATCCTCAGTGGACCTGTCTTTCAGAGGTGCTGCATCTCACCTTTCACAATGCCAGCATTTCACGAGACTTTGTATATCCTTGGATTTAATAAAAATCTGAAGGACAGCTGTCTTCAGTCACTACTGGATCATCTGAAGGGCATTCTAAACAGCCTTCTGACCCAGACATGGCTGGAGGGCTCTGAGCGGAGCAGTTCAGTGGAATTTGTCTTTCAACCAACTGGGGAAAGATATATGATTACTGTGAAGTCTCAAAATTTTGGCCCAGATTGTGTTAAGGACCTGATTATTGGGTCTGTTACCACATCTGCTACAAGTGTGATACACAAAGACCAGTGTTTTGTGTGTGTGTGTATGAACTTGGACCTCTTAGCCATGCTTGTCTGGGGTATCTCTGATTGGAGGATGCTGTGGACCTCTGATAGTCGTTTCCTGAAGAATTTTGCCCCTGGAAAAATAGAACCCTTTAAAAGCTATTCCCTATATCCTCCATTCTATGTGCATGATATTAGTTTTTGGTTAGATGAAAAGAAAAGATTTGATGAAGTCGAGTTTCACACTCTGGCCCGAGCAGTGTCCCAGGACACCGTTATATCCATACAATTCCTTAGTCGTTTTCAGCATCCAAAGACCGAACAGGTCAGCCTCTGCTATAGACTGACCTACCAGACCTGTGACAAGGCCCTGACCCAGCAACAGGTAGCATCAATGCAGTCCCAGCTTAGGAAAGAGATTCAACAAAGACTTCATGTGACACCTCGGTAGTTTAGTAAACTCATCTCTCCATAGTGATCCTTGTGGGTGTGGGTGGAAAAAGACCAGTTTGTAAACTGTTGTACTTTCTGGACTTTTTGTTTGTCTTGTAAAAATCTTCTACTTTGTAAAAGATTGGTTAATTGAGGGGCTTCCCTGGTGGTCCAGTGGTTAAGAATCCACCTCACAGTGCAGAGGACAAGGGTTTGATCCCTGGTCGGAGAACTAAGATCCCACATAACTCAGAGCAACTAAGCCCTCATGCTGCAGCTACTGAGCTCTCACTCCAGAGCCTGTGTGCCACAACTAGAGAGTCTGAGCACTACAAGGAAAGATCCTGTGTGACACAGTAAGATCCTGAGTGCTGCAACTAAGACCTGATGCAGCCAAATAAAATTTTAAAAATTTAAATATTGGTTGTTTGGCTCAAAAGATACCTGTGGCTCAGTCACTGAGACTATAATGTGATTGATGACCTTCGGAGGTGTGCAATATTTTGATCATGAGTAATGACAGGGAAACAAACAAAAAAACAGCATCTTAAACATTAGATGCTATCATTCTGAAGAGGCAGTAAAACTTGAGTGTCTCCTCAAATATAAATATATTTTATGCAATGTCAGTTCCTCTTCCTTAACTCTACCATATCATCTCTCTAAATCAATTGAGAGTGGTTTTTAAAGTTCAGTTCAGTTCAGTTCAGTCTCTCAGTCGTGTCTGACTCTTCGAGACCCCATGAATCACAGCACGCCAGGCCTCCCTGTCCATCACCAACTCCCAGAGTTCACTCAGACTCAGGTCCATCGAGTCAGTGATGCCATCCAGCCTTCTCATCCTCTGTCGTCCCCTTTTCCTCCTGCCCCCAATCCCTCCCAGCATCAGAGTCTTTGCCAATGAGTCAACTCTTCGCATGAGGTGGCCAAAGTACTGGAGTTTCAGCTTTAGCATCATTCCTTCCAAAGAAATCCCAGGGCTGATCTCCTTCAGAATGGACTGGTTGGATCTCCTTGCAGTACAAGGGACTCTCAAGAGTCTTCTGCAACACCACAATTCAAAAGCATCAATTCTTCGGCGCTCAGCCTTCTTCACAGTCCAACTCTCACATCCATACATGACCACAGGAAAAGCCATAGCCTAGCCAAGGCAGACCTTTGTTGGCAAGGTAATGTCTCTGCTTTTGAATATGCTATCTAGGTTGGTCATAACTTTCCTTCCAAGGAGTAAGCGTCTTTTAATTTCATGTCCGCAGTCACCATCTGCAGTGATTTTGGAGCCCCCAAAAATAAAGTCTGACACTGTTTCCACTGTTGCCCATCTATTTCCCATGAAGTGATGTGACCGGATGCCATGATCTTTGTTTTAAAGTTAGACCATTTATTAGCTTGGTTAAGTTGCAAGTGCTTCATATTATTTTTGGTATCATAATCATGTTTATTCTCTGGTTGACTGCTGTTAAAGTCATGGAACTGAACAGGTGTCAGATTTAGAGTTCACATTTGGGTCTGTCTGACTCTAAAGCCCATGTTCTTTCTGCCACTTTCTGTTACTTTACTTTTCTTTCCTTGGATTTCAACAATAATCTCTCAACTGTGATTAACTCTAAACTTTGCTCCCCTCGATTTTGGGGCTTTCTGTTGTACCTCTAAAGAACATTTGGAGATTGACCCAGCCCAGGACTCTGCAGAATGGGGTGCCCTAATGTGAATTAATGTATGTTCCTATTAATACCTAGGATCTGCTGATTAGAATTATAGTGTAAACTCTGTGAAGGAAATAACTGTCTTACTTATTCTTTTTTTTAAATTTCTGTTTTTATTTTTTGTAACTGAAGTATGATTGATTTCAAATGTCATTTATTCTTGTATTTGGACAAGAGCATGTGGAAAGGCAAGAACTGAAAGAAACAAATTAGTGTATTATAATGCAAACAAAATATGATGGTGACCTGGACCTGGGTGGTAAAAAGCGGTTGGACTGGGAAATAATTCAAAGGACTTACTGATAAATATATATGCACACACAAATATTTTGGAGTTAGAGAAATAAAGGAATCAAACAGAATCCCTAGTTTTTTGATCAAGCAACTAGGAGAAGTATCTTTAATTGGAGTAGGAAAACTGGCATGGGAGTAAGTTTAGGTAGTGAATCAAGGGATCTCTTAAGGACACATGTATTGCTTGGCTCTCCACATAGACTTTAAACTAATTGAGGGCAGAAGTGGTTCAATGGTAAAGAATCCATCTGCCAATGCAGGAGATGACAGAGACGGGTTTGATCTCTGGGTTGGGAAGATACCCTGCAGAAATAAGTGGCAACCCACTCCAGTATTCTTGCCTGGGAAATCCCAAGGACAGAGGAGCCTGGTAGACTACAGTTCATAGGGTCACAAAGAGTCGGATATGACTTAGTGACTGAGCATGTGACTTAACAGTTTTCTTCCAACCCCAATAGTGCTTAGTAAGCATGAAACCAAGCACGACCCTGCAGGGTCTTCCTGGGGTGAGATCCCTCCAACGTCTTCCATACCTGCCGCCTCTTGTTTGTAGAAAAGCGTTAGCCTCCTAGGCCTTCCCTGAGTTCCAAAGGTTTATTTTGTTTGTTTGTTTTGGCCGCACAGCAGGTGGGTTCTTAATTCCTGATACCAAGGGTAGAACCCACGCCCCTCGCAGTTGAAGTACAGAGTCTTCACCACTGGACCTCCAGGGAAGTCCAACAAAGAGCAGATTTGATGCAATGAGAAATGAGAATATGCAGAAACAAATCAGTCATGCGAGATAATAATAGTTTAGCTTTCAAAAAAAAGTAACTCTAGTTCTGCCTCAACGGCTATAGATAATATTTTGAGTCATATCCTTGTGCATTTTATTGATTCTAAACCCCCACCAGATGGAAGAAGTTAATTGCATGTTGATCACCAGGACATAGACCCCAGGAGGTTGTTGAGGCTGACTCCTGAAATACCACCCTGTTAACGTCATCACCAACCAATCAAGGACGTCCATGAGCTGATCATAAACATCTCAACTGTTTCTCTCACCTTGCCTTTAAAACACCTCCCTTGAAAGGCTTGGGGTAGTTTAGGTGTTTTGAGCATGAGCTGCCCATTCTCTTTGCAATAAACACTGTACTTTGTTTCAACAAAGCCCAGTGTTGGTACATTGTCTTTTCTGTGCAGGTGGGCAGACCCACGTTTAGTTTGGCATCACTTGGATGAGGAATCATTTGAGCTGGATCTTAAAACAAGGACAGGGATGTGATGGGATGATTGTTAGGCAAGGAGGGCATGCATTCCAGGCAGAGGGCATACATGAGCAGAGGTATAGATAAGGAAGTGTCCAGGGTCCTTCACAGGCTAGTTAGTTGAAACATGAAGTGTGTATAGGAAAGTAGAGGGAGATGAGATTAGAAAAGTATATCGCACCTGGAGTTAGTTCATGAAAGCCCACAAATGCTGGAATAAGAAGTGTGTGCTTTATTTTGTAGGCAATAGGGAAAATCTGGTAATCTTTGATTAAGGAAGTGACACAGAGAAGTATTTTAGAAAGTTAATTGGACAGTGTTGCAGAGGATCAATTTGAGATGGGAGATCCCTGTGAGGACACTATTGTAGTAGTCTTAGGTAGAGTCAGGGATGGGCCTGACTAGAGTGAAATGAAAAAGAGGTGGATGTATGAGATATAGTTAGATTAGGATGTCTGAATTTGGTAACTAGTAATTTCACATGGGAATTGAGCAATAGGATCAGTCTCCATTGTTAATACTTGGAAATTTTTAGTATGAAGTCTTAACTAGGGATCCTGTCAAGTTTCTCAGTCCCTCTATAACCTTGTTTTAGTTACTGGTATAGAGCTCCACTGGAGAAGGCGATGGGACCCCACTCCAGTACTCTTGCCTGGAAAATCCCATGGACGGAGGAGCCTGGTAGGTTGCAGTCCATGGGGTCGCTAAGAGTCAGACACGACTGAGTGACTTCACTTTCACTTTTCACTTCCATGCATTGGACAAGGAAATGGCAACCCACTCCAGTGTTCTTGCCTGGAGCATCCCAGGGATGGGGGAGCCTAGTGGGCTGTGGTCTATGGGGTCGCACTGAAGCGACTTAGCAGCAGCAGCAGCATAGAGCTCCACAGAGCGGGACAGAGTTCTTCGACTGGGGGAGCAGGCAGAGTGTCAGGAACAGATGCATGACCCCTGAGTCACTGGTGTGGTATCATCAAGGTGCCTGTGGAGGAATGTATGAAATCAAGAGCTTTTTTCTGGTCTCCTGATTGGAAGAACACAGACTTTGTAGTAAGACCTGGGGTGGAATATGGCTCTACCACTTCTTTAGCTATGCAAACTTGGGCCTCAGTTTCCTTTTTGGTAAAATAAGGTGGTTGTATTAAATAAAATTTTAAAAAAGGATGATTTCATCCTTTATGGTAAGCACAGTAAATGCTTCCATAATGTTGTAGTAGCAATAGCAATGACTGATATCTTGTTGAATTTGCTGCACAGAATTTCTTTAGCCTTTCACTTTTCTTCTAATTCTGTATTCTGCTATTAGGGCTTTGTTTCTCTGAAGCAGTTAATTCGCTACAGGCTGTCCCTATTACTTGACAAAATACAGAGGACAAGGTGTCAGTGATCTTAAAATAACTTTCTCTTTGATAGATGGCTGTGCTATGGTTTTTAACTGAGTACCTATGTTTTCCACATGGAGTTGTTTTAATCACTTTCTATTTGTGCTTTCTTTTAAACGGATGCTGAAGGACAGTGTTTGTAGGAGAGTGAAGAATGCTAAGAAGTGAAGGAAGAGCGAATTAGGGAGAGGGAGGCATGCCCAGAACTACAAGTTATGTGGAAGGGATAACTATTGCATCTCTTAACCCGAATTTGCCCCAGTTGGCCCAAGAGCACTGGTGTTTAATCGTTTCTGCGCATGTCGAGGTCTTTTGTCCCTCGGCGAACACCGTTGCCAGCCCCGGCAATGTCTCCGCGCTCGTTGCTTTCGTAGGGTGCGGAGTTCTACCTTTTTTTCCCACGCTTGCCATGGCGAGCCGAGGGGCCCGGCAGCGCCTGAAGGGAAGCGGGGGCAGCGGCGGGGACACGGCCTCGGCCGCCGACAAGCTGCGGGAGCTGCTGTGCAGCCGGGAGGCGGGTAGCGCGGAGCCGCGGCCCGAGTAGGTGTGCGGGCGCGGCGGGGGCGTGGCCGGGCGGCGCGGGGCTGCCGCGGGCAGGGTCTCGCCTGCGCGGTACGGGAGGGTCCGCAGTCTCTGCACCCCGCGCCTTCTGCGGGCCGGGTGCACGCTGGGGCTCAGATGAGACCCCTCCTCAAGAGCTTAGATGAGACGCCCCCCAGGGCTTAGATGAGACCCCCCCCCCCCCGCCCTGCCCCCAGCTCGGGCCCGTGCTGCTAGTGGAGAAACCTGGAGTGCAGGTCTGTGCGGCTTCCGCCCCAGGCCCAGGATTAGTTGGAGAGAGCAAAGAGCACCTTGTATGGCTGTCTCGCACAGCTTCAGTCCCCCCAGGGTCTCGGCCCTTTACTCTTCTGTGTGGGGCCCAGCACTCTCCACACCAGTAGCCTCCTCTCTGTCCAAACTGGGGGGCTACAGGTTAAGACTGCGCCAGGGAGCTGTCAGCGAATGGAATTGGAGGACGCGGTGATGTCCTTTGCACACAGTAGCCTCTGGGCATTTGAACAGACCGGGAAATGAATAAAAGCCATGGAAAGTAATGACCTTGTTAGGAAAAGAAAGGGGAGAAGGAAATGGCAACCCACTCCTGTATTTTTGCCTGGAGAGTCCCGTGGACAGGGGAGCCTGGTGGGCTACTGTCCATAGGGTCGCTCAGAGTCGGACACGACTGAAGCGACTTAGCAGCAGCAGCAGGAAAAGAAAAAAAAAAAAAACGAACGAAAGCTTGTGGCCTACAACTGAGCAATTTGTTGGTTTGGGATAAGCAGAGTGTCACAGATGCCAAAGAAGAAGTGGACGTAATGACTAACGTTGATTAAGGTCTTAATTCCTTCTTCACTTATTCTACGCAGAACAATTAACGGTTCACCCTTTTAGGTGACCAACTCAAGTGCTTTGGTGTCTCTTGCCGTGTTGTCCTTTTTGCCTAGTTTTAGTTCTTCTAGTTAGCATGTCCTTCCTATCACGTACTTGTGTTTCTGAGCAGGTTATCTGGGAACAAAGCCGGACAAGTCTGGGCACCTGAAGGATCTACTGCTTTCAAGTGTTTGCTCTCAGCAAGGTTATGTGCTGCCCTGCTGAGCAACATCTCGGACTGTGACGAAACATTCAACTACTGGGAACCAGTAGGTGATTTCTCTACTTTTCTCTTTTTGTTCTCAATTTCACTGTTTGGGTCCTTGTTATTAATCAAGATACAAATGATATACAGTGTTGAGTTCCATCGCTCAGTCGTGTCGGACTCTTTGCACCCCCATGAACTGCAGCACGCCAGGCCTCCCTGTCCATCACCAACTCCCGGAGTTCACCCAAACCCATGTCCATCAAGTCGGTGATGCCATCCAACCATCTCATCCTCCTGACTACTAGTAAAATGACTTTATTTTCACTTCTGTATTCTAAGCTGATGATTTACCTACTATTGAAGGATATAGGAATTTGGCAGTTACGCAAAACAGTATAATTTGTAATTTTCTTAAAACATTTTAAAAATCAAAATAATACTTTGAGGTAGTTTAAAAATATTAAGTGCAAAAGAAAAGCAGTAACTCTATTTTCTACATCTTGTATACAAACACCTGTCCCCAGAGGCAACGACTTTCTTTAAATTTTTTGGCTTTTTTTTTTTTTTTACTGATGTTTACTAAAATAAACAATGTTACTGCATACTATGCTTATATTGCTGTTTCTTGATTTATACATTTATAAGTCTGTTGGACACTCTTTTATAGGAAATTCAGAGGTGAAATTTTTTGATCACATTTTGCATAAAAAATAAATGCTTAGTGTAGGTAGTTTTGGGAAAATATAAGATGTTGAGCTTTCCTGTTTTGTCTAAAGAGTATTTTTTTTTTTTTTAATAAGTAGAGGATAAAATCTGAGCTTTCAATGTTGGCCAAACGATAGTCTTACAAGATTTATAATATCTTAATATATCAGTATTGGGTCCTTTTGATTCTTATCCATCCATTAGTTGCAAATCTTGTTGACAATTTCAGCATTTTTGTGTACCTTTGTCTAGTTAATATTTTTGCTTAGAAACTTTATCTGCATCCCCTTAACAAGAAGTTTTGGCCAATATAACCCTGAATCCATTCGTTTTGTACTTTCAGACACACTACCTCATCTATGGGAAGGGGTTTCAGACTTGGGAATATTCTCCAGCTTATGCCATTCGCTCGTATGCTTACCTGTTGCTTCATGCCTGGCCAGCTGCATTTCATGCGAGAATTTTACAAACGAATAAGGTAAGAGCAGGCCAACTTGGAAGCAATCACAACTGATGAAGAGGTGGGTGAGTCTCTGGAACAGTTTTGTGAAAAAGACAAAATGTATTGGTTGTTAAGACAGGACTTTTTTTGAAGAAGAATCATTTATTCATTATTCAACAAATATTAATGGAGCAACTTGTATTTGGTAGATGCTTTTGTTAAGTGCTGTGAGTTTAACAGTGATCAATCCCCTCCCTCATGAAATCCAGTGAGGAAGATGAACATGGAACAAGTAATTATAAATGCAGTGGGTCTTGGAGGAGAAGTACAATGTGCGATAGGTTAGCGTATTAGGAGAGCTTAGTGTAAATAAAATACTGAAGGATAATTAGGAGTTAACCGAGACCTAACCTGATTACCTTTCAGAAATTTGACTGTGATGTGTCTTTAGTGTGAATTTCTTTGGGTTTATCCTGTTTGGAGTTTATTCAACTTCTTCAATTTTTAGGCTTATGTGTTTTGCAAATTTGGGAAGATTTTGACTGTTACTATTATTTTTTTAGTAGTTTTTCAATTCTGCCATGTTTCTCCTCTCCTGAGACTCCAATGATGTGGATGTTAGATCTTTTATTATAGTCTCATGGGTCCCTGAAGCTCTCTTCATTTTTTTTTTTCCAGTCTGTTTTCTCTGTGTTCACACTGAACAATTTCTATCTTAGGTGTTCCAGTTCACCGACACTTTCTTCTGTCCCCTCCTTTCTGCTGTTGAGTCTATCCATTGAGCTTTTATTTTGATTATTGTATTTTATTAGTTCTAAAATTTCAATTTGATTTTTCTTTTTATCTTATTTACTGAGACTCGATTTTTTCATTTGTTCCCAGTATGTTTTTAATTGCTTGTTGAAGTATTTTTACAATGGCTTCTCTAAAACTTTGTCAGATAATTCTAATATCTCATCTTGTTTTAGGTATCTATCGATTGACTTTTTCTCTTCAGGTTGAGATTTTCCTGTTTGAAAACAATATTTAGTTGAAACTTGGACATTTTGGGTATTACAGTATGAGATTCTGGATCTTATTCATGGGCCCAGCAAGCTTGCTCTGCACTATTCTGCTTTTCTTATTTGAGCCTCTCTTTTAGCTGGCTTCTTTTGATACCACTACAGCAAGAAAAAGGAGAGGGTTCTCCACCTGTTACTGCCAATTAGGGCTTGAGGTTCGCATTCCCCACTGGTCCTCCACGGATACCACGCTAGTGGTCAGGGTGGATATGCCTCATTACTGCTAGGTTTGAGGGAAGCAGAGTCCAAGATCTCCAAGTGGTCTTCACTGACACTGTGCCGGGAGAGGGAGCTCCTTACCACTGTCAAGGAGTCCTTGTCTCCCACCTGACCTTTGATGGTGGAAGTGGAGCCACATTTTTTCTGGGGTGCTTGGCTGGATTACAGGGGTTATTGTCTAAAAGTTTCTTTCTTGCTAGGCTACCCCTTTCTTGGTCTTATGGCTAGAAAGAGCAGGCCTTGATTGTTGTTTTTATGTCTGTGTACATTGGCATTTCTAGTTTACAATTTCTTTAGTTCCAAGTCTGGAACATAGAAGACCAGAGGAAAACCCAGGGAACTTTGCACCATGTTGTTCCTCAGGTCCAGTGTCCCTAGCCAATAGGTCTGATGCTTGGAGGAGAGCGTGAGTGGTAGAGTGGATTAGATGAGACTGAGAGGAAGAGGCCAGGCTTTAGGCAATTAGACTTTCTTTTTTTTCCAAGTGTATTATGAAACTATCAAAAGTTTTTCACAGAGGAGAGACATGATTGCATTTCCTTTTTAAAATAATCGGAAAGGTAGCACCTGTAGAAGGTGATAGAACTCTATCCCTCTGTCCCTAACTAGTATCAAATTTCTGATTTTTTTTGAACTTATTTGTCAAAGGAAAGATATACAGGAAGAGAGACTTAGTAGCAAAATAACAATGCATGTGTATGTGCATCCTCAGTCGCTTCAGTTGTGTCTGATTCTTTGCAGCCCTATGGACTGTAGCCCACCAAGCTCCTCTGTCCATGGGATTCTCCAGGTAGAGTACTGGAGTAGGATACCATGCCCTCCTCCAGGGAATCTTCACAGCCAGGGGATCAAACCCACGTTTCTTGCTCTCCTGCATTGCAGGCAGATTCTTTACCCGCTGAGCCACCTGGGAAACCCCAGAGAGAAATAACAATATGCAGAGCTTAAAATTTCCATTTCCACTTGGATTTCCACTATCACTTCAAATTGTAGCTTCTAGAGTCCCAACTGCAGCATCATAATTCAGAGTAGTAAAGGGTAGATTGTTGCTGAAAGACAGTTTAGTTCAGTTCAGTTCAGTAGCTCAGTCGTGTCTGACTCTTTGCAACCCCATGTACTGCAGCATGCCAGGCCTCCCTGTCCATCACCCAACTCCTGGAGTTTACTCAAACTCATGTCCAGTGAGTTGATGATGCCATCCAACCATCTCATCCTCTGTCATCCCCTTCTCCCGTCTTCGATCTTTTTCAGCATCAGGGTCTTTTCAAATGAGTCAGCTCTTCGCAGCAGGTGGCCAAAGTATTGGAGTTTCAGCTTCAGCATCAGTCCTTCCAATGAATATTCAGGACTGATTTCCTTTAGAATGGACTGGTTGGATCTCCTTGCTTTGCACGGGACTCTTAAGAGTCTTCTCCAGCACCACAGTTCAGAAGCATCAATTCTTCCGCGCTCAGCTTTCTTTATAGTCCAACTCTCACATCCATACATGACTACTGGAAAAACCATAGCCTTGACTAGATGGACCTTTGTTGACAAAGTGATGTCCCTGGTTTTTAATAAGCTGTCTAGGTTAGTCATAACTTTTCTTCCAAGGAGCAAGCGTCTTTTAATGTTATGGCTGCAGTCACCATCTGCAGTGATTTTGGAGCCCCCCAAAATAAAGTCTGTCACTATTTCTCCTGTTTCCCCATCTATTTCTCATGAAATGATGGGACCAGACGCCATGATCTTACTTTTCTGAATGTTGAGTTTTAAGCCAACTTTTTCACTCTCCTCTTTCACTTTCATCAAGAGGCTCTTTAGTTCTTCTTCCCTTTCTGCCATAAGGGTGGTGTCATCTGCATATCTGAGGTTACTGATATTTCTCCGTGCAATCTTGATTCCAGCTTGTACTTCATCCAGCCCAGCGTTTCTCATGATGTACTCTGCATATAAGTTAAATAAGCAGGGTGACAATATACAGGCTTGATGTACTCCTTTTCCGATTTGGAACCAGTCTGTTGTTCCATGTCCAGTTCTAACTGTTGATTCTTAACCTGCATATAGATTTCTCAGGAGGCAGGTCAGGTGGTCTCGTATTCCCATCTCTTGAAGAATTTTCCACAGTTTGTTGTGATCCACAAGACAATATGGTAATAATTGGTACCCCTAGACTCCAGTGGTCTTGCCTGGAGAATCCCAGGGACGGGGGAGCCTGGTGGGCTGCCGTCTATGGGGTCGCACAGAGTCGGACACGACTGAAGTGACTTAGCAGCAGCAGTGACAGTTACCTTTACAATTTCTTACCACGCTAAAAAAGGACAGCTTTGTTTTGTCTCCTTATGGGTTGGAGTGTGAATTTCTCTGAACTGTACACTCAGGAATGGGATCCCATGCATATATCCATGGACTACATAATTTCATGGAGCAGTGCCATATTGCTGTCCAGAATGGATATTCAGCTTTATACTCCCTGCAGCAGTGTTTGGAGTTTCAGTTTCCCAGCATCTCTTGAGCACTTGATATTTCTGACTCTCTAAGTATGTGAGATATTTCTCATTTTTTAAATTAATTTTTATTGAAGTATAGTTGCTTTACAGTGTTGTAGTTTCTGTGTACAACAAAGTGAATCAGCTATGCGTGTGTGCATGCGAAGTTGCTTTAGTTGTGTCCAACTCTTTGCGACCCTATAGACTGTAGTCCTCCAGGTTCTCTGTCCATGGGAATTCTCCAGGCATGAATACTGCAGTGAATTGCCATGCGCTACTCCAGGGGATCTTCCTGACCCACAGATCGAACTGGCTTCTCTTATGCCTCCTGCATTGGCAGGTAGATTCCTTACCACTCGCACCACCTGGGAAGCCCTGACTCACCTATGTGTGTACATATGTCCCCTCTTTTTAAGATTTCCTTCCCATTTATCTCACTACAGAGCACTGACTTCCTTGTGCTATATAGTAGATTCTCGTTAGTTATCTATTTTATACATAATAATATATATGTGTCAATCCCATTCTCCCAACTCATCTGCCCCCCACCCCCTTCCCCCTTGGTATCCATAGAGAGATGCTCCTCATTTTAATTTATTTTTCTGACAAATAGTAAGATGGAGAATTTCTTCATATATTTACCAGTCATTCAGATTGGTTTTCCTGTGAATTACCTGTTCTCATCCTTTTCCTGTTTTTCTTTTACATACTTATTTATTTATTTTCAGCAGTGGTGGGTCTTCACTGCTGTGCGGGCTTTTTTGTAGTTGCAGAGAGCGGGGGCTTCTCTGTAGTGGCAGCGCACAGGCTTCTGAATGCAGTGGCATCTCTTGTTGCCGAGCACAGGCTCTAGGGCACGTGGGCCTCCGTAGCTGCAGCTCCCGGGCTCTACCAGGCTCAGTAGTTGTGGCACAGAGGCTGAGCTGCTCGTGGCATGTGGAATACCCCTGGATCAGGAATTGAACCCGTGTCTCTTTTTGGTAGGTGGATTCTTTACCACTGAGCCACAAGGGAAGCCCCTTTGCCTGTTTTTCAATTGAATTTTCTGATTTTCTCTTGTGATTTGTGTAAGTTCTCAATAGTAACCCCTTGTAGGTTTTAGGTACTGGAAATCCTTTCTCCTAGACTGTCACCTGTACTAACTTTGTAGTCTTTTCTTTAGTTCTGATAGAGTCAAACCAATTAGTTTTTGACTTATGGTTGGATTTTGGGTCTTTCTAAAAGACATCCTTCACCACAGATCATAAAGATATTCTTACATATTTTTTCATAGTAACTTTGTAATTTTCTCTTTCACATATAAGTGTGCATGTTTAGTCATTCAGTTGTGTCTTAACTCTTTGCAACCCTATGGACTGTAGCCCTCCAGGCTTCTCCGTCCATGGGGTTCTCCAGGCAAGAATACTGGAGTGGGTTGCTATTCCTTCTCCAGGGGATCTTCCCGACCCGAGGATTGAACTTGGGTCTCCTGCATTGCCGGCCTATTCTTTATCATCTTAGCCACCAGGGAAACCCTCACATATAAGGCTTTACTCCATTCAGTTTTTTTTGTTTAATATATAAATTGTTGAAAGATCCAGCTTCATTTTTGGCTATATAGTGAAGTAGATTTTCCAGAACCATCTGTTAATTCTTCCTTTTCCTTCTGATTTGTAATATTATTACCATCTCTATTGTACATCTCATTCGCATGTATGTTTCTGGCCTTTTGTTCTATGTCTCTGGTTAGTGTGTCAGAGAATACCATATTGTTTTTATTATTATGGCTTTGTAGTGTGGCTGATGAATTTTTCACTTTATCCATTTAAAAATTTTATTTTAAAAATAATTTTAGAATCAGTTTTCCCCTTCCCAAATTCTGGCAGGTTTTGCTTAGGGTTGCATTGAATTTACATATTAATATGAGAATCAATGGATTTCCCTGATGGCTTGGACAGTACAGAATCCATCTGCAATGCAGGAGACCCGGGTTCAGTCCCTGGGTCAGGAAGATCCCTGGAGAAAGGAATGGCAGACCACTCTAGTATTCTTATTTGGAGAATTCCATGGAAAGAGGAGCCTGGTGAGCTATGGTCTATGAAGTCACAAAGAATCAGACACAACTGAGTGCACGCATGCACGCATGACAGTATTCTTACAGTGTTACATCATTCCATCCCTATTGTATATAAATGATATACTTATTTAGTCAGGTTTTATGTGTCTTTTTAAACATTATTTAATTGATTTATTTATTTGGCTGCACTGGGTGTTAGTTGTGGCCTGCAGGATCTTTCACTGCTGTGCGCAGGCTTCTCTCTAGTTGTGACCAGTGGGCTCCAGAGCCCGTGGGCTGAGTAGTTGCAGTGCTTGGGTTAGTTGCCCCATGGCCTGTGGATCTTAGTTCCTCTGCTGGGATTGAGTCCGAATCTGCTGCATTGGAAGGTGGATTCTTAACCACTGGACCTCATTTTTCTGTTGTCTTTTAATAAAATTAGAGAATGTATCAAAAAAAATTATCCATGTCAAGCTTACCCATTCTTTGATTAGGATAATGCCTAGATTCTTTATACTTTTTATTACTGTTATGGATGTGATCTTGTTTTCTGTAATATTTTTAGAAACTCATTGCAGGTATAGGGCTTTCCTGATAGCTCAGTTGGTAAACAATCGCCTGCAATGCAAGAGACACCAGTTCGATTCCTGGGTTAGGAAAATCCACTGGAGAAGGGTTGAGGCTACCCGCTCCAGTATTCTTGGGCTTCTCTTGTGGCTCAGCTGGTGAAGAATCCACCTGCAGTGTGGGAGACCTGGGTTTGATTCCTGGGTTGGGAAGATCCCCTGGAGAAGGGAAAGTCTACCCACTCCAGTGTTCTGTCCTGGAGAAGTCCATGGACTGTATAGTCCGCAGGGTCTCAAAGAGTCAGACACGACTGAGTGACTCTCACTTACGTTCACTTTCATTGCAGGTATCAGCTCAGTTCAGTTCAGTTGCTCAGTCATGTCTGACTCTTTGTGACCCCATGAATCGCAGCGCGCCAGGCCTCTCTATCCATCACTAACTCCTGGAGTTCACTCAAACTCATATCCATTGAGTCAGTGATGCCATCCAGCCATCTCATCCTCTGTCGTCCCCTTCTCCTCCTGCCCCCAATCCCTCCCAGCATCAGAGTCTTTTCCAATGAGTCAACTCTTTGCATGAGGTGGCCGAAGTATTGGAGTTTCAGCTTTAGCATCAGTCCTTCCAGTGAATACCCAGGGCTGATCTTCAGAATGGACTGGTTGGATCTCCTTGCAGTCCAAGGGACTCTCAAGAGTCTTCTCCAACACCACAGTTCAAAAGCATCAATTCTTCAGCACTCAGCTTTCTTCACAGTCCAACTCACATCCATACATGACCACTGGAAAAACCATAGCCTTGACTAGACAGACCTTTGTTGGCAAAGTAGTGTCTCTGCTTTTCAATATGCTATCTAGGTTGGTCATAACTTTCCTTCCAAGGAGTAAGCGTCTTTTAATTTCATGTCCGCAGTCACCATCTGCAGTGATTTTGGAGCCCCCCAAAATAAAGTCAGCCACTGTTTCCACTGTTTCCCCATCTATTTGCCATGAAGTGATCGGACCAGATACCATGATCTTTGTTTTCTGAATGTTGAGCTTTAAGCCAACTTTTTCACTCTCCTCTTTCACTTTCAACAAGAGGCCTTTTAGTTCCTCTTCACTTTTTGCCAGAAGGGTGGCATCATCTGCATATCTGAGGTTATTGATATTTCTCCCGGCAATCTTGATTCCAGCTTGTGCTTCTTCCAGCCCAGCGTTTCTCATGATACTCTGCATGTAAGTTAAATAAGCAGGGTGACAACATACAGCCTTGACGTACTCCTTTTCCTATTTGGAACCAGTCTGTTGTTCCATGTCCACTTCTAACTGTTGCTTCCTGACCTGCATACAGATTTCTCAAGAGGCAGGTCAGGTGGTCTGGTATTCCCGTCTCTTTCAGAATTTTCCACAGTTTATTGTGATCCACACAGTCAAAGGCTTTGGCATAGTCAATAAAGCAGAAATAGATGTTTTTCTGGAACTCTCTTCCTTTTTCCATGATCCAACAGATGCTGGCAATTTGATCTCTGGTTCCTCTGCCTTTTCTAAAACCAGCTTGAACATCTGGAAGTTCACAGTTCACGTATTGCTGAAACGTGGCTTGGAGAAATTTTGAGCATCACTCTACTAGCGTGTGAGATGAGTGCAATTGCAGTCATTTGAGCATTCTTTGGCATTGCCTTTCTTTGGGATTGGAATGAAAACTGACCTTTTCCAGTCCTGTGGCCACTGCTGAGTTTTCCAAATTTGCTGGCATATTGAGTGCAGCCCTTTCACAGCATCTGCTTTTAGGATTGGAAATAGCTCAACTGGAATTCCATCACCTCCACTAGCTTTGTTTGTAGTGATGCTTCCTAAGGCCCACTTGACATCATGTTCCAGGTTGTCTGGCTCTAGGTGAGTGATCACACCATCGTGATTATCTGGGTCATGAAGATCTTATTTGTACAGTTCTTCTGTGTATTCTTGGCACCTGTTCTTAATATCTTCTGCTTCTGTTAGGTCCATACCATTTCTATCCTTTGTTGAGCCCATCTTTGCATGAAATGTTCCCTTGGTATCTCTAATTTTCTTGAAGAGATCTCTAGTCTTTCCCATTCTGTTGTTTTCCTCTATTTCTTTGCATCGATCACTGAGGAAGGTTTTCTTATCTCTCCTTGCTATTCTTTGGAACTCTGCATTCAGATGCTTATATCTTTCCTTTTCTCCTTTGCTTTTTGCTTCTCTTCTTTTCACAGCTATTTGTAAGGCCTCCCCAGACAGCCATTTTGCTTTTTTGCATTTCTTTTCCATGGGGATGTTCTTGATCCCTGTCCTGTACAATGTCACGAACCTCTGTCCATAGTTCATCAGCCACTCTATCAGATCTAGGCCCTTAAATCTATTTCTCACTTCCACTGTATAATCATAAGGGATTTGATTTAGGTCATACCTGAACGGTCTAGTGGTTTTCCCTACTATCTTCAATTTCAGTCTGAATTTGGCAATAAGGAGTTCATGATCTGAGCCACAGTCAGCTCCTGGTCTTGTTTTTCTCGACTGTATAGAGCTTCTCCATCTTTGACTGCAAAGAATATAATCAATCTGATTTCGGTGTTGACCATCTGGTGATGTCCATGTGTAGAGTCTTCTCTTGTGTTGTTGGAAGAGGGTGTTTGCTATGACCAGTGCGTTCTCTTGGCAGAACTCTATTAGCCTTTGCCCTGCTTCATTTCGTACTCCAAGGCCAAATTTCCCTGTGACAATTGATTTTTGCCTTTTGATCTCAATTTCACTGAATTTCCTTATCAGTGTCAACAGTTTGTCAAGTGAATCTCTTGGATTCTCTTTCATCTCTTCATACTGACTTTAGTTTCTTCTGCTCCATTCTTATACTTAGTTCTTTGCTTTTTTGTGTCTTTTTGCACTGATCTGATATCCAGTTACTATACTGAATATTAGTAACTATGGGGGCATCATTGTCCTGTTCCCAAGTACAGTTCTTTGATTATCTTGTGTTAGTTTTTGACTTTCTAAATGTGTTTTTGTACTCTCACCAACCAGATGAGTAGTCCTTAAATGTGGATACTTTGTACTAAAATTATCTGTATTCCTAGTAGCATCTAGAAGAGTGATCAGTGCATAGCAGGTTTTCAGTATATTGTTGAATTAATGAATGAATTTGGACATTTGCTGATCACTTGATTGGATTCTTTTGGGAATTTTGTTTTTTGGTTATAATGATAAAACAGAAAATACTTTTAAGTTATATGCAGTAACATTAATCATAGAATATATTTAAATAGTGCTTATATTCAGAGGTATTCATTTTTCTTAAACATACTAGTTATACTGTAGTAGAAAAGCTATTTAATATGGTTTTATTTTGTTATTTTTATGTTTAAAATTTGTGTTCATAAAATTAATAAAACCACATTACAGACATTTGGATGATAGGAGGAAGAATATGCATGTAAGTCTCACTAGGCTGAGACAACCACCTTTACCATTTTATTATATTTCTTTCTTTTTTTTCATGTACTTCAGATTTCTATAGCTATAACTGTGATGTATAAATCATATATGTTTTCGTTTAGTATTTTGTCATAATTTTATAATAATTTCAATCAGTTATTATAATTGTTTTAGAGATGTTTGTCGTGTGAATGGGATTTATATGATAAGAATTTTTCCACTGTCTTTGTAACCATGAACTTTGATCTTTGTAACCATGAACTTTGGTATCTGTATCATGAATAGATATAACATGAAGTAGATGTAACAAAATTTAGCCATTTTCCTGTAATTGAACATTTTGTAGTTTTTTAAATAGTTTTTACTAAATTAGTAGAGCTGCAATTAACGTCTTTATGACTCGAACTCCCCTCCTATATTTTGAGTTACTTTTGTGGGCTGAAGTTATAGATGTAGTCCATAATATACTTCCATACTTGAATTTGGAGGTACGAACATTTCCATGGTTCTTGATACATACTGTTTTTCAAAAGGATTATACTAATTTATAATTATTACTGACAAATGAGAGTGGTTTCATCTTTTAAGAGTTTTTCTAACTTGTATCTGTGACTTCTGTTTTCTGGTTCTGGGTTTCTTTCAGATTCTTGTCTTTTACTTTTTACGATGTCTGCTGGCTTTTGTGAGCTGTATATGTGAACTTTACTTTTACAAGTGAGTATAAAAACTTTACTTCTAAAAGTGCTGTAAGAGCCAAATTGAGCATAAGTTATTTCTCTGATAATAGAGAAACAGTGTTTAGAAATAGAAGGCATTTTTCTTCTAGCTACTGATATTATATCTAAAATTCAATTTTTTGTTTAAAGCCAACCATTGGGAGGAAATACTTC
Organism: Bubalus kerabau; assembly: GCF_029407905.1. Classification (NCBI taxonomy): domain Eukaryota; kingdom Metazoa; phylum Chordata; class Mammalia; order Artiodactyla; family Bovidae; genus Bubalus; species Bubalus kerabau. The sequence goes on along the minus strand of NC_073638.1, from coordinate 22,111,347 downwards.
TGATTTCCTGAGGTGATAAATGCTGTATCTTCATGTTATAGTTTCAATTCCGTAAGTGTATATTTGAGTAGTACTTTATTTGGTAGGATTTTGTAGAGCCTTTTTTTGGTCCTAAGAGATAAATCATGATGTCTCTCTTCCCCTTTTGAGCTTAGCTGATAGGAAATTATTTCCAGTGTGAGACTCACTGCTCTTATATGTACTCAGTATGATTTTCTTCCACCAAGTAACTGTTGGTTGAATGAATATTAGTGAAAATGTTAGCATTCAAGTATCCCAGTAATAAAAATAGCTACTTTTTTTTTTTTTACATGAAACCTAACAAACATTTTAAGAATGCTTTAAAAGGTATTTGGACTTAGTAACCGTTACTTAAAGTCTTCCCATTGCAAAACAGCCAACAGTGTCAGATGAAAAAGTTCTTTGGTCTTGACTCTGAGTAGAATAAAGTAAAAAAAAGAAATCCAGTGCTACCTTTGAGGATTGTAACTTTAAGTTGGTCTTCATATGAATTCAGGACTGAGATCAAATTACCCGCATGGTCTCCTAAGCCCCAAGTTTAGAATTTATTGTAAATTGTTCAGGGCTTATTCCTTGAAAGAAAAGCTATGACAAACCTACACAGTGTATTAAAAAGCAGAGACATCACTTTGCTGACAAAGGTTCGTAGGTTTTTCTGGATGTGAGAGTTGGGCCATAAAGAAGGCTGAGCACCAAAGAATTGATGCTTTTGAATTGTGCTGCTGGAGAAGACTCTTGAGAGTCCCTTGGATTACAAGGAGATGAAACCAGTCAATCCTAAAGGAAATCAACCCTGAATATTCACTGGAAGGACTGATGCTGAAGCTGAAGCTCCAATACTCTGGCCACCTGACCCAGAGCCGACTCATTGGAAAAGACCCTGATGCTGGGAAAGATTGAGGGCAGGAGAAGAAGAGGGTGACAGAGAATGAGATGGTTGGATGACATCACCAACTCAATGGACGTGAGTTTGAACAAACTCCGGGAGATGGTGAAGGACAAGAAACCTTGGCCTGCTGCAGTCCATGGGTTGCAAAGAGCAGACATGACTTAGTGACTGAACAACAATAGTGTCCCCAGACACCTTTGGAGAAGGAAATGGCAACCCACTCCAGTACTCTTGCCTGGAAAATCCCATGGACGGAGGAGCCTGGTAGGCAGCAGTCCTTGGGGTCACCAAGAGTCAGACACAACTGAGTGACTTCACTTTCCTTTCCTTTCCAGACATCTTGCAAAATCAAAAAGTAAAATTTCTCTAAAGAAGTGGATTCTTAATCCAGTTGTCAAAGAATTACCATAGATAAAGTTCTAGTGAACCAGATTATAATAAAAATAAATGACAAAGCACAGAAAGGAACAGGTCATTATGAGTGAGAGCCAGCAGAGATCATCAATAGAAAGCTGACCTACAAAATTTCATTTATTAGGAATTACTAAAATAAGAATATAAAATAATTATATTTAATATTTTTAAAGAAATAAAATAGGGAATTGAAAGCATGAAATAAAAGACTAATAAGAGATTAAACAATCAATGGAGTGGAAAGGAGCTTACAGAATGGCAGAAAATATTTGCAGATCATATATATGATCAGTTCATTTCCAAAATGTATAAGGAGCTCTTCTAACTCAATGGTTTAAAAAAACCTAATAAAATGGCCAACAGGCATATAAAAAAGAGGGCAATATCACTAGTCATAAAGAAAACAAAAATCAAAACCACACGTAGATCATTTCATATCTGTTAGAATGGCTTTTGTCTAGGGAGCCAAGGATATATTATACAATGGAGAAAAGACAGTCTCTTTAACAAGTGGTGTTGGAAAACCTGGACAGCCACATGTATTAATAGACCAGTGAAGTTAGAATACTCTCTCACACCATACTAAAAAATAAACGCAAAATGACTAAAGACTTAAGCATAAGACATAACACTATAAAACTCCTAAAAGAGAATATAGGTAAAACATTCTCTGACATATATTGTACCAATGTTTCCTTAGGTCATTCTCCAAAGGCAATAGAAATAAAAGCAGATAAACACTTAGGGCCTTAAACTGATAACTACTTTGAAATTTTTTCTTTTTATGTTTTAAGTTGAAATAGAGTTGATGTACAGTGTTGTGCAGACTTAAAAGCTTTTGCACAGCAGAGAAAACCATAAACAAAATGAAAAGACAAACTACAGACTGGGGGAAAATATTTGCAAGTGATGTGATTAACTGGGGCTTAATCTCCAAAATATACAAACAGCTCCTACAACTTAACAACAAAAAGCAACCCAGTCAAAAAGTGGGCAGAAGACCTAAATAGACATTTCTCCAAAGAAGACATACACATGGCCAATAAGCATGCTCAACATTGCTAATCATTAGAGAAATGCAAACCAAAAGTACAATGAGGTATCACTTCACACTGGTCAAAATGGCCATCATCAAAAAGTCTATAAATTATAAATGCTGGAGCTGCTGCTGCTGCTGAGTTGCTTCAGTCATGTCCTACTCTGTGATCTAGAACACGTGAGTTGATACCACTGAAGCTCAGGCGCCCTGCTGTGCAACCAGACGCCACTGCAATGAGAAGCCCTCGCACCTCAACTCGAGAGTAGCCCCTCCTTGCTGCAATGAGAGAAAGTCCACACAGCAGTGAAGATTAGCATGGCCAAATATAAAATAATGAATAATTAAAAAAGAAAAATATTAAAAAAAGGGAAATCCTAAAGATATGACAACGTAGATGTGCCTTGAGGATATTGTGCTAAGTGAAATAACTTGCCACAGGGGAGCAAATATTGCACAGTTCCCCTTTCACGAGGTATCTGAAATGGTTGAATTCATGGAAGCAAAGGAATGGATAGACTTGTGGCTGCCAAGATCGGGGGCTGATGGAAACAGAAAGTTGCTAATCAGTGGATATAATATTTCACTTAACACGAATTAGCTCTAGACATCTGCTATACAACATTATGCCTATTGATACAGTACTGTGTTTTAAATATCTGTTAAGAGGGTAGATCTCATATTAGGTGTTCTTACCACAATGAACGAAGAAGGCAATGGCACCCCACTCCAGTACTCTTGCCTGGAAAATCCCATGGACGGAGGAGCCTGGTAGGCTTCAGTCCATGGGGTCGTTAAGAGTCGGACACGACTGAAGCGACTTAGCAGCAGCAGCAGCAGCAACCACAATGAAATAAAAAAAGATAATGAGACTACAAAAATGACCAGGCAGATTTGAAAAAAAAACACACAGAACTTGTAGAATTAAAAATGTAATAATGGATATATAAAATTTAGTGGATAGTTTAAACAGCTGATTTGTTGTTGTTGTTCAGTCACTAAGTCATGTCTGACTCTTTGCAACCAGCGTGCCAGGCTTCCCTGTCCTTCGCCATCTCCTGGAGTTTGTTCAAACTCATGTCCATCGAGTTGGTGATGTCATCCAACCATCTCATCCTCTGTCGCCTCCTTCTCCTCCAGACCTCAGTCTTTCCCAGCATCAGGATATACAACTGATTAGACATTTCTTTTTAAAAATTTTTTTTAAATATTTATTTTTAATTGAAGGATAGTTGCTTTAAAATATTGTGCTGGTTTCTGCCATACATCAACATGAATTAGCCATACTAATACATACGTCCCCTCCCTCTAGAACCTCCCTCCCACTGCCCACCCCGCCCTACCCCTCTAGTTTCTCAAGGAGCACCAGTCTGAGCCCCCTGAGTCACATAGCAAATTCCCACTGGTTATCTGTTTCACACATGGTAGGCTTATGTGTCCGTGCTACTCTGTCTATTCATCCCACCCTCTCCTTCCCCCACCAACCCTGCACTGTGTCCACAAATCTGTTCTCTTGATTTGACACTTCTAATAAATAAACCAGAAGATTAATCTGAAGAAATTACTAAGAATGCAGTACAGAGTGACAGAAGGGAAAAAAAAAGGTGAGAGGATAAAAAATGCGTGTGGTAGAGTTGAAAGATCTGATTTATATCTAATCAGATTTAGGAGATTATAGAATAGGGAGAGGCAGTATTCAGAGAAGTAATAGCTAAGAATTTTCCAGAATCAAAGGAGAAAGGACACTAATCCACAATTCAGGAAGCCTAATGTCCTGAGCTGGATAAATAAAAAGTAATCAGGGATACTGTGTAAAACCAAGAGTAAAGAAGATCTTACAGGTTGACAGAGGACTAATACAAATCCTACAAAGAAATGTCAGGCAGTAAGACCAACAAAAGCCTTCTCAAGAGTCAGAAGACAAAAAAATATGTTCAAAGTTCTGTGAGAAAATGACTGTCATCCTAAAGTGATATATTCAGCTAAATCACCTTTTAAGACCAAGAGCTAAATAAAGCCTTTTCTGACAAAATGAAAAAAATGTCAAAAACCAGAATTTACCATGAACAGATCCTTACAACAAAGAATGTTCTAAAGGATATATTAAGGAAGAAACAAAATTATTTCAGGAAGAAGCCCTGGGATACAATTAAGAACATGAGCAAGGAGAGTTAACACATGGTTATATCTGAACAAATATTGACTGAATGAAGCAATAATCACCTCTACTGATGTTTTACGTATCGGGTTGAAAAGACCTATAAGACGGAAGTTAAAGGAAGTATATAATTTATTGAGGAATGTTGACTTAGATAACCTTTTGTTAAAACTTTGGTGTGCCTCCTAGTCTTCTTTCCTGATAACTGCCCTCTGTTGAGCAGCTCTGTGCCTGGCACTCTTCTGAGTACTTTGCCATGCATTGTCCTCACATAAGCCTTATGCAGTAAGTATTATCGTTACCCTCATTTAACAGACGAGGAATGTTACAGAGATGTTACTAGGCGAGGGTGCCTCTGCTAGTGAGTGGAAGGGCCAAGATTGTAACCTGTGTCCGTGAGGTCTGTTGTTTTTCCATTACACCAGGCTGTTTTCCTACTGATGTTAGACGTAATCTAGCATAGATTATTCTGTAGACATGATCTATAGAAAGTATACATTTCCTCTTAGGTACAGAGCTTCTCTCCTGCATGAGGAATAAGAATGTTTATGCACATGAAGTTGCTAACAGACCTGTTGAGACAGTCCTGTATTTGACTTCAGATCTTCAGTGTTCTCTGTGATGCAGGCCTGTTTTTGTGCTTTAAATTGAAATTTCCATCCTGAAGGTCTGCTGTGTTGATAGTCTTTGCCTTCCCTCTAGGGCTGTGTGTAAGAAGTTTGGGCTGCATGTGAGTCGAATGATGCTAGCCTTCTTGGTTCTCAGCACTGGCATGTTTTGCTCGTCATCAGGTAAGGAAAAGAGCAGGTGAGGGCATAAAAGGTTCACTGACATTTCGCAGTTGCATTGAACAGAAGAACTTGTCCAGATGTAGGTTATATATGTATAACACGTCAGTAATTTCCAGAGTCCTATAATCTGCCCAGGTGGCTCAGTGGTAAAGAACCTGCCTGCTGATGCAGGAGACACAAGAGACGTGGGTTAGATCCTTGGGTCAGGAAGATCCCCTGGAGGAGGAAATGGTAACCCACTCCAGTATTCTTGCCTCAGAAATCCCACGGACAGAGGAGCCTGGTGGGCTACAGTCCATAAGGTCGCACAGAGTCGGACACAACTTGAACATGCACGTGGGGGATTATCTTCATGACCTTAATTGACCTTTACAACAATCCTATGATAAAAGTCAGATAAATGTTTTCTCATTTTTGCAAGTAAGCACACTGAAACTTAGAAAGGTGAAATAACTTGCCAAAAGTCAAAGAATTCATAAGTGGTAGGGCTGTTATTTTCATCAAGTTGTTTTCTTTTACATTATTATATATATATTTTTATCATTGCAAGGCTGAAAAACAGAGGCATCCACTGCCTTTCTTTGCTGTTAGCAGAAGGAAAAGAATTTTATTTTGCTCAAGGACTCCCCAGGTGGCGCTAGTGGTAAAGAATCCACCTGCCAATGCAGGAGACATAAGAGACACAGGTTTGATCCGTGGGTTGGGAAGATCCTCTGGAGAAGGAAATGGCAACCCACTCCAGTGTTCTTGCCTGGAGAATCCCTTGGACAGAGGAGCCTGGCGGGCAACAGTCCATAAGGTCACAGAGTCAGACACAACTGAAATGACTTAGCATGGTTTCAAAGACCCTGGTCTTGATGGTTCTATTTTATGCCAGTTACTTGCCGTGGATTCTATAAAAGTACACATCTTCGGTTGAATTTTTTTTTTTTACAGTAAGCTTCTGTAAATTTAGAATAAAATCCTTAATGTGGAGTGGTGGCTTTCCAGCTGTGCTGCCTTTGAACCTTTGTGTTTTTTGACCTGCGCCAGAGTGACCTGTTCCTAAAAGGTAGCCTGTTTCCAGTTACCCAGAAAAATTTAGTTACTAGATGTAATTATCTGAATTTTAATTTTGACTTGTGTGTACCAGAATCTAGTATACATGTTAAATATACACAAAAATAGTATCTAATGTAAAAGTATTGATATATACTTATTTTCCTTCAATGACTGTATCTTAATCCATGTTCTACAGACACCTCAGGCCTCTTACCTGAATAGCTTTGAGAGCCTAAATGAGACTATGTTCTGGCCTCTAAGTGGGCAGAGACCTCAGGTTCCTCTCCTCCCCTTGGAGCTGGAATCAGCAGCATGGGATGGCATCAGTGTTGTTTAGCATTGGTCTGGGAAGGTTGTACTTCACATGTCTTTTTAGTTATTTTGCTAGTCCTAAAATGGATTCTTGTATGAGGGAGATACCTGGGAGTATCTTTAGTTTTATAATTTCAGTTGAGGATGTTAAGGCACAAATAACTTAAAGGCATCCTTTTATACAGAGCCTCTGAACCCTTTGCTGAGTTTTTTTTTAAATTAATTTATTTTAATTGGAGGATAATTACTTTACAATATTGTGATGGTTTGTGCCATACATCAATATGAATCAGCCACAGGAATGCCTTTGCTGAGTTTCTTAAACCATACTGCCCGTTCACTGCGGTTCTTGTTGGAATTGGTACTGAGTTTTCTTACCTAGTGCTAGGTGAAGCCCTTAAACAGCAGGGAGAAGCAGGTCTGCATTTTCATGTAGAGTTAATAGAAATGCCTGGATGAAATGTTACTGTCACAGAGACCCTGAAGGTGGTCAACAAGAAAGTTATGTGGTGAAATAACTAGGGGGACATCTAAAGGCCAAACTGCCTGTGGCAGTGGATGCAGGATGCAAAGCGGTGCTGCCGTGTAACGGATGTGGCTCTTCAGAAGGCTTCTGAGAACTCGGCTGGGGTACAGGCTGCTGCTTGGACAGTCTCAGAAGACGATCAGAGGACTAACTTCCTCCGAAACAGATTGTTAACAGTGGCTCTAAATTTATTTTATTTTATTTTTTTGGCTGTGCTGGGTCTTGGTTGCTGCACAGGCTTTTCTCTGGTTGTGACGCGCAGGGCTCCTTTCTAGCTGGGATGCAGGCTTCTCACTGCGCTGGCTTATCTTGCTGTGGAACACAGGCCCTAGGGCACGAGGGCTTCAGGAGTTGCAGGTCCCGGGCTCCAGAGCACAGGCTCAGCAGTTGTGGCGCGCAGGCCTAGTTGCTCTGCAGCATGCAGGATATTCCTGACTACAGATCTAACCCATGTTCCCTGCATTGGCAGGTGAATTCTTTACCACTGAGCCACTAGGGAAGCCCCAGTGGCTCTAAATTTCTTGATGCATAATTCCTTCCTGGAAATATAACCTGAGGGTATTCCTGGGGAACCTGGAGTCTTATAAGTTTTAGACTTGGAGTACAGGCCAGGAGATAAATGACCTTGTATAATTGGGTGACATGTTGGTACATAAAAAAACAGGACTATGAAAATAAGAAAATTGAACTTTTTTCTTTTTAAGGAGAATCACTGTATTCCTCATTTCTAATATAGCATTGTTCAAAGTACGTTCTTGGTTATTGACATTTTGCAATGCAGGTTCATTTTTAATAATTGATACCTAGTATATCTCAATCCTTTGTCTCTTTCCCTCCTTTTTTCATTTTTTTTGTCTTGTAGCATTCCTTCCTAGCAGCTTCTGTATGTACACTACCCTGATAGCCATGACTGGCTGGTATATGGACAAAACTTCCTTTGCTGTGCTTGGAGTAGCCGCTGGGGCCATCTTAGGCTGGCCATTCAGTGCAGCTCTCGGGTAAGAAACTAACGTGATTCATCTTCTCTGTGTTACTGGGCATAAAGTCCATCTGAATGTTAGGTTGTCTCCTTAGTCTCTAGGTGGGGCTGAAGTTGTGGGAATTAATTATATAAAGATTCTGGGAAGTGGAAGAATATTTCTCTCATGTTTAATTCTAATAAGAGCAGTGACTATTAAGCATCTGCTGTCTGCTCAGTTCAGTTCAGTCTCTCAATCATGTCCAACTCTCTGCGACCCCATGGACTGCAGCATGCCAGGCCTCCCTATCCATCACCAACTCCTGGAACCTACTCAAACCCATGTCCATAGAATCAGTGATGCCATCCAACCATCTCATCCTCTCTCGTCCCCTTCTCCTCCTGCCTTGAATCTTTCCGAGCATCTGGGTCTTTTCCAGTGAGTCAGTTCTTCGCATCAGGTGGCCAAAGTACTGGAGTTTCAACCTCAGTATCAGTCCTTCCAACAAATATTCAGGACTGATTTCCTTTAGGATAGACTGGTTGGATCTCCTTGCAGTCTAAGGGACTCTCAAGAGTCTTCTCCAACACCACAGTTCAAAAGCATCAGTTCTTCGCTGCTCAGTTTTCTTTATAATCCAACTCTCACATCCATACATGACTACTGGAAAAACCATAGCCTTGACTAGATGGATGTTTGTCGGCAAAGTAATGTCTCTGTTTTTTAATATGCTGTCTAGGTTGGTCATAACTTTTCTTCCAAAGAGCAAGCATCTTTTAATTTCATGGCTGCAATCACCATCTGCAGTGATTTTGGAGCCCCCCAAAATAAAGTCTGTCACTGTTTCCACTGTTGCCCCATCTGTTTGCCATAAAGTGATGGGACCAGATGCCGTGATGTTAGTTTTCTGAATGTTGAGTTTTAAGCCAACTTTTTCATTCTCCTCTTTCACTTTCATCAAGAGGCTCTTTAGTTCTTCTTCCCTTTCTGCCATAACGGTGGTGTCATCTGCATATCTGAGGTTATTGATATTTCTCCCAGCAATCTTGATTCTACTTTGTGCTTCATCCAGCCCAGCATTTCTCTTGATGTACTCTACATATAAGTTAAATAAGCAGGGTGACAACATACAACCTTGACATACTCCTTTCCCAATTTGGAACCAGTCTGTTGTTCCATGTCCAGTTCTAACTGTTGCTTCCTGACCTGCATACAGATTTCTCAAGAGGTAGATCAGGTAACTAGTATTCCCATCTCTTGAAGAATTTTTCAGAGTTTGTTGTGATCCACACAGTCAAAGGCTTTGACATAGTCAATAAAGCAGAAGTAGATATTTTCTGGAACTCTCTTGCTTTTTCGATGATCCAGTGGATGTTGGCAATTTTGTCTCTGGTTCCTCTGCCTTACCTAAATCCAGCTTGAACATCTGGAAGTTCACCATTCACATACTGTTGAAGCCTGGCTTGGAGAATTTTGAGCATTACTTTACTAGCGTGTGAAATGAGTGCAATTTTGTGGTAGTTTGAGCATTCTTTGGCATTGCCTTTCTTTGAGGTTGGAATGAAAACTGTCCTTTTCCAGTCCTATGGCCACTGCTGAGTTTTCCAAGTTTGCTGGCATATTGAGTGCAGCCCTTTCACAGCATCATCATTTAGGATTTCAAATAGCTGAACTGAAATTCCATCACCTCCACTAGCTTTGTTCGTAGTGATGTTTCCTAAGGCCCACTTGACTTTACATTCCAGGATGTCTGGCTCTAGGTTGGTGATCATACCATTATGATTATCTGGGTCGTGAATATCTTTTTTGTACAGTTCTTCTGTGTATTCTTGCCACCTCTTCTTAATATCTTCTGCTTCTGTTAGGTCCCTACCATTTCTGTCCTTTATTGAGCCCATCTTTGCATGAAATGTTCCCTTGGTATCTCTAATTTTCTTGAAGAGATCTCTAGTCTTTCCCATTCTGTTGTTTTCCTCTATTTCTTTGCATTGATCACTGAGGAAGGCTTTCTTATCTCTCCTTGCTATTCTTTGGAACTCTGCATTCAAATGGGTTTATCTTTCCTTTTCTTCTTTGCCTTTCACTTCTCTTCTATTCACAGCTATTTGTAAGGCCTCCTCAGACAAAGATTTTCCCTTTTTGCATTTCTTTTCCATGGGATGGTCTTGATCCCTGTCTCCTGTACAGTGTCACAAACCTCTGTCCATAGTTCTTCAGGCACTCTGTCTATCAGATCTAATCCCTTGAATCTATTTCTCACTTCCACTGTATATCATAAGGGATTTGATTTAGGTCATACCTGAGTGGTCTAGTGGTTTTCCCTACTTTCTTCAATTTAAGTGAATTTGGCAATAACATTCCATTATTGTATGGCTGTCCATAATTAAGCAATTAACCATTGCTTTGTTGGTAAGCATTTGGTTTTCAGTTTCTTTTTTGTTATTATACACAATAATTTAGCAAAGATTCTTTTACATGTCTTATGGAAGTTTATTTTTAGAATAAATTTTTTAAAGGGAGTTATGAAGTCAGAGAATAAACATTTAAAATTTCCTTGTTTGGATTTTAAAGGCTGGTTTCCCCACTTCCAATCTTATCTTCTCTTCTGCATATCATTCTCAGATTATTATATTTCTCAAGGTTTTATGTGGGACCCTCTTCTGTACTTTCTGCTGTCTCTCCATCATCCTGATGAGTCCCATATCTTTATATCTAGTCCAGTCATCTCTTAAGCTTCGCTCATATCTACCTGGCTGCCTATTAGATATCTCCATTTATATAGTTAAACATGTACAAAGCTGAACTCATCATCTTCCCTCCATATCTGTCCTTCACTGTGTTTCTAGCCCAGTAAGTGGTACCACCACCTGTGCTGGGCCAGGACCTGAAAATCCTCTGTGACTCTTTTCTTTCTCATGTCCTGTCTTATGCCTCTTGAATGTCTCTTGAATCTGCTTATCTTCACCTCTCTCTGTTCCTCGATGCAACCTCCTAAATGTTCTTCCCATCTCTAGTCTTAGTCCTTATAAATCTCTTCTCCATACTCGAACTAGAGTTATCTTCCTACAATGCAAATATGATTTTATCACTCTCTGTTTTGTCTGAAACTCTATAATAGATTCTCCATTGTTCTGTGTCACAGAGAAGGCAGTCTGTAGCCTGTGGGTCACACATTCAGGTGGCCTGTTTTTGTGCAGCCCAAGAACTGAGAAATTTTACATTTTTAGAGAATGCGTGCCCATGCGTGTGTGTGTGTGCGTACACATGTGCGCGCGCACACACACACACACATGCACACACACAGAGGAATATGCAGCAGAGACCAAAGCAGAACTTTAGGTTCAGCAAAGGCTAAAATATATGCTATCGTGTCCCTTAAATAAAAAGTTGGCCAACCCCTGCTCTGTGGTGTCCAAACATTTTCTTAAACAGCTTTACTGAATTCAGTAATATACCTTATACATAATATACCATATAATTCACTCACTTAACTCGTGTAATTCAATGGTTTTTATACAGTTATACAACCATCACCAGAGTCAGTTTTAGAACATTCATCATCCCTAAAGGAAACCTGTACCCTTCAGCAGTAACTTCCTTTTGTCCCCAGACCTACCAGTCTTTAGTTCATTTGCTCAGTCATGTCCAACTCTTTGCAACCCCATGGACCTCAGCACACCAGGCCTCCCTGTCCATCACCAACTCCTGGAGTTTATTCAAACTCATGTCAATGCAGTCTGTGATGCTATCCAACCATCTCATCCTCTGTCATCCCCTTCTGCCTTCAGTCTTTCCCAGCATCAGGGACTTTTCAAATGAGTCAGTTCTTTGCATCACATGGCCAAAATATTGGAGTTTCAGCTTCAGTATGAGTCCTTTCAATGAATATTCAGGACTGATCTCCTTTAGGATGGAGTGGTTGGATCTCCTTGCTGTCTAAGAGACTCTCAAGAGTCTTCTCCAACACCACAGTTCAAAAGCATCAGTTCTTCAGTGCTCAGCTTTCTTTATAGTCCAACTCTCACATCCATGCATGACCACTGGAAAAACCGTAGGTTGACTAGACAGACCTTTGTTGGCAAAGTAATGTCTCTGCTTTGTAATATGCTGTCCAGGTTGACATCCATTAATCTACTTTGTGTCTCTGGACACCAAAATCTACTCCGTGTGCCTGTTCTGGAGATTTTATATAAATAGAATCATACAGTATGGTCTTCTGTGTCTGGCTTCTTTCACTTCACATGGTTTCAAGAGTCATCCACATTATGACATGTGTCAATACTTCATTCCTTTCTAGTGATGGTGTTCAGACTTTAATGTGACTCACAAGGCCTTATGGTTTCCTCATTTTTACATCTCCATCCTCCTTTTTTCAGTCTCTCCATTCCTTTTCCTCTTTACTGGATCTACATTCAACTTTGTGAGTTCCTCAATTACCTCTGAGTTTGGGTGTTTTGATTATTCCGCCTTTTGATAAGTGATTTTGGGATCACAGTTAATTACTCAGCACTGTGCTCTCATTTATTGACTTATCAAAGGAGAAATACAGCTGCTATGGAAATGTAACTGGTGGTTCAGATGGTAGAGAATGTGCCTGCAGTGCAGGAGACCGGGTTCGATCCCTGGATCGGGAAGATCCCCTGGAGAAGGGAATGGCAACCCACTTCAGTATTCTCGCCTGGAGAATTCCATGGACAGGAGCCTGGTGGACAACAGTCCATGGTGTTGCAGAGTCAGACATAACTGAGCAGCTAACATTTTCATGGAAGTGTAACTAGTTGGGGAGAAAAAAAAATGGAATGTCAATGCAATATTTAGTTAATAGAATGTGGAATTTCAGATCATAGAGAGATGTCCGCATGACACGGCCAAACAGATGACAGCAATAATAGTGCCGTGTAAATGGAGAGAGCTCGTGGGGGAGGCCAGAGCAGAGCCTGTAGTTGACACTGGGTAGATTCGATGTAAGTAAGTAGATTGGTGTGGGAGGGAATTCACTGTGACTGGATCATGGGTAAAGCTCTGACTAGTGTCCTAGATTAAGAAGTCATGAGTATGAAAGTGATTGTTCATGGAACAGGAGTTGAAGCACCTGCTGAGAAAGTGAGTATAGAGAGAGAAAAGTAGAACCTCGTCTTTGGGAGCTAGGACCATGGTAAGGCTCACCATGGGATAGGGAAGAAAGCCTGAAAGGAGGACTAGGGAAGAGCCCAGAAAAGAACATGGAGCCAGGGAGTCTAAAGAGGAAGGAACAGATGCTTTGTGTCAAGTGCAACAGAAAAACAAAGGGAGATGGGGTTGTGGAAAGATACTGGGTCTGGAAGAGAGGAAATTCCTGGTGACCTCAGATCAGTCTTAATAACTTGATGTTAGGCCTTAAAGAAGAAATAGTGAAGGCAACGCACATATGCTACTTGCCTGAGAAATTCAAGTGAAAGGAAGAAGGGCACATATTGCATATTAGAACAATATTACATATTGGAAAGGGATATATCAGAATTGAAGTGAAAGTGTGTAATATTATTTTATTACTAAAGTGCTAATAAATCATGGAAGGGAGAAATAAGTATTTATTTGGCAGGGTGGGAGTAGGACAATAAGGTCGTTTAGTTATGATTAATATATTGTAAGTGCCCACTGCACATAAATACGTATAAAATGGAGCTCACTCCGAAGCTGAGTATTTGTATTTCTTGTGCACTGTGGAATGCATCATCCTCTGATGAGTCCCTGAAGAGATCACATTTTTATTTTTGAGAAGACACCCTTTCTTGTACCACCTTCTTCCCCCACAGTAATTGCTGGAGACATTTGATTCGCAATTCAGCATGAGTTATGTGTGAATCTGTCCTGTTTGAGTCTGTATTCTGAGTATTTAACTCCCCACTTTCTGTTTCTCTGTTAAATAGTTTACCTATTGCCTTTGATCTGCTGATCATGAAACAAAGGTGGAAGAGTTTCTTTCATTGGTCGTTGGTTGCTCTAATGCTGTTTCTGGTGAGTTGTCTTTTTACGTTATTTTGTTCTAAAGTTTTAACAAAAGCAACCTGTGGTGTGGATGGAAAAGAGAACCTTAGGAGTTGATTCAGTTTTTCATTCTGAAGTCTATACTGTTAGCATTGTGAGGATGCAAGTTGTAGCAAAACTCTACAATTGCCTTGTTTTCTGCTCTGTCTTAGGTGCCTGTGGTGGTCATTGACAGCTACTATTATGGGAAGCTGGTGATTGCACCACTCAACATAGTTTTGTATAATGTCTTTACTCCTCATGGACCTGATCTTTATGGTAAGGCTGTATGAAGTGAGGGAAGCGTTGGAGGATAGTTTAATTGGCCTCAGCTTTGAAATTTTAATTCAGTTGCCTCATTTATCAAAGATAGCCTTTTGTTATTTAAACAAAAGGTAATCTTCTTTTCTTATTTAAAAATAAATGATGTTTGAACACAGCACAATGATGATATGTGGCAACTAAATATTTTTCCTTGATTAATGTACTCAGTTCTGGCTTCCTGTTAGTCTTGCAGCCTCTTATTCTCAGTTACAGAGTGGTAAGGACTCTGTCAGGCATGCCTTGGCTTTTGATGCTCCTCATTTAAAATTAAGTTACTTTCTTCTCTTCTCATTAGAAAATCAAGAATATAACAAAAATAAGAAAATTAAAACAATTCATAATCTCATCATCCCCAGATAGCTATTGTCAACACCTTGGAAAATATTCCTCCAGGCATTTTCTATACAAATACACATTTGGTTTTCCTTTTTCATTTTTTTGTTGGGTTGGCCAAAACCTGAATGAACCTTTTAGCCAACCCAATAATTTGTGTTACTTTAGTATTTTGCATTAGGGGAGAAAGTTCACAAAATCTGTAGACAAAATGTAGCAAATGAGGGTGAGGTCATCTTGAGAGGGTGGATAGTTTGGCCAGTTTAGCATTAAGAGGGGGAAAAAAGGGAATGCCTTTAGTCGTGGTGGTTTAGTTACTAAGTTGTATCAGACTCTTTGTGACCCCATGGACTGCAGCCTGCCAGGCTCTTCTGTCCATGGAATTCTCCAGGCAAGGATACTGGAGGGGGTTGCCATTTCCTACTCCAGGAGATCTTCCCAGCCCAGGGATTGAACTCGGGTCTCCTGCATTGCAGGCAAGTTCTTTACCGTCTGAGCCACCTGTGGGGGAACAGTCTGGGGTTGGTTCTCCAGTTTCTGTCCATCTCTAACTCTTGCCTGATGGTTTTCTCTCAGCTAGTCTTTTATTTTATTCCCTTTTCCAACCAGCCCTGGAGCCTGTTCTTTTTTGTAGCTGGGGGTGGGGGGTGGGGTGGGGTGTGGGGGTAGACCCGAGAGCATTTTAGTTAGTGACCACTACAGAGGGATAAGCTAGAGATCTTTCTGATCAGATCAGTCAAGTCAGTAAACATTGTATAAGATAACTTCTCATTAAATAAGTATAGTTTCTTCTGACTTAACCTTTTGAAGATCTTAGATCTTTCTGTGTATGTGATTATCTTATATTCCAGTGTGAAACACATTAATGTTATCTCTGTCTCTCTAATCAGTTTAACCCATGCCCATTTTTCTTTACCACTTTGCCAACAGAACCAACAGATTGAATAAGATTTAGAGTAAGTGTGTGAATGAAATTTACTTGAGCAAGAGTCCATGGGGTTGCAAAGAGTCAGATACAACTTAGCGACAGGACAGCCACCACCTGGGATTTGGGGAACATTGTCGTTTTAGATGACAAGTAGTAGGTTAAAAATAAAATGAATTTACAAACTGCATAGAGAATAATTGCTAAGTGAAGGAATTTTGACTGACTTCTTGATGTGCCTCTAAGATCCCTAAGGATATGGAGAGAAGTCCCAATTTCAGCTTTTGCCTCTAGAGGTCTCCCTTTATCTAGGGAGAGCTGCAGGTTTTTATTTGCCCATTGTTTTAGTTTACTCGTAAAATTTTACTTGATTCCACAAGACAATAGAAGGGGGACTCACTTCTGGATCCGGATTGGATATTAGAACTTGGTTTACATGGAGCCTATTACAAGCATAATGTGCATTATATGTTGGTGAATAAATTGTGTTAATTTGAGTTTAATTTTGAAAAATTGACTTCTGTACTTTTTAAATGGGTTATTACATATTGGTATTCTGACTGCTTATTTGTAAAACTTTGTGTGAGAGCCTATGAAAGTTTTGTAACTTGTATATTCCTCTAGATTGGTGAAGTTTTTACATCTAAAAATAAGTATATTGATAGAGTAGGAAAAAAAGAATAAATTCTGACCTAAGTTTATATTTCTGGTTTAACAGTGAGTAGGTTTTGGGATCCAGAGAGCAGTGGCCAGTCTTTGCCTGGATGTTGGCATCTGCTGTTCATTTCAGCCAGCGTTTTATGGGGAAGAGTCCTTGGGGCTCTGTTCCGCCTGCTTTAGTGAACCTGGGTTAGCTTCAGTTCAGATTTTGCTACATTGAATGTCCAAGAATTGATCACTTTCCTACCGGTAGAAGAAGCTTTATTGGGAAAGAAGGAATTATTCTCATATTATTATTGTTGTTCACTCACTAAGTTGTGTCTGACTCTTTTGTGATCCCATGGACTGTAGCCAGTGAGTAACCTCCAAGATGGCAGAAGTTACTTGTCAGTTATACCAAAAAAAGATGTCCTTTTCATCGTAGGGGACTGGAATGCAAAAGTAGGAATTCAAGGGATACCTGGAGTAACAGGCAAGTTTGGCCTTGGAGTACAAAATGAAGCAGGGAAAAGACTAACAGAGTTTACAAGACAATGCACTGGTCATAGCAGACACCCTCTTCGAACAACACAAAAGATGAATCTACACATGGACATCACCAGATGGTCAATACTGAAATCAGATTGATTATATTCTTTGCAGCTGAGGATGGAGAAGCTCTATACAGTCAGCAAAAAACAAGACCGGGAGCTGATTGTGGCTCGGATCATGGACTCCTTATTGCAAAATTCAGACTTAAATTGAAGAAAGTAGGGAAAACTCCTAGGCCATTCAGGTATGACCTAAATCAAATCCCTTACGGTTATACAGCGAAAGTGACAAATAGATTCAAGGGGTTAGATCTGATAGACAAGAGTGCCTGATGAGCTATGGATGGAGGTGCATGACATTGTATAGGAGGCAGCGATGAAAACCTTCCCCAAGAAGAAAAAAAGGCAAAATGATCATCTGAGGAGGCTTTACAAATAGCTGAGAAAAGAAGAGAAGTGAAAGGCAAAGGAGAAAAGGAATGATATACCCATCTGAATGCAGTTCCAAATAACAGCAAGAATAAGAAAGCCTTGCTAAGTGATCAATGCAAAGAAATAGAGGGAAACAATAGGATGGGAAAGACTAGAGATCTCCTCAAGAAAATTAGAGATACCAAGGGAACATTTCATGCAAAGATGGGCACAATAAAGGACAGAAATGGTATGAACCTAACAGAAGCAGAAGATATTAAGAAGAGGTGGCAATACACTGAGGAACTATACAAAAAAGATCTTCACGACCCAGATAATCACAATGGTATGATCACTCACCTAGAGCCAGACATCCTGAAATGCGAAATCAGGTGGGCCTTAGGAAGCCTCACTAGGAGCAAAGCTAGTGGAGGTGATGGAATTCCAGCTGAGCTCTTTCAAATCCTGAAAGATGATGCTGTGAAAGTGCTGCTCTCAATATGCCAGCAAATTTGGAAAACTCAGCAGTGGCCACAGGACTGGAAAAGCTCAGTTTTCATTCCAATCCCAAAGGTGGGCAGTTCCAAAGAATGTTCAAACTGCTGCATAGTCGCACTCATTTCACATGCTAGCACGGTCATGTTCAAAATCCTCCAAGTTAGGCTTCAACAGTACGTGAACCGAGAACTTCCAGATGTTCAAGCTGGATTTAGAAAAGGCAGAGGAACCAGAGATCAGATTGCCAACATCTGTTGGATCCTAGAAAAAGCAAGGAAATTCCAGAAAAACATCTACTTCTGCTTCATTGACTATGCTAAAGCCTTTGACTGTGTGGATTACAATAAACTGTGGAAAATTCTTCAAGAGATAGGAATACGAGACCACCTGACCTGCCTCTTGAGAAACCTGTATGCAGGTCAAGAAGCAACAGTTAGAACTGAGCATGGAATGGACTGGTTCCAAATTGGGAAAGGAGTATGTCAAGGCTGCATATTGTCACCCTGCTTATTTAACTTATATGCAGAGTACATCATGAGAAATGCTGGGCTGGATGAAGCACAGACTGGAATCAAGATTGCCTGGAGAAATATCAATAACCTCAGATATGCAGATGACACCACCCTTACGGCAGAAAGCGAAGAGGAACTAAAGAGCCTCTTGATGAAGGTGAAAGAGGAGAGTGAAAAAGCTTAAAACTTAACATTCAAAAAGCTAAGATCATGGCATACAGTCCCATCACTTCATGGCAAATAGATGGGGAAGCTATGCAAACAATGAAAGGCTTTATTTTCTTGGGCTCCAAAATCACTGCCAGATGGTGACTGCAGCCATGAAATTCAAAGATGCTTGCTCCCTGGAAGAAAAACTATGACCAACCTAGACAGCATATTAAAAAACAGAGTCATTACTTTGTCGCCAAAGGTTCGTATAATCATGCTGTGATTTTTCCAGTAGTCATGTATGGATGTGATAGTTGGACCATAAATAAGGTCGAACGTTGAGGAATTAATGCTTTTGAACTGTGGTGTTGGAGAAGACTCTTGAGAGCCCCTTGGACTTTAAGGTTATCTAAGCAGTCAATCCTAAAGGAAATTAATCCTGAACATTCATTGGAAGGACTGATGCTGAGGCTGAAGCTCCAGTACTTTGGCCATGTGATGTGAAGAGCTGACTCATTGGGAAAAGAACCTTGATGCTGGGAAAGATTGAGGACAGGAGAAAGGAATGACAGAGGACGAGATGGTTGGATGGCATCACCGACTCAATGGACCTGAGTTTGAGAAAGCTCTGGGAGACAGTGAAGGACCGGGAAGCCTGGCATGCTGCAGTTCATGGGGTCACAAACAGTTGGACGTGGATGAGTGACTGAAGAACAACAGACTGTAGTCCATCAGGTTCCTCTGTCCGTGGGATTTCCCAGGCAAGAATACTGGAGTAGGTTGCCATTTCCTTCTCCAGGGGATATTCCTGACCCAGGGATTGGACTCACGTCTCCTATACTACAGGCGGATTCTTTACCATTGAGCCATGGGCTTCCCTAGAGAACTGTCATATGGGCATCCACAGGACTGATGTGTAGTCAACTAGAGTTTTGGGGGTGGTAGAATTTTTTTGCTTTTTTCTCATCTTTGGATTTGACAAATCTTCAAGGGTGTCTGATTTCCGTGTTAATGCCATTTTGCTTTAGCAGGCTTGCAGAGAATATTTATTCCACCTAGGAGTTGGTAGTCTTTCTGTATTCTAGGTCTTTAGTAAAGATTTCTCATGCGTGAATGAAAAAATGAGCACATGCTGGAATACGCCTCAGATTGCATCAGTGCCCTGATCGCTATTATATCCTAGAACTATTTTGTTTAGGCCTGTTGTGTGCTAGGTTGGGATTATCTTCGTACAAGTTAAGAATAATAGAAGTAGGACTTCCTCTGTTAGCACGGTGGATAGGAATCCGCCTGCTAGGAGACATGGGTTCGAGCCCTGAACTGTGAAGATCGCACAGGCCGTGAAGCAACCAAAACCAGGTGCAGCAGCTACTGAGCCCGAGCTCTAGAGCCTGCAAGCCACAGCTACTGAGCCTGTGAGCCACCGCTGCTCGAGTGCATGCACCCTGGAGCCTGTGCTCTGCTCCATGAGAAGGCCACACACCTAGAGAATAGCAACTAGAGAGTAACCCCCACTGTCAGCAACTAGGGAAAGCCTGTGTGCAGCAGTAAAGACCCAGTGCAACCAAAATAAATAAAAAAGAATCAGTTCAGTTCAGTCGCTGAGCTGTGTCCAACTCTTTGCAACCCCGTAGACTTTTGCACACCAGGCTTCCCTGTCCATCACCACCTCCCAGAGCTTACTCAAATTCATGTCCGCTGCATCAGTGATGCCATCCAACCATCTCATCCTCTGTCGTCCCCTTCTCCTCCTGCCCTCAATCTTTCACAGCACCAGGGTCCTCTCAAATGAGTCAGTTCTTCGCATCAGGTGGCCAAAGTATTGGAGTCTCAGCTTCAGTATCCATCCTTCCAGTGAACACTCAGGACTGATCTCCTTTAGGATGGACTGGTTGGATCTCCTTGGAGTCCAAGGGACTCTCAAGAGTCTTCTCCAACACCACAGTTCAAAGCATCAATTCTTCAACACTCAGCTTTCTTTATAGTCCAACTCTCACATCCATACATGACTACTGGAAAAATCATAGCTTTGACCAGGTGAAGTAGTACTTTACCACTGTCAGCTAATTTTATTGTAATTGTTGAGTCCATTCAGTAAATATGAAAGACTAATCTTTTTAAAAATATGTATTTGTTTACTTGGCTGTGTTGGGTCTTAGTTGTGTCATGTGGGATCTTTCGTTGCGGTGCGTAGACTCTCTAGTTGTGAAGAGCGTGAACTTTCTAGTTGTGGCCTGTGGGCTCTGGAGCATTTAGACTCAGTATTTGTGTCATGCAGACCTAGTTGTTCTATGGCATGTGAGATCTTTTTTTTTAATTTTACTTATTTTTTTATTGAAGGATACTTGCTTTACAGAATTTTGTTTTCTGTCAAACCTCAACACAGGTACACATATATCCCCTCTCTTTTGAACCTCCCTCCCATTTCCCACCCCCTCCCACCTCTCTAGATTGATACAGTGCCCCTGTTTGAGTTTCTTGAGACATACAGCAAATTCCCATTGGCTATCTATTTTACATATGGTAATGTAAGTTTCCATGTTACTCTTTCCACACATCTCACCCTCTCCTCCCCTCTCCCTATGCCCATAAGTCTATTCTCTATGTCTGTTTCTTCTTTGCTGCCCTGTAAATAAACTCTTCAGTACCACTTTTTTAGATTCCATATATGTGTGTTAGAATATGATATTTATCTTTCTCTTTCTTACTCACTTCACTCTGTATAATAGGTTCTAGGTTCATCCACCTCATCAGAACTGACTCAAATTCATTCCTTTTTATGGCTGAGTAATATTCCATTGTGTATATGTACTGCAACTTCTTTATCCATTCATCTGTCGATGGACATCTAGGTTGTTTCCTTGTTCTAACTATTGTAAATAGTGCTGCAATGAACAGTGGGATACGTGTGTCTTTTTCAGTTTTGCTTTCCTCAGGGTATACCTAAGAGTGGGATTTCTTTGGATAATAGGGTGGTTTTATTCCTGGTTTTTTGAAGAATCTCCATACCGTCTTCCATAGTGGCTGTGTCAATTCACATTCCCACCAACAGTGCAAGAGGGTTCCCTTTTCTCCACACCCTGTCCAGCATTCATTGTTTGTAGACTTTTGATGATGGCCATACTGACCGGTGTGAGGTGATATCTCATTGTAGTTTTTATTTGGATTTCTCTAATAATGAGTGATGTTGAGCATCTTTTCATGTGTTTGTTAGCCATCTGTATGTCTTCTTTGGAGAAATGTCTGTTTAGGTCTTTTTCCCACTTTTTGATTGAGTTGTTTGTTTTCCTGGTATTGAGTTGTATGAACTACTTATATATTTTGGAAATTAATCCTTTGTCAGTTGTTTCATATGCTATTACTTTCTACCATTCTGAGGCTTGTCTTTTCACCTTGCTTATAGTTTCCTTTGCTGTGCAAAAGCTTTTAAGTTTAATCAGGTCCCGCTTGTTTACTTTTGTTTTTATTTCCATTACTCTAGGAGGTGGGTCATAGAGGATCTTGCTTTGATTTATGTCGAGTGTTCTGCCTATGTTTTCCTCTAAGAGTTTTATAGTTTCTGGTCTTACATTTAGGTCTTTTATCCATTTTGAATTTATCTTTGTGTATGGGGTTAGGAAGTGTTCTAATTTCATTCTTTTATATGTAACTGTCCAGTTTTCCCAGCACCATTTATTGAAGAGGCTGTCTTTGCCCCATTGTATATTCTTGCCTCCTTTGTCAAAAATAAGGTACTCATAGGTCCAAGGGTTTATTTCTGTGCTTTCTGTGTTGTTCCATTGGTCTGTATTTCTGGTTTTGGGCCAGTACCATACTGTCTTGATGACTGTAGCTTTGTAGTTTAATCTGAAGTCAGAAAGGTTGATTCCTCCAGCTCCATTCTTCTTTCTCAAGACTGCTTTGGCTATTTGGGGTCTTTTGTGTTTCCATATGAATTGTGAAATTTTTTGTTCTAGTTCTATGAAAAATGCCATTGGTAATTTGATAGAGATTACACTGAATCTGTAGATTGCAGAGATGTGATCCCTGAAAGTATAGTCTTGGCATGTGAGATCTTGATTCCCCCGCCAGGGATTAAACCCTCGTCCCCTGCACTGCTAGGTGAATTCTTAATTACCAGACCACCAGGGAAGTCCTAAGACTTATGTTTTAAGAGATGCTTTGCTGCTGTACAGTTGTCAAACAGACAGCATGTCTTTGTCATGGAAACTCTTTCACTTGTTTGGCACTTTGGGGCATTATTTCAGCTATTTTTAGAGTCTCCCACCTCAAGTGCTTTGTTAGCTATGGCACCTAGTTTTTTAATCTGAAAATTTTAGATTAAGTGCTTCATGCTGATAGTTTTTGCATACATCTCTTAGTGTTTTCTTAAGTATGCTCCTGCTAAGTCGCTTCAGTCGTGTCCGACTCTGTGCAACCCCATAGATGGCAGCCCACTAGGCTCCTCTGCCCCTGGGATTCTCCAGGCAAGAAAACTGGAGTGGGTTGCCATTTCCTTCTCCAATGCATGAAAGTGAAAAACTTTCACTTCACTTTCTTAAGTATAAGAACCTAATAAGCCTATAAATACTTCTTGAATGAATGGATAAATGAGTTCAGTTAAAGAAACATTCAATCAGTTGCTTTTGATCATTGATTATGCTCCTCATAGAATTTGCTGTCTGATAAGGCTGCAGACACATGAATAGTTAATTATAGTCCAATGTGTTATGTGCAGCAGTAGAATGATAGTCAGGGAATTGAAGGAGCAAGTTCATCTGTTGGTGTCAGGAAAGTCTTTGAGCTGAGCTGGAAGGAAGAGTAGGAGTTTGCCAGGAAGACACTAGGTGGACACGCTGCAGAAGAACAGAATGTCAAATGTCGGACTGCTGAGCCAAAAAGATTGAATATTGAGTTTGTTTTTAAAAACTTAAGGTCGTTTTACAGCTTATCCAATTTTAGGTAAGAACTACACAGGTGTAAGCAAGATAATGCCAATCTCTCCATTGTGATTGTAATAATATGCAGATGGTCCCCAACTTATGGGGCTTCCCAGGTGGCGCTAGTGGTACAGATCCCGCCTGCCAATGCAAGAGACATAAGAGACGCAGGTTCGATCCCTGAGTTGGGAAGATCCCCTGGAGGAGGGCATGGCTACCCACTCCAGTGTTCTTGCCTGGAGAATCCCACGGTCACAGGAGCCTGGCGGGCTACAGTCCATGGGGTCACAAAGAGTTGGACACGACTGAAGTTGCTTAGAACCCACCCCAACTTATGGTGCTTTAACTTATAATTTTTTTTGACTTTATGATGGTGTGAAAGCAATACATATTCCGTAGAAACTATACTTTGAATTTTGATCTTTTTCCAGTAGGCGATAAGGTATCTCTCGTGGTACTGGGCACTGGCAGTGAAGCTACACTTCCCAGTCAGCCACTCGTCATGAGGGTGAACCGTGGAAGCTCTCACAGCCATTCTTTATCCGGACAGCCGTTCTGTTTTTCATTTTCAGTACTGTAGCTAGTAAATTACATGAGACCACCAACACTGTCTTATAAAACAGGCTTGGTAGTAGGTGACTTTTGCCCAACTGTAGGCTAATAATGTAAGTGTTCTGACCTTGTTAGAGGTAGGCTAGGCTGAGTTACAGTGTTTGGTATGTTAGGTGTATTAAATGTGTTTTTGACTTATGATGTTTTTAGTTTATGATTGGTTTATCAGGACTTAACCCCATCATGGATTGAGGAAAATCTGTAAATATTTATTCTCTCTATTGTTCCTGGTTTTCAAAGGGGCCTTTCTATACTTTTTTTGGCCAAATAGCATTTATTAATGACACATTCCAGACCTGGACTGACTCTTGACTTTTGAAGCCAGGGGACAGAGGCAATTTTTCACAATTATTACTTGGATGAGGTCAAGAATACTCGATGCTTAGGAAATTTAGAGTAGTGTAGACATGGAAGTTGCAAAGTTGTAGGTGAAACGTCTCTGTGGGGTCAGAGATAAAGAGGTGAAATTTCGTGTTGCAAAAACGAAAGTGACTAGACTTGGCACTGATTCGGCCTCTTCCCCTTGTAACATTTCAAGTTCTCAGATGTTGAGGTTGAGTATTTTTGTGTGAAGAGCTGTGCTCTCTGATGAGAACGCAGGCCTGGGAGAAGCGTGGGAGGACAGGTGTGGGAGGATGGGTGTAAGAAGTGCTCTTCTCTCAAAAACGACAGCGGGTCTGCTCAGGGATGCCCCTTGGAGCTTAGGATATGATCCGTGCCTGTCTGTCTTATCAAATCTGTCAGGCCACAGGACGGGAGATTTCAGAAGGTAAAGGATAGAGCCCTTGGTCAGAAGGCCCACAGCTTTCCAGTCCTGCAGCAGCAGAGGATGAAGCCCCAGAGGAGGCTTTGGAGGCGTGCTTAGGGTCACCCACTAGCATGACCTGTTCTGGAGCCTTCTTTGTTTTGTTAATCATTTGTGTTGAACCTTGGTGGATTTTTCCTCTTGGTGGTGCAAATTTGACATTTATAAGGATGATTTATTATAATTTAGTTCCTAGAGTTCTGTAAAACTGTAGGCCTATAAAGTAGTTCCCGTTCATTCAGTCGATGGAACAATAAACATTATCCCTTCTTCTTTTAGTCTCTGACAAAGCTCCCTTGAGCTCATTTGAATGAAAGGGATTGAGGCAGTTTCCATGAAAAGGGAGATAGGTGAGCCCCCCTGCACCCTGCTTCCAGCTTCCTTTCACCTTACGTCTTGCACGAGTTAAATGCTTAGCTTGTCATTCTGACATATTTTTTTCTACAATACATAGTTCACTTTTGATAATTTCTGAGAGCAGTGTTGAATATCTCCCTGAAAGAGATACAGGTTTTTACTCTTATAAGGTAGATGCCTCATCAAGTAGGGGAGGACACTGGTTAACAGAATTCACTATTTCTTGTCCCCTTTTGCCCTTGTTTTTAAGACTGTTGTCACTTGAACCTTCCCAAATCTTGACTTATTCCCCAGTTTCTACCCGATCCTTCAGGGAAGTAACAGTCTATTACGAAATGTTCACAGCCTAGCTATGAACTTGATCTATGAGGTCCTAACACATAAAAATAATTGAGTTTACCAAGTTAATGCTTTTGGTTCCACATCTCAGCATACAGTATACCTTGGTTAAAAGGTAGACAGCCTTAAAATAAACAAATTAAGAAAAAAAAAAAGTAGACAGCCCTAACAGGAGGGCATAGTAAGTTGTGGTAAAGAGGAAAACACTAGAGGACTTTGCTTGAAAAAGCATATATTAGCAAGGATCAAAGAGAAGGAGGCTTTTATCTGTTGATGTTTAAGCATCTGTAACAGATGATGTGAAGGGCGACCCCCTTTTTTCTAGTCACGCTGCTTTATCATCCCAGGGTCAAATTTCCAGAATTTTGTAAAGAAGAAGGTGGGTCAGGGTTGATAGCGTTGCCTCCACACTGGCGGTCAGGAGATGATTGTGCGAAAACTTACTTCTCTGAAAACTGGACTTCTAAAGGACTCAACTTAGGAAACGTGCTGTTAAATAGTAATTAAAACCCAGGAAAGACGTGTGTTTTCCATTTTGAAAATAAAACCATCCAATAGTTTTCTGTAGGAGAAGGAAATGGCAACCCACTCCAGTATTCTTGCCTGGAGAATCCCATGGACAGAGGAGCCTGGCGGGCTACAGTCCACGGGGTCGCAAAGAGTCAGACATGACTGAATTGACTTAGCAGGCCAGCAGTTTTCTGTAACCTAAAAGATTATTTGTAAAGAATACAAGATACAAATGTCTCTAATGAGCTTGGCCTGGGACAGAGTCTCTCTTCCTGGACAGTCCCTGTCCCTGGGTTTCGACAGGAGGGAGGGAGCTTTCCCTAAAGCTGGACACACTGTCGAACCTGAGTCCTTCCCCAGGGTCCCCTCTGCATCTTCCTCCTCCCTTAGACGTTTCTCGCCTTATGGGTTTGGTTTCTAATCTTATTTTGCTGTGCAAGCTGCAGAAATGTCAGGCTTTTCTGAGTATTCCTCTGCCTTCTGATTACCCTTTTAAGCAATGCTGATTGCAGGAAATTGCTGTGGTGCAAGGCGGGTGTCACAACACACAGTGATTAAAACCCGCGTGTGTCATTCACTGCCTGATTGAAGTAATCACAGGAGGGAAGAGCAGATGAATACCGGCGGAATGTGCCAAAGCAGGCTGTCTCTCATCACTTGAGTTTCAGGATTTGGAGTTAAAGAATCAAAACTTGTGCGAGCAAGGCTTGCGTTTTCGGTCATGTTGTTTCATTCTGAATCTGAAAAGCTGAGCAGGGTCTGGGGTCTCTGAACATGGTTTTCCTCAGAAAGTCGCTGCTTTTTTGTGGAAGGTCCCCCTTCAACAGACACTGTTGAAAAGTGGTTGAGCACATCAGGGGGAAGGATACTAGAATGTGATAGGATAAATGGATAGGCAAGGCCCTCATAGCTCAGCTCTGTAGGACTGCACCCACCCCGCCACCCTCCAGCCCAGTGGGGAGGCCTCTGCTTCATGCCATTTGAAAGTCCAGGTTGTCACCTGGGCTTCTGACTGACCACATTAGAAGTTCCAGCAGCCCCCTTCTCAGGTTCAGTTAATTTGCTAGCGCAGCTCCCAGGACTCCAGAAACACTTACTTCTGTTGACCAGTTTATTAGAAAGGAGACAAGCCAGATGGAAGAGATGCATAGGGCACGGTGGGCGGGAAGATACGTGGTGCTTCCCTGGTGGCTCAGAGGGTAAAGCATCTGCCCGCAATGCGGGAGACCCAGGTTCGATCCCTGGATCGGGAAGATCCTCTGCAGAAGGAAATGGCAACCCACTCCGGTACTCTTGCCTGGAAAATCCCATGGACAGAGAAGCCTGGTAGGCTACAGTCCATGGGGTTGCAAAGAGTCGGACACAGCTGAGCGACTTCACTTTCACTATCCCTGCTTCCTCCCCTGTGTCTCCCTACCTGTTTACCTGCCGGGAAGCCCTCTGAACACTGTCCTTTTGGGTTTTTATGGAGGTCTCATTACTTGAGCACCATTGCTTGAATGTTTAAACCCCATTGCTATACCCTCTCCCCTTCCCAGAGGAGGGAAAAGCAGGACTGAAAGTTCTAACCCTCCATTCACTAGGTGGTTCCTCTTGCAACTAGTCCCCTTCCTGATGTTACCTAGGACTTTGCCAGAAATCCCCAAATTAACATAACAAAAGACACTTCTCACCACTTTAGGAATTAGGAAGGTCATTTTAGGCGCTCTCTCCTAGGAATGGGAGTGAAGACCAAATAAATACTTCTTATTATAAATCACAGTATCGCTGCTAAGCTATTTATATTGTTTGGTTTTCTGAAAAGTATTAGTCCCATTTGGGCTTGGCAATTTGGGCTGGATATAGTGGTCCAGTACTCATGTACAGATGTGAGAAATGAACAATAAAGAGGGCAGAATGCCGAAGAATTGATGCTTTCAAACTATGGTGCTGGAGAAGCCTCTTGAGAGTCCCTTGGAAAGCAAGGAGATCAAACCAGACAATCTTAAAGTATATCAACCCTGAATACTCTTTGGAAGGAATGATGCTGAAGCTGAAGCTCCAGTACTTGATATGAATAGCTGACTCACTGGAAAAGATCCTGATGCTGGGCAAGATTGACGGCAGAAGGAGAAGAGGGCGACAGAACATGAGATGGTTGGATGGCATCACCAATTAAATGGACATGAATTTGGACAAACTCTGGGAGATGGTGAGGGACAGGGAAGCCTGGTGTGCTGCAGTCCATGGGGTCTTAAACACTTGGACACAACTTGACGACTGAACAACAACAAATAGTAGTCATGAGAGTTAAATATTTGAAACCTGATTTCTAAGGTGGGGGGAGTGGCTGTGGGCTCTCACTTACAGGAGGTACTGGACCATCAAATTTGCTTGACAAGGAACTCTGTGAGTCAAGCATTGTAGTAGGTATCGGAGGCATCCACTAATGAGTCCTTGTCTCTCTATTTCCCTCAGGCACAGAACCTTGGTATTTCTATTTAATTAATGGATTTCTGAATTTCAATGTAGTCTTTGCTTTAGCCCTCCTGGTCTTACCACTGACTTCTCTCATGGAATACCTACTGCAGAGATTTCATGGTAAGTGGAATAAGGAAAGATAGATTTGGGGGGAGGGAAGAGAAGTAACAATGTATACCAAGAAATAAAAAAAAATCTACTTATTTTATTTTCCATTTTCTTCCTATGGAAATGGTTGGCTTATTGCATTTTTCCATCTCTGTTTATAGTTTATTCAACCTGTGCTAACCTATGTGGTAATCTGGTTAATAATTGCAAGTGAGGAAGTCTGTATGATTTATAGAATCATCTGGGGAGGCAAAAGCATTTAAAAAATCTTGGGAGATAAGCCTATTTAAAGAAGTGTATGTTAGTATGGTAAATTGCTTAAGATAATCAACTCTAGAGGCAAACAATTTCTGGGAAATTCAACCAAAAATCTGGAAACTAAGCCATGTAGAGATTCCCCCACATTTGGTGCTTGCTCTGACTGGAAGACAGAGCTGAGCAGAAATTCGTTTGAGTTTTGGAAGAAGATTTAATTTCCAACTTTTCGTTCTGGTTTGGATGCCAGGTGATCCCTCCATACCATTTCCCATTCTGCTTTTCTACAATTAGTGGTTTATAAAGAGTTTGCTGTGTTCATAGAATATGAAAGCAGCCTTCAGAGTCACTTTTGCTTTATTTTAGAACTTTTGTTGTAACATAACCCTGATGCCGTTATCTAACAAAATTAAGTTTTTTTCTTAATATCACCTAATGCCCAGCTAGTATTTAGATTCCTACACTGTCTGGGAAAAAAAAAAACTTTTATAGTTTGTTTAAAGCAGGATCTAAATGAGTCATATACTGAATTTGGTGTTACGTTTCATAAGCTTTTCTAGAGGTTTCCCCCCCTCCCTCACCTTTGTCCTCCTGAAGATTTCTAAAGAAACCATGTCACTTATCTTGCATATATAGTGTCCCGCGTTTGGATTCAGCTGTTTGTTCCCATGAGGTATTAACACATTCCTTCACTCCTTATGTTTATTAAGGATCACTTTTCTTTTTTTTTTGATAAGTACCTTTTTCTGACAATAAAAATAATTTATACTTGTGGAAGATTTGTAAATGCTTGTAATATAACTATAAAAACAGTAAAAACAAGAACAGTATATTAAGCTGTTCTCTAAAGTGGGAATCCAATTTTGGTTTAAAATTGTGCCATGTACCTACATGTCCAGCTAGTAAGAAATTGAGGATTGTTTTTTCTTTATACGTTTTGTATATTTTATAACAGCAACAATACGTTTAACCCAGTTTAACAGAGTATAGTTTAACAGAAACTATAAATGTTTTATAGAGGATGTTCCAAAATTTTAGGCCATATTTTTAAAATATGTTTGTTAGCTTCTGAGATGCAAAAGAAGAAAAGATTGTTTACTTGTAGAAGATAAACTTTTTTTCTTATAATAAAGAAAATTCCAACCCAAAATACTTCTTGGAAAGGTAAATACCCTAAATTATAGCCTAAAATTTCATAAATGAAAAAAAAGATAAACTTGTTATTGCAGTTGAAGAATGTTTATTCTTAAAGAATGTCTGCAGGAACTTCCCTGATGGTTAAGACTCTGCGCTTCCACTGCAGGTGGTGCGGGGTTGACCCCTGGTCCCTGGCTGGGGAACTAAGATCCTGCACGTCTCAAGGCCAAAAAAAAAAAAACACCTGTATTTTCAAAAGCATGTGTAACTAAGGAGCAGTAGGTTAAGCAATGCTAAGTTGGGCTCTGATGACAACCCTGATCTTTCACCTCAACTCGCTCATTGTAGACATAACGGCCACCAGGGGGCGCTGTCTATCCACCCTTGGTCGGTGCTTCCCGTGTACTACTCGTTACCGCTAATGGGAGCACAGTTTGAGATGCCTTCACTGTCGGTTGTAGGCTTATCACTCAGTGTCCATGTACCTAGCCATGACTACAGGAACTTTCCAGCAGGTGCTTGGGTCTTAGTGTTCATTAAATTCCTGCAATTCTTTCATATGGTTTAAAATACATTCTTGGCTTTAATTTTGAGGTACAGAGTGGATGGATGTGCATTACCAAACAGGAGAGAAAACTCGTTCAGCAAACTTCCTTTAAGAATGGTTTTATATTTTCTTTGAAACAAACTCTCTGTTATTTGTAGCTTGACAGAAACCAGTGATGAGTTTGAGAATCCAACTTTGTTTCTTTCCTTTGATCTATAGCTATTTGGTATATATGTAAGAAGATTAATGTAATAAACAGAAGAATTAAAGTCTAAGAAGTGAATTTATGTTATGCTTTTGGTTAATCTCAAGAATCTTTAGTCTGAGTAGCAGGACTCTTCTCTCTAGAGAGAGAGAGAGGTGTGTTTTTTCTTCATCCAGTGTAGAAATTGTTAAGCTCTATTACCTATTCACCTGACATTCATTTGTGTTCCAGCTAAATCCAGCATTGTACCTACCTTTAAATGTTGGATCTCTTGGGAGAGCTAAGAAGTATATACCTCTTTCTATTTGACTCCTTAATTATATCAGAGAAAGTGTGAATAAAAGAGTGGGGTGCCCTAGGATATATGCCTAAGTTTGAGATCAAGAGAACTTTGAGAGTAAATGTGCTGTTTTGGTCTCATATGGTGAAAGGTGGATATTTTTTTCTGTGTTTTACAGTTCAGAATTTAGGCCACCCTTATTGGCTTACCTTGGCTCCAATGTATATTTGGTTTATAATTTTCTTCATCCAGCCTCACAAAGAGGAGAGATTTCTTTTCCCTGTGTATCCACTTATATGTCTCTGTGGTGCTGTGGCCCTTTCTGCACTTCAGGTGAGTTTCAGGGAAATGTATGTCGGCTTCATTCTGTTTCACATTAAATCGTTCAAAAAGCTTAAAGGCAGGTTGCAGAATGCTTCCACCTAAGATACGTTATCCATACATTAAAGGTGATACAGATCATATTCTGAAGCTTTGATTGCTTAGGTGTTGTCTCTACTGCTGTTTTCTGATCACATATTTGCAGTGTTGATTTGTGTTAGTAATAATTTGTCTCTCTTGCCAATAAGAACCCAATTGCTATGAAAGGAATTTTTTTAAGTCGTTACATGGGCCTAGCACAGGATGGTAGCAGCCCAGCAGAGCTAATGAAATGTCTGTTCTTCAGTTATGAAACCTGAATGAAACTGGCTCAGGTGTTTGGGATTACTTCAGGCAGTTAGCAATATGGGACATTGTAATCCTGGCTTAAAACCTGTCCAGGTCAGAACTAATCATGAATATTTCTGTATTTATGGCCTTGGAAGTGTCGGACTCTTTTTTTTTTTTTTAAACCTCTGCTCCATTTGCAATTATTAAAAAATGAATAATTTGGGTAATAGGTTTTTTTTCTTAACAGATTTATGAGTGAGTGAAGTCGCTCAGTTGTGTCCAACTCTTTGCGACCCCATGGACACTAGGCTCCTTCGTCCATGGGATTTTCTAGGCAAGAGTAACTGGATTGGGTTGCTATTTCCTTCTCCAGGGAACTTCCCGACCCAGGGATTGAACCCAGGTCTCCCACATTGTAGACAGACGCTTTACCGTCTGAGCCACCAGGGAAGGCTAACAGATTTATGATAAGATATAATTCACAAGGGCTTCTCAGGTGGTGCTAGTGGTAAAGAACCTGCCTACCAATGCTGGTTAGATGAAAGAGATAAGGGTTCAGTCCCTGGGTGGGGAAGATCCCCTGGAGGCGGACACAGCAATCTTCTCCAGTATTCTTGCCTGGAGAATCCCATGGACAGAAGAGTCTGGCGGGCTACAGTCCATAGGATCTCAGAGTCTGACTGGACTGAAACGAGTTAGCACACATGCACGCACAATTCGCAAACCACAGAATTTACTCATTTAAAGTATATGATACAGTGTTTTCTAGGCTATTCGCAGGTCTGTGTAAGCATTACTGCCCTCAATTTATAGCATTTTCATCATCTCAAAAATCCTTTAGCTGTTGTAGCTGCCCCCCTCCAATATCTCCTCAGTCACAATCAACAGCTAATCTACTTTGTATCTCTATAGCTTTGCCTATTCTAGGCATTTCATATAAATGAAATCATAGAATATGTGCGCTTTTGTGATTGACTGCTTTCATTTAGCATAAAGTTTTAAAATCTCATCCTTGTTAGGACAATAGTTTTTAAAAATAATTTTAATTATAAAAGTAATTGAGCTTCATCACGGATAATTTTTCTTTTACCTCTTTCTAAAATCAGTCCTGCTACCCAAACAAAATCTCCTTCTGGCATTTTTGCCAATCATATAACGGAATCTATTATGCTTATAGTTTAAGGTTCATGTAACTGTATCCTTCTTAATATAATTATATCATTATGTTGCCATGTCTATATGCATCATTTTAATAGCAATATAGTGTTCTGAGTTGGATACGATATATAACATTATTATGTAATACATAATATATTGAATTGGTTATATATAATGGTTAGACGTAATTTATGTTAGAGTTTAGGTTGCTCACTTATTTCAGTATTATAAATAATGCTAGGATAAATATCTTTGTTTAGGTATTTGGGTTGTTTCCTTAGGAAAGATTCCAAAAAGTATGAAAGGAGTTCAAACATATTTATGGCCCTTGTTATGTATTGCAAAATTGCTTTCCAAAAGTAGTTCTAGTCTGAGAGGGAAAGAAGGCAGGAAGAAAGTCTCATGGGAAGGTGCTGAAAGGCTGCAGAACTCATGCAGGTGTGTGTATATTCTTAATGACATTCATCTGGTTTGTGAAGTAGCTTAGCATATAATTAACAGCATTTTCCTAACGTTCCAAGAGGGGAATTCTGTTTCCTTCTTGTTTGGTCATGAGACATTTTGTTGTTACTAAAAACTTTGATGAAAACTTGTCAGTAAGGAAAGTGAAGGTTAATCACCAGTTACATCAGAATAGATTGAGATACTTCATATATTAAAAAAAAAAAAAAAACTACCAAAAGCCATTTTCATTTAAATATTTTTTTTAAAGTAAATTATTAGGACTTTAGTCACTAGGGAAATATCCAACTAAGTTTCCTGTGAAGCCAGTGAGATTTCATTCTAGGAACATCCTCTGGTGAGGCTGATCTACAGACAGTTTAGCAGAGTTTGCTTTCATCTTAGAATGTGGAGTGGGTACCCCACTGTGTGCAAATGCTCAGACTCTTGGTAGAACCTCTTTTCCTTCCTCTTAAGTTATGATGATGTCTTGTGATGATGTGTATCCTGCAAGGTGTATCTTTTTTTCAGAGCAGTTTTCTTTCTTTCTAGAAATGTTACCACTTCGTGTTTCAGCGATACCGCCTGGAGCATTACACTGTGACGTCGAATTGGCTGGCGTTAGGAACACTCTTCCTGTTCGGGCTCCTGTCTTTTTCTCGCTCTGTGGCACTGTTCAGAGGTAGATGTACAGACAGTAACTTAATCCACACTCACTTTACCTTGGTTTTTGCTTGACGCGTGAGTGTTTAATACAATTCAGCCTAAGCCGAGGGGGAGGGCTTTTCTGTGTGGAGAACCTGTGGACTTCGAATTAAGAATGGGATGTGACATCTGTACCTTAGGACTGAAGAGAAGATTGAGAATTCCTTTTAGTGTGATTAACTATACACTTCTTCTCTATTCTTACTAATTTTTTTTTTTTCTTTTAAAGAATGAATTAAGGAAGCCTTAAACATAGGATGCAGAGTTGTGGCTCAAGTCCATGATTATATTCTTTCTTATAATCTTCATTTGGATCCAGAATATTGAAATGGGCTCAAAGAACATGAATTAAAAAGGTGGAGGGTGTAGAGAAGGGCAAGAAAGCAAATAATTTCTGACAAAGATTGGGCCTCTGCTGTAATCATCTTCCTGACTGCAGAGATGTGTGATGCCACTGAGTGGGATCCTGCTGGAGTTGCTGTGTGCCTCTCACACGGATCCCAGAGGGCCACTAACACGCGTTGTAATTAAATAGCAGGATCTCACCTCTCTCATCTTCGGCTTTCACACACCCCTCTCCTTTCCAGGGTATCACGGACCCCTTGATTTGTATCCAGAATTTTATCGAATTGCCACAGACCCCACCATCCACAGCGTTCCTGAAGGCCGGCCCGTCAACGTCTGTGTCGGGAAAGAGTGGCATCGCTTCCCTAGCAGCTTCCTTCTGCCCGACAAGTAAGCTGCCCTTTAATTCTCAGAGTTTTAAATCGAGGTGTAGAAACAGCAAATCTGTGGCAATGTCGTCTTAGTTTTTCCTCCACTTTGGATTTGTCCGGGGGCGTTTGAGTGATTCACCATCTCGGGCAGCGTGCCGAGCACCCAGGGCCTGTGTTTGTTGATGTACCCTGCGCTGCCCTGACCTTCTGAGGACGTTGTGGGTCCTGGGCTCCTGCTTGTGGCTCTTCCTGAGGATCTGTGTTTAAATTTTTATGACTAACTCATGTTAATCCACTTTTGAAAGTGGTTTAGAGACTCTCGGTGTCTAGAGTGTTTTTAGAGAGGACACATTTGTTGTCCAGCGACAGTGAACGGTCTCTCCCACTATATGCACTCTGGGGAAAGCTGTGGCTAAGACCTGTGCACTGCTTTCCTCCATGCTGTCTGTGGTTGGATGTGCTAGATAGCATGGGCTCCTAGTTCCTTTGTAACTGCTTTATTCAGACAGAGAAGAGTCCTATTTAGGGAAAAGAGAAGTCAGGTTAAGATGAGTCATGTTGCTCCATTTGGGGACTGGCTGCAGCAGCTAAGCTGGTGGTAATATCTTTTTCCTTGATAAAGATCCTGTATCAGTCATTAATGATTAATTAAAGCTTGTTTTTTAAAGTGTTCGCTTTAGCCTTTGCCTTTTCCATCTGAAACAGTTTCATAACTAAAGATGCTTTTGAGGATTACTCAGGAACAAAGTAGTTTTCCCACAGTGAGTCCCTACATTTCACTGTTTCCTCTCTACGCCTGATGAACTTGCTTAAATTTTGAGAGGTCCCCTGATCACATGATAATTGGCAATGAGCTTTGATGTTTCTCTAGTTGTTTGATGGTATAACCACTGTTGGAAATTTCACTGCTGAGAGTTGGTGAAATGGTATGAGAGCTCTCAAGTTGAAAATTTCTCAACGATCTTGGATTAAATTGTGACCTCTGCCTCTATGCTCTGTGACTAAGGTTTCGCAGAAATATTTTGTCTCCAAGTGAAATATTTTTCACATGAAATTTCCTTTTTTTGCTTATGTATTTCAAGTACATTTAGCAATCTGAGCCCCCTGTGTTTTTCTCATTCTTCTTTTGTGTTTCTGACAGTTGGCAGCTTCAGTTCATTCCATCAGAGTTCAGAGGCCAGTTACCAAAACCTTTTGCAGAGGGACCACTGGCCACCCGGACTGTTCCTACTGACATGAATGACCAGAACCTAGAGGAGCCATCCAGATACGTAAGGGCATAATTCTCCTTTTACTACTATGACAAGCGTTCCACCCTTAAAATTTGTCAGCATATGTAATAGAGCTTTGATGAAATGAGAGTTTTTTTAGGAAGTGATTTCTTTAAGGTGAGGGATATAACAACTGTTGAGAAAGAATGAAGGGTGTCATTTTTATTTTCAAATGACCTTTATTTTCTATGTAAAATATTTAATTCAACCTATTTTCTAAGCTGGATCAGAAAATTTCTTATGTTCAATTCAAGCCATTTTGAAACACATTCTGCAACTCTTATCATCCTTGGTCCATTAAAATACTTCCTGGGGAACGTTCAAGTTACCTTTGAGCTGCTGCTGCTGCTGCTAAGTTGCTTCAGTCATGTCCGAGTCTGTGCGACCCCGTAGACGGCAGCCCACCAGGCTTCCCTGTCCCTGGGATTCTCCAGGCAAGAACACTGGAGTGGGTACCTTTGAGCTAACGATTAGTATATTCCGGCTTTAGCAAGTGGATAGTCAGTGAGGGTTCTTCTCACACGGAGTCCGTGAAGCAGTGTGACGGGCCATGCTCTTCTACACACTCATCTTTACCCACTCTGAGAGCCCATGTAGGTTCCTTTGAGAGATGACACTTTCACCATTTGATACCCGTAGGATCTTTGACTGCAGAAAAGGTGAGAGCGCTAAAGATAATGTTCCTGGTTCCCAGAGACGGTAAAGGACCATTTTGTAGAATTATTAGAAAGCACTTTTTTTTTTGGCAGCCTGTTTAGAAAACATTTAGGAATTTAAATGTCAAATACATTTCCCTTATGTCATATACCTAAAGCGTGAAATATCAGGACTTTCAATTTCCATTCAGAGCAAACCTGTAGCCACGGCTGGCCTTTTGTCTCCTGGATTGGGGCAGGTTAGATTTCCGTGGAGACCCTCAGTTTATGGGTGAGATTCTTACTGTGTGAGCTTTAGCTTTATAAGCTATGAAAATGGACATCATAAAATACATTTTTGGCTTGGCTCCCTGAGAAGGTAGGAAGTGTATTCCACTAAGTGACTTGGAGTTTCTTTCTAACTGAAGCCTCTGATTCCTGTAACAGTGAAAATACTCCTGGGTGTGACAAACTGCTATTAGCCACGTTTATTTTAGCTGCAGACACTCTCGTGAGAGCAGGCTTTGATGCACAGGGGATCATCATGGGGACACTTGATAGTCAAAAAGAGGAGAATATGCTGTGATGAGGGGAGATATAATAAATTCAGAGTAATATTGTTGCAGCTGTGTTTTAGGAAGAGATAGTATAGGAAAATTAAAAAAAAAA
Organism: Bubalus kerabau; assembly: GCF_029407905.1. NCBI lineage: Eukaryota > Metazoa > Chordata > Mammalia > Artiodactyla > Bovidae > Bubalus > Bubalus kerabau. Next base: position 22,074,071 of record NC_073638.1, on the reverse strand, counting down.
AAAAAGAGTATGGACTTTGGAGTCAAGTAGGCCTGGGTTCTAAACTCTGTTGCCTACCTGGTGACCTTGAGCAAATTAGTTAACATCTCTGTTTAACTAATTTCAGTTTCTGTCTGTGAAGTGGGAATAATGATACCTACTTTGGGAAGATTAATGTGAGACTGGATATCATATGTCTCTGTCATATATAGCATAGTGTCTGTACACAGGTTTTCCCACAAATGTTCTTAATTTGATAATGGTGTATTTGATGGATTAGAGGTAAATGAACCCTTAAGAGGATTTATAATCTGCCCAAAGCTATTTCTCCTTCCTTAAATTTATTGTTCCCCAACTTGGTTTTTATTACAGTCTGTTCAGACTCATTATTGGTTTTTCTATCTAGTAACTTTGCTTATTTTGGTACCAGTGCCTGGACTTCCTTTGTCTACCTTCTTATGCTACCAAAACTCTTCCTCCCTGAAGCTTTTCCCAACTATTTAAGTCCATAGTGAGCAGTGTCCTCCTTTAAATTGATCTGTGTAGCTTATTTAGCCATTTAATTTTGTCGTCTTATTGTCATTTAAATATTCCTGATGTGTATGTCATATATTTGGCTATCACACTGTGAATGCTATGGAAAGAATGGCTGCTTCTGTTTCTTTTGTATTCACCATAGTGGCTAAAATAGTGCTGTATATCTAGTAATTAATCTGTGCTTTCTGGCTTGAGGAATGAGTACTCATCATGGTTGGGATGATGATGTTGAGAGAAAACTGGCTATAAAACCTGCAGGTCCTTACAGGCACATGAAATGATGCTCAACATTGCTAATTATTAGAGAAATGCATTTCAAAACCACAGAGAGATATCATCTCACACCAGTCAGAATGGCCATCCTCAAAAAGTCTACAAATAATAAATGCTGGAGAGGGTGTGGAGAAAAGAGAACCTTCCTACGCTGTTGGTGAGAATGTAAATTGATGCAGCCAGTGTGGAAAACAGTATGGAGGGTCCTTAAAAAATTAAAAATAGACTTACCATATGATCCAGCAATCCCATTTCTGGGTACATATCTGGAAAAAACAAAAATGCTAATTTGAAGAGATACATGTACCTCAAGGTTCATAGCAGCATTATTTACAGTATCAACAGACACACATACACACACACACTGGGCTATCACTCAGCCATTAAAAGGAATGAAATATTGCCATTTGCAGCAACATGGATGAACCTAGAGAATATTATGCTTAGTGAAGTAAGTCAGACAGAGAAAGGCAAATACTACATGATACCACTTATATGTGAATCTAAAAAATAATACAAATGAATTTATATACAAAACAAAAATAGACTCACAGACACAGAATGCAGATTTATGGTTACCAGAGAGGAAAGTGGGGGTGAGGGGGACAAATTAGGAGTATAGAATTAACAGGTACAAACTGCTATATATGAATAAGTAACAAGGATTTACTGCATAGCACAGGGAATTATAATTGTATCCAATATCTTATAATAATCTATAATGGAATATAATCTACAAAAACACAAAACTCCCCTGAATCACTATGCTGTACCCCTGAAACTAATAAAATATTGTAAATCAACTGTACTTCAATTAAAAAACAAAACTACAGTGGCCTATTGTACATTTGGTGTGCTCTGGTCATTGGTTGATTTCCATATTCTCTGCTTCAAGATAACTGTTCGGTGACGGTATTAGCTTTACCCCAAAGGTAAAGATTTTCCAGAAGAGCTGTGGGAGTCAGCAAAACGCTAGGTGGTAAAACCAGGGACAAGCAGGTCCCGCACATGCCTTGAGTGTGCAGTGTCTATCACTGTGCTCGTGGACCTTTCTGTGACTGAGTTTCTTGCAGAGTTCCCTGGATTTTCCTGTGTGGTGGGGGAAGTGCCCTTCAAATCCAGCCCACTCACCTTTGACCCTTTGGAAAGCAGAAGACACAATTGGTGGCTTACTGTGGCTTCTACATGAACTATGATCAGGGATTACTTTCTTTCAGTTAAGGGTTTAAAAAGACGTTTGTTTTCCTTTGATGATACAAGTAGTAAACACTTATTGTGTAAAATAATGAATGCTACCCAATAAGAAAAGAAATCGGCTGTAATCTAATTTGTTGTTGCTGTTGTTTAGTCACTAAGTCATGTCCTACTCTTTGCGACCCCGTGGACAGTAACCCTCCAGGCTCCTCCGTCCATGGGATCTCCCAGGCAAGAATACTGGAGTGGGCTGCCATTTCCTCCTCCAGGGGATCTTCCCGACCCAGGGGTGGACCCTACATCACCTGCATTGGCAGGCGGATTCTTTATCATGAGCCGCTAGGGAAGCTCATAATCTAATTACCCAAATATTAAACCACCATAACCATTTTGATGGTTTCTTTTTCTTCACTTTTTTTCTCTTGCATTCATATGTGCATTTGTATGTGAACAACGATCTCAATTATTTTGAAAAATACTGTCGTTCTTTAAGAACTGGTACCAGGATCAAGACTGCAGCGACCAAACAGCTCTGCCTGGCTTGTACGAGTTCCAGGATCAAGACTGCAGTGACCAAACAGCTCTGCCTGGCTTGTACGAGTTCACGCTGTACCACAGTTGTGTTTCGTACTTCTGGTATCAGTCCTGGTTTCAAGTACAGGTTCAGTCAAACAGGCAAAACAATCATGTTCTCTGTCTTTCCTGTGCATGCGGAATAGCAGCATTATTTTTATTTGCCCTTTGGTTCTGAGTAACATGTTTTACCCAACCTTTGGCTTCAATGCTAAGTGATGCGGTCTGTCTCCTGTTTCTTGTCTGAATGGAAACTAAGAAACATGCCTGACCTCCTGCTTTTCCCTATGCTCTGTCACCTCTGAGTTTAGCAAGAATTAGGAGTGTTTGTAAAGGTTCTGTGGTTTCTACTGTAGTGTTATAATTATACTGCAGCGGGTTTTTTTTTTTTGGCTGCATATTCTTTCATGATAGTTATTGAGTAGCTGTTGAACATCCCATTATTGAACAGGTGGCATTATTCAGTGGTACCTACCAAGATTCTCTTTCAGAATCAAGGTCTGAATTTAGAAGATACCTTCAGTGTCTCCTCTATCTCTTGACAAATCCCAGTTTTTGTTCACTATTCCAAGGTGAATGATAACGTTTGGTTCCAAATCTGGTATCTAATCTGGGAACTACTAAGTCAATGGATAGAGTTTGGAATAAAAATTATGTCTTCAGGAGGGAGCTTAAAGACTTTTCTCTGACTTTGGCTTAATGCTTAAGCAGATTTTCAAGAAGCTTGTCCATCTGTTACCATTGAAGAAGATAAAACTGGTCATTGATTAATTTTTTCCCCAAATAGGAATATAGTCTGTTCTGCTATAACATGATGTGCGGTTGCTAAAGATAATGGTGTGGAAAGCCACAAGTCTTGTGGGAAAAATGAAGTTAAGGACACAATACTCACAAAGTTTGTCAGTGACATATGGAAGAGATTTGTTATTGTTCAGTCATTAAGTGGTGTCCTACTCTTTGCAATCCCATGCACTGTAGCCCTCCAGGCTCCTCTGTCCTCCACTATCTCCCAAAGTTTGCTCAAATTCATGTGCATTGAGTTAGTGATGCTATCTAACCATCTCATCCTCTGTCGTCCCCTTCTCCTCCCACCTTCAGTCTTTCCCAGCATCAGGGTCTTTTCCAATGAGTCAGTTCTTCGCATCAGGTGGCCAAAGTATTGAAGCTTCAGCTTTATCATCAGTCCTTCCAGTGAATATTCAGGACTGATTTCCTTTGGAATTAACTGATTTGATCTCCTTGCAGTCCAAGGGGTTCTCAAGAGTCTTCTCCAGCACCACAATTGGAAAGCATCAATTCTTTGGCACTCAGCCATCTTTATGGTCCAACTCTCACAACTGTACATGACTACTGGAAAACCATAGCTTTGACTGTATGGACCTTTGTTGGCAAAGTGATGTCTCTGTTTTTTAATATGCTGTCTAGGTTTGTCATAGCTTTCCTTCCAAGGAGCAAGTGTCTTCTAATTTCATGGCTGCAGTCATCATCCACAGTGACTTTGGAGCCCAAGAAAATAAAATCTGTCGCTTTTTCCCATTCTGTTTGCCATGAAGTGATGAGACTGGTTGCCATGATCTTAGTCTTTTTAATGTTGAGTTTCAAGCCAGCTTTTTCACTCTCCTCTTTCACCCTCATCAAGAGGCCCTTTAGTTCCTCTTCCCTTTCTGCCATTGTTGTTTAGTCACTAAGTCATGTCCTACTCTTTTGGGACCCCATGTATTATAGCCTGCCAGACTTCTTTGTCCATGGATTTCCCATGCAAGAATACTGGAGTGGGTTGCCATTTCCATTTCCAGGGGATCTACCTGACCCAGGGATCAAACCCACCTATCGTGCATTGGCAGGCAGATTCTTTACCACTGAGTCACACAGGGAAGCCCCTTTTTGCCATTGGAGTGGTATCATGTGCATATCTGAGGTTATTGATATTTCTCCCAGCCATCTTGATTCCAGCTTGTGACTGATCAGCCCAGCATTTCACATGATGTACTCTGCATAGAAGTTAAATAAGTAGCGTGAAAATATACAGCTTTGACGTACTCTTTTCCCAATTTTGAACCAGTCAGTTTTTCTGTGTCCAATTCTAACTGTTGCTTCTTGACCCACACACAGGTTTCTCAGGAGACAGGTAAGGTGATCTGGTACTCTCATCTCTTTAAGAATTTTCTGCAGTTTGTTGTGGTCCACACAAAGTGTAGCATAGTCAGTGAAACAGAAGTAGATGCTTTTCTGGAATTCCCTTGCTTTCTTCATGGGCCAGCAAATGCTGGCAATTTGGTCTCTGGTTCCTCTGCCTTTTGTAAACCCAGCTTGTACATCTGAAAGTTCTCAGTTTATATACTGCTGAAGCCTAGCTTGAAGTATTTTTGAGCATAACCTTGCTAGCATGTGAAATGAGCACAATTGTATGATAGTTTGGACATTCTTTGGCATTGTGATTCTTTGGGATTCAAATGAAAACTGACCTTTGCCAGTCCCATGGTCACTGCTGAGTTTTCCAAATTTGCTGACATACTGAATGCAGCACTTTAACAGAATCATCTTTTAGGATTTGAAATAACTTAGCTGGAATTCCATCACCTCCACTAGCTTTTTTCTCATAGCAACCTAACAAAAACAGAAGGATAGTTTTATATGTGTTCAGTTCAGTTCAGTCGCTCAGTCATATCTGACTCTTTGTGACCCCATGAACCGCAGCACGCCAGGCCTCCCTGTCCATCAGCAGCTCCTGGAGTCCACCCAAACCCATGTCCATTGAGTCGGTGATGCCATCCAACCATCTCATCATCTATCATCCCCTTCTCCTCCTTCCCTCTATCCCTCCCAGCATCAGGCACTTTTCCAGTGAGTCAGTTCTTCCCATCAGGTGGCCAAAGTATTGGAGTTTCAGCTTCAACATCAGTCCTTCCAGTGAATACCCAGTACTGATCTCCTTTAGGATGGACTGGTTGGATCTCCTTGTAGTCCAAGGGACTCTCAAGAGTCTTCTCCAACACCACAGTTCAAAAGTATCAATTCTTTGGCGCTCAGCTTTCTTTATAGTCCAACCCTCACATCCATACATGACCACTGGAAAAACCATAGCCTTGACTAGACAGACCTTTGTTGACAGAGTAATGTCTTTGCTTTTAAATATGCTGTCTAGGTAGGTCATAACTTTCCTTCCAAGGAGTAAGTGAAGTGAAGTTCCTCAGTCGTGTCCGACTCTTTGCGACCCCATGGACTATAGCCTACCAGGCTCCTCGGTCCCTGGGATTTTTCCAGGCAAGAATACTGGAGTGGGTTGCCATTTCCTTCTCCAGGGGATCTTTCTGACCCAGGGATCGAACCTGGGTCTACCGCATTGTAGGCAGACTCTTTACCATCTGAGCTACCAGGAAAGCCCTCCAAGGAGTAAGCGTCTTTTAATTTCATGGCTGCAGTCACCATTTGCAGTGATTTTGAAGCTCCAAAAAATAGTCTGACACTGTTTCCACTGTTTCCCCATCTATTTGCCATGAAGTGATGGGACTGGATACCATGATCTTCGTTTTCTGAATGTTGAGCTTTAAGCCAACTTTTTCACTCTCCTCTTTCACTTTCATCAAGAGGCTTTTTAGTTCCTTTTCACTTTCTGCCATGAGAATGGTGTCATCTGCATATCTGAGGTTATTGATATTTCTCCTGGCAATCTTGATTCCAGCTTGTGCTTCTTCCAGCCCAGCGTTCCTCATGATGTACTCTGCATATAAGTTAAATAAGCAGGGTGACAATATACAGCCTTGACGTACTCCTTTTCCTATTTGGAACCAGTCTGTTGTTCCATGTCCAGTTCTAACTGTTGCTTCCTGACCTGCATACAGATTTCTCAAGAGGCAGGTCAGGTGGTCTGGTATTCCCATCTCTTTCAGAATTTTCCACACTTTATTGTGATCCACACAGTCAAAGGCTTTGGCATAGTCAATAAAGCAGAAATAGATGTTTTTCTGGAACTCTCTTGCTTTTTCGATGATCCAGCAGATGTTGGCAATTTGATTTCTGGTTCCTCTGCCTTTTCTAAAACCAGCTTGACCATCTGGAAGTTCATGGTTCATGTATTGCTGAAGCCTGGCTTGGAGAATTTTGAGCATTACTTTACTAGTGTGTGAGATGAATGCAATTGTGCGGTAGTTTGAGCATTCTTTGGCATTGCCTTTCTTTGAGGTTGGAATGAAAACCGACCTTTTCCAGTCCTGTGGCCACTGCTGAGTTTTCCAAATTTGCTGGCATATTGAGTGCAGCACTTTCATAGCATCATCTTTCAGGATTTGAAATAGCTCAACTGGAATTCCATCACCTCCACTAGCTTTGTTCATAGTGATGCTTCCTAAGGCCCACTTGACTTCACATTCCAGGTTGTCTGGCTCTAGGTGAATGATCACACGATCGTGATTATCTGGGTTGTGAAGATCTTTTTTGTACAGTTCTGTGTATTCTAGCCACCTCCTCTTAATATCTTCTGCTTTTGTTAGGTCCATACCATTTCTGTCCTTTATCGAGCCCATCTTTGCATGAAATGTTCCCTTGCTATCTCTAATTTTCTTGAAGAGATCTCTAGTCTTTCCCATTCTATTGTTTTCCTCTATTTCTTTGCATTGATCACTGAGGAAGGCTTTTTTATCTCTCCTTGCTATTCTTTGGAACTCTCCATTCAAATGCGCATATCTTTTCTTTTCTCCTTTGCTTTTCACTTCTCTTTTTTTCACAGCTATTTGTAAGGCCTCCTCAGACAGCCATTTTGCTTTTTTGCATTTCTTTTTCTTGGGGATGGTCTTGATCCCTGTCTCCTGTACAATGTCATGAACCTCAGTCCATAGTTCATCAGGCACTCTGTCTATCAGATCTAGTCCCTTAAATCTATTTCTCACTTTCACTGTATAGTCATAAGGGATTTGATTTGGGTCATACCTGAATGGTCTAGTGGTTTTCCCCTCTTTCTTCAATTTCAGTCTGAATTTGGCAATAAGGAGTTCATGATCTGAGCCACAGTCAGCTCCCGGTCTTGTTTTTGCTGACTGTATACAGCTTCTCCATCTTTGGCTGCACTGTATGTATTACATGGCTAAAAATGCATAAATGCTACAATAATACGGAAGTTTACCTTGAAAGAGACGTCAGGTATGCTTCTTGAAGTGGCATTAGGAGGGCTGTAGCTTGTGAAGTAAGGGTTATCTGAAACAGAAAGTTGTAATGCCAAATATGGATGATATGGATGGGTATGGCTCATAACATGCAGTGAACTGAAGAAGCTGGGAGATATTTGAGTGTGGGCACTTTGTATATATCTGGACTGATCGGTTCAATTGGGTGCAGTTTTCTGGATTCATCTAGTTTTTCTTGTGGATTAAATGATACGTAAGCAAACGTGGAGAGTGAATTATGCTCACATTGTTCAGTTGCATTGAAACAAATGTGCATATTCAAAACAAATGTTAGAACAGAACTGATTGTATATTATTTTCATCTTTCTCCCCGCTTTTACCATTTAACCAGTGGAAAGAATTATGGTTTTGGAAGGTATAGGTATCATAAAGTTTAAAGATCTTTTTCACTTTATGGGTGAAAAAACTGGGGCTTGGGTTGTAACCTGACAAAGGTTAGTCCTAAGATAAAAGCTTGGTTTCAGGATTCCCCAGTATTATTTTTATTCTTTTCATGACTCCAAAGTCACGTATAATGTATCACTTGAATGTATGTTTTCGTGCAATGGTTAATTGTTCTTTCATGTAGAAGGACTGAATAGACCCTTAAGTTGTTGAGCATTACATTTTTAAGAGGTTATTTTTCATTTCTAGAGCTCTGTTACATGTATGCCAGATACTTTATATAATTATTGTGTTTATCAAAAGAAATTGGTGTCTAGTCCCTTTTTTTAATCTCTTCCTTCTTTTTTTCTTTTAATCATTTTTCCTACTCTTATTCAAAGTCCTTATTTGAGGAGAAAAGTAATTACCTGATAGATATCCTTGGTAATTATTATTAGCCTTGAGTAGCAGAGCAGGCAGATTAAAATTGCTGTACTATGTTCAGTAGAGTAAAATTGGAATCCACTCTGAATTTAAGTATGTTCAAAATGCTTCTTTAAAATTAATTCACTCATATCCATTGTGTTGGCATTTAGAAATGATGTTTTCATGATCTTTAGTGATTGAATGACCCCAGCATTTTACCTGTGAGTTTATGTTTTTATAGTGAAGTAAATTTTTACTTGTGAATTTAAAGATTCATTCAACAAATATACATTTATCAAGGCTTTATGGGAGGCAATAAAACTATAAATCTGTGACTGTGGGTGACAATTACTTTTTAAAATTTAATTTTAGTATATAAAAAATAAATGAAAAATCCAGAAAAATACTTGAAATCTTTCCCTATCAGATGTTTCATCCTAGGCCCCAGAGTTCCTATTTCAAAAATAGAGAGAGAGAGAGAGACAATCCCAGGATCATATTGATGTCTGGCAAAATGATGTAGTGGCAAGAGCACTGACTGGGCTGGGAGTTAGGAGAACCTGGGATTCTTTTCTAAAATTCAGTGAAATGTACTTTATTCTTATATGATTTCATGGGTTTCCGAGACCCTTGAAATAGCTTTGCATCTCTAATTTGCTGTAGCTACACCTGACTTCCAATTGCAGTGTTTAGATTTCAGCTTCTCCCATGACCTGTTTTCTAATCAAGATATTTCATGGTAGAAAGTGTTATCTTGAAACGTGATTTCTGGGCCATGTGACCTAATGACCAGACATGGAAGTCTCTCTGCTGTTTCTGTCCCAAAGTTGAGCATCTGTGTCATGGCACCTGAGTGTGATGTTTGAGAGTTGAGAAGACATGGCTGCACACTCCATCTCTGGCAAAACCCCTGTGAGAAAAAGCTGTGAGAGTATTATTGCCCCATCCCCTTGGCCCACTGCTCCCCACCAAAACGCACTGCTTTTATTATTGATGTCTTGATCTCTGGCTCAGGCCTTTTCTTTTTAGAGTCTGTATTTTTGTTTACCTCTGGGGTGGCCTTAAATTGTCATCCTTAATGTGTAATATCCTTACATCTTCCTGATAAGGTGTAAACAATGAGATACTGATTATCAATAAATCGTTTGAATTCCCCTCCCACCGCCTTTCTTTTTCTTTTGCTTTAGAGGTGCTGATTTTTTCTTCAAAGCTTCCAGTGGGTTGTTAGAAACGAAAAGAAGTCACATTTCTTTCAAAATGAGTCTTAAACGCTTGTATTTTACAAAATTTTAAACTAAGGCATATTTTTAGCTTCGACAGCTGGTTGATATGTAGCCTGTGACTAATGAAATGAAACACATTTTTGTTTCACCATCATGTGTTAATGTCACCCTACAATTTTGTTATTTTTGATGCAAGAAAGAATGATTAAATCTGAAGAAACAAAAAAAAAAAAATGAGCTCTTTGGTTACAAATCCAGCCTTTTGATTTTTGAATTGTAGATGATGTGGTATGGAGTATGGTCTCAGATTGTGCACTGAGATATTGATAAAATCTAGAGAAGAAACTATTCTTTCTGATTCTCTTAGCCCTAAGGGGCAGTAGTCACTTGGTGTTACCAGTGGCTCAAACTGAGAAATCTCAGACTCTAAATAGTCACAGTAAAATGTATGATCCAGATTTTATGAAGAAAAATCCTTATCTCCAAAGACAAAATCCTAGAACATAAACTAATAGGTTAATGTTGTTTTTCTTTGGGTGGTAGTGTTATAAGTGATTTTTAAAATGCATTTTAAAGATATTTTGATAACAAATGATATTTTACTTTCATAATTTAAAAAAGTTACCATAATAAGGGCTATAGATATCAAATCTTTGAAACTACCAAGATCTCTGGTAGGCTTTACAAACAAAACTCAGCACAGTCAGCTGACATTAGATTTTTGTCTTTAAGCACAAGAACCTTCCACTCAGAGTTGGAAGATAGATTTTCTGTTACTTTTTTTTTTTTTTTTATACCTCGTAGGCTTCTGGCCTCTTAAGTCATTTCAGTCACTGTATCTAAGACTACTTTTGCTGTTCTTTCTGAAAACTAGATGTAGATTGCTTCAAAGAAATAGATTTGGTTTATCTATTGCAAGCTATGAGGAAAAAATTTTTTTAAAAACCTAAAACTAAAAGAGAATGCTGCTGTGGCAAAGAAATTATGAAGTAATATATTCAGTTCTTCCAGACAGGAGGAGCGTTAAAGAATTTATTTTTCTACACAAATAAAATTAAATAATTTGGTTATTGGTGAGGTTTGGACAAAAGGCTATGTTCATCCAGTTGAGAGAGCATCTGTGGACAGGTGCATCCCCTGCAGTCCTGGATCACTGGCTTAAAAAGACAGCGACGTGTAAGTCTTATCAGCACAATAAGCATTCTCTCCAGTCTTTTGTCATCTGTTTATTCTTAACTATTTTTGAATGTTTTTAATTTTGTTCCTTCTTTATTCATCTACTCAGTATCTGACTCTTTATTGTTCTAAATTTTGTGCTAAAGATTCAAAGGTGACAAGAAACATAGTCTCCTGTCATTGAAGAAAAGTCCTGAACAAATGGAAAAGGAAAGGAAAAGTTTATGGGGATAAAAAGGAATTTGGAAAACTCTGTAAGAAGCAGAAAAAAAAAGTTTTTTAACCAGCGTCCCTGATAGGTTAAAGGAAAAGTTTGGGGACCATAAAAAAAAAAGCATGTTTTTTGAAAAGGGCACAGTCAGAAAATAAGAGCTTCTGGAAATTAAAAATAAGATATAGAGATTTTAAAAATCAATAATAGCTTGATTAGAGGCCAAAGTTGAAATCTTCAATACAGTGACAATACAAAAACAGAACAGAAAAACTAAGAGAGAGAAAAAACGAAAAGGAAAAAAGATCAGAGAATCCAGCATCTAGCTAATAGGAAGTCCAGAGAGGGAGAACAAGGGAAATGGAGAAAAGAAAATTGCCAAAGAAAAAATGTGAGGAAATTGCCCAAGAACTAAATGATACTGCTTTTCAGTTTGAAAGAGCCCACAAAGTGTACCTAAAATGATGAATAAGAAATGATTCATACCCAAATCACTAAGCACCAAAAGAAGTTAATGTATATTATTATTATTAATAATTGAAAATTCAAGAGCTACCAGAATAAAGCATTGGAAGAGCTGAAAATTGCCTCTGGGAAGTGGGACCTGGCAATGGGAATGTACTGTTTTTCCTAATAAGCTTGTACCATGTAAATTTTGAACTATGCACATAAACGTTATTTTAATAGACCTAAAGGTGAATTTAGAGAAACCCATAAATCATTTCCTCGCAGTTCAGTAGAAGAGAGAGTTCTAAAATATTTTCAACAGTGTAGTAAGTGCCCCCCGTCTGCTGTGGAAAGCACAGATAAAGTGGGAAGGGCTCTTCCTACTTCTCTGTTTGGAGGGAGCTTCACATGAGAGGTGGCAGAGGATCTGGGTCTTACAGGAGAATTACTGGTTCCCTGGAGGAGGAAGGAAAAGGAACGTTTTCCATCAAAGGGAACAGCATGTGGAAAGCCTTAAAGTATGAAAAAGCATTGAGTGTTTAGGGGGAAATAAATGGTTTGAAGTTTCTAGATTTGAAGTAATTGGGCAGAGCATGTTTTATTTCTTGTTTCATTTCTTGTCATTGTTTATGTATGTGACTGTGTTCTCTAACAGATTATACACTTATTTAAGGACAGGAGTTCATGCACCTCCACAGTACCTCTCTTAGGGCTTATACATAGCAGATAGTTTAAATATTTAACTAAAATAGCCCTTCATTTAATCTTCTTGAACTCGAGAGGCCTCCCCAGGCCCTGGTAATAGTAGAAATTTAGACTAGGATTTGAGCAGTGTCCTTCTTCAAGGTCTAGGTGTACGCTGATTAGCGTACGAGGTTACAAGCCCCTGGAGGGCAGCGATCACATCCTTTCCCAGTGATACCTTCCCACCAAGGCAGCACTGCAATGGCCCAGCATTGGCAGATAGTAATTGGATGAACCTTTTCACTTTTATTAATAGATGCCAGACTGAAAGAGAGAAATGCTCCTGCTTCCTCTTGTTTTAATGCGATCCTTACATGACTAAAAACCCTGATTTCTATAGTGGTCTCTGCCTGCCTTTAGTGAGGAAGAGAGCTAAGTAGGTTTATTTTATCTACCAAGATTCCAACCCACTAAAAAGATTCATATTATTTATTGCTTTAACATCATAGCATTAACCATAAGACTGGTTAGCAGTTTATTTTTTAGAAAACAACTTTGATATTTCCTTGTGATTAGTATTGTTTCTATTATTTCTCTTTCAAGTCTCATCAACATGTTTAGTCCTCTCCATTTCTCCTCTCACGTTGAAGGATTTTCAGGAGGATTTCATGAGTTTTTGGCATTCAGTTTTTATTATTTGGGTTTGTTTTTGAGAAAGAGACACGTTTACCAGTTGAGTCACATATACCATCCCCCCAGATCTTGAGGCTCCTTGCTGCTTTATTTTCATTTTAAAAAGCTCTTTTATTTTGAAATCATCACAGATTCACAGGAAGTTACAAAGATATTAATAATACAGAGGAGGTGCATGTACCCTTCATGCAGTTTCCCCCAGTGTACCTATAGTATAATTCCAAAACCAGGAAATTGACATTAGTGCAGTTCTGTGCCATTTTATCAGCTGTGTAAATTCATGCAACACCACTGCACTCAAGGTCCAGAACTGTTCCATCACCACAAAGATCATCTTTGTCCTGCTTCTTAATAGTTACAGCCCATCTCTACCATCACTGACCCCTTGGCAACTGCTGGTTTGTCTCTATTTCTATGATTGTGTTATTTTGAGAATTTTATATAAATGGAATTACGTAGTGCATTACCTTTGAAATGACCTTTACCTCCCTCAGCATAATGCTCTTAAGAGCCATCCAAATTGTACACTTTGGTCTTTATATCTGAGTAGTATTTGATACTATTGATATACTATGGTTTGTTTAACCATTTACCTATTGAAAGACATTTTGGTTGTTTCCAATTTTTAACTCTTACAAATAAAGCTGTTATACATCTTTGTGTACAGGTTTTTGTGTGAATATACATTTTAATTCCTCTGGGATAGATGCCCAGGAATGTGATTGCTGGCTCATATGGTAGGTATAATATATGTTTAGTTTTTCAGAAACTGCCAAGCTGTTTTCCAGATTGGCTGCACCAGTTCAAGTGATGTGCAGAAATCTTACCTCCCTTTGCATTCCTTTACCTTCCCCTGTTTATGATATAATTGTCTTAAATATTTTCTCTACATATATTGAGAACAACATTAGAATATGTTATAATTTTGCTTTCACCTCTAAACATAATTTAGAAAATGCAAGAGAAGGGACCTCTATTATTTTTATCCGTATGCTTACGCTTTCTCTTCTTGCTTCCTTCCTAATCTTACGTGATTTCTTCTCTTATCATCATTCTGTTTCATGAATTTCTATAGCCATTCTTTCAGGGTAGGTCTGCCAGTAATATGTTTTCTTGGTTTTCCTTCATCTAGGAACTTAAAAAATTTATGGTGTGGTTGATTTACAGTGTTGTGTTAGTTTCAGATACACCACAGAGTGATCCAGTTATATATATATATGTATATGTCAGATTCTTTTCCATTATGGATTATTACAAGATATCAAACATAGCTCCCTGTGCTGTACAATAGGCCCTGGCTCTTTATTTTATATATAGCAGGATGTATCTAGTTTATCCCTCCCCACCTCTTTTCCCTTTAATAACTATGTTTGTTTTTAATGTCTGTGAGTGTGTTGCTGTTTTGTAAATAAGTTCATTTGTACCATTTTTTTTTAGATTCCACACATAGGTGATATTATATTTGTCTTTGTCGGATGTGCTTCAGGTAGTTTGCTAATCTCTAAGTCAATTCGTGCTGGTACTTGGGCTCAGTTGCTATGTGCAACTCCATGCGACCCCATGGACTGTGGCCCACCAGGCTCCTCTGTCCATGGGGTTTCCCAGGCAAGAATAGTGGAGGGGATTGCTGTTTCTGTCTCTCGGTCTTCCCAAGCTGGGATCGAACCCACATCTCCTGTGTCGGCAGGTGGATTCTTTACCACTGAGCCACGAGGGAAGCCCCTAGGTCCAGCCATGTTGCTACAGATGGCATTGCTTCATTCTTTTTGTGGCTGAGTAATATTCTATTGAATACATATAATTACAACACATCCTCTCTATTCATTCATATGTCATGGACTTTTAGGGGGCTTCCATGTCTTTACTATTGTAAATAGTGCTGCTATGAACACTGGAGTGCATGTATCTTTTCAGTTTTAGAGTTTTCATATTTTCCAGATAATATGCTCAGAAGTGAGATTGCTGGATCCTATGGCAATTCTATTTTTAGGTTTTTAAGGAATACTGTTCTCCATAGTGGCTATATCGATTTACATCCCCACCAACAGTGTGAGAAGGTGCCCTTTTCTCCACACCCTCTCCAGCATTTATTATTTGTATACATTTTGATGAGGCCATTCTGACCAGTGTGCATCCTGGAAATGTTTTGATTTCCCCTTGATATGGAATTCTGGGTTGACAATTTTTTTCATTTAACACTTGAAAAATACGCCTGTTTCTCTGGCATCCATGTTTCCCGATGAGAAATCCGCTGTCACCCTAATTCTTTCTCCCCTATAGGTGAGGGTCATTTTTCTCTGGCTGCTTTCAAGAGTTTTTCTTTGTTTACAGTTTTCAGAAGTTGAATTATGATGTGTCTTAGAGTGTATATCTTTGAGTTTAGTCTGTTTGGGGGTTACTCAGCTTCTTGATGCCATAAGTTTAAGTCTCTTGCCAAATTTGGGGAGCTTTTGGCCATTATTTTGGTACCTTTCCAGCCCTGCCCTCTTCTCTCCTTCTGGGGCTCAATGACACGAGTGTTAGATCTTCTGTTACAGTTTCACAAGCTCCTGAAGCTCTATTCTCCTCCCCCGACCCCCAGTTCTTTTTCTTTCTGTTATTCCAATATTGTATTATTTTGTGATTCTGTTTTCCAGTTCACTGATTCTTCCCTCTGATTCCTCTGTTGTGCTGTTTAGCACATGCACTGAGCTTTTAATTTCAGTTCTTGTCCTTTTTTATTTCTAAAATTTCCGTTTGGTTTTTCTTCCTTTGTTTCTTTGGTGAAACCTTTTCTTTGCCATGACTTTCTGTTCTTTTGTTTCAAGCATATTTGTGGTTGCTCATTGAAGCATGTTTATCATGGTGGCTTTAAAATCTTTGTTAGGTAATATTAACACCTCTGTCATTCCTGTGTTGGAGTTTGTTGTCATTTGTCATGTCATGAGATCTTCCTTACTTTGGAACCTGGGTATTTTGAGTATTATGAGACTCTGATTCTTCTGTTTTAAGCTTCTGCTTTAGCCAACTTCCTCTGACCTAACTGTGATGGGAAGAAGGGAGTGTTGCCTTGTTACTGACAGTTGGGGATAGAAGTCCACATTCCCCACGTGGCCTCCACTGATACTTGGGGCTAGACAGGGCTGTTTGTTACTGCTGGATGGCAGCGGGGGTTCAGGCTGTCTACTAGTCTCTACTGATATCACCTTGGCTGTTGGAGGGCAGCCATGCCTTTTCATTACCCTCTGTGTAGACTCGACTGATGCCAGAGTGTGTGTGTTTGTGGAGGGGGTGTGGCCTCGTTACTTTTGGGCAGTAGTGAAAGTTCTGACCCTCCATGGGGCCCTCTCCAACACCACCCTAGCATTTAAGAGGCTGGCTGCCCCGTTACTGCCAGGGAGTGGGGGAGTCCAGGCTCCCTGCAAGGCTTCCAGCTGTTGCCGTGATGTGGTGAGGGAGGAGGGAAGCTGGTGCTGCCCACCTCCCTACTGGGTCTTCTCTGACACCATCCAGGCTGGCAGGAGGCGTCCCTCTTACAGCCTGATGAAGGTGCGAAACTCTGTTCTCTCCACTGGGCATTTACTGTCAGAGGAATGGGTGGAATGATCTGTTTTTGAGGGAGTGTTGGCCAGTATGTTAGGATTCTCAAAAGAAACAGACCAATAGAATGTGTGCATGTCGGTGTGTGTGCTGGTGTATATGTGTGTGAGTGTTTGTATGTGTCAGAGAGAGATTGATATAGGGAATTGACTCACAATTGGTGGGGGCTGGTCTGAAGTCTGCAGGGTTGATTGGCAGACTGAAGACCTAGGGAAGAATTGATGTCGCAACTCCAGTCCACAGGCAGTCTGGAGACAGGATTCTCTCTTCCTGGTGGGGAGGAGGGGGTGAGAGAATACTTGTTTTTTTTATTAAGGTCATCAACTAATTGGGTGAGGCCCGTCCACATTATGAAGGGTAGTCTGCTTTCCTCAGAGTCTACTGATTTAAATGTTAATCTAATCTTAAAATATCTTTGTAGCAACATATTTGGCCTGATATTTAGATATTGTGGCCAAGTAGGTTGGCACATAACATTAATGATCACTATTGGAATAGAGTGGTTATTGTCTAAAAGTATTGCTCCTCGAGTCCTGAGGTTCCCAGCCAGTCTGCCTTCTTTCATCCACTCTTTGGAGTTGTCTTATATGTGTTCCATGTATAGTGTCCAGGGTTTTCAGCTGGACTCAGCAGAAGGAATATGGAAAAGTACCTTCTCTGGTTTTTTTTATTTGTCACCTTCTTTTAACACATTAGATTAAATGCTTCATTGATATTTGAGGCCATAGGTTTTTATTTCTAATTCTCTCCTCTATTTTCTCCTGAAATTTAAATTCTGCCTTCTGTGCATGTGTGTTTTTTAATTTAATTTAATTTTTGGTTGTGCTGGGTCTGCATTGCCGCTTTCTCTGGTGGTGGTGAGCATGGACTGCTCTCCAGCTGCAGTGCACAGGCTCTTCACTGCAGCGGCTTCTCTCGTCACGGAGCACAGACTCTAGGGCGTGTGGCTTTCAATCGTTGTCGCCCGTGGGCTCAGTAGTTGTGGCACTCGGACTTACTTGCCCTGCGTCATGTGGACGCTCCCAGACCAGGGATTGGACTCATTTCCCCTGCATTAGCAGGTGGCTTCTTAACCCCTGGATCACCTGTGTGTTTTTTAAGAAATACCACGTTTTTTGGACTAGAGTGTCTAGTCGATGATTTTCTCTGGGAGTTCTTTTCCTCCAGATTTTTGTTTGAAATTTTCTTCATCTGGTTGGAGGTTTTTCTAAGCACATTCACTCTTAGTGAGATGTATCAATATTCTGATCCTTGCCACAAATGCAGTAGGCTATAAGTCATAATTCAGAAACACAGTCCTGTGATTCGGTCCCATTGTTTGTATTCTTCTGTTCACCTCCCTTATCTTTCTCTTCCAAACTTCTGACCTTTAACTTGGAAAGAAATTAAAAGTATCATCTCTTGGCTTCAGAGACCTTCAGCATCCTATCTGTGACCTCAGGGTCTCTTAAGACACAGTCTTGCCTTCTTCTGTCCTTTGTTTCTGATGTGAGTTGGCAGAGCTTAGCGTTTGGCCGATTTATGTCTTGGCTGGTTCGCTCTCAAGTTTGATGTATTGCAGGAAGACGGAATACTTTTCTACTTTTCTTTTACCCGTGTTAGGTCTGTTTTCACAGTCAGTGGCATTTGCAGAGACTCTAATTCAAAGCCTGGGAACCACAGCTGCTTCACATAACAGAGCCTCATCCACCTGGCCTGTCTGTCTGGCTCACTTACACCTGTGAGTCTCACAAAGGTGGTTTGCTATTCCTGTCATGCCACTCTTTTCGGCTGCCCTTCCTCCAGCTAGTCTGCCAAACCGCTTTTCCAACTACGGATCTTGTTTTTTACAGGAGTTCTTGCAGATTGAGCAAAGGAGACCTTCTTATATTTCTTTTGATTTTGTTATTGCAACACAATTTTCCCATGGCTGTTTACTGGCTCTAATCCCATATTATGCACCATCTATTTCCCTTTAAAAACTAAAACCTAAAAGTCTTTTTTAAAAATCCACTTATAATCACCACTCAATTATCTATGTTAGTAGAAAAAGCAGTATATTAATAACGCCTACTCTTGAATATATTTTGCTATTAATATTTTGGGAATTCACAGAATCTCAAATAAACTAAAAAAGCTACCCATTAAAACCCAGCATAAGAATCATCAGAAAATTATCACCTTCCCCAGTCCGTTTCCCCTTACTTTGCTTTTTCCAGTATTCATGTACAGAACATGTTATAGGTTGATGCTTAAATGTTAACCTAGGCAGAGCTTTGTTTATTGAATTTATACTGTTTTGAATGGGTGATGAAAACAACTGTGAAAGGTTTGAGTTTAAAAAGCCATTTCCTCTTCTTGGAATGCAAAATATATACCAGGAACTGATAATAATATCAATCAACTAATAAAGCAGAGAAAATTATAATAGAAAATTATGTGAACATGTTTTCCCAGCTCCAAGTGATTAAAAATTAATTTTCTGTTATTTTTTATTTTTACTTTGGCACAATTGTTTTATTCCATTGGCTGAATGCCATTTAAATTTCTTTACCTTGTATTGTCCATCTCAGGTAGTGAACTCCTAAAGGGCACATATCTATCTATATGTTTGTCTTCCTTGGGTCCTCTTTTAAATTACAGTGACAATATAAAAAGTTTAAAGGAAAATCAAAACTTTTGACAAAAATGGTGTGTATGGCTTTTTGTATATATGACTCAAGTAGAAATTTTTTGGAAGTCGAGTGATTTTTCTTTTGTTTCCTAATTTGGTAATCAATAGATTTTTTTCATAAAGGTGGTAATGATAGTAACTTTAGTTATAAAAACTAATGAATTTCATCCTATATTATAGATGTAATCTTAAAATGTTTTATATAAACTGGTATTTAAAAAAATCAAATTTATGAGGAATTCTCTGGCTGTCCAGTGGTTAGGACTCAGTGATTTCATTGCCGAGAGCCTGGGTTCGCTCCCTGATCTGAGACCTAAGATCCCACAAGCCATTAGACACATCCGAAAAAAAAAAAAAAATCAAATTTAGAAAAGAAACCCTAAATTTGCTGTTATAAAACAAAAGGAATTAAACAATTTCCCATGACTTCTCAATTTTCTAAAGATGCATTTCATATAAAATAGTAAGTTTGTTTATATTGAGATGTGTCATTGAGAGCTAAGGGATATGTAGATTGGGCTTCATTGAGTAGCATTACCACTGTTCTGGATATTCACTTGCATATTTATTGATAAAGCCATTGGAATTGAAGAAACTCTGTAAAAATTTAAAATTTCTTCAAGCACACAGGCCCACAAAATTTCCCTTACCCTTTACATTTTTAACAGAACAACAATGTGTCAGAACAACAATGGTGATACCTTGGCTTTGAATCCCTGGATCTTGGCTCCCCGGCCAGGGATCCAGCCCAGATCTCCTGCAGTGGAAGTGCAGAGTCTTAACCACTGGAGCACCAGGGAAGTCCTCAACAGCTCCTTGAGCTCAGCACATTCAGAGAACGGAATGATCTTATTTTGCCTGTGCCATTCTTGACAAATATGTATCTTCAGCTATGTTCAGTGCTAGTAGTGAGGCAGACTCTCTGATTGCTCATGTCTTGGCAGTGCGAAAAGCAGACCCTGTGTATTTGTTACATCTAGTACAGGGATGTCTTTCAATATGAAAATACATCTAATGATGCGCCCCAGCAGTTTGAGAAGAGTAGAGTCAGCAATGTGGAGTATATCTACAATTGCGATGGAATTTTTTCTCTATAGTCGTTGTTAGAGTTGAGAGGGATTTTAGTGGTTTGCAGGCTAAACTCTTTAAAGAGATCGTAAAGGTTAGGCTAGGTTAAGAACTTCCCTAAATTGCAGAGCTGGAGCTAGAAGCAGAGTCTTTAGAGGTCCCATCTCTTGACAAGAATGGTAATATTACATAGATTTAAATAAGAATAATGCATAATTGGATGCAAGGAGTTCAAAGCATTATTCTGCTTTTCTGCTGGTGTCATTTCAGAGAGTTAGCTGTCTCAAACACTTGTCTGTTTTATGATTCCTTGCTGACATAATCCATGTCTAAATATAGTAGGATTATATACAATAGGATTTCTTTATATATTTGTATTTTTTTATAATGAAATGTCATGAATCAAAAGATATCTTCTTTAAAATGGAGTCAAAAGATACCTTTTTTAAAATGGAGTCAAAAGATATCTTCTCAGAGAAGTTCTTCACAAGCAGAAGGTTCTGCAAGCTTGCACATCTGGACTTAATTGTCTCTAATGCTTCTCTATGAATTGAGAATAAGCAAGGAACATCCATGTGGAGTTTTGGTTTGTTCTTATGTTCAATTCTTCTGTTCATTTACTGTGTTCTTCATATTCTCTAACCCTCATCCTAAGAGCAAGAGCACCCTCGTAGATCTGAAGGGAGTTATATGTTCTGTTCACAGGAGTGGGATCCCGGAATAATTGTTCAAATTAATTTTTCTAGGCAACTCCCATACTTTAATTATTTTATTCTATAAAATATACAGGCAAGTCAAATCTTGTTATGATGAATTGTCTAGCCTTACTCAAAATTAATAGCCAGTTTACTGGAACTTGAACCCATTTTGATAGCTGGAGACATTTTAGTAGATTTATCACAATTAATAAGCCCCTGAGCAAAGCATCTAAACAGTTTTTTCAACTTCAGTCCTCCCACTTTTCTTGGAGGTTACAGGCCGATTTTGATTGATCTTTCACATTATGTCCTTAAACTCTTACAAAAAAAATTTTTTTTGACTGCACCACATGGTGTGTGGAAATCCTTGTGTCCCTGACTAGGGATTGAACCTGGACCCTCAGCAGTGAAAGCGCAGAGTCCTAACCGCTGAACCAGGGAATTCCCTGCCCTTAAACTCTTAGAGTATTCTTTCCTGCATTTGTTTACTGGAGAACTTTCAGTGACATTTGAGAAATAAGATCTGTTCTCTACATGGAGATGGTTTCTCTGTGATGCTCCCTGAACTTCACGTTGGCCCTTGCCAGAGATCTCTATTTTTACAGCTACGTGCGTCATTGTCATTTCCAGCTGATAAACGCGTGAATGCAAGTTCACATCCTTCCTGCCTTAGGACTTGTGGGGGCTTGGCTCCGGCACTGGGTAGACAGCAGGGAAGGTCACTGAGAGAAGGAGATTAGTTCTTTCCTTGTCCCCCCATGACATTCTAAGCTGTGATAAATTTATTGTTTGATACAACTGTTGAACCCAGTCCTGTTGTTATTTTTTTCTCAATCTTCAACCTCCTCCGCAGCCTTTCTGTGGCTTTTGAAATCCACTCTCCCCGAGTTTCCCAACCGTGTACTTCTTTGATCCTTCTCCAGCAGCCTGTCTAAGGGATCTTTTCAGCCCCTACTTCCACTTTCTTCTGCCAGTACTTTTGGCATCCTCCCAAGCTTTATCTGGGGTCTTCTGCTCTTCTCTTCCTTCTCCTACCCTTTCATCTTTTCCTCCCTCAATTTACTTTCACTTTTTAAAATTCATGCTCTCTGTGTACATGTATTAACATATTTATTTGGCACCTGTTGTGTACTTTGCACTAACTGGATTTTTGGAATGCATGAAAGGAGATGGACACAGTCCCAACTTCCACAGAATTTACTCTTTCCCCAATTGATTCATAAATTATAATTATACAGTGAGTTAATGGAGAAGTACTGGTTGATATGAGAGCATGTAATTTAGGGGCCTGTCCTAGTTTAAGTGGACAGTGAAGTCTTTCTCGAAAATCATTTTTAGCTAAAATCTGAAGGATGAGTAGGGATTTCTGAGGTAACAGCAGGGAGTATTCCAGGCAGTAGGAACTGTAGACTCTAACTCAGTATTCTAATCACATGGAGCTTCTTTCAGTACTTAAATACACCATGTTTCTTCCCACCTCAGTAGGTGTTGAAACAAGTTATCGTCTTCTCTCAGTCTTAACCTAAATTGATTCTTCACTGCATTTCCTCCTTCTCCCCAGTTCACTGCATTAGAAATCCCGGAGTCACTGATTTCCTTTCAGACAGACCCGAGATCTACCCTTTCTGCTCCCTTCACCCTCTGCCTGCCATGGAGCTTCAGGGTGTGGTCCCGTCGCAACTAGATGCTGTGGTGGTGACTGCAGCCTTTGCTTCCCGCCTTCTCTGCAAGTGCTCCTTCCCCTGCCGTCCCCAGCATAGCCAATATGGACCTCTCGTTCTGAGACCCATTTTTCAGTTGTTTTACTCCTTGGTTAAAAGACTCCCTGGTTAAAAGACTGGAGAATGAAATGGCAACCCACTCCAGTATTCTTGCCTGAAGAAGTCTATGCACAGTCCATGGGGTCACAAAGAGTCGGACACGACTGAATGACTGTCACTCACTGAAAAGACCTAGAGTAGATTCCTGATGCACAAAATCCAGAGTGTCCTACTTTGGGTCCTCTGTTATCAGTCCTTGGACCTCCTCTCTCTAGTTCTGTTTCTCATTGCACACATTCTGGGACAAGCAGATATTCCACCTCTTTCCCCTGAAGACCTTGCTTTTTTCTGCCTTTTATTCTCTGTTCTAACTTTGGCCACCATGTCCTGGGAAGCTTTTCAACTACTGAAGCCCCCTGTGATTTCTTTGTCTCTGAACTCTACTTATAATATTTTCTATATTTCATATGTGCCAGTATTATTTCCTGACCTAAATTACAAGTTTAATAACACGAGACATGTCTTAGAGGAATTTTATATGCCTAGTTTAGTATTCACCTAACAACTTAATAAAGGCTTTGATGATGCCCAGGAGATTGATTTTTCCAGTTTTTTAAAAAATTGAAATGCAGCTGATTTATAATATTGTATTATATTTCAGTTGTACAGCATACTTATTCAGGACTTGGCAAATTATAGTCCATTTTAGGTTATTACAAGATAATAGATATAATTCCCTGTGCTATACAGTAAATCCTTGTTGCTTATGTATTTTATATGTAGTAGTTTATAGTTGTTAATCCAAAACTCCTAATTTGTGTCTCCCCTCTTCCTCTTCCCTTTGGTAACCATAAGTTTGTTTTCTATTTCTGTGAGCTCAGAAGATTCATTTTGATACCATTTAGTAGATGCTGCCAATTCACTGCTAATCAAGGACTGTGAGTAGTTAATATTATAACTGTTGTGTCCTACATGTTGGACATGACTTGACAATAAATATCAATCTAGGTTGAAAACAAGAATAATTCATCTTACTGGGCTCTATGCTCCAAGGTTCTCTTACATTAGTCAAGTTCTCACTTTTCACAGAATTAGACTTCCTTCTAATATTATAGCTATTTGCATAGTAGTGTTTTATAGTTTGCAAGTTTTACTTAAATGAATCATCTCATTTAATCCTCATTACAGCTTTTGAGCCAAATGGTATTATCCTTATTTTTTACAGAAGAAATTAAAGTATAAAAAACTTAAATGAATGTGAATCACCCAGCTAGTTTTTATGGAGCCCAGACCAGAATCTAGGCTTTTGACTTAGAGTTCCTCTTCTAATTTTTTAAATATAATTTTTTTCCAGCTTTATTGAGATATAATTGACAAATGACATTATGTAAGTTTAAGGTGTGTGTGCTAAGTCACTTCAGTCATGTCTGACTCTTTGCATCCCTATGGACTGTAGCCCATCAGGCTCCTCTGTCCATGGGTTTCCATGCCCTCCTCCAGGGGATCTTCCCCACCCAGGGATCAAACCCACATCTCTCACATCTCCTGCAGGCAGGCAGGTTCTTTACCATTAGAACCACATGGGAAGTCCAAGTTTAAGGTGTAAAATGTGATGATTTCATGTATGTATATATTGTGAAATGATTACCACAGTAAGTTAGTTAATACTTCCATCACCTCATGTAGTTACCATTTTTTTTGTGGTGAGAGTATTTAAGGTCTTCTCTTAGGTGATTTCAAGTATACAACACTGTATTGTTTTAACTGTGGTTCCCATGCTGTACATTAGATCTGTAAAACTTAGTCGTCTGTAACTGAATTTTGTGCCTTTGACCAACATCTCTCCATTTCCCCCAGCCCCTTCGTAACCCCCATTCTACTTTGTTTCTATGAGTTTGACTTTGGGATTCGATACCTGAGGGAAGTCATATACTTGTCTATACAGGATATACTTGTCTTTCTGTGTCTGACGTATTTCACTTAGCATAATGTCCTCAGGGTTCATCCATGTTGTCCCAAATAGCAGGATTTCCTTCTTTTTATGGCTGAATAATATTCATTTTTGTGTGTATGCACGCGTGTGTGTGAGGTAGAGTGAGAGAGAGCAAGCTAGCTATCCATCCCACATTTCATCCTGTGACAGATGCTTCGTTTCATGTGTTGGCAATTGTGAATGATGCTGCAGTGAGCATCGGGGGTGCAGATATCGCTTCACCTTGGTGATTGCATTTCTTTCAGGTCCATACCAAAAGTCGGGTTGCTGAATCATATGGTAGTTTTATTTTTGATTTTTTGAGGGAACTCCATACTGTTTTCCATAATGGCTGTGCCAGTTCCCGTTCCTACTCACAGTGCAGGGTTTCTCTCTTTTCTCCACATATTTGCCAGTACTTATCTCTTTTCTTTTTGATGATGGCCATTCTGTCAGGTATGAGGTTGCCATCTCATTGTGGTTTTGATTTGCATTTCCCTGATGATTGGTGATACTGAGAACCTTTTCACGTACCTGTTGGCCATTTGTGTGTCTTCTTTGGAAAAGTGTCTGTTCAGGTCCTTTGCCCATTTTAAATCATATTTATTTGGCTTTTTGGCTGTTGAGTTCTACGAGTTCCTTATACATTGAGGATATTAATCCTTTACCAGATAGATGGTTTGCAGATATTTTTTTCTCTTTCCATAGGTTGCCTTTTTATTTTGGGCTCCTTTTTTAACTGCCTTATTTCTTTTCTACTAGAAAAACTACCCTTGATCATACCTAATCATTTTTTGCCAGAGACCTTTGTCCTTGTGTATTGCAGTTGTTCGGTAACTGATTGCTATAAAAAAAAGATTATTCATCAGCTGCTTTCCAGAATAGATGAAAAGAGGTTACATTTCTCTTTTTAATGGGCTAGTATTTCAATTAATACAGTTTTTGCCTTGGTATCTTTCAAAAATCTTTAAATGCAGTTTGCTTATGGATGGTGTGATGAGTGAAGTCTAAAGCTAACTGGTATAGTTGGGTGTGAACTAGTTACTGTCCACATCTCTGGTAGACCATGTGTCCAGCACCAAAGCTAAATAATCAGACCTGTAGCATGCCTGGCCAGAAAAGGCCAGGCTGAGCTCAAGTATTGAAATGTCAAACTCAGAGCTCCCTCACCAAAGGAGGTCTAGACTTGAGACTGTGAATCTTTACCCCTTGCCGGTTCTATTTGATTACAGAGGCATGGCACTTGCAAAGCTTTAAAAAACTTGTTTCATGTTTTTAAAATCCCTGGGAGCTACAGAGTGGGTGTTCAGACCAAAAAGGCTGCTTCCTGGAGTGTTTATGCAAAGGATCATTTTTAGAGAGTTATGTGGAATGGAATTGGGTCTGACGTCAATTCGCAGTGTGCTTTCTCTCCCCTGGAGGAATAGCCATATGTAGAGACAGATGTGAGACTTGAAGTCTTTTTTACATATAAATAATGCTAGAGAGAATGAGAACAGTACTGTGAGTTAGAGGTTGGGGAAGAACAGAGTTTGCTGCAAGCCAGAGATGACCAAGTTGTTTTTATATGCACTTTTTCAAACCTTAAGCTGTGTATAACCCATAAGCCTAAATGTGCACAAAACATAAATGTACATTAAATTAGTAATAATAGAATAATAATAGAGCAACTACCTGTGTAATCATCACCCAGGTCAAATATTAGAACATTATCAGCACCCAGAAGTTCCCCAATTAATTCCTTTGATCACTACCCCATTCCCTCTTTTGCTTACGATAAAAATGTTCTTGCTTTTCTCTTTAGATTTACTGCTTTTGTAAGCATTCCTAAACAACTTAAATTAGTTTTGCCTGTTTTTGAACCTCATATATATGGAATTATACTGCATTTTTATATGTCTTGATCCTTTTGCTTAACATTTTGTTTGTAACCACATGTTGATGAGTGTAGTGTAGTTTGTTCTCTTTTATTATAGTATAGATTTCATTGTATGGCTATATCACTATTGTTTTACTGTTGATCATTTTTTGGTTGTTTCCCATCTGGGCCAGCTGTAAATAATGCCACTTTGAATATTCTTGAACGTATCTTTTGGTGCATGCATTCCTGTTGGATATACATTAGCTTGAACCCTGTGAAATTACCATTTTTTTTTTGTGGATCAGTCACGTATTAATGATTCCATATGGTTCATTCTAATACCTAGGAGTAGAATTTTTGGATCATAAGAAATGCATATGTTCAATTTTAGCAGATTCTTCCAAATTC
The DNA here is from genome assembly GCF_029407905.1 of Bubalus kerabau. Classification (NCBI taxonomy): domain Eukaryota; kingdom Metazoa; phylum Chordata; class Mammalia; order Artiodactyla; family Bovidae; genus Bubalus; species Bubalus kerabau. The sequence goes on along the minus strand of NC_073638.1, from coordinate 22,047,113 downwards.
TTTTCTGAAAATTTTGTACCAACTTAATCTCCTGCTAGCAATGTATAAGAATCGTTCCACATTCTGGTCAATACTTGGTATTGTAATTTTTCATGTAATTTTGATTGGCATTTCCTTGGTTACTAATGCAGTTAAATACCTTTTGGTTTTGGCTGCTTTGATTTCTTCTTCTGAAGTACCTATTCAAATCATTTGCCCATTTTTCTGTTGGATGGTCCATTTTTGTCTTATTGATTGGTAGGTGTTCTTTATATATTCTAGACATGAGTGCTTGATTATTAATATATTGCATATATTTTCTCTCATTCTTTGGCTCATTGCTTCACTCTCTTAATGGTATCTTTGATGAATGGATATTCCCAATTTTAATATAATCAAATTTATCCATCATTTCTTTTATAGTTAATACTTTTTGTGCTTGTCTAAAAGAACTTTTGCCATGCATTAGATCTTGACAATAGTCTCCCATATTGTCTTCCAAGAGTTTTGCTTTTCACATTTAGTTCTGTAATCCAAGAGTTTTGCTTTTCACATTTAGTTCTGTAATCCATATGAAGTAGATTTTTTTACTTTTATCATTATTTTTCATTGAAGTATAGTTTATTTTACAATGTGTTAATTTCTACTATACAGCAAAGTGATTCAGTTATATATATATACACACATATATACATTCTTTTTAAGAAATACTCTTTTCCATTCTGGTTTATCATGGAATATTGAATATAGTTCTCCAAGCTATACAGTAGGTCCTTGTTGTTTATTCATTGTGTGCAGAAGTCCAATTTCATTTCCCCTCCAATGGATATTCAGTTGTCCCAGCATGCATTAGTGAAGAGACCATACTCTTCCCACTGCTCTAAGGTGTCACTTTTATCATAGATTAGGGTCCATATATGCCTGTAAGCTGTTTTATTTGGTGGACTGTTCTAATCAGCACCAATACCTCGTTGTCTTAATTACCATAACAAGTACCCACCTTGTTCTTTTCCAAGAGTGCCTGGACTGTCCCTGTCCTTTGCATTCCCAAATATATTTTAGAATCAGTTTGTCAAGTTTTATCAAAAAAGTCTATTGGCATTTTTATTGAGATTGCATTTAATCTCTCAATCAATTTATTTAGAATTCACATCTTTATAATAGTGAGTCTTTAACCTAGAAATAAGGTTTATCTTAAAGGTCTACTTTATGGTTTACTAAAATTTTTTGAGATAAAATTCATCATTTCAATTATTTTTTATTATCCAATTTACCATTGTAATCATTTTTAGGTATATAATTCAGTTGCATTAAGAACATCCATACTGTTATGTAGTCATTACCACTTTCTATCTCCAGAACTTTTTCAGTGACTTTCAGTATGTTCATAGTGTTTCAGAGCTTTTCATTCCTCCCCTCCGACCCCACCCCTGCCACCAAAAAAATACCCATACCCATTAACTTCCCCAATCCTTAGCAACCACTAATCTGCTTTCTGTCTTAATGTAGTTAGTTGCCTCTTCTGGACATTTCTTATAAATGGAGTTACACAAGAATGGTCTTTTGTGTCTCTTTCACGTAATATAATGTTTTCAAGGTTCATCTTTGTTGTAGTGTGTATCCTTTTTAAGACAGTGATATACCACTGCATTTTAGACCACATTTTAATTATATGAATATACCACATTATAAATTCATCAGTTGATAGACCCTTGTCAGTAAAATTCTATAATTTTTAATGGAGGCCTTGCCCATATTTTGTTAGATTTATTCCAAGCCACATGTTTTCAAATCCTTGTGAATGGTACTTTTATAATATAATTTGAAAATATGTAATTTTTTCAGTGTAATTTAATATGTTGTTTACTGCTGTTATGTAAGAATATATGATGTTGATTTTACATTCTATAAATAGTTTAAAGTTTGATAAACTCTCTTAATTCCAAACATTTTTCTGTTGACTGTTTTGGATTTTATGTATACCAGTCATATCATTGTGATGAATAAATGAGTTTTTTTTCTTTTCATTTCTTCTACCATTTGTTTTTTCCTTTTATCTTTTGCTGCTGACTAGAATCTCTAGTTGGAGAAGGCAATGGCACCCCACTCCAGTACTTTTGCCTAGAAAATCCCATGGACAGAGGAGACTGGTAGGCTGCAGTCCATGGGGGCACTAGAGTCGGACACGACTAAGCGACTTCACTTTCACTTTTCACTTTCATGCATTGGAAAAGGAAATGGCAACCCACTCCAGTGTTCTTGCCTGGAGAATCCCAGGCACGGGGAAGCCTGGTGGGCTGCTGTCTATGGGGTCGCACAGAGTCAGACACGACTGAAGTGACTTAGCAGCAGCGGCAGTAGTAGAATCTCTAGTGAAGTGTTAAATAGAGTAATGATAACAAGTGGCTTCAACTTATTCCCGATTCCAAAGGAGAAGCTTTCAACCCTTCATCAAGGTTGAAGTATGAGATTTGCTATAGATCTAATTGTATTTCAAATGGTCTTTATCTTAGCTGAAACCTGGCATTCTTGGACAACTCTTTTTTGGTTTTAATTTTTAAGCAACATTTAGATGAGCTCCTGAGAGTACTTTGCCTCTCATTCGGTCATTTTGGGCAGTTGATGTATAACATTGGCAGTCACACTGACTTGAGTCCAATATGGCTCTACTGGGCTTCCCTGGTGGCTCAGACAGTAAAGAATCCACCTGCAATTCGGGAGACCTGGGTTCGACCCATAGGTTGGGAAGGTCTCCTGGATGAGAGCATGGCAACCCACTCTAGTATCTTGCCTGGAGAATCCCCATGGACAGAGGAGCCTGGTGGGCTACAGTCCCATGGGGTCACAAAGAGTCAGACACAACTGAAACAACTAAATACCCACATGGCTCTACTATAAACTCTTGTGATTTTGGTGAGGATTGTATATCTTTTTAGGGTGAGAACTTATTATTTGTTTATTTGTTATTTATTTCTATATCGTTAGCACTAACTTATTAATGCCTAGTATATTGTAGGGACTTAATGTAGATCTTGAAAAAAATGAAGTTATATAATTTGTCTCTGAGTCTTGGATTCCTCATTTATAAAATAGGAATTAATAATTCCTCTATAGGCCTTAACATCAGTTCAGTTCAGTTCAGTCGCTCAGTCGTGTCCGACTCTTTGCAACCCCATGAATCGCAGCACGCCAGGCCTCCCTGTCCATCACCAACTCCCGGAGTTCACTCAGACTCATGTCCATCGAGTCAGTGATGTCATCCAGCCATCTCATCCTCTGTCGTCCCCTTCTCCTCCTGCCCCCAATCCCTCCCAGCATCAGAGTCTTTTCCTTGCATGTAAAAAAACCACTTAAAATTAGTAGTTTCCTTCCCTTGAGATTTACTTTCCTTTAACTGACTACATTAGTAATTAAGAGGGTTCTGGGACTGATTTCTAATGTTGGGGGTTGAGGTGTTCCCTATAGTAACAACAATTCTCAGACACCATCTGGGCATCCTACAACTCAATGCAACTCTCGTACTGTCTACCCAGAGACAGCATCAGACTCCACAGATTGAGGGCTTAGTCCTACAAGACTGCCCCCTTCTGCTGCCTACATCAGATGCCAATCTCAAGCCCAGGTTGGTACCTGTTTCTGACTGGCTGGTGACAGACTGGGGCCATGACCCCCTTCTTGGACTTCAGGTACTGTTTGTAAGTCCAGGTTGTTCCTTGTAATTCTGATTGACTGGGTGTAAAGCAGAGTCTCCCACGACCCTCTCCTTGGGTTTGATTAATTTGCTAGAGTATTACACACAGAGAAACATTTTACTTACTAGAGAACTGGTTTATTATAAAAGGATATAATTTGGGAACAGCCAGATGGAAGAGATGAATAGGGCAAGATATTAGGGAAGAGTTCGGGTCTTCATGCTCTTTCCACGTTCAGCACCCTTCCTAAATCTCCAAGCGTTCACCAACCTGGAAGTTTTCTAAACCTGGGTTTTCAGGGTTTTATGGAGGCATCCTGACACAGGAATGATTAATTAAATCACTGGCTGTTTCCAGCCCTTTACCCCTCCCCTGGTGATTGCAAAGACCAACATTCTATTCATATGGTTAGTTCATCTGGTGACCAGCACCCCCTGCCATCCTTGGGGATTTCCAAAAGTCACCCCATTAACCTAAGCTCAGTTGTGGTACATAGGGGCTAGCTATGAATAACAAGACATTCCACTCACCATTATTGCTTTGAAGAGATATCAGGAACTGAGGATAAAAGGCCAAACATTTTAACAAAAAATGCTCCCATTTCTCTTATTGCCTAGGAAATTACCAGGGTTTTAGGAGCTGCCAGTCAGAAATCTTAGAAAAAGACCCCCCAAGAATATTTATTATAAATCATGTCACAGTGATGTTCTCCATCTTTGGGCTTTTATTTAACACCATAGAAACTTGTGTATTATATGTTTTTGAACTGTGGTTGATTTACAGTATTGTACTAGTTTTGGGTATACTGGCTTCCCTGGTGATTCAGCTGGTAAAGAATCTGCCTGCAATGAGGAAGACCTGGATTTGATCCTTGGGTTGGGAAGATTCCCTGGAGAAGGGACTGGCTACCCACTCCAGTATTCTGGCCTGGAGCATTCTATGGACTGTATAGTCCATGGGGTCGCAAAGAGTCAGACATGACTGAACGACTTCCACTTTGGGTATACAGCAGGTGATTCACACACAGACGTACACACACATTCTTTTCAGAATCTTTCACATTATAGGTTATTATAAGATACTGCATGTAGTTCCCTATGTTATGCAATAAATCCTTGTTGTTTATCTTATATATAGTAGTGTGTACCTGTTAGTCACATTCTCCTAATTTATCCCTCTGCCACCCTTCTTCCTTTATAAACCATACATTTGTTTTCTGTCTGTGAGCCTATTTCTGGTTTGTAAATAAGTTAATTAGTATTTTTTAGATTCCACATGTAAATGATATCATATAATATTCATCTTTCTCTGACTTAACTTCACTTATGATAATCTCTGGGTCCATCCATATTGCTGCAAATGGCACTATTTCATCCTTATTTATGGTAGAATCATATACAACATCTTCTTTATTGCTTCATCTGTTGATGAACACTTAGGTGCTTCCATGTTTGGGCTATTTTAAATAGTGTTGCTATGAACATTGGTGTGTGTGTATTGAATTTTTTTTAAGTCTACAGTTTTATTATTATTATTATTAAAAATGCTTAAAAATTTCTCCCCTGGCTTTGAGATGAGAGGAAGAATAGTTTGAGATGAACCATTTAACTGCAAAAGTATCCTACAGATTTTGTAGCATTAATCAGTTGAACTAATCAATTTTGTGAGAAGCACAGTACCAACATGGTTTTAAATAAAATGCATTAATAATTTCTTATGAGTACGAGTGATCCTCTGATGTGTCCGTATTGTGAGCAACTGGATGACTCTAGTTTTGCCAATAGTTACTATATACATTTCATAATCTCTACTCTTGCAGTTCTTGTATCTGCTTTACTGATCTTCTCTGCAGGGACAGTTCTTGTGTCTCTGTCAGTTCTGTTGAAGTTTGAAGGAAACAATGTGCATGATGTCTTTGAACTACTTGTGAGGTATACGGTGACCCCGCTGGCTCTCTGTCAGCAGAGCCGGGGCTTCTCACACATTAACATTTTTGTTTGATCAGGCCTCTCAATCTCTGAAACAAAAGGTGATAGTTTGGAAGGGAGCAATAGTGAGCCACAAAAGAAAGTTTTTTGAGTAGGTTGTGGACTCTTGCTAGCTTCAGAAGTGTTTGTGAGGCTAGAGAGACTTCATACCCAAACTGGAGTCAAAACTCCCAAAGCTTACATGTATATTTGGCTGGGTGAGTTGATGTCTCCTCCCTCCCCCAGGAGCCTAAATAATACCCTAACACCCAGCACTCTTATCTGAGCGAAGAGAGCACTGATAACATCTGAGGACTTTGATGTTTGTGCTTCTAAAACCCTGCCTGAATTCTTAGGGTTACAATTTATCTTTCTTACCCTGAAAGGACCTTTGCAATTCCTGATAAGAGTTCATCTTTCTCCATTGCAGATTGACATCAGTAAATGCCATTATTTAGTGGATTTGGACACCATGAGAGAAACACCCCGGGAGCCAAAATATTCATCCAATAGAGAAGAATGGATCAACTTGGCCTACAGACCATTCCTTGATGCTTCTAGGTATGTGGCTTTAATCCTAAGAAATGTACTAGGACTAATAAGGATGAAAGTTGGAATCTGGGATTGAATAACTTCCAGTCCTGGGCTAACTCTAGTATCCATTTTATTTTATCTGTGTCCAGTTCCCTGAGAAATCTAAAAGAGTGCTCTCCTTTTCTAGGCATCAGAACGCGAAGTATATTCTGGTATCATCCAAATAAAAGAATCTATAAACAGATAGATCCACTGAAGAAAACACAAAATATTTGACATTGAGTATTTCTGACAAACTTCAGCTTTCTTAACCAGAGTTTTCTAATACTGTTAGGAAGATTGACTATGTTCTTTATGGAGCTAGAAATTCATATCAATTATTTTTGAGCTCAAAGCTCAGTCAGAGATAAGGCCAGGCCTTACTACATCTTAAGTAAAGAAACCAAATAGACTAGACCTTGACTACCTCTTCAGAAAGGCCTCAGAATTCATGATAAGATGGGAGTCAGGATGTTCAGGTAAAGCAGTAATGAATGGGAGAGAATTAGAAGGTACAGGTTGTCTGTGGGCCCAGGTCCAGGTAGACAGACAGTTGAAGTTCAAGGAGATTAGAGCTGAAGGAGGTCCAAGGAGGTCTCATAGGCAAAGCCCAGGATCCAAGAGGTCAAGTAAAAACCAAAGGGTGAAGGACCAGGTCTTGAGAGGCAGATTTGGAACTCAGAAACAGGGAAGAAAATATTTTCAGGAAGAGAGAATGATCAGAACCTACTGATAAATAAGGTGAAGAATAACAACTGTCCATTGGATTTGACAGTTGATAAAAGCAATTTTGGTGGAGTGGCGGGGGCATAGAATTTGAGAGATTAGAGGGATTGAAGCAAAAATGGCAGGGAGAAACGCAGCAAGATGGTGGAGTAGAGGGCATATGCTCAGTGCTTCTTACGAAAACACCAAAGTCATAACTAACTGCTAAACAGTCACTGACAAAAAGAATCGCTGAAACCTACCAAAAAAGATACCCTACAACCAAAGACAAGAAGAAGCCATGACGAGATGGCAGGAGGGGCACAATCACGATAAGCTTAAATCCCATAGACACCAGGTGGGCGACCTACAAACTGGAAAATAATTATACAATAGAAGTTCTCCCACAGAAGTGAACTTTCCAACCCCCACATTGGACTGCCCAGCCTAGGGGTCTAGCAGCAGGAGGAGGAGCCCCCAGAGAATCTGACTTTGGAGACCAGTGGTATTTGAGCACAGGAATTCCACAGGACTGGGGGAAACAGAAACTCCCCTCTTGGAGGGCATACACAGGGTGTTATGGGCATCCAGTTCCAGGGAAAAATGCAGGGACCTCATAAGAGACTGGGCCAGACTTACCTGCTAGTGTTGGAGGGTCTCCTGTGGAGGCAGGGGACAGCTATGGCTCACTGGAGGGGCAGGGACACTGGTGGCATGGGTCTGACAAGTGTTTATTGGCATGAGCCCTCTAGGAGGCTGCTGTTTTCTAACTAAGACCTGGCCCCACCCAACAGCCTGTAGGCTCCAGTGCTGGGACTCAGGCCAGACAACCAACAGGGTGGGAACACAGCCCCATCCATCGGCAGACAGTCTGCTTAAAGTCGTCCTGAATAAACAGCTGCCCAATAATAAACACACCCTCAGATATGGCCCTTCCCACCAGAGGGACAAGCCCCAGCTCCACCCACCAGTAGGCGGGTACCAGACCCCCCAACTAGGAAACCTGCACAAGCCTCTTAAGACAGTCTCATCCACCAGAGGACAGACAGCAGAAACTAGATGAACTACAACCCTGCAGCCTGTGGAACAGAAATCACAATCACAGAAAGTTAGACAAAGTGAGATGGTAGAGGAATATGTCCCAGATGAAGGAACAAGATAAAATCCCAAACAACTAAGTAAGGTGGAGATAGGCAATCTACCTGAAAAAGAATTTAAGAATAATGATAGTAAAGATGATCCAAGATCTTGGGAAAAGAATGGAGCCAAAGATTGAGAAGATACAAGAAATGTTTAACTAAGACACAGAAGAACTAAAAAACAAACAGAGATGAACAATATACTAATTGAAATAAAGAATACACTAGAAGGAATCAGTAGCAGAATAATTGAGGCAGAAGAACAGATCAGTGACCTAGAAGACAGAATGGTAGAAATCACTGCTGTGGAATAGAATAAAGAAAAAAGAATGAAAAGACATGACAGTTTAAGAGACCTCTGGGATGACATTAAATACACCAACATTTGCATTATAGGGATCACAGAAGAAGAAGAGAAAGAGAACATATCTAAGAAAATATTTGAAGAGATAATATAATAACTGAAAACTTTTCTAACATGGGAAAGGAAACAATTATCCAAGTCTAGAAAGTGCAGAGAGGCCTAAACAGGATAAACCCAAGGAAGAACACACTGAGACACATAGTGATCAAATTAGTAAACATTATAGACAAAGAAAAAGTATTAAAAGCAACAAAGGAAGAGTACCAGATAATACACAGGGGAACTCCCATAAGGTTATCAGCTGATTTCTCACCAAAAACTTTGCAAACCAGAAGGGAGTGGCAGGATATATTTAAAGTGATGAAAAGGAAGAACCAACAACCAAGAATACTCTACCCAGAAAGGCTGTCAGATTTGATGGTGAAATCAAAAACTTTACAGACAAGCAAAAACTCAGAGAATTCAGCACCACCGAAACAGCTTTGCAACAAAATCTAGAGGAACTTCTCTGGGGATAAAAAGGCCGCAACTAGAAACAAGAAAATTACAAATGGAAAAGCTCACCAGTAAAGGCAAACATACAGTAAAGGTAAGAAATCACCTGCACACAAATACGATATCAAACTGTGAGAAGAGGAGAACACAAATGCAGGATACTGGAAATGCATTTGGTATTCAAAGATGAGCAAGTTAAAACAGTATTGTTTATATATAGATTGCTCTATCAAAGCCTTCTGGTAACTGCAAACTGAAAAGCTACAGTAGATACACACACACACACACACACACACGCACACACACACACACGCACACACAAAGGAATCAAAACACAACACTAAAAGTCAATCATCAAATCAAAGTGAGGGGAACAAAAGAAAGGAAGAAAAAAGACCTACAAAAACAAATCCAAAACAGTTAACAAAGTGGCACTAAGAACATATAGATATTGATAATTACCTTAAGAGCTACCCCACGCCCAAGCTCAGGGGCAGCAGCTCAGAGGAGCTACCCCATGTCCAAGGTAAGGAGCAGTGGCTGCGCTTTGCAGAAGCAGCCATGAAGAGATACCCCTTGTCCAAGGTAAGAGAAACCCAAGTAAGACGGTAGGCGCTGAGAGAGCATCAGAGGGCAGACAGACTGAAACCACAATCACAGACAACTAGCCAATCTGATCACACGGACCACAGCTTGTCTAACTCAATGAAACTAAGCCATGCCGTGTGGGGCCACCCAAGACAGAGGGGTCATGGTGGAGAGGTCTGACAGAATGTGGGCACTGGAGAAGGGAATGGCAAACCACTTCAGTATTCTTGCCTTGAGAACTCCATGAACAGTATGAAAAGTCAAAAAGATAGGACACTGAAAGATGAACTCCCCAGGTCGGTAGGTGCCCAATATGCTACTGGAAATGCTGAAGCTCCAGTACTTTGGCCACCTGATACGAAGAGCTGACTCATTTGAAAAGACCCTGATGTTGGGGAAGATTGAAGGCAGGAGGAGAAAGGGACAACAGAGGATGAGATGGTTAGATGGCATCACCGACTCAATGGACATGAGTTTGAGTAATCTCCGGGAGTTGGTGATGGACAGGGAGGCACAGGGAGTGTGCCATGGTTCATGGGGTCTCAGAGTCGGACACAACTGAGTGACTCAACTGAATTGAAACAGATTAAAGGCCCCAACCAAAAGACATAGACTGGCTGAATGGATGACAAAAACAAGTCCACATATATGCTGTCTACAAGAGACCCACTTCAGATCAAGGGACACATACAGAACTGAAAGTGAGGGGATGGAAAAGTGCATTCCATTCAAATGGAAATTAAAAAAAAAGCTGGAGTAGCAATATCATAGCAGACAAAATAGACTTTAAAATAAAGATCTAGTACAAAAGACAAAGAAGGACCCTACATAGTGATCAAAGGATCAATCCAAGAAGCAGCAGCTATAACAGTTTTAACTATATGTGCACAACATAGGAACACCTCAATTTAAAGGCAAAAATTAATACTGTTTAGGTTGGTGCAAAAGTACCTCCGATTTTTGCTTTGTTGAAATTTGCCATTTGATATTGGAATACATTATAAATAAATGTGGTTAAGTTATACATCATTTTAATGCACATTTCTTGTTTTTTTTTTTTTGCTAATGACATTACTTGCTGTTTATTTTATATTTATTTTAGACTATGGGTATACTGTTAGACAAAAAGCAAATTTGGGTGATTTTCTTGAGTTCAAAATGGGTCGTAAAGAAGCAGAGACAACTTGCAACATCAGCAACTCATTTAGCCCAGGAAACTGTTAATGAACATACAGTGCTGTGGTGGTTCAAGAACTTTTGCAAAGGAGATGAGAGCCTCGAAGATGAGGAGCTTAGGGGCTGGCCTTTACCAATCAGAAGTTGATAATGACAGTTGAGAGCCATTATTGAAGCTAATGCTCTTATGATTACACGAAAAGTTGCCGAAGAACTCAGTGTCAACCATTTAATGGTCGTTCGGCATTTGAAGCAAATTGAAAAGGGTGAAAAAGCTTGATAAGTGGGTGTCTCATGAACTGACCGGAAATCCAAAAAAATCATTGTTGTGAAGTGTCGTCTTCTTTTATTCTGTGCAACAACTGCAAGCCATTTCTCCATCGAATTGTGACATGTGACAAAAAGTCGATTGTGTATGACAACTGGTGATGACCAGCTCAGTGGCTGGACTGAGAAGAAGCTCCAAAGCACTTCCCCAAGACAAACTTGCACCCAAAAAGGTCATGGTCATTGTTTGGGGGTCTGCTTTCTGTCTGATCCACTACAGCTTTCTGAATCCCAAGGAAGCCATTACATCTGAGAAGTATGCTCAACAGATCAATGAGATACACCAAAAACTACAACATCTCCAGCCACCATTTGTCAATAGAAAGGGCCAGTTCTTCTCCATGACAATGCCTGACCACAGGTCACACAACCAATGCTTCAAAAATTGAATGAATTTGGCTTCAAAGTTTTGCTTCATCCTCCATATTCACCTGACCTCTCACCAACTGGCATCTTGACAACTTTTTGCAGGGAGAATGCTTCTATAACCAACAGGATGCAGAAAATGTTTTCTAAGAGTTCATTAAATCCTGAAGAACAGACTTTTATGCTACAGGAATAAGCAAACTTATTTCTCATTGGCAGAAATGTGTTGATTGTAATGGTTCCTATTTTGATTAATAAGTGTGTGTTTGAGCCTAGTTATAGTTATTTAAAATTCATGATCCAAAACCGTGATTACGTTTGCACCAACCTAATAACAACCATAAAAGGAGAAATCAACAGTAACACAATAATAGTGGGGAACTTTTAACACCCACTTTCATTAATGGACCAGATGGACTTACTTGATATTTATAGAGCATTCCATCCAAAAGCAGCTGAATACACATTCTTCTCAAGTGCACACAGAATATTCTCCAGGGCAAAAGAGACACTGATGTATAGAACAGTCTTATGGACTCTGTGGGAGAGGGAGAGGGTGGGAAGATTTGGGAGAATGGCATTGAAACATGTAAAATATCATGTATGAAATGAGTTGCCAGTCCAGGTTCGATGCACGATACTGGATGCTTGGGGCTGGTGCACTGGGACGACCCAGAGGGATGGAATGGGGAGGGAGGAGGGAGGAGGGTTCAGGATGGGGAACACATGTAAACCTGTGGCGGATTCATTTTGATATTTGGCAAATCTAATACAGTTATGTAAAGTTTAAAAATAAAATAAAATTAAAAAAAAAAAAAAAAAAACCAAAAGAATATTCTCCAGGGTTGATCACATTCTGGGCCACAAAACGAGCCTCAGTAAATTCAGGAAAATTGAAATCATGTCAATCATCTTTTCCAACCACAACGCTGTGAAATTAGAAATCAATTACAAGAAAAAAACTGTTGAAAACATAAGCACGTGAAGGCTAAACAATAGGCTAATAAATAACTGATGAATCACTGGAGAAATCAAAGAGGAAATCAGAAACTACCTAGAGACAAATGACCACAAAAACACAATGACCCAAAACCTACGGGATGCAGCAAAAGCAGTTCTCAGAGGGAAGTTTATAGCGATACAATCTTGCCTTGGGAAACAAGAATCTCAAACAACATTAAAACCTTACATCTAAAGCAACTAGAGAAAGAACAAAGCCCAAAGTTACTAGAAGGAAAGAAATCATAAAGATCAGAGCAGAAATAAATGAAACAGAGATGAAGAAAACAATAGAAAAGATCAATCATCATGTCCTTAAGTGAGTAAGGAGGGAGTGGGGGTAGGCATTGAAGGAGTGGGAGACCATGACAGGTGATAGGATCATGACCTGATACTCAAAAACATTGTCAGAATCAGAACAGTAGTAGGAGGGAACTTGAAATTCCCTTTCAAGCAGCAGCGAAGGTATGACTTTCTCTGCATCATACATATTCTTTTGGTGCCTGACTTGTTATTTGATACAGTATTTGGAGAGCAGGTCACTGTCGTGGCTTCATTTTTGAGTTGAGAAAACTATGAGGACATGAGACCTGGGCCTGAAGAGATCTCCAGCCCAGGAGGGTCAGTAGATCCCTAACAGCCTTCCTGTTAACAAAGGGAAGCAATGGGTGATGGATACTGACCAGACGTACCTTGGTCACAGAATAAATTCTGTTTATAGCAAATGGGGCAAGACAGTATTTTTGAAGCAACTTTTTTTTTTTCCTTTTGGTCTTAAAGGATTGGAGTAGGGAAAGTTCCTCATCTTCCCATTTCCCCTTTTGGTAGCACGTGGGCCCAGCAGCTGGTAGACATGAACTGAGAGCCTGTTTAAGGCAAAGAAGCCTGATGGTTGTACACTGCTCACCGGAGAACTGGAAATCTCCTGAGGGAAGAGCAGAAGGTGTTGGGCACCTTCTCACCTGCCTCGTGGCGAGCAGAAAGTGACGGAGCTGACCACACTGTCACTCAATGATGTGGCCGAGCATCGCTCCTCCAGGGCCCTCTGTTCAGCACTCTCCTCAGTTAGTGGGGGCAGGGGACACATTGGGAGCCCATGAAATATGAGAGCCTTTCCCAGAGATACTATTTGCTGCTCCCCACTGAACATCTGCTTCCCTAAGCAGCTAGATTTTAAGGGCAGAAATGAGGCATAGTTTGACAGACATTTGTTTGATAGGCTCAGTTTGATAGACATTGGTTGGCCGTCTTCTGCCTATAAGACTTTATAGACTGTGTGCAGACAAGACCACTGCCTTGGGAATTTATAGTTTACCCGGGGAGATGCACCGTGGTTCAGAGAGGTGCTACTGGGGCATGAGAGGGTGGGGTTAGCTCCAAAAGGCTAGAATGGTGAGACCAAGGAAGATTCCAAGAGGACATGACGTCTGAAGATCACACCGGCTCCACTATGGGAGGTGGACTGGAAGGCGGCACGGCGGGGGGCGTACAAACAAGCCGGGAGGCTATTCTGCTTGACTAGATGAGCGGCGACGAGGAAGTGAACTCAGCTGTAAAGGGTGAATGGACTCAGGAGACACATTTTTGCAGAAAAGGATCAGGCCAGAGTTTGGATCCCAGAAGCCCACAATTTTCTCCAGTGGCCTTCATCAAGCTTTTAGTATTTTCCTCTGCTCTATTAGAAATGCAGTGCTAGTCACTGTTACGGTTTTCTTTCTCTAGCTAAGCTGCTCCCTGACCAGAAGCTTTCACACGTTGAGCAGCACTTGCCAGAGAGACAGGACTCTAAGCTTATCCCGTTGTATGTCCTGTCTCTCCTGTTGGTCCCTGGTGCCGCTTCATTTAACATCGAGCACACGTCCAGTGGAGGTGGAGAAAAGGAGAAGACCCCTAGAGAATGCCTTCAGAGGTTTTTGATTTCCCATAAGTTGTACTCATTTCCCTAAACTGGCATTCTTTTCATGACCGTGTGCTGAGAAAAAAAAAAGAAATCTGTTGGTTACAGATTTCTTGAAGATATGCAAAGCATAATGGAAGTTTATCTGAAAGTATGCGAAGTATAATGAAAAGAACAGGAGGTCAGAAGACATGTGCATTCAGTCCTGGTTACTTGCTGTTGTTCCTCTCTGTTCCCACACTTCCGCATCAGTAAAACAGAGATAATATTTTATATATTTTATGGGAATGTTGGAAGGATTAAAGGAGAGCTGAAATACGAAAGTGTTTTTAAATCCTAAAACGTTATATAAGTATCAGGCCTTCCTATTAATTAGTAGGCTGCCTGAGGCTCCAAAGTTATGCTGATTTTCTGTACATTTCTCTTCCTCAGCCATTCCTAGTATGTACTGGCCCGGCTGCAAAAGCAGCAGGATCTTCCAGCGGCCTTTGCCACAGCAGTGTGTAACTGTCAGCACTGTGACATCTGATGTTGCTGACTTTGGGCCAGTTAAGTTGGGCTGTACTGTGGGAGGCGGTGTGCCTCAGAGATACCCCTCTGAGGTGGTGCATGAAATGCCCTTGAGAACTCGACCCTGGGATGTCTTTGAGCCTCTCAAATGGGGCTATTACATTTCCTCTGTCTTCATGAAACAATGGTTTTTGTATTTTAGCAATTTATGTAACAGGGAGGAGAATGGCACTATCCACATGTCATTAGTCACTCATGTCTTAGACCCTAGATCAGGTGGGCTGCAGGCCTAGCTGTTATCTAGCTCTTCCTGAGGAAGGGTTTTCATAAGCCTGTGACATACCACCACATGATCTTTTTAGAAATGTAAGCAGGTTAGTTTCTCAAATGTTTTAAGTCCCTGCTGCTGCTACTGCTAAGTCGCTTCAGCCGTGTTCAACTCTGTGCGACCCCATAGACGGCAGCCCACGAGGCTCCCCCGTCCCTGGGATTCTCTAGGCAAGAACACTGGAGTGGGTTGCCATTTCCTTCTCTAATGCATGAAAGTGAAAAGTGAAAGTGAAGTCGCTCAGTCGTGTCCGACTCTTAGCGACCCCATGGACTGCAGCCTACCAGGCTCCTCCGTTCATGAGATTTTCCAGGCAAGAGTACTGGAGTGGGTTGCCATTGCCTTCTCCTTAAGTCCCTGAAATTTATTATTTTTAATTTTTAAAAAATGTGTGTATTTTTGGCCGTGCTGGGTCTTTGTTGCTGCGAGGGCTTTTCTCTAGTTGCGGCGAGCGGGGGCCGCTCTGCGGTTGCAGCGTGCAGGCGTCTCAGTGTAGTGGCTCCTCTTGTGGAGCACAGGCTCTCGGACGCACAGGCTTCGGTAGTTGCGCACGTGGGCTCAGTAGTCGCAGCTCCCAGGCTCTAGAGCACGGGCTCAGTAGCGGTGGCACACGGAACTTAGCTGCTGTGCGGCGTGTGGGATCTCCCCAGACCAGGGATCACACCCATGTCTCCTGCACTGGCAAGCAGATTCTTTACCACTGAGCCACCAGGGAAGCCCAAGCCCCTGAAATAGAAATCTGCTTTCTTTAGAGTTCACTTTGAGATCATTTTTTTCCTTCCTTTATCCATCTCTGTCTTTCTAGCCATCTGACACCCATTTAATCAGCAGGTATTTTTTAACACTGCCAGGAACTGTGATGGATCTTAAGTGTATATGACGGTGAACACAAACTCTCTGTCCTCTTGAGCCCTACAGCATACTGGGGAGGCTAGCATTAAACAAATAACCATCTAGATCAGTCTAGAATTACAGCCCTGTTAGGTACTTTAAGAGAAAAGTACAGGGTGCTCAGAGAGAAGGAGACGCCCCTGGAGTCTGCTTTTAAGTCATGAAGCCAGCTGGTTAAGTAGGTTTGGATATCAGAAAATATTTATTGAAAAGCTATAATGTTCTTGTCACAGCACTAGATTATTTAGGGGTTATGAAAGAAGCAATTAGACACAGATTTTTACCTTTGAATAATTTACAACTTCTGTAGTTCCTTTTGTAAAATTTTGTAGGGATTCCCTGGTGGCTCAGATGGTGAAAAAACAAGAGTCTACCTGCAATGTGGGAGACCCGAGTTGGAATCCTGAGTCAAGAAGATTCCCCTGGAGAAGGAAATGGTAACCCACTCCAGTATTTTTGCCTGGAAAATCCCATGGACAGAGGAGCCTGGGAGGCTATAGTCCATGGGGTTGCAAAGAGTCGGACGCAACTGAGGGACTTCACTTTCACTTTTTGTAGTCACACATAAACACCTTGAAAATAGTACTAAGACCATGTGAAAGTGTTAGTCGTTCAGTTGTGTCTGACTCTTTGTGACCCCATGGACTGTAACCCCCCAGGCTCCTCTGTCTATGGGATTCTCCAGGCAAGAATACTGGCGTGAGTAGCCATTTCGTTCTCCAGGGGATCTTCCTGACCCAAAGATCGAACCTGGGTCTCCTGCACTGCAGGCAGACTCTTTACCATCTGAGCCACCAGAGAAGACATTAAGACCATAGAAGGTGCTGGGTGGTGTGCTAAAACTTCAGAGAAAGGAGAGCTCTGTGGAGGTTAGAGTGTACTAGGAAGGTCTCCTGGAGAAGGTGGTGCTTAGCCGAAGTGTACAAGAAAAAGGATTTGTATTCGTGGTAAAGAGGGCAGAATCATATCTGTAATTCAAGAAGAAGGAATCATGAACACAAGTGGAAAAAGTAAAAGAAGCCTGTTAAAAGAGGGGACCCAAGGGTCCATAGAGGAAAGCTTAATTTACCTCTTTGATTTAAATTTTCTTTTAGTTAGAGTGATCTGTAATACAGTATCCAAATGAGAACACTTTTGAAAGTAAAAGGGACCCTGCCCTGGGTGAGTTGAGATACGTGGTCATCCTGTCGTAATGTGACTGGAATACAAGAGCTTATCCCAGAAAGCAGGACTGGAGAGTGGAGCACATGGTTATGGTCAGTCCATGTCTACCTTTGGGTTTGCCCATAGGTCACTTATTTGATTTAGTTTTTAGACATTGCTTGGTGCCATAGCCTGGATTGGGCCTTAGCTGTCTGAAAGGAAAGCGGTGAGGCTAGTTTGAAGACAGTACCAGCATGTAGAAAAATCATACTCTTGAGTGTGTGCCAGGGGAGACTCCACCCCCAGGGAAGCAACGTAAAATTATTAGGACAGTGCTGTGACTGGTGCAAATTTAGGAATTCTGAATATCTATGAATATGTGAAGAGGCGTGTTTTCTGCTGAAATTGTTGGAAGATAAGCAGAGTTTCCTGTTGGACTGTTGGAGAAGGACTCAGAAAGAGGGCTCAACATTGTAAACCTGTCTGGGAGAAAGGCCGCCCAGATGCCCACGCGTGCTCTTCGAAGAAGACTTCTTTGCTTTATCAGAGGACTGGAGAGGCCAGACCACATTAGATCTTCTTATGTCTAGAAGATCTAGACATAATATCTTTATTTAATTTTTTAATTTTGCTTGGAGCATAATGGCTTTACAGCTGTGACGGTTTTCGCCATATAGCAGTATATGAATTAGTCATGGGCATACATGTGTCCCTCCATCAGGCACAAGATCTTGATAACCATTTTCTAGTCTCCTCCCACGCATGACTGGTACCAGAGCTGCAACTTCCTCTCCCTAAGTTTGGTGTGTCTGTGTCTGGCTAATATTATTAGCGTTTATCAAACTTCCAAGATACGGGGGCTAAACTCGTTGACATATCACTTTTTAAACCAGACGCATTTGTCACCCTTTGGACATCTCATATTACATACTTTCTAAAATGAGCAGATTTTTTTGTTTTTTTCCGTTCTTTGAAGCCTGATATAATAGCTACTTGTATAAAATAGTTGGACAAGTGGGTGGATGTAATGGTTACTCTGAGATTCCCCAGAGAGGAGTGAAGGGAGACTGTTGCAATAACTCAGCTGGATGGTGGGTTCCTTTCTAAGGGTGGTGAGAGTGTTTGGCTGAGAGAGTCTGGTGGGGAATGCCTCTCCAGGATGTTGGAGTTGGCCTGCTGAGCAGCAGAGCCTGTTTGTAGCTTTAGAAACAAGTTGGGGGGCCCGGCCACTGCTTTGCAGCCACTTTACACCCACTTTTTCCACCTTCATTGTAGGTCCCTTCTGTTTTGCTGTCTTTGCCTTCACCTTTGATTTTTGGATTGTGATATTTTATTCTTCCCCATTTTGGAACCTATTGGCCTCATCCAACTGAACTTTAGGCTTGCCTGACAAGGGATGTGAGATAATTTGGGGACACTTAGTAGGGCAGGCAGAGAAGACAATGGGAAGCCACTCCAGTACTCTTGCCTAGAAAATCCCATGGATGGAGGAGCCTGGTAGGCTGCAGTCCATGGGGTCGCTACAAGTCGGACGTGACTGAGCGAATTCACTTTCACTTTTCTCTTTCACACAATGGAGAAGGCAATGGCAACCCACTCCAGAGTTCTTGCCTGGAGAATCCCAGGGACGGGGGATCCTGGTGGGCTGCCGTCTATGGGGTCGCACAGAGTCAGACACGACTGAAGCGACTTAGCAGCAGCAGTAGGGCAGGATTTCAAAGCCCTGCCCAATGTATCATTACAGGTAGATGCACGCGAAGAGTTGAACATAACATCTTCAGCTGGTGTGGTAG
Organism: Bubalus kerabau; assembly: GCF_029407905.1. Classification (NCBI taxonomy): domain Eukaryota; kingdom Metazoa; phylum Chordata; class Mammalia; order Artiodactyla; family Bovidae; genus Bubalus; species Bubalus kerabau. Next base: position 22,028,181 of record NC_073638.1, on the reverse strand, counting down.
GGGAGGGGCCTTTACACTCATCAGCGGATTTCTGTAGGGCCAGGTGGGGGTTGTGGTGATAGCCCCTGATGCTTGTGTTCTTTCAGTGTCCAGCACAGGACCCTTGTGGAGGTTTTCAGCTGAGACTATTACTTTCCTTTTAGCATCCAGGAAGTGAATCCAGCAGCTGTGAGGCCATGGTGCTGAATCCAGTTTGGTTCTGTGTCATTGTCTCGTAGATAGCAGGCATCATGTCCCAACTCTAACCCCAGCATAAGCAGAACTGTTTGTTTCCAAAAGATAAGAAGACCATTGGAAAATCACTGTAAAGTGAAAACTAATTGTAAACTCTTGTCCCAGTTATTGCTGCATCCCAAACTTAATGGTATTAAAAGGCAGCAGTAATTTGTTATTGTTTTATCTCATGGTTCTGGGAACTCACTGGGCTCAGTGGGCCATTCCAAGCTCCACGGTTCTTATGCATTGGCCATCAGATGGTGGTTGGCACTGGGGCATTTCAGAGGCTTTGCGTGTGTGTGTGCTTATTAAGTTGCTTCAGTCGTGTCCAACTCTGTGTGACCCTATGGACTGCAGCCTGCCAGGCTACTCTGTTCATGGGATTCTTCAGGCAAGAATACTGGAGTGGGTTGTCATGCCCTCCTCCAGGGGATCTTCCCAACCCAGGGATCAAACTTGTGTCTCTTAAGTCTCCTACATTGGCAGGCGGGTTCTTTACCACTGGCAGCACCTGGGAAGCCCCTTAAGGGCTTTCCTACACATCTAACAGGGAATGCTGGCTACTGGTTAGCTCTCAGCTGGGACTCTTGGCTGAAACACCTAACGTGGCTTCTCCATGTGGCCTGTGCTTCCTCATAGCATGGTGGCTGGCTTCCAGGAGCTAGAATCTCAAGAGCGGTGTAGCTTTTTATGACCTAGCCTTGGAATTCACACAGCATCACTCCCACCTCATTCTTTTCATTGAAAGCAAGCCAGTCTAATAGCCCATGGTCAAGGGGAGAGGAATTAGATTTCCCCTGTTGATGGGAAGATTGTCAAAGAATTTATGGACATGTTTTTAAAACATCACTGCTCTTTTGATGCTATTCTTCATCCAAATTAGACACTTTTTGGGGGAAAAAAAAAACAACACCTTTTTTGAAGGCGATTTCTTGCAGAAGAGACATATGGCGCCCAAAATAGTCCAGCAGGCTGTTCCCATCTGCAGCTTCTTGCTACCCAGGTGGAAAGGGAGACTTCGCCCCCTGGCAGAGTTTGGCTCCAGGCCAGCAGTTGGACATGCTTCACATGGTGTTCAGATCCTTTCAGTGGAATTGGTTCTCCCTCCTAACCCATGATTGAAGTGCTCTTGTCTGTTCCCCGCACGTCAGTCACAGCATTGCCTTCAGCTCCTTTGTCTTTGCCAAGAATACTGAGAAACTGTAAGGGGAAAGCCGTCAGAGTTTTTGTACTTTTGTAATTCCTTAACTCCTCATTGTTCTCTTATGCTTTCTCTTTTTTTACCAGTCTGGGGCTGTCCCTATTTCCTTCTCCCCAGATGGTTTCCTTAGACCCTTCGCCTGGCATCACTACTACCTCAGGCTAGATTTGGCTTCAGAACACACTCGGTTTTGCCCATTGTATTCTTGACTGCTTAATCATTGTCTACGGACACTTGCAGGAGAATAAACCCTTTTCTTTTTTTCCCCGAAGCTCAGAGGGTCTACTTTGCCTTGTTGTGAAGTTAGTTCTCTGGAGTCAGACTGTCTGAGCCTCAGGTCCATGATGCAAGAGCCTCTCAGGCTTGAAGCATGCATATATACAGTGTGTTAGAACCGCACCGCTTTCTGATAGCTTAGGCCAGGCAACTGGCATCATCAGAGACATGTATTCTCAGTTTCTTGAGAGTTAGAACATCTCTTGTTGACCCTCACAACTCCTAGCACATATTAGGGTCTTAGAAAATATATATCAATTATCTGACGTTGCATAAAGGGAAAAGATGAAATAAATTTCTTCAGAAGCTTCTCACGCCCTTGTGTGTGCTTGTGTGCTTAGTCACTCAGTCGTGTCCGACTCTTGCGACCCATGGACTGTACCCTGCCAGGCTCCTCTGTCCATGGGATTCTCCAGGCAAGAATACTGGAGTGGGTTGCCAGTTCCTTCTCCATCTCATGCCCTTATTTGGTAAAATAAAGATCGCTAAGTAGCTGATTGGCTTCTATTTCCTGTCTGCTGGAGTGCTCCTCCTTAAGACCCACGCTCCACCCCTTAAGAAAATCCACAGACTGTGTGCAGAGAGGAGCCCACACGAAGGAGTCCTGAGGCCTGTAGCATTAGCTGAGCTCGCAGCCCACAGCTGGCCATAAGTGTTCCAGCCAAAGCCCGGTGAAACAGAAAGCCCATCAGTCAGCCACAGATTTGAGAGAAATAATAGATGGCTTTTTTTTTTTTTTTAAGCTGGGAAAAAAAAAAAGATTGTTGAGTTATTTCAGAGTATACTCATTATTTCTTCTCTGTAAAACTTGCCAGAACCGTCAGCCGGCTGTGGCCTCCAGTGCCACTTACTGTTTGTGACAGAGAAGTAGCTCAGACAAGGGTCCAGAGAGTAGGGGCAGACCCGTTCCTGAACACCGTTCAGTGTCTTCTCCACAGTGGATGGAGCACGTGGTACCTTAACATCTCAGGAGCTATCAGATGGGAAAGGGCCGCTCACGAGCTTTTCTCCAGCAAACTTAATGGGACTGAAGGTCAGAAAACGACCACTTGCTTAATACCAATTCTTTCTCAATCCCCTCATTGCTGAATATTGGTGAAAGGTGACTGGTCAAGAGGTTATACTGTCCAGAGGTCATACTGATTGGCCAAGGCCGCACGTCAGTGAGATGATCCACCCCATACACATGTCTCTCAGTGACGTGATCCCCGTTTGTGCCTCAGCAAATTTCCAAGTCGTTACACAGTGTGGATTTGGAGGTCGCTGCTGAAGAGCCGAAACCGTGATGTGTTCATTGAATGTTCAGGGTCTGTGGACATGCCCTCTGAAAACAGGGTCATTCTGGCCACATGGGTAATGACGATTTAGCAGATTTTGTGTAAACTGAAACCCGGAGAGGTTTCTTGACCTTTTGCATGAATATTCTCTTTGCTAGGTAAGAAATGGCAGGACTCAAGTAGTTCTGTGTTTCTGGGGTACAAAATGAGAGGCTGGAGGGGGTAACAAATGAGGCCATAAAGGAAGTAGGAACCAGAAGATGATATAGAACGTCATATCATAATGGATTTGAGCGCTTTTCTCCTCTTTATCAGAGTCTTGCACATTCTCCATGGTCTTGTCTCTTGTCTCTCCTCTTCCTGTTCCTTCAGTCACTGTCGGTTCCCCCAGCTATTATTTTACTGACATTTAGGCTGTGTTGTACAGTTTGTGTCCTACAGGTATTTCTCATCTAGTTTATACCATATTTTGTTTTATAAACCCTGGATATGTGAAGCCTCCTTTCCACCCAAAAAGAGATTAAAACTTTTTAGGAAAGAAAAGAATGCCCTCTTTGTTGATATGGACGCCCTCCACATCTCCCTTGGGCGCTAACATCCCACCACAGCTTCCCATTCCCCATGTGCGCTCCAAAGACTCCCACTTTGCTCCACCCTGCCCAGTGGCTTTAGGACTGAATTGTTTGGGAAGAGATGAGGAAGAGCTTCACATTATTTTTTTTCTTTATATATATATATATATATATATATATATATATATTTTTTTTTTTTTTTTTTATTGACGTATAGTTGACTTAACAGTGTTTCAGGTGCACAGCAAGGTGATTCAGTTACACAGATACACGTATATTATTCTTGAAATTATTTTCCATTATAGTTTATTACAAGATAGTAACTGTAGTTCCCTGTGCGATACAGTTAACCTTTGTTGCTTGTTGCTTATCTATTTTTTTAAAAGTAGAAGTCTTGCATTCTATTCATTACTAAGTCAAGCCAGTGGAATCAAAATGTCATAAATTTTTTAATTAGGCAAAAATTCATAGGTTTTCTAAAATATATATTACACATTCTCTCTCTCTCTCTCTATATATATATATATATGTATACAAAATCTTTTCTACAACACTCGGTAAAGGCTTGAGAAAGAACATCAAAAAAGAAAAGGAGAGATGGAGAAATTGGAAAATATAAACTAAATAAAATGAGAGCACTGACTATGAAATGGAAAAAGTGAAACAAACTAGATAAAAGTGAAAGATCATCAGATAGTCCAGTTGCGTTTAAACATGGCTGCTCATTAGAAACATATCTGGAGCTTTGGAGGAAAAAGGCAATACCTGGGCATTTGTATTTTTCAAAAAACTCCAAGATAATTCTGATACACATCTGGATTTTGAAAAGTGATTACAGGTTTTCTATTAAATGGTAGTTTTGGTAATATAGAATTCTATTATTTTTCTGTTGACCAATCATGATGCAGTGGTATTGAGAAATACTTACATAATCACAATAGTAAAGGATGTTTATCAGTTTTTTCACAATCAATAGCCAGAGAAAAAATGAATTATATTTACAAACCATAATGGGAATGTAATTAACCTAACAATATAGAATAATTACATACAATTTGGGAGAGGGGGTCAAGCAGAGTGATATGGTAAGTGAAAGTGCATACATGCACACATTTTCAAATGCCCAGCCAGTCTATGTCTTTTGGTTGGGGCATTTAATCCATTTACATTTAAGGTAATTATCGATATATATGATCCTTTTATCACTTTCTTATTTGTTTTGGGTTTATTTTCTGTAGGTCTTTTCCTTCTCGTTTCCTGCCTTAAGAAGTTCCTTTAGCATTTGTGGTAAAGCTGGTTTGGTGGTGCTGAATTCTCTTAACTTTTAATTGCTGGAAAGCTTTTGATTTCTCCATCAAATCTGAAGGACAGTCCTTCTAGGTAGAGTATTCTTGGTTGTAGGTTCTTCCCTTTTACCACTTTAAATATATCATGCCATTCCCTTCTGGCTTGTAGAGTTTCTATTGAGAAATCAGCTGATAGCCTGATGGGAGTTCCCTTGTATGCTATTTGTCATTTTTCCCTTGTTGCTTTTAATATTTTATCTCTGTCTTTAATTTTTGTCAGTTTGATTACTGTGTGTCTCGGTGTGTTCCTCCTTGGGTTTATCCTTCCTGGGACTCTGTGCTTCTTGGACTTGACTATTTCCTTTCCCCTGTTCAGGAAGTTGTTCAGCTATTACCTCTGCAAATATTTTCTCAGGTCCTTTCTCTCTCTCTTTTCTTTCTGGGACCCCTATAATGCAAATGTTGGGTGTGTTTAATGTTGTCCCAGAGGTCTCTTAGACTGTCTTCATTTCTTTTCATTCTTTTTTCTATATTCTGTTCTGTGGCAATGATTTCCACCATTCTGTCCTCCAGGTCATTTATCCGTCCTTCTGCCTCAGTTATTCTGCTATTGATTCTTTCTAGTGTATTATTCATCTCTGTTTGTTTGTTCTTTAGTTCTTCCAGGTCTTTGGTAAACATTTCTTGCATCTTCTCAATCTTCGCCTCCACTCTTTTCCCAAGATCCTAGATCATCTTCAGTATCATTATTCTAAATTCTTTTTCTGGAAAGTTGCCTATCTCCACTTCATTTAGTTGTTTTTCTGGGATTTTATCTTGTACCTTCATCTGGGACATAACTTTCTGCTTTTTCACTGTGATTATTGTTGTTGTTCAAGCACTCAGTCATGTCCGACTCTTTGCGACCCCATAGACTACAGCATGCCAGGCTTCCCTGTCTTTCACCATGTCTTGAAGCTTGCTCAAACTCATGTCCATCGAGTCGGTGATGCCATCCAACCATCTCATCCTCTGTCATCCCCTTCTCCTTCTGCCTTCAATCTTTCCCAGCATCAGAGTCTTTTCTAATGAGTCAGTCCTTCACATCAGGTGGCCAAAGTATTGGAGCTTCATTGTGATTAACTTTCTGTAATATGATTTTTGTTTTAGCTGCTGTGAGACTGTGCTTCTTGCTTCTTCTGTCTGCCCTCTGATGGCTGAGGCTGAGAGGCTTGTGTTTTCTTCTTGATGGGAGAGACTGGCAATGGGAAAAACTGGATCTTGCTTTGGTGGGCAGGGCCTTGCTCAGTGAAGCTCTAATCTATTTATCTTCTGATGGCTGGGGTTGCACTCCCTCCCTGGTAGTTGTTTGGCACGAGGCAACCCAGCCCTGGGGTCTACGGGCTCTATGGTCGGGTTAATGGCAACCTCCAAAAGGGCTAACGCCTAGGGGGACCTTCTAGGATTGCTTTGCCAGTGCCCCTGTGCCTGTGGCGAGCCCCTGCCAATCCATGCCTCCACAGGATGCCCTCCAACACTAGTAGGTAGTTTTGTTCAGTCTCCTGTGGGGTCAGTGCTCCTTTCCTCTGGGACTTGGTGTAGGCAAGGTTTTATTTGTGCCCTGCAAGCCTGGAGTCTGATTTCCCCAGTCCTGTGGAAGTCCTATAATCAAGGCCCGCTGGCCTTCAAGTTCAGATTCCCTGGGGATTCCCAGTCCCCTTGTCAGATCCTCAGGCTGGGAAGACTGACATGGGATTCAGAACCTTCACAAAGTGGGAGAACTCCTTTGGTATTTATTGCTCTCCAATTTGTGGGTCACCCACCCAGCAGGTATGGGATTTGGTTTTATTGTGATTGTGCCCCTCCTGCCATCTCTCTGCAGCTTCTTTGTCTTTCGTAGTGGGATGTCTTTTTTCATTGGGTTCCAGCATCCTCCTGTCAATGGTTGTTCAACAGCTAGTTGTGATTTTGATGCTCTCTCAGGAGATGAACACATGTCCTTCTCCTTGGCCAACTTGAACCAGAAGCCTACTGAGCCTATTCTAAAAGCTGCAGTACAGCAGTTGGTCAGAGTAAGTTCTATCTTCAAGGGCCTGGCATTACAGGGGAACATTAAGATATATGTTTCTCTACTTTGGAAAATAGATAAGTGTTACCTCTGTCTTTCCAGTAGTCATGTATGGATGTGAGAGTTGGACTGTGAAGAAATCTGAGCTCCGAAGAATTGATGCTTTTGAACTGTGGTGTTGGAGAAGACTCTTGAGAGTCCCTTGCTTGGACTGCAAGGAGATCCAACCAGTCCATTCTAAAGGAGATCAGTCCTGAGTGTTCTTTGGAAGGAGCTGAAACTCCAGTACTTTGGCCACCTCATGCGAAGAGTTGACTCATTGGAAAAGACTCTGATGCTGGGAGGGATTGGGGGCAGGAGGAGAAGGGGACGACAGAGGATGAGATGGCTGGATGGCATCACCGACTCAATGGATGTGAGTTTGAGCGAACTCTGGGAGTTGGTGATGGACAGGGAGGCCTGGCATGCTGTGATTCATGGGGTCGCAAAGAGTCGGACACCGCTGAGCAACTGAACTGAACTGAACCTCTGTCTTATCATGAGGGTAATGTCTCTCACCACATTTTCTATTAAAGAATATTAAAGATCAGCCACATTTTTGCTGCATTATCAGCCTTCTGAGCAGTTCTTAAACTGCTTGATATGAGACTCAGAACTGACCATGGCTAAGAGTAAGTCTTGAGGGAATTGTGAGATTCTCTTCAGAACTAAAGACTTCTCTGAAAGGCCAGCTCTGTTCTGAGGGTTGTGGAAGTCTGTCACTGAACTAAGTGCAGGAGAACAAGAGACAGAGACAAAAACAAAAAGAGAAGGAATTAGCTTTGAAAAAGGAAGAGAACTGGCAGGGAGCCCAGGCTGCAGGTTCACAGGAATAAGCAATGTCTGGTTGGACGGGTGGATGAATGGATGGAGAGACAGACAAAAATCATGGAGACAGCCTGAGTACTTAAGATGTTTTCTCTTTAAAATTAAAAGTTGACCCAGCATTTGCGTCGGGCCTGCTGCACTGGTGACGTCAGGGACTGGCAGGCAGACTCCACGGACGTCAGCAAGAGCAGATTAAAATCGCCACAGCGGAGTGCCCCCCAGCCCTGATAAATAGGGCTGATAGTTGAATTAGAAAACATTCTGAGCTGTCGGCTAATTATGCCATCCAGGCGGTCGTTTTGTCCATGTCTGTTTCATCCTTGAATTGCTTGAGTGACTTCCTCACTGGGAGGGGAAGTGCTTCAGCGTCCCTTTAGCGCCTTCCTAATTTATGCTGCCTGTGCTTTCTAGGGCAGTGCTTTGGCATTTCACATTATTACAGACACTGTTACATGAGTTTTGATCAGGATTAGTCTGGTTCTAACTTGTGATTCAGTCCGATCTTTGTTTCCATGAGTATGAATGTGTGCGTATGCACGTTATTCCAATGCTCAACTGCTCTCTTCTTTCACAGAGACAAATAACCAATTTGTTCTTCCAGCAACTGTATAATGATTTGAACAGCCCCAGTTGTGCTTGATTTAGTAAAGCTACAGATGAGAAAGAAATTAATCTAGAAGAGCAGCCATAGTATTAGAAGTGAAGAATTCAAGCCAACTTGCTCTTTTGGTTAAAAAGAAAAAACAAAAACACAGACTCTTCCCATCCCAGCACAGAAGTATTTGTGTTGATTGTTTACTCATTTCATCCACTGGAAGAAAGTAGTGGCTTTACATGTTAAAGACAATTAAAAATCATAAGCAAAATCTGCAGGAGAAAGGAAGATTCATCTTCTAACAAGGATTTTTCCAGTACCAGATTTGGATGATAAATTTTTCTTAACTTTTCCTTATATTTAGTTCTCACCTTTAATATAGCTTTGTGTTCAGGTCTAACTAGAAATGCCTCCATGCTTCCTGAACACATTTTCTAGAATCTGATGCCAAATTTTTTATGTTTGCACACAGAGGAAGCTTGAGAGAATCCCAGTTCTTCTTGGGTCTCTTGATGTATCTGAGTCAGATACATGTTTGTCCCTAGCAAGATGGTTATTCCGAACCACACATTCCATAGGACTTTGAAATCATCATTGAGAGTAGGAAAGAACTTGTAATTTTGAGAAACTTGAAAGGAGGCTTGTGTGGGGAGAGTGTAGTGGGCAAGGAAGAAAATGGTACAAAGTGAAGAGAGACAGGTTAGCGAGGGCTAGATCTCCTACAGCTTTGTAGATCATTACAGAGTCTGGATGTTATTCAAGCCATTTTCCAATTGTTGCTGAGTAGACAAAGAATTTAATCTGAGATGCCTATAGATTTGGTTATGGATGGGCAAGGTTTTTTTTTTTTTTTTTCTTAGTATACCTTGAAATGTTGACTGGGTCAAATAAAATAATGTATAATAAATGCTTCTTCCATACTTATGCAACCCACAGTGTTTTTTTATCCTCTCTTCTGAATATGTGTATTATCACTTTGAACTTCTATATTAGCTATTTAGTATTTAGTGTGTGCTATATTATAGTTGGGCTTCCCTGATGGCTCAGATGGTAAAGAATCTGCCTGCAACGCAGGAGACTCAGGTTCAATCCGTGGGTTAGGAAGATCCCTGGAGAAGAGAATGGCCACCCACTCCAATATTCTTGCCTGGAGGATTCCATGGACAGAGAAGCCTGGCAGGGTCGCAAAGAGTCAGACACGACTGATCAACTAACACAGAGACATATTATATATCACTCATAATCTCTTTCTTCCAACTGTAGATTATTAGCTCTTTGAGAACAGAGGCTTTTGTGTCTTCAGGGCCAGCACACAAAGCCGTACACGTAGCAGGCACATAGGGTTTTGTGTTTGTTCATTTTAAGGATTTGAGGTTTCCTCTCTTTAAAACATTGTCTCAGTTCAGTTCAGTTCAGTCACTCAGTCGTGTCCGACTCTTTGTAACCCCCATGGACTGCAGCATGCCAGGCTTCCCTGTGCTTCACCATCTCTCTGAAGTTGCTCAAACTCATGTCCATTGAGTCAGTGATGCCATCCAACCATCTCATCCTCTGTCGTCCCTTTCTCCTGCCTTCAATCTTTCCCAGCATCAGGGTCTTTTCTAATGAGTCACCTCTACGTATCAGGTGGCCAAAGTATTGGAGTTTCAGCTTCAGCATCCATGCTTCCAATGAATATTCAGGATTGATTTCCTTTAGAATTGACTGGTTTGATCTCCTTGCAGTCCAAGGGACTCTCAAAGAGTCTTCTCCAACACCACAGTTCAAAAGCATCAATTCTTCAGCGTTCAGCCTTCTTTATGGTCCAACTCTCACATCCATACATGACTACTGGAAAAGCCATAGCTTTGACTATATGGACCTTTGTCAGCAAAGTAATGTCTCTTTTTTAATATGCTGTCTAGTTTGTCATAGCTTTAAAAATTATTACAAGTAAAATATCTCTTTTGCTTGTGTTTGAATTTTTCTATTGTAACAAATGGTAAAGTAGGTTGTTTTAAAAAAAGCATTATGGTGCAAAGTACAAAATGAAAATCATGTGCTATGTCATAAAGACAGCATAATTTCTGTTTTATTGGTATTGTTAAAACTGCCTCTCCAAGTGCTTCTTGCAGGTTTCCACTTTTACTGGCAGTATCGGGTTCCTCCTTCTCCCCAGGGTTTGATACTGTCAGACTTCTCAGCTATTGCAAACCTGATATTGAAAAATTATATCTAGATTTATGTTTCCCTGATTACTAGTAAAATTGAACATCATTTCATATGGTTATTGCAGTCCCATAAGCAAGAATACTGGAGTGGGTTTGCCATTCCCTCCTGTAGGGGATCTTCCTGACCCAGGGATAGAACCTGTGTGTCTTGTGTCTCCTGCATGGGCAGGTGGATTCTTTAACGCTGCGCCACCCAGGAAGCCCCAGTACATGTTACTTGCTCAGTCGTGTCCAACTCTGCGACCCCATGGACTGTAGCCCACCAGGCTCCCCTGTCCATGGATTTCTCCAGGCAGGAATACTGGAATGGGTTACCATTCCCTTCTCCAGGGGATCTTCTTGACCCAGGGATCAAACCTGGGTCTCCTGCATTGCAGGCAGATTCTTTACCATCTGAGCCACCAGGGAAGCCCAGCCCATATATATATAATTTATATAGTCTAGATACCCTTCCTCTGTTATGTATATGGTAAATATTTTGTCCCAGTCTCCGTTATTCTTTTACCTTTGTTTCAGCTTGCCTTTTGCATTCAGCAGTAATGCATAGTGACCCTTCTTCTGTTTTAGGGAGGTCAGTGTTTTTGATGATAACATGTCCCATGAATCACCCTGGATGGTTTCCTGAAATGATCTCTTTTAGAATTCCTTGTGATGACCAAGGAGTTAGCATAGAAATAGTCATCACCACATACTGTCTTGTCTTCACCATGTACTGTCTTGGTCTGTAAAAGGGCCTATAACCCCTTTTGTTTTCATATTTTTTAATTATTTTATAAATAACATAAAAGTAATAACGAAAGGATAGTTTTTAAAAACATCATTTGAAATTTTTGTAAGAATTTGAATGTAGCAACCCCAATCTTTATTCCATGTTTTCCTGCTTTTGAATATATATACCTGAAATAGGCTTCTCTGGTGGCTCAGAAAAAAAGGGTAAAAAATCTGCCTGCAATGCAGGAGACCCAGGTTCCATCCCTGGGTCAGGAAGATCCCCTGGAGAAGGGAATGGCAACCCACTCCAGTACTCTTGCCTGGAAAATTTCATGGACAGAGGAGACTGGCGGGCTACAGTCCGTGGGGTCGCTAGGAGTCAGACGTGACTGAGCACACTCACATGTGCACGTGCACGCACGTGCACACACACACACACACACACACACACACACATACATGCTATCGTCATTAGAGTCTCGAGTGCCGCTGTCTCCGCATTCATCTTCTGATTTGTCTAATTGTGAAGTGTCTTCCTCTGTTGATTTTCTTCTCATTGGCATTATGGACAGAAAATTTTTAAATTCTGAACTCTCAGCTGTGCTCAATTAAAGCTAAGTGCAGGCTGCAAAGATAGTGTCACAAATCTTTTGTACCTTATTGAAAGATGATGCATACTTTGAACAATGCAGTGAAAAAAATGGAAGGATAATGTAATTATATCATTTTTGCATAATCCTTTTTGAGGATGTCATCATTCTTTTTCTTATCATTTGTCTGTCTGTGTTTTTTTTTTAAGCATAGTTGTAAATAATCCAAGATGTAGAGGGAAAAAAGACCACTAAGATTCTTTAATATAGTTTAAATTTATAAAAGGTTGTAATGGACCCGTATGGTAGTTACATGATAGAATGAGTTTTATTCTATTTTTGAAAATAAGTATAATTTTCCTTTCTTCTTTGGAAGACTCCAAGAAGAATAAAATTACAAAATAATGATCTTTCCAAGTAGCAAGGAATCATTCCAAAAAGAAAGTAAAAAAAGTAAAATTGGGCCCAGTGGACCTAATGTTAGACCAAGGGATGAGTTGACTGGAGACATGTTCTGACTGCATTAGTGAAGCTTTTAGCATGGAGTCACCTGGAATGGAAATGATGCTTCATGCAGTTTAGCCTTTCTTCACTACACTGAAGCCTGCGGGACTTTGTTCCAGCTTACAGCTTTCTGTCCTGACCTTCCCCTTATCTATGCAGCGTGGACAGAAAGAAGAAAAATTAACGTCTTTTTGACTGAGGTAGGTGCTTCCTCCTCCTGTTCGTTTCTTTGCAGAGGCCCTGCTTTATCTCGTGTGTCTCTCTGCTAAGCCTCTTTTCTCTATCAAAGCCCTTGAGCTGTTAGCTGTTGAAGTGAAGTGAATCTCTGCCGAGCACAGCGCACGGCCAGCATCCCAGTTGGGAAGGATCTCTAGGAGGTGTGCATGCCAAGCACGGTGCCATTGTGTGCAGGCATCGCGGGTGCCTGCCAAACTCAGAAGTAGGCTGCCAGTACAAATGCCACGTTGACATGACATTTACAAGTTGAGAGTCTGGAAAAGGACTGGCAGTGGAGCACCCTTCAGCTACCTCATTTAGGTTGGCAGTTTCTGGGCCAACTTTTGGTTTTTTGACTCAGAAATCGTAGTCAAGAAGTAATACCGCATATAGAATTTAAAACTATCACTGCCACTTTTTCTAGGAAATGATGAATCTTGTTAGCCTGTCTCCTGGGATGCAGGATAAACCAGAGTGGTAGGAGTGTAGAGTCTGGAATCAAATCTGAACCTGAATGAGGGCTTTATCACTTACTGTGTGACCCTGCTCAAGCTACTTAATCTATGTGTCTCACTTTCCCATCTATAAAATAGAAGTAATATCACTTTCCACATAGGTTTGTTGGATGGATTAAATAGTATCTGAAAAAGTGTAAGCACTTTCCCCAGGGCTTGTTCAATGCTGCTGCTGCTGCTGCTAAGTCATGTCAGTCGTGTCCGACTCTGTGTGACCCCATAGATGGCAGCCCACCAGGCTCCCCCATCCCTGGGATTCTCCAGGCAAGAACACTGGAGTGGGTTGCCATTTCCTTCTCCAATGCATGAAAGTGAAAAGTGAAAGTGAAGTTGCTCAGTCGTGTCTGACTCTTCCCGACCCCATGGACTGCAGCCTACCAGGCTCCTCTATCCATGGGATTTTCCAGGCAAGAGTACTGGAGTGGGGTGCCATTGCTTTCTCTGTGTTCAATGCTAGGTATTCAATAAATGTGAGATATTTTTCATATTCTTTAGAAATTAGTGAGCTATTCAGGGTTTTAGCTGTTCCTATCTATATTTCAGTATAAAGAGAAAAGACTGGACTCTGTCTTTGACTTGAGAATCGCCAGAACAGTATGCACAGGAAGCCAAGGACATAGTTTTTTCTTCACCTCTCTAGGAAAACTTAGAGCTGGAGTCAGGATCATTTGAGCATTTAGCATCTCTGCAGTCTCTGGGGTACACAAACTCTTGAGGTGTTAAGAATATATTTCCGTAATAACATTTCTTTGATTGAATTAGAACTTTTCAATGGCAAATTCTAACGCAGACCTAGAGCTATTCTGAAGGATATCCTGTGGCTTATTAGCAAGACTACCAAGACTGTCATTTGGGTTCAGGCAAGAAGGTACTTGGTCTTTTTTTCTTTTGGCTGTGCTGGGTCTTCATTGTGGCACATGGGCTTAGCTACTCCTAGACATGTGGGACTTTAGTTCCCTGAGCAGGGCTCGAACCCACGTCCCCTGCAATAGAAGGTGGGTTCTTCACCACTGGACCACCAGGGAAGTCCCAGTACTTGGTTTTGATTAAGTCTTTTATCAAGATCTAATAGCTAAGTACGGCTTATATAAAATATAATCCTCACCACAGCATTTTATTCATTTCCTTTAATCAGTACCACGAGTAAATTCTCTCAAATGCTAAGATTCTGTCTTTTTTCTCTCTTGTCTTTCAGGTCTTCAAGGTTGTTGCGGGCATTCTATGTTCCCTTCCTGTCAGATCAGTATACAGTGTATGCAAACTATACCATCCTCAAACCCCGGAAAGCAAAGCAAACCAGGAAGAGAAGTGGAGGTTAGCATCATGCCTGTGGTCCCAGAGGACTCCCATCCTGTTCACTGGGGATCCCACTGACAGGACACCCTCCAAGCCAGCGCTTGTACCGTGTGTAATAAAGGCCGTGTGACACGAATGCTGGAGTCTGGGTGCTTTGGGCCGGTCAGTCAGTCACGCTCACTCCTTGCCTGTGTCTGCTCTGCATGTGCGCCTTGTACAGCCAGATGCAGACAGGCCCTGCAGTCCGGGTAGTATGCTGCTCCACATCTCACTGTTTCTCTTCTGTTCGATTATTTACTAGACCGGAGAAGAGCAGAACCAACTTCCAGGAAGAGCTGAAAATCCTGGGATGGGATGGCAGTGTTGAGCTGTTCTCCACACTCTGGCCTGGTGTCTGAGGACTGGCCTCCCTGGGGCCGGGTGGGCTTCTCCACCCAAGCTCCCTGGGAGCTCCTAGCAGAACTTCTCATTCAAATCCTAGTGCTGAAAATGAGCACAGCCTAGTTGCCAACCTACATGTCCTTTCACCTCCAGCAAGACTAAGCTTTTCTAAAGCACTTCACAGGACTAGAACCTTGTCCTGGAGATATCTCAGGAAAAAGGCAACCATTTGAGGAACTGTGGCTTAATTTCTTTATATAGGATGCCTCTTATTTTCATTTAAATCTGTTACAACAAGCTATAACTATGAGAGTTTGGTGTTTGTTTTTGTTTTTTTCAGTTTTAGCATGCTTTCTTGAATTCAAGATTTCCCTCTGTCAAGGTATCAACAGACCAGACTATAACTGTATAGGACATAGGTGGAGAAGATTAATTCTATCAGTTGGTGGATTTGAACGACATCACATTTTAAAGTAATTTATTCTGAGACCATTTCTGAGAAAATTAAGACTCTCCCTTTTTTAAACAACCCTAGTGAAAAAGACCAGTGTATATTTATGGCATCTATTTTTGAGTCTCTCTATTGCAAAGCACATCCTGCATGGGAAACCTCTAGTCAAATAGGCAATGATAAGGACTTAAATAGAACATAAGTATATATTTCACTTTGCCTTCACACACAGTATTTCATAGTTTACAAAGCACTTTCACATTATCTTATTCAATCCACACAGTCATGACGTGAGGGAGACAAGGCAAGAGGTTTTATCCCCATTTTACAGATGAAGAAAGTAAGACTAGAGGGCAGGGAGCAGAGGAAGGTGAGGTGACTTGCCCGAGGCCACACAGCCAATAATAGCGTTCGCACCACAACCTGGGTTGCTTAACTTCTCATCTAGCGCTCATCCCTACTCCACTTGACTACGAAAACATGACTGGAAGGAATGATGAGGTTGGCCAGAGACCTGATTGATAACATCACTTTCTATTTTTAAGGAAGAATTTTATCTGGGCTTCTCAGTTCTGTGGAGCCTCCGGTCTGCCTGTGGGTCTGACCATCAGCAGCACTCCAGCACGCAGCTTGGCCTGCGGCAGGAGAGCAGTGCTCATGTTTGGAAGTCCAGCTTCTGTGCAGCCACACAGGATCCAATATCAGTTCCATTTCCATCCCTATAGTCAGGCTGGGATCACATTATAGTGCCTTATTTCCCTAAGGGTAATTATGTTTAGTATCTGCAGATAAGATGCATTAATTTTTCAGAGTTTCCATCTTTCATTTTTCAAAGAGAAGAGATTTTCAATAGGAACTGATCAGAGAGGAGAAAAGAAGTGACAAGAAAAGAAACAGCTAGTTAGGTTTAAAGAGTCTCCTCACTGGGGTCCACGCTGACAGAATATCTGGGGTGGGCTGGAAGCACTAGTGAGGCAATGGGTCTAGATCTTGTAGACGAGCTCCCTCCTTGGAGAGGGAACAGAAACTCGGGTCCCACTGACTGCTTTAAGGACTTCTGGCATTTAATTTTCAATACTTGATTCCTGTTTCCCAAGGTAAATATTGGCACGTATAGTCTGACTACCGTATAGAGAATTTTTAGTGAAATGTCTTGCCATACTTGCAGTAATGGTAAACTGTCCTTCACAGTGGCTAGAGCTCTCTTTTTCTGCAAAAGTGAATGAGAAAGTGCAGTAATGGAGGTCAACGATGAGCGGCGTTTTTCTAATCAGAGTAGTACAGTGCTGATCTGTTATATCATCTTGCAGGTTTGAAAAAAAAAAAAAAAACAGCCTGCTGAGCAACAACTTACTGTAACGTAGCACAAAAAATGTCATGATTGATGTTCTTTGCGAATGTCAATTGCTATCTCTTTAAAACTTGATTTGGTTTTCTCTGTCCTACAAATATCTTTAGTAAGAGCACAAGAAATTGCAGAACACTGTGTCAAATTCTATGGGTAAGTTACATAAAAATGAGTGGTGTTTGTTGTGAAGGTATTTTTCACATGACATATAATCACACTAAAGCTCTCCACCTCAGCAGTACAGGGAGGTTAGCTTTGCCTGGGAAAGTGTCTCAAAACACCGGAGCAAGTAGCATTTCTCCTCCAGAGATTCAGTGGTCAGCATGAAGATGAAGTATCTGAAGTCCTTTTTTCTCCATTGTTTGTTGACTATCAAGGAATAAGGGGCTGCAGATTATTGGTGGGAATCTTGGATTATGGAGGTGAGTGAGGAAGTAGGTGGTGTTCGTTTAGTCACTAAGTTGTGTCCGACCCTTGCGACCCCATGGACTGTAGCCTGCCAGGCTCCTCTGTCCATGGGATGCCTCCAGGCAACAATAGGAAGTAGATATATTGGCAATTCCAGGGCTCCCTGATCTCCAGATCTTACGATGCTGAGTTCCATTACTGAACCAACTTGTGTAGTAGCATCTGTTATCAAAGTGGACCTGCCAACTGGTGGGTGTCATCAGATAATAGAAAAGTGAAGACTGCACCCTTTATTGCTGAATTCAAGTTCAGAAACGGATCATCTGTTTTAAATCAAGATGGTTCTTGATCCCAACCACTTATTTGGGTCATCTTTTTCTAGTTTGGATTTTGGGGAAAGAACACCCTATGTGATCCTACAGCCTTGGATCTGGATTGACCATTTGGGCAGAGCACAAATGGAAATCTTTTATTGTGTTTTGCATTTTGTGGGATTTATTGAAATAATTCACTGTGATGGTGCCGTCTTCTGGCCAGTGTTGAGCAGCTCTGCTTTAAATTTGGTTAATTTCATTTTCTCTGAAGAGGGAAAAGAGGGGTCACTTAATCTTCACCTCCACCGGCAAATTAAACTCATGTGTTAATTTCTTAGGCTCCTACATTAAACACCTTGGGTAAACAGATTAATGGACATGTGCTCAGCTTTCTTTTTTTTGCAGCAGCATAGAGCTCTGACTTCCATATGGCATTGTTGAATTTCAGAGGCTCTCTGGTGTTTTGGTAAATATCAATGGATGTTGCCTTTGATTTTTCCGATATGTAATCTGTATAATCCTGTGATTCCTGCTGGAAGTGAAATCAGGAAGCACTGCAGTGTTGAAGCAAGAGTTATTGTTCAGGTCCTTTGTCTTCCTAATGCTTGTACTTCATTTCACATGTCAGTGTTTACATTACATACTTGTATTTTCCGTGAAAGAAAAAGTTAAATAAATCTTGGCAGTTTGATTTTCCTTTTCTTAAGGTGGTATTTTCTCTTTTGCTTTTAGCTTTTGAATCTTTGGTGGAGATTGGAAACTGAAGGAGCTCAGCTCCTTCCATCCCCTCCACTTTCCCCTGCAGTGTACAGACTTGCCCTCTGCAGACCAAACAACCTAGTGTGTTTGTTTTGAAAACGGGGGAGAAGCCATTGGAAAACCCGGTGAGGATTCGTTTTAAAACCAGGCACAGTGGGAACTACCCAGTGTGTCAACATCGTGCCTACGAGTTTCTGAGTCCCTGTTAACGTTTTTGAATTAAGAAATCTCTGGACTTTGAGAATCTTCCGTTGTTTGTTGTTCAGGTGGCCAAGTGGTGTCCGACTCTTTGTGACCCCGTGGACTGCAGCACTCCAGGCTCCTCTGTTCCTCACCGTCTCCCAGAGTTTGCCTGGGTTCATGTCCATTGAATTAGTCATGTCTTCCAACCATCTCATCCTCTGTCACCCTCTTCTCCTTCTGCCTTCAGTCTTTCCCTGTATCAGGGTCTTTTCCAGTGAGTCGGCTATTCACATCAGGTGGCTAAAGTATGCGAGTCTCCATATTCATAGAAATGGGATCTAGTCATATCTAACATTTAGGTAATTTGCCACTTTGTCAGGTACAATACAACTTTGTGTGTGTGTGAATGAACTTCTAATATCATTCCTGTATCTCGCACCTTAGAGTCAATAACTTCTAGTAGCCATCTGGCTGTTCTGTGCGGTGCTTAGTTGCTCAGTCATGTCCAACTTTGTGACCCTATGGACTGTATGCCCACCAGGCTCCTCTGTCCATGGAATTCTCCAAGCAAAAGCACTAGAGTGGGTTGCCATTTCCTCCTCCAGGGGATCTTCCCAACCTAGGGTTCCACCCACATCTCCTGCATTTCAGGCAGATTCTTTTACCACTGAGCCACCAGAGAAGCCCTTTTATACCAATACCATTGGTTAACTAGTTTTCTTTCCACAGGACCCAAAATGTCCATGAAACTTGGTTTATTTTTCACAAGTTGTTTTCGAGAAGGATGTTTTATTAATATAATTCCAGGAGGGAGAGATGCACAGCCTTAATGAATTTCTTTTCCCTACCTAGAAGGTCATCCTTCTTGTTTAATTACTCGTAGGGCCGGCTTGAGTCTCCCTCTCATTAACTGAAGCCTTTCTAGACTTCAGACCACTGTGATTACGCCCTTAACCCTCCTGAGTATCTAGTGGCTTTACTAATGACATAGAACCTTTTCCTGTAACCCCTGTAAACCTGTCTCTCAAGAACATTGTTGGCACTTGTGAGCAAAGACCATATCGCACTTTTGTGTATTCTCAGCGTTAGCTCCCTGAATATTTTGGTACTGTACCAAAATGGTACAAATTTGGGTACTGTGTTTATTGCCAATAAAGAAAAGTACAAAGAAACCTACAACTAAGGTTTAGGTTACTGTAGGTCTACTAACTAACTAAACCTACAACTAACTAACTAACCTACAGCTGTTGCTTTCAGTTTGGTCAATTTTTGACCATAGGAAATAGAGCAAGTCAGAAGCCCTGTAGTGCTCAAAGAGCAATTGGTGTGAATGAGGCTCTGCTGCTGCTGCTGCTAAGTCGCTTCAGTCGTGTCCGACTCTGTGCGACCCCATAGACGGCAGCCCAACAGGCTCCGCCGTCCCTGGGATTCTCTAGGCAAGAACACTGGAGTGGGTTGCCATTTCCTTCTCCAATGCATGAAAGTGAAAAGTGAAGGTGAAGTCGCTCAGTCATGTCCGACCCTCAGCGACCCCATGGACTGCAGCCTACCAGGCTCCTCTATCCATGGGATTTTCCAGGCAAGAGTACTGGAGTGGGGTGCCATTGCCTTCTCTGGGATGAGGCTCAATGCTACGTATATTTTAGGAATTCTGAAGGACACATGCTTTCACACAAAGGCAGATTCCTCAGAGTCCCTTATTGGGTACCCTTAATGAATATTTTATTATGACTTGATTTTGGAGGATCAGACAGCCCAGGAGAACTTCTGATGAATTTGGGGCAGAGAGCCCTCTCCTCCAGGTGTGAGGAAGCGTGGGGTTCCTACCAGCTACAAGCCCTGCTAGGAAAAGGAAGCCTAACTGCAAGATGACTTGATGGTGACATATTCAAATTCAGTAATATCAAGTGGTAAGTGGTTTTTTACAGCTGAAAGATATTTTGGCTCTCCTCAGCCCTGAGTTCAGCATAGACCTGGCATGGAAACAAATTATAACCAACAGATTTGATAAATGAAGTGAGGGCCATTCAGATAAGGGATGTAAGAATGTGGAATTGTAGTGATAAGGGCAGACTGGGAACTTCTGTTGTGGCTCCTTAGTATAAACAGCTCAAAATTAAATTAATTGGGTTAAATAGCAGTTTACTTGAGTATGAGTATTTCTTTAAAATGTTTGAGACATCTTAAGATATCTTCATAAAATACTTTAAAGTGGTAGGGTTTTTTTGTTTGTTTTTGCTTTTAGTTCCTAGGCTGCTTGTTCTGTCTTGACATGCCTAGAGATAAAAGTATAAAGCAGGTGATTCTTGATGGTTCTAACAGCCAAAAGATTGTGTGAGATAAAACTAACTTCTTCTGACAAGGATTTTTCATAGATCTGCATTTCAGCCACTTCCTTCCTTAGGATGGTTCTCTTTGACCTTTGTTTGCCTGCAGAATCAGTATTTGGCAATTGGTACCACTGGCCTGCCATTTGCCATTTTAGCCCTTGAGCTCCAAGTTGCCAAGTGAGGAAGTTATGGGTTCTGGTCTGTTTGCTTCAGTGGCATTATACTGAATGCTGGAGGTGTGATTCATAGAGCAGTGATTCTCAACTGAAGCTCCACAAGAGAATCACCTGGGGACCCTAATTACCCACTGCTGATGACACTAGAGACTGGAAAGCAATCCCACCAAAGATCAAAGATTATTGAGTGTGTGCTCAGTCGTGCCTCACTCTTTATGACCCCATGGACCATAGTCCACTGGGCTCCTCTGTCCATGGGATTCTCCAGGCAAGAACACTGGAGAGGCTTGCTATTTTCTCTTCCCGGGGAATCTTCCCAACCCAGGGGTTGAACCGCGCCTTCTGCATCTCCAGCATTGCAGGCAGAGTCTTTTACCATTGAGCCATGGGGAAGCCCTCAAAGATAATTAAGTCAGCAAAATGTTTGGGGTCCTTTTCCAATGACAACCCCTGCTAACCAGCCTCCATCCAGGCCTCTTCCCCTCCCCAGACCCTTTATTATGCTTTTTCTATCAAACTTTACCTGTCTCATCTCTCCTTCTCTCTTGGCCCTGCTTTCTGGGAAACAGTTAACTAATGTGATAGTGAAGTACATGAATGGATGTTAATAATTTACTATGGTTCCCTTCTCATTGATCCTCTCATCTCAGTACATTTGAATAACAATCTGGAAAAAAAAAAAAAGGAATGACTAGTTTTGGCAATTTTAGACCCATTCAGATGTCATGTAATTAATTTACTTGTTACATGGGAGGAGAGTTTGAGCCAGCAGATCCAGCCTTCAGGAAGACTGCCCGGGGGTTTTCAAACCCTACTGCCTCCTCAGATAAGGACCTGTGGTTGTCTTGAATAGGAACATGTGGGTATTGGGCCCTCCTGCTCAGGACACACTGGGGAACCTGCTTTGCTGATTTTATATACTTGGCTCCATTTATTTGACACAAGCACAGTGAAAACTTCGCCTTTGTTATTCTGCCACTGGTCTTCCGCAGAGTTTCTTTGGAGCTGCTTTCCACCCCCCTCAGAAATAAGAGCAAAGGTTAATCTCGTTTTGAGAGAAGTGACCTGAAATGTGCTCATTCAACCAACAAAAAAACACCATGTATCATTCCGGAATTGGTCTTGCTCCTTGTCTCCCTATTAACAATACGTCTCTAAGCCTCCTTGGTATTTTCTATAATATGCTCCCATTTTTTCTCTCGATGAAATATTTGTGGAGTTACATAGAAAATGAGGCTGGTTCTACAGTGCTGCTTTTGTAAAAGAATCTTGTGGATTTTTAAAAACTCAGCCCCTTTCCCTATTCCTTGGGACATTTCTCTAATTGTGTTCCCAGAGCCTGAAATTACTAGAGGTACTGTAAAAAATAGAACCCAAAGTTTAAATTTGTTGCCATGCTTTTTGGGTTTTGTTTTACTCCCAGGTATCAGTTTCCAGAAACTCACTCAACGCAGCCTCGTCTGCAATGCCCTAGTGTCCAGCAGAGGGCACCCTGCTCTCACTAGAAGCTTCAGTGGGTTTTTTTTCCTCCAGGAGTCTGATTAGTTTCATAGTAGCTGTATCCTTGGTGTCAAAATTCCAGTGTAAATTGAAATATCTGAGTTATTTCTATATGCCTATATTTCTAAATATAAATTTATTAATATAATATTAATATATACCTAAAAAATAAATATATACCTATGCGTCTAAAATTGCACAATTTTCCTGGGAAAACCCATGTCCATAATTTGTGGGAGCTGGATCATCACCACAACAGTGGTTCCCTGCTTGGTAAATGACCCACAAGTAAAATTTTCACAGTTAATTTCCCTTCTGTTTGACGTGACCTTGATGGTATTCACAGGCAGTAAAAGATATGTGTTTGGTTAAGATGGGGAAGCGACTACTTTTAAGGGTAATACAGGAGACCTGGATTCAATCCCTGGGTTGGGAAGGTCCCCTGGAGAAGGGAATGACTACCCACTCCAGTATTCTTGCCAGGAGATTTCCATGAACAGAGAAGCCTGGTGGGCTACTGTCCATGGGGTCACAGAGAGTCGGACATGACTGAGGGACTAACACACACCAGTCATTTACACATCTTCAATTTTCCAAACATGAGCAAAGCACAGTCTTAACTTTGCTTCTGCTAACTTACTGATATCATCAAAGGCAACTCAAAGGATACACGAATGTTCAAAGTTCTCCCCTCCATCAGATGCTGACAAATTATGCACAGCACAGTAGCTCAACTTAATGTAGCAGGGGCTGAGCCTCCATAGAGTAAAATGCTTCAAAATACCTTTGATTGCTCCTCACGTGTAAGGCATGCGTTGAAAAGCAAACATTTGCAGAAAGAAGTAGAATTTGCATTTAAAAGCATAGGATAAAAAATAAAATAAAAGCATAGGATATCCACTTAGGCCAATGTAGGCCTTTAGGGACAGACAAGTTCAGCTCTTTGATAAAGAAGATTTCCTTAACACGCAAAGATAGATACCTATTTCTGAACTCAATCTTAGAACTTTATCAGGAATGTATTGAGGTTTGAGTTTTTCATTATTTGGGGGATTTCTTGTTTTCCTTTTATGCTTTTTTACATCCTCTAGATCATCAGATTTGCTCTGTAGAGAAATAATATGAGTAATAGCTGATATTTATTAAGTATTTTCTCCTAGGTGGCTTATGGTAAAGAATTTGCCTGTAATGCAGGAGACACAGTTTGATCCCTGGGTCAGGAAGATCCCTTGGAGAAGGAAATAGCAACCCAATCCTGTATTCTCCCCTGGAAATCCCACAGACAGAAGAGCCTGGTGGGCTACAGTCCATAAGGTCACAAGAGTCAGATATGGCTTAGCGACTAAACCACCACATGTCAAAAATACTTCAAGTTGCCTTTTTTCCCTCATACTCATAATCTTTACAACATCTTTATGAGCTTGATAACTATTATGCTCTTTTTAAAGATAGGGAAACTGATACTCAGATCACCTAGGCAGAAAGTTGTGGACCTGGAATTCAAACCCAAGCAGTCTGTCTGGCACCAGACCTTCCCTCTTAACCATGATCTTACACTCTCATGACTTCTCTTTTAGATATTATGTCTAGGTATCTGGAATGATAAGAAGGGCATAAATAAAGAACAGGCCCTTTTGCAGACACAGGTCCAGATAGCCAAAAATATGGTTTTTCCAGTAGTCATGTATGGTTGTGAGAGTTGAACTATAAAGAATGCTGAGTGCTGAAGAACTGATACTTTCAAACTGTGGTGCTGGAGAAGACTCTTGAGAGTTCCTTGGACTGTGAAGAGATCAAACCAGTCAATCCTAAAGGAAATCAGTCCTGCATGTTCATTGGAAGGACTGATGCTGAAGCTGAAGCTCTAATACTTTGACCACCTTATGTAAAGAGCCAACTCATTGGAAAAGACCCTGATGCTGTGAAAGATTGAGGGCAAGAGGAAAAGGGGACAACAGAGGATGAGATGGTTGGATGGCATCACCAACTCAATGGACACGAGTTTGAGCAAGCTCCAGGAGATGGTGAAGGACAGGGAAGTTTGGCGGGCTGCAGTCTGTGGGGTCACAAAGTAAAACGTGACTGAGTGACCGAAGAATAACTACAAGAACAAGAACAGGATCTAGTCAAAGTTGTTTCATTCTTTTACCACCTTCTTATTTTGCCTCCAATAATCACAGCCTAGGGGCTATCCTAGTAAGACAGAGTGTACCAATAATATATTCAGTTTTTGTAGGGGCTTTTTGTTTGTTTGTTTTTACTTTATATTGAGGTAAAGTTGATTTACAATGCTGTTAGTTCAGTTGTGCAGCAAAGTGGTTCAGTCATGGTATGTACATATATCCATTCTTTTTCAGATTCTTTTCCCATGTAGGTTATTACAGACTACTGAGTATAGTTCCCTGTGCTGTATAGAAGGCCAGTTATCTCTTTTATATACAGTAGTGTGTATATGTTATTCCCAAACACCTCATTTATTCCCCTCCTTCTACCTGTTCACTTTGGCAACCTTAAGTTTGTTTCTAAAGTCTGTGAGACTGTTTCTGCTTTGTCTGTCTATGGCCATACCACCCTGGATGCACCTGATCTTGTCTGCAGGTGTTTTCTAGAACACTGTGAGCCCTCAGCTAATTTAATCACACAGCTAGATTAGAAAGGGAGCTGCTTTCCTGAAGTCCTAGAAGTCAGTGGAAATTCCGGTTTCTGATTACAGTCCCAGCGGAATTTCTGCTGAGATGTAAATGGTACATCCAGGGGTCTTGGCTCTGCTTCTTTCTTACTCCTGTGACCTTTTCCCTAACAGTTCTGCTCGGCAGATAAGGTAAAAAAAAATGAGAATACCATCTTCAGGGGACATCAGAGGGAACAGCTTTGAGGAGACCAGTAATATTTTAAGTCATCTCTGCTTTGCTAACTCAAATCTCTGTTTAACTGGGGTCTGGGGACACTGTGCCCTAATGCTGAAAGCTACCTATGTTGGGTGCGTGTAGTACAATCCGTGGTGAGGAGGGCTTACAAAAATGAGGGCAAAGAAGGGAATCTAACCCGTGGACATAGCAGGACTAGACAGGGACTAGTTGGTGAGGGTTGGGGTAGGGGTGGGAGGACTATGAATACAGATCCCTGCAGGTCAAGGGTGAGACCAGCCAGGCAGAGGCAGAGTCCAGTTTATGGTGTGGTAACCAAGAGCTAGAAGGTTTGATTGTTTGTTTGAATATGTAATAACTTCTTTGGTTCAGAATTTAAAAAGCTCAAATGCAATGTGTTATTCTGGATTGGGTCCTGAAATAGAAAAAAAAAACACTAGTGGAAAAATTGATGAAATTTGAGTAAAATCTGTGTGTGTGTGCTCAGTTGCTCAGTTGTGCCTGACTCTTTTTGACCCCATGGATGGTAGTTCACCAGGCTCCTCTGTTCACAGAATTTTCTAGGCATGAGTACTGGAGTGAGCTGCCATTTCCTTCTGCAGGGGATCTTCCCCACCCAGGGATCGAACCCACAACTTTTGCATCTCCTGCACTGGCAGGTGGATTCTTTTCCACAAGTGCCACCTGGGAAGCAGTAGCACCTAGAGCTAGACATCCTGGAATGTGAAGTCAAGTGGGCCTTAGAAAGCATCACTACAAACAAAGCTAGTGGAGATGATGGAATTCCAGTTGAGCTCTTTCAAATCCTGAAAGATGATGCTGTGAAAGCACTGCACTCAATATGCCAGCAAATTTGGAAAACTCAGCAGTGGCCACAGGACTGGAAAAGGTCAGTTTTCATTCCAATCCCAAAGAAAGGCGATGCCAAAGAATGCTCAAACTACTGCACAATTGCACTCATCTCACACACTAGTAAAGTAATGCTCAAAATTCCCCAAGCCAGGCTTCAGCAATATGTGAACCGTGAACTTCCAGATGTTCAAGCTGGTTTTAGAAAAGGCAGAGGAACCAGAGATCAAATTGCCAACATCCGCTGGATCATGGAAAAAGCAAGAGAGTTCCAGAAAAAAAAACATGAATTTTTGCTTTATTGACTATGCCAAAGCCTTTGACTGTGTGGATCACAATAAAGTGTGGAAAATTCTGAAAGAGATGGGAATACCAGATCACCTGACCTGCCTCTTGAGAAACCTGTATGCAGGTCAGGAAGCAACAGTTAGAACTGGACATGGAACAGCAGACTGTTTCCAAATAGGAAAAGGAGTACGTCAAGGCTGTATATTGTCACCCTGCTTACTTAACTTATATGCAGAGTACATCATGAGAAATGCTGGACTGGAAGAAGCACAAGCTGGAATCAAGATTGCCAGGAGAAATATGAATAACCTCAGATATGCAGATGACACCACCCTTATGGCAGAAAGTGAAGAGGAACTAAAAAGCCTCTTGATGAAGGTGAAAGAGGAGAGTGAAAAAGTTGACTTAAAGCTCAACATTCAGAAAACTAAGATCATGGCATCTGGTCCCATCACTTCATGGGAAATAGATGGGGAAACAGTGGAAACAGTGTCAGACTTTATTTTTTTGGGCTCCAAAATCACTGCAGATGGTGATTGCAGCCATGAAATTAAGATGCTTACTCCCTGGAAGGAAAGTTATGACTAACCTAGATAGCATATTCAAAAGCAGAGACATTACTTTGCCAACAAAGGTCTGTCTAGTCAAGGCTATGGCTTTTCCTGTGGTCATGTATGGATGTGAGAGTTGGACTATGAAGAAAGCTGAGCGCTAAAGAATTGATGCTTTTGAACTGGGGTGTTGGAGAAGACTCTTGAGAGTCCCTTGGACTGCAAAGAGATCCAACCAGTCCATCCTAAAGGAGATCAGTCCTGGGTGTTCATTGGAAGAACTGATGCTGAAGCTGAAACTCCAGTACTTTGACCACCTCATGGGAAGAGTTGACTCATTGGAAAAGACCCTGATGCTGAGAGGGATTGGGGGCAGGAGGAGAAGGGGATGACAGAGGATGAGATGGCTGGATGGCATCACTGACTCGATGGACATGGGTTTGAGTGAACTCAGGGAGTTGGTGATGGACAGGGAGGCCTGGCGTGCTGCGATTCATGGGGTCGCAAAGAGTCAGACTCAACTGAGTGACTGAACTGAAATCTCCTTATATTTCTGTTTCCCAGATACTCCATCAACCAATGTGGTTAGTCATGTGTGTGCTCCTAGAGATTTAAAAAAAAAATTTTTTTTTTTAAATGCTCATACAAGCACATGTGTGTTCATTCTATTTTACACAAATAGTTAGCTACTACACACACTGTGTAGTATTATAATGTGTTATAATACTACACACACATTGCTTTTTAAAAAAAATCTTAAGGTATTTTAATATTAACTATTTAGGAGCAATTTATTATTTCCAAACATTTTCAGTTCAAAGTACCCTGTGTACTACAGTTTCAGTAACACCGTGTTCCTTGCTTTTTCACTTAACACTGTAACAAAGGGTATTTGTTGGACTGTGTATAGCATCTGGCAAGATACCCATCTGTCTGTCCTAGAATATTAGGGCAATAATAGGACTCAGGGGCCTAAGACTTTTGCGAAAGGTCACCATGCCTGCTCAATCACAGGGTTTGTTGCATCTTAAATATACCCTTGTGGTCAGGGAGGTACTCATTTTGACTGTTGTTATTCGGAAACTGGGGTGACAACAGACCTTGAACTTAAGCCTCCAGATGTTCTCATTATGTGTTTGGTGTGGGCACCAGATTCAAGGACTCAGTGAGCCCCTGAAAGTCAAAAACAAAACGGCCAACATTTGTGTTATGCCTGCCATTTAGCAAGTCCTTTACAGTCTGGATCTTACTCCTTGAAACAATCCTGAAAGAGAAGTAAGATAAGCACTGTCTCTACCTTACCAATGAGAAAGCCTCCTGGAAGGCCTTGAATCAGGTCATCTGACTCTAAACCATGTAGATTTCATCAGCTTTTCACAAGGGTCCTCTTTGTTGCCAAAGCTCAGCTGATTGGAATGTTTTCTTTCCTGCTTCTGCTTCCTCAGTAGATAATAACTATTAATGGCAAATTTCTGAGGGCTTAATCTTGTCAGATACTAATCTAGGCACTACATCTTAATTATTTAATCTTAACAACCACAAGAAGTAAGGTTTACAACCATACTCTACAGATGAAGAAACGAAGGTTCAGAGAGGGTATGTAATCTGCCCAAAGTCACACAATTAGTTGGCTCCAAAATCACTGCAAATCATGACTGTAGCCATGAAATTAAAAGACACTTACTCCTTGGAAGAAAAGTTATGACCAACCTAGATAGCATATTCAAAAGCAGAGACATTACTTTGCCAACAGAGGTTCATCTAGTCAAAGCTATGGTTTTTCCAGTAGTCATGTATGGATGTGAGAGTTGGACTATAAAGAAACCTGAGTGCCGAAGAATTGATCCTTTTGAACTATGGTGTTGGAGAAGATTCTTGAAAGTCCCTTGGACTGCAAGGAGATCCAAACAGTCCATCCTAAAGGAGATCAGTCCTGGGTGTTTATTGAAAGGACTGACGCTGAAGCTTAAACTCCAATACTTTGGCCGCCTGATGTGAAGAACTGACTCATTGGAAAAGACCCTGATGCTGGGAAATATTGAAGGCAGGAGGAGAAGGGGACGACAGAGGATGAGATGGTTGGATGGTATCACTGACTCAATGGACATGAGTTTGAGTAAACTCCTGGAGTTAGTGATGAACAGGGAGGCCTGGTGTGCTGCAGTCCAAGGGGTTGCGAAGAGTTGGACACTACTGTGCAACTGAACTGAACTGAACATAATTAATAATTGATAGAGCGAGGATGTCAATCAAGGTCTTCCTGACTTGACTGTGTACTGTCTTAACCACTGTATAGACTGGCCTGAGTCAGAACCATCTCTTCCCAAGAATTATATTCTTCGCAAGAATTCAAAGAAAGATTTGCTGTGGAAATCCAATACCTTTTTATTGTTTATTTTCTTGGTCACACTGCATGGCACATGGGGTCTCCACCAGGGATCGAACTCATGCCTGCTGCACTGGTAGAATGGAGTCTTAGCTTCTGGACACCAGAGAAGTCCTCCAATACCTTTTACATACAGCGGTGAGCTGTGGCATGGTGGGGCTGGGGGATAAAGCAAGGTATGATGGTGAGCATCCCTGATTATGAGTTCTTCAGCTTCTTTGAGTCACTGTGCGAGTCCAGGTAAAGTCTCTTTCTTTGCTAAGTAGTCCCATCCATAATGTTGGGCTTAAAATTTTGCCACAAAATGGAAAAAGAGAAAGAAGAAGAAAAGAGTTGAGGGGCAAATATTTGAGTCTCACAGAATGAAGACATTCTTTGTATAAATATAAATTTGAAATGTCATTAATGCTATGGTGATAATTACTACTCTGCCATCAATTAAGTAAGACCTGGGAATCGGTTTCCCAGGTTCATCTTGCTAAATGAAGAGGGTTGGAAAGTATCTGTATATGCCTCTGGTTTTCTGTGCCTGAACTGAGCCACCCACCTCTTTCTCGATGGCCTTCTCCATAGAATGGTTCTTCTGGGTCTGCCCTGAGAGTACCTCCTATGCACAATTCTCTCTCTGCACTCAGCCTTTGCTCCCAGTGGGGTGACTCTGGAACAGATCAGCGCTTGAAGGAGTGCTTACTTGTGGAGCTCTGCAGAAGATGCAACCCTAGTAAATGTAAAGTAAGAGACAGGAGAACAGGGCGACATCATTCAGACTTCCTTAGGACTAACCCTTTTCTATTGCGACACTCAGAGCTTTGGATCCCGTCAGCTTGTGCTTCTCAGCATTCTCCATGCTTCATCTGACCAGGAACTGACAAGTCTAACCTTGTCTTCCTTTGACTGGATAAGTGAACTGTACGTGGGTGTTCGAATTCAGTGCTTTTGTGCTGAGCATATCACACTGCTTCCCAGGGGTTGCCTCCAATCCTGTCTCATCTCAGTGGTTGTCCCTGATGCTCCCGGGCCACTAGTTTCTTATGGTGGGTGTGGGACAGGGAAAGGAGACCAGAGGGAGCAACAGAGGGGAGAGGGGGGTGTGGAAACAGCTCAGCGCCACAGGACTGGATTTGTGGTGCTTTGCTAGCTTCCAGGAATCCCGCAAAGGAGGGATCTGTTTAACTGGCAAAACCCACAACCAGAAGGGACAGAACTGTTTAGCCATGAGCAACTGGAGTTGTCATTTGCTTTTTCTGGACAGAGTAGCTTCCAGAGGCTACCTGAGCAGACTCTTCCTGAGCAGATGTTTCCTTGTTGACCTGGAAATGATTTTTCTGGATAAACTTATCAAATCAATGACTTTTGAATATCAGTGTACATTAAAATCACCAAGGGGCATGGTAAAAATGTGCCCCATTCTCAAGGGTTCTCATTCAGTAGATCCTGGATGTAGGCCAGGTATCTGCATTTTTAACAAGCATTTTAGGTAATTCAGGTAGTCAGTGGACCACACTCCCCAAAAGACTTAGATTTAGTTCCAGTTTCCCTTCAACCCAATTTTTGAAATAGGCTCTTTCTGCTGCGGTCTATCTGTTTTAATCACTTTCTTTATTGAAGGATTTACTAGCATCTCCATGTTTACTGTCTGTTTCATTCCCACATAATCACAGTAGCTGGAAAGGGAGTCAGAGATGGTTAGCTCCATTTTATTGAGGGTGAGGGGGTGGAGGCCGAACCGAGGCATAGGGAGGGGTAAGTCGTGATGAGTCAGCCACAGAGGTGGGAATTGAAGTCCAGAATTGATGACTCTCAAACCAGGCAATCTTCTGGGGCCTATTTTCTCAGCTTGTGATTTCATATTTAATCATAGTTATTTCATAGGTGTCCAAATCATTGTGCTTGGGTAAGCAAAGTGTATTTGAGTTTTAAACAAAATAGCTTAGCATCCATCAGTGTACTAGGTTTTATATTTAGCATATTGAAGCTTGTCTAAGCTTGAGTTAATATCTGCCCTGAGAGATGATGTGGAACTGACTTAATGTGCTTCTTTCTGTGCTTGCTTTCTTTATCATTTCTGACTTTTTTTTTTTTTGGCCTGCTTCATCATACAGGATCTCAGTTCCCTGACCAGAGTCTTAACCACTGGATTGCCAGGGAAGTCTGATGAAGACTTTTACGAGAATAGATTTCTCTTCCTCATGTCAACAGGAACCCCTCTCTGGTCTTTTGGTTAGAGGACTAAATCAAAAAACCTTTTTTATTTTTTTCCAACTTGTATAGTACTTGGAAAATCTTGAAAACTCTGTTTACTTATTTTTATTACAGTGTTACTTAAATGTACAAATATAAAGTAAGAATATAATGATCTTTTATTTATAGTTCTTATATAACTAAAAAATATAAATTTGCAAGTTAAATACAAATGATATCATAAAACTAATACCATTCAAACTAATATTATAGCAATTTAACATGGCAGATGATGTATTTTGCTGAGACTAAATTATCCCTTGTATTGTGATTATGGTATTCCTGTGAAGGCTCAGCTTCTTTTGAGTTCAACATACCTATACCACCAAGTGACCTATATTATCTCAATTTTCTCACCACTTTTCTGTTAGAACTACTGTGACAATGCAGTCTATGATGTGGTTTGGCTTTCATTTTGTGCATGAAAACACATTGTCATTTTAAATCCACCTCTGTTCTTTTCTCATGATCCCAGAATAGTAAAAGCACCACTAAGACACACATGCAAATGCAGGTATTGAAATCCCAAGGCAATACCAGGTTGTAAAGTGGTCATTCAAATAATCCAGAATGCCTAAATTAACCAGATTCACTGGTTCCTAAACTTACACTACGATCAAAAGCCTTATCTACTGTGTTTACTTCCAAGAACCCCATTTTTTTAAAGTCCCCTAAATTAATTGATGGGGAAACAGTGGAAATGGTGTCAGACTTTTTTTTTTTTGGCTCCAAAATCACTGCAGCTGGTGATTGCAGCCATGAAATTAAAAGACACTTACTCCTTGGAAGGAAAGTTATGACCACCCTAGATAGTATATTGAAAAGCAGAGATATAACTTTGCCAACAAAGGTCCGTCTAGTCAAGGCTATGGTTTTTCCTGTGGTCATGTATGGATGTGAGAGTTGGACTGTGAAGAAAGCTGAGCACCGAAGAATTGATGCTTTTGAACTGTGGTGTTGGAGAAGACTCTTGAGAGTCCCTTGGACTGCAAGGAGATCCAACCAGTCCATCCTAAAGGAGATCAGTCCTGGGTGTTCATTGGAAGGACTGATGCTGAAGCTGAAACTCCAATACTTTGGCCACGAAGAGTTGACTCATTGGAAAAGACCCCGATGCTGGGAGGGATTGGGGGCAGGAGAAGGAGACGACAGAGGATGAGATGGCTGGATGGCATCACCCACTGGATGGACATGAGTTTGAGTGAACTCCAGGAGTTGGTGATGGACAGGGAGGCCTGGTCTGTGCTGTGATTCATGGGGTCGCAAGGAGTCGGACACGACTGAGTGACTGAACTAAACTGAAATTACATTTATTGATAATTTTCCTTTTTTATTCATCAGACATATAAAATTACCATTGCAGAGCTTGTGATCACCACAGGTAGCGATCACTCTAAGCAGCATATAGTCCAAAACAAACAAAAAAGAGGACATTCTAGTTATTCCGTGCTGCCTGCACAAGGGTAAATGGAAACTTCCTACTAAACTTTGCAAGAACTCTCATACCCTCGGACCTCCTCCCACCGCTGCCTTTGAGGACTCTTGGAGTTCTAGAGAGGTCAGGTTAGCCTTTCTTGTACAAGCAAAGTAGCCGCTTCACCCAATTTGGAAGGATTAAAGCTTGTCCTAGTTTTGCTTGATTGTTGTACTTCTAGCATGCTAAAGACCTAAAAAATAAGAGAAAGAAAATACAACAGAAGGCAGCATTCCAGTACCAAACTGAAAAGAAACACAAAAACAAGAGAGCAGCATGTTTTTAACAGCTTGCATGGAGAAAGCGGAAAAAATATTGACTGGGGAGTTTGGATAGCACTGTTCATTTTCTCTCACCGCCCGCGGTATTTGTCTTACGGAGCAGGAGCCAGATACAATTCTGGCGCACATGCCGGAGGAAGGGGTGGAGGGGTTCTGTGGAAGCTTGTGGAAGCGTGAGGATATAGCGGGGGAAATTAGGGATGGAGACCCAAATGGCTCCGGGCCAGGATGAGGTCGGGGGAGGGAGGCGCTAAGTCTTTTTTCCTCCTGGCCTCAAGCATCCTCTTGGTCCCCTGAGTCCTAAGAGGGCACAGCACAGGTCACGCAGGTAGGTTCCCGACGCCATCAGATCAGCACCGGCAAGATGAATCCCTGCCCCTGTTTCTTTCGCCTGGGAAAAGGACACGGGGGCTCCTTTCGCCTTCTAAGCCCACCTGTCTTTTGGAGTTCAGACCTACAGCTCCGGAAAAAGGGACCTGGCAGGGGTCTCCACCCGCTCTGCAGGCACTCAGTTCCCGGACTTCGGCTCCCGCCGAGCTCCGGCCTTAGCCCCGCCTATCAGGGAGCGGGGCGGGGCCAGGGCGTGGGGCGGGGCCAGGGCGCGCAGCGAGCGGCGGAGTCGAGGCGGAGGAGGAAGAACATGGCGGGTGCGGCGGGGTCTGCCACCGGGTCGGGGGCCGCCGGCGGAGATGGAGACGATTCGCTCTACCCCATCGCGGTGTTAATTGACGAGCTCCGCAATGAGGACGTGCAGGTATTGGAGTCGCGCCCGGCAGCGGACGCGGGCTTGTCTGGGCGCGTGGTAGGGAAGGGGGCCAGCCGGCCCCAGTGGTCGGGGAGGCCCGGGGATAGAAAGCCGGGACTCGGAGCTGAAACTTGACGGGGAGGAGGGGAGGGACCCATGAGGGGTTCTGGTGGCTCGACCCGGCGGCCCCGGAGCCTGCCCCGCACGCCATGTTCTGACCCGCTGAGGCGGCGGCCCGGCGTCCCACCTGGTCCTGGGTGCTCGTGGGGGAACCGGCTTGCCGCCCGAGCGCCCTTTCTGGGCCGGGCGGTGAGGACGCCGTGTCCAGCCCGGGGCCGGCGGCGCCCGTAGCGGGGCGAGCGGGAGGCGGGCGGCGCGGGGCCGCGAGGGGCTGCAGGACGCCGAGGCGCCCTGTGAAATGCAGGAGAATGACTGTCTTCCTCGCGGCCTGCTGGAAACTGGCCCGGCTCGAGTGGAGGGGTGGCTAAACTAACCTAAAGGAGGCGGGATGTCAGCTCTGATGGAACTTGTCTTTGAAAAGCCTGGGGTGGTACTCAACCATCTCACCTGCTTTACCACTGCTACATTTCTCTCTTTTTAAAATTGTCTCGCTTTTCCGGATATTGTATTTTCTTTCATTTCTTTAATGGGCCCGTCAGAGGGTTTCTCCTGAGAAATCTTACTTTAGCTAAAGAAGGCGTGTTCTCTTGTTTTTGAGGTTCCTCATAGAATAAAGTGTAAATTAAAGGTTTTTTTTTTTTCCTTCTTATCTGTATGCCATTACCTCACCTGTTTGCAGCTACTCTCTTTTGGTCTAAATCACAACTGCTTCTTTACTTCATTCTTCTTTCTACTTTTTTTTTTTTTTTTCCAAAGCTCCGTCTCAATAGTATTAAGAAATTATCAACAATTGCTCTAGCACTCGGAGTAGAAAGGACACGAACTGAACTGCTGCCATTCCTTACAGGTATGTGACTGTTTGAGGAAAGGCCTGGGCATTTCTGTTTTCCAGTGGCTTTCAAAACTTGGACTGTTGTTTTGTATTTGTTGCCCATAGCATTAGTAAGTACTAAACTGAGCCTGTTGTTTCTACTGTGAAGAAACAGGGCAAAGCATATATTGTAATGTTGTGGCTGGACATATTCAGATATTAACTATTCAGCTAATAGAAAAGTAATTGATGTGCGATTATGAATTTCTAGTTCCTTCTGTAAAACAAACCCATGAAGACACTTGATTGAGAAGGAGGAAAAGGCCGTTAGGATGGCGACAGCTCGTCTAGTTACACATGGAATCTCTTCCTAGTTTTGTGTGAGTGTCCAGCTTTGGGCCAGCTATCCTTGTTGATGAGTACTGGGTTCTTGTCATTTCCAGATACAATTTATGATGAAGATGAGGTACTGTTAGCTCTTGCTGAGCAGCTGGGAAATTTCACTGGCCTGGTGGGAGGTCCTGACTTTGCCCACTGTTTGCTGGTGAGTATATTCTGCCTGCTGTCCTTCTAGAACTTTTGCGGTATAAATAGTACATTGTGTGATGATAGGAGGCACAGTGCAGCATTTTTTTATGAAGATCTTTTTATGGATCTTTAGGGTTAGCTATTGAGAAAACAAATAATGTAGGCATTTTAGACTCAACCTTTCTTATTTTTTCTGGTTGTGAATGTGGGAACTTTATCTTTTCTGACTTGTTACTTGAGCAGTTAGGAGAAAAAGGGCTGGATTGTTTCTGTTCATGATTTTTTTCCCTCTTAACAGTGGAAATCTTAATTCTCATCTAACAATGCTGTGGCTTTGGAAATGTTTATTAGTTTTGTCTTTAATTGTAAGTGTAACTTTTGATTCTGACTTCTTTGTGAATTTCATGAATTCAGTTTAATTCAGTTGAAATTTACTGAGAACCTTCTATATCAGTCACTGAAGTTCCAATGTTCATGTTAAAGATGAGCATTGGGAGTGTAATAAGGCCTCTGTCCTTTTGTGTCAACAAGTAATTACTATGTGGTGTTAGATGGAAAAATTTGAAGCACATAAAAGAGAAAGGGATTAACCCAGGGTGATCAGGGAAGATGTCCTTGGGAGAGAGTGTCTGAACTAGGGTGTGAAAGATGACTAGGAATTTCACAGCTGCACAGGATGATGGGGTTGTATGCTTCAGGGCTTCAATATTGGCTGTATTATATTGCTGACTCTCATGACTTCTGTCTTTACCTCTGACCTTTCCATGGAGCTTCAGATATAGATATATGTAGAAAGATATAAATATCTGTGTTGTATGTATCTGCTATGATTTTTCTACTTGGGTGTCAAACAGGCATCTCAAATTTAATATGTGTGAAACAGAACGCAGTTTTTCCCCAAAAATGTATCCTAATTAGTTGTCCCATTGCAGTAAATCGCATCACCATCTACCCAGTTAGTTGGACAGCCAAAGCCTGGAAGACATTCTTGAATCCGTTTCCCCTCACTTCACACATCTAATCCGTCAATCACTCCTGTAGATTCTGCATGTATTCCAAATTAGTTCTCTTTCTTCCATCTCTACTACCACTTAGCTCATCTTTCCACTGATCTTTCTAGACCACATGGTCTTTCCTCTAGATTATTGCAGTAATCTAGTTGCTTTCCACTCATGCCTTCTGCCCCACCACTCTAGTTCACTCTTCACCCAGAGATGGATCACTCACTCCCTGCCATGGTTCTTAGAAAATTCATAATTTCTACCTTAGTTTGTACCTTAGTTTATAAAATTTGCCCCTATGAGCTTATCTCATATCATGTTCCCTCTTAATAACCTCATTCCATTCACAATAGTCTTCCTTCTGTTCTTTGAATACACCAAGCTTATTGCCCTGGATAGTCCCTATAATAACATGTGTTTTTGAGCTTCCTATGACTGACTCTTTATCATTTAGATGCCAGCTTTAATGCATCTCAGCAATGCCTTCCCTGACCTCTCAACCTGAAATTCCTTCCCCAGTCATCCCTCACCACATCAGCCTTGTTTTTACCCCCTCTTTGGCTGCACCACACAGCTTGTGGGATCTTAGTTCCCCAGCCAGGGGTTGAACCCTGGTCCTCAGCAGTGAAAGCACAGAGTCCTAACCATCGGGCCTCCACGGAATTCCCCCTGTTCTCTTTACGGAACATTCAACACCATCTAGTTATTGTCCTGATGAGTTGTTGTCTTCCTCCATTAGAATATAAAACTGTATTCAATGTCCTGTGATAAAACGATAATGGAAAAGAATGTATATGTGTAACTGAATCCATTTGCTGTACAACAGAAATTAACATAACATTGTAAGACCACTGTACTTGAATAAAGTAAATCTTTAAAAAATTAAGAAGAAAAGTCAAAAGACACCCCCCCCAAAGTAAACTAGCGCAAAGAAATCATGGCCTTATTTCTTCCCTCTCCTCAGTGCTAGAATATAAAAGTAAATATCATTTTAAAAGAAAGAGTTTAGGAGCCTTGGAAGTGTGAAACCGGTTGATTGCAAGAGTATAAAGTGTTGGTGCTAGAGTAGGCGGAAGTGGTGGTCCCAGGGCTGTAGGAAAAGGTCATGGAGAAATAGGCCAAGTTTCAATCAAGAGACAGGAGCTTGCTCTTCTGTAGTAGTGATAGAGATTATCAATGATACTGCATGAGAGGAGATCAGAGAAGGCAGTGGACAGATCATGAAAGGCTTTTGCTTTTAAGAAAACAGTGTCTTTTCAGAGGGCTTCTGAAATTTCTCTTAGGAAAGCTGAGTATCTTGTATCAAATAATTTTTGAAATGTATTATGTAGACACCCTTGTTTCCTTTGACTCACAATTCTGTTTCACTCTCCTGGTCAGTTCTACATGTGGCTTTTGTCTATAACGTTGGCACTTCACGGTGTATCCTGAATCTGCCTGGACCGGGTACAAACCAAGAGCAGCAGTTGAGAGAATCAGCCTCTGCACTTTTCCCTGGGCTGTGCTGCACTCGCTCACTGATCCTAGTCAGGGCCAACCCCTTTGGTCTCTCCTGTTTCTAAAGCTGCAGGCAAGGTTTCCTACTGTCTCTGTACCTTTCACTTAATTGTTCTTTCATAAAGTCCCGCTCTGTGTCTGGCTCATGGAAAAATTCTGGAAGCATTCTAAGAAAAGTAATTTTGCACTCAGCCTTTAATAGTTTGGAAAAGGCAGTGGTGTGGAGTGAACTGACAGAGGTAGCTTCCACCTCCAGGAACGGTAGAATGATACTCCGGGCGCCATGCCTCAGTGTCCTGATGCGGGGTCCTCATGTATTGTGGTGCCCAGAGGTGGTCATGTTTCTGCACTCACTCTTGAGGAAGTATACATGGTTCTGTCAACTTTGGCTACACAGCTTTTAAGTCGAGTGATTCAGCTCACAGTGATATTAATATTGTGTCAGGTCTCTTCCACCGTGTCATTCGTAGACACCATCTGGGAATTGCCATCTGGGACATGAAATCTTGGCTGTCCTACAGAAATCGTGTCTTCAGGTTGGGCACAGCATATGCCATCACCGTGTGAACTGAAAGTAACCGTTTGGTGTGATGTAGCTAACATTCTGGTTACTTGTCCCACCTCCCTCCAGTCACTTTAAAAGGTGATAATCCGTATCTAACCTGGTTGAGTAAGTTCTCTCTCTGATTTTCCATTTTGGTCTATGCAGCCTCCTCTGGAAAGCCTGGCAACTGTGGAAGAGACTGTGGTTCGAGACAAGGCTGTGGAGTCCCTGAGGCAGATCTCGCAGGAGCACACGCCAGTGGCCCTGGAGGCTCACTTCGTACCTCTGGTGAAGCGCTTAGCGAGTGGGGATTGGTTCACCTCTCGCACATCCGCATGTGGTTTGTTCAGCGTTTGCTATCCCAGGGCTTCCGTTGCTGTCAAAGGAGAAATTAGACAGTAAGATATGGTATTTTTTAGTTATTCAGGGTTATTGGGAGCTCACAGCTGACAGGATACACAGTACCCTGTTAGCAGTGAGTGGCTGGTATCAGGGTAGTCAGACTGATGAGAGCAGTTCCCAGTGTCCAAGTGACATACCAGTGGGTTTTCCTTTGTGACTTCTATGAGTAGAAGTCTAATGCCTGATATTTGTAGAAGAAAACCTCTGAAATTCCTGTGTGTGTTGGGGGCATGCTTAATCAGTGGCATGTAACAGGAAATACCTTCATTATTTTATTTGCTGCAGGTACTTCCGATCCTTGTGCTCAGATGACACACCAATGGTACGCCGTGCTGCTGCTTCCAAATTGGGTGAATTTGCAAAAGTTTTGGAATTAGACAGTGTGAAAAGTGAAATTGTTCCTTTATTCACTAATCTAGCTTCAGATGAACAGGTAGGTTAACTCTTAGTAATTAAAGTACACAAATATGCTCTTACATTTGAAGAATTTCTTTGGATGTTTTGGTTCTCATGTTAGGATTATTTTTTTTCAGAATTATTACTTAATTCTGGCCTGGCTAAAGTTTAAGATTACCCATCCCAGTGTCCTTATAATTCTTTCTTAGCCAAACCGTGATTTTCTTTTCCATTTAGCAGCTGTTGAAGGGGAGTCGAGGAATTGGAAGCCATAATTAGGAAGAAAGACCAGAGCCACATTAAAGAGTAACTGTACCTTTGGGTACTGCAGGCTGAATTATTGTGGGACAGTAATGTTTCCTGGAATTTTTGGCTTTCAGATAAAAAAGTATAGCATGTATTGGGAAAGCTCTTTGACCCTCTGCATCCTCTGTATGAGTGTATAGGATAACTTTGCATGAGGGCAGTTATAAATCCAAGGATCTCCATCTCATAAACGTAGAAATTAGCAATAATAATGGGTTTCCCTGTGACTCAGTGGTAAAGAATCCATCTGCCAATGCAGGAGACGTGGGTTCAGTCCTTGGTTTGGGAAGATCCTCTGGAGAAGGAAATGGCAACCCACTCTGGTGTTCATTCTTGCCTGGGAAATCTCATGGGAGAGGAGACTGGCAGGCTGCAGTCCACGGGGTCCCAAAAGAGTGAGACACAACTTAGCGACTAAATAACAACAAAAAGCAATAATGATACACTAGTAAGCACCCAAATGAATCTTTTTCAGTCTGTTTTAAGTGGTTTACACATGTGAAGTAATTCAGCCCTTACAACAGCCCCATGAGGTCATTACTTCCATTTTACGTATTCGGAAACAGGCACAGGAAATTGGAGTAAATTGCTCATGGTTGCATAGTGAGCAGTGTTGGAGTGTGGACTTGAGTCTGCAGCTTAGCTCCAGAGTTGTGACCTTCACTGCTAAGCTGTAGTGCTCTTCTGTATGGTGCTTTGGAGAATCAGCCCCCAGAGTTCCTGGACTCTAGAAGAACAATTTACCTAGTTCCTGGCCTCGGATCACTGTATGTGTACAGGATCCAGAGCAGCAGATACATACCTTGAGTCTCATGTTCAGATTCTAGATCTGAAGATGATAAATTTTTCAAAATAATTTTTAAAATTAATTAAAATAATATATACAAAGTAGTACAAAGTGAATATGCATCTTAAGTATTACAAGGCATGTTATCCTATAACTTTCATCTATGAAAGGAGCCAGAACTTTGATAGCCATCATCCAGGAAGCCCAGCATGATCTGCCACCCAAATACCCCTCGAAGTTCCTACTCCCTACCCCCTTAAGACTGTAACACTCTATCTTGATTTTTGTGGTAACCCCCTCCTTACTTTTCTTTGCATTTTTACTATTCATAAAGTATGGTTTAAAACAACACTGTTCAACAGAAATACAATGTAAGCTACCTGTTAAGTTTCACAGTAGCCATAGTTTACAAAGTGAAAAGCAGGTGAAATTGATTTCAATAATGTATTTTTTAACCCAGTATATCCAGAGTAACTACCATTAGAGTGTGTGGTGCTAGTTACATTCCAGGTACTCAGAAGTAGGTAGTAAGTAGGCTACTGGCTGTCACGTTGGAGAGCACAGGTTTAGAATCCTCATTTGAGATTGTGTTGATTACATTTCCCATGGTTTAACTCAGTGTTTTCTTTTGTCCTGCAAAATTGGTAGTTGAATCTAGAGTGGAGATTTGTGAATTTTTTCTGTAAAGGGCCCAATAGTAAGTGTTTTAGGCTTTGTGGACCGGGCAGTCTCTGTTCTAACTACAGAGCTCTGCTGTTGGGTGTCACACACTGCAGTATGCAAACTAACGGGCATGGTGCTGTTCCAGGAAAATGCTATTTACAGAAACTAGCTGCTTTCCGTATTTGGCCAGTATTTGCCTCGGCCCTGATCTAGAGGCTTAATGAGAGCTGGTTTGATATTTTGGGGCAATAAGATCACTTTGTTAGATGGAGGCTGCTTTTCATCAAGAGGCATGTCTGGTTGTGGTATTAACAGCAATGGAGGCTGAAAGAATTATTTGTTTAGTTGTAACATACGTGTGTGTATGTTCACTGTGACCACTAATAGAATTGCTGCTCCTTTCTTAGTCATTCGTTGAGAAAATATTTATTGAGAACCTTCTGTGAATCAGGCACTGTTCTTCATGCTGGCTTTCAGTGTTACATGAGGGACCATGCTGTCACGCAGTTTATATTTTAATGAAAGAAAGCACAATAAACAGATAAACAAAATATTAGGGATCA
Organism: Bubalus kerabau; assembly: GCF_029407905.1. NCBI lineage: Eukaryota > Metazoa > Chordata > Mammalia > Artiodactyla > Bovidae > Bubalus > Bubalus kerabau. The sequence continues at coordinate 21,986,652 of NC_073638.1, read as the reverse complement.
AAACGATGATGGAGGGGGACTTCCCTGGTGGTTGGGAACCTGCCTTGTAATTCAGGGGACATAGATTTGATCCTTGGTCAAGGAACTAAGATCCAACATGCTTGGATCAGCTGTGAAGCAGCTAAGCCTTCATGCTACAACTGCCAAGCCCTTGTGCTACAACTAGAGAGTTGGTGCACTGTATCAAAAGATCCTACATGCTGCAACTAAGACCCCAGTGCAGCCAAATAAATGTAAAAACTGATGGAAATCGGGTAGGGTAACATAGTGGTGGGGCATGATTATAGGCATTCTTTTAGACTGGTTAGTCAGAGAAGGGCCATGAAGAGGTGGCATAAACTGAAACTTGAACAAAAAAATGCCAGCCACGCCCTTTCCTAGTGTGTCAGAGCTCTAGGAAAAGAGAATTCCGAGAGGAGAGGACATTTAGTATATATAAAGATCCTGTGGTTGGAACATAGTGGGTGAAAAGGACTCTGATAGGAATTTGGATAAGGTAATCAGGGCCCAGATTGTGGGGGACCTATAAACAGGGTGTTGAGTTTGGGTTTTCTTTTCTAGGTGTAATGAGAACACACCAAGATTTTAATCAGGGATGTAATTTGATGTCATTTAAAGTTTTAAAAGATTGTTCTGGCTTCTAGGTGGAAAACTAAATTGTAAGGTGGAGGGTGAGAATAAGAACAAGACAACTTAGGAGACTTTCACAATAATCCTGACAAGAGACAGTGGTGAACTAGGGTGGCATGGTGAAGATGGAAAGAATCTGTGATCGGTTTGGAGGTAGTCCGTAGAACTGTGATTGAATTGGAAGAAGGGAAGAGGCATATCAAGGTTTCTTGATTTTACTTGAGAAACTGGGTGGATACTGCTGTCACTGCTAAGATGGAGAAGATTCTGGGAGTAGCAGATACAGGGAAGAAAATCAGGAGTTCTGAGAGAAAAGTAGTTGATTAGTTGAGAAAGTATTGATGGGTATGTATTTACATCGGTGATAGTAGCTCCTTGATTCAGCATAGTTTCTGGAATCTGAAAATAGCTGTATGACCACTACCAAAGGTACAGTTCTGCCTTTTTTAGCCTGTTCATTTAGATAGAGTAGTGAGTGTCTTGGGCGTGTAGTAGGTATTGTTGATCTGTAATTTTTAAAATTTATAATATTTGGAAAGTTGGAGGCACTGTTGCCTCTTGTGTGCATGCGTGTGCACAGATACACACGTGTAAGTATGTTACATACTCTTAGAGTTTTTGACGTTTCATCTGGGGGCTCAGATGTTTATATATTTTCACTTCCTACTAATATGATTCCCCAATCTATAGTCTCAATTCCTAATTTTTCACTGATCTGTCTATTTGTATATTACTACTTTTACAAAGGATATATAGATACTAGGTTGATACTTGGCAGTTTACATTTGGGAAGTTGAGTTCATTAATCCCTTAACTTTCTAATTTTTTCTGCTGGGTTTTCTAGGGTTGGCTATCTCAAAAGTTATTCTGTCCTTGATCATCAGCATTTAAATTTAATGTTTTTTAAAAATTACTTAAAAATTTTGTTTTTCTGTGTATTTTTCCGAGTCATTATCTCATGCCTAAACTCGCATTATTGCCATCCTAAACTGAGTGTTTTGAAAACTGAGCTTCCTAAGTAACTCGCCTACCCGTACCCCCTTTCTCTTCCTCTGTTCTGATCTTCTATAAACAACTGGTACAAGCATGGTTTTCATTTTTATTGCTCAGCTTCTTAAGAGTGAGGATTTAGAGACATCATTAAAATGTTCTTTTTTCACATAATCTTTATGTTTTTATTTCATTTTCCTTAGGAAAAAGTCTGTATTCTAACCAACGTCGTTAACTTTGCTGTTCACTCAGAGAACGGTCATTTCTGCCTTTATGGCTTTGACATGCCTGCTATTTCAGGCAAAGGGAACAGCTATTTCAAGACATAAAGACATGAACTGCTTATAATGTGGTTTTTTTTTTTTAAGGACACCCAAGCACTACCGCAACCACACACTGCCTCATGGCTCTCAGAAAATACTGTCTGACTAACAGAAAGGAATTTTGTTCATTAGGATTCAGTGCGCCTGCTAGCTGTGGAAGCCTGCGTCAGTATCGCCCAGTTACTGTCTCAGGAGGACATTGAGGCTTTGGTGATGCCTACACTTCGACAAGCAGCAGAAGATAAATCTTGGCGAGTTCGCTATATGGTAGCTGACAAATTTTCAGAGGTAAAATTAGTGCGCTGACATTTTTTAAGTACTAAAAGGAAGAAACCCCCCAGAAGCCCACAGATTTGCTGTCATAACTAAAAGTTTCTGAATTGGAAGTGCTTGAGGCAAAAATATACATAGACCTTCTAGACTCATGATGAGGTTATGTCCTGAGAAACCCATTGCAGTTGAAAGTGCATTTAATGGACCTAACCTGCTGAACAGTATAGCTTAGCCTCGCCTACTTTAAACTTTTAAAGAACACTTGCATTAGCCTACAGTTAGGCAGAGTACTCTAACAGAAAACCTGTTTTATAATAAAATGTGCAATAGCTCATGTAATTTATTCACTACTGGTACTTAAAATGAAAAACAGAGTGGTTTTAAGTGTATCGGCTGTTCCCCCTTGTGATTCCATGGCTGACAGGAAGCTCTGGCCTCCCCGCTCTGCCCAGCATCACGGCGGGTGGTGCTACATAGCACTAGCCCAGGAAAGGATCAAAATTCAAAACGTGAGATTTGGCTTCTAGGCAACGTCTATTGCTTTCACAACATCCTAAAGTTGAAGAATCTTAAGTTGAACAATCATAAGTTGGGGACTGTCTATACTTGACGATTGCACTGTGCTTGTTAAGTTATTTTGATTAGAGTACATTAAAACCTGTACAAATTCTTTTATAGCTCCAGAAAGCTGTGGGTCCCAAAATCGCCCTAAATGACCTCATCCCCGCTTTTCAGAACCTACTCAAAGACTGTGAAGCTGAAGTCCGAGCAGCTGCTGCCCATAAAGTAAAAGGTTAAGGTGTCAGTTTATGTTGTAACTAGATCACTTGGGTGCATTTTTTTATGTCAGTGAATTTTGTAATATTTTTTTGTCTTAGATTATGTTTTCAGATAAATAGAGATGATTTTAATGTGTTGAAATGTTAACATTGTCATATAAAGCTACTCCCTTATATATTTAAAACCAAATAGCTTCTGTTTAAAAAAAAAAAAATCCAATCCAGATTGGATTGGTGTGGTACACAGTGGCATATAGATTGACCAAAAAGTGCATTTAAAAGTAGCCATTTTTCTTCCTTGGAACTTATTTGCTTAAACGTATGATTTGATTTAACTTGAAACTTGATAAATCTGGTTAAATTTCTTCATTTGGCTCCTTGTAAATGGCTCTACATAAACATTTTTTTTTTCTTTCTCTTTATATATTTTAGAACTTTGTGAGAACTTGCCTGTGGAAGGTAGAGAGACCATAATTATGAATCAAATTCTGCCCTATATAAAGGTAAACCTAACTTTAGTTTATTTTTTGTTTCACTTTAGTTTATCTTTGTGAAGGTAACCCTGACCTCAATTTTTGTTTGTATTACCTTAAAGCTCTTTGGGTTTAAACGTGGACCAGGGATGAATGGGACAGTTATATTAATGTGTGACACTCTTGTTTATTACTTACTACTATTTTGTAAGTACAAAATGCTCTTTTTTGCATAGGTTTATTTTATCTGACAGATGGTCTGAGGAAACTTTATTGACTAATCAGTATTGAAAGAGTAATGTCTTTTAAAATTCCTTGGGAAATCATATGGAAGTTTCTGTTGTCTTTCAAAAAAACTAAAGGCTTTTAATTTTGACTTATTCTAGGAATTAGTATCTGATACAAATCAACATGTCAAGTCGGCTCTAGCGTCTGTAATTATGGGATTGTCTACCATTTTGGGCAAAGAGAATACCATTGAACATCTTCTACCTCTCTTTTTAGCTCAGTTAAAGGATGAGGTGAGTCTGGCTATAAATTTTGTTGTCTTTTGATAGTCGGTGATTTGGTTTGATTTTTGTTTGGGGTGTCACTGAAAAAGTAACTTATTTTAAACCATTGATGGTATTTGGGCATGGAGTTACAAGTTCCCGAGAAAATGGGCCACTGATACAGATGTAAAAATGTCTGTCCATCTTCTCTGCCTAATTCCTGATTATATTCATTGTTTTTTTCTTCTCTTTAAACTTAATGGGTCTTTATTTGAAAAGTCTCATTTAAATTTAGATATAATATTATAAAAATTACCCTGTTTGCCAGGCGTGATCATCAGTGCTTTGCATGTGTTATTATTATGTGTAATTTTCACAGCAATCTTATTTTTGGGGGTTGGTCTTAACTATTACTCCCATTTTACAGATGAAGAAGGTGAGGCACAGAGGTAAAATAACCTACCTGAAGTCTCAGCTGTGGTCGATATGGGATTTGAATATATGTAATTTGATTTCATAGCTTATGTGCTCTTTACATTTCTATAGACTTTTCATTGAGAGTTTTAAGTCAACTAAATTATGCACTTTGAATTATTTGTGTACTCGGTATTAAGTATGTCTTCCAAGACAATAGTTTTTTCACCCAAGTAACTTTCTCATTTTAAAATTTATTTGCTCATCATGGTGGTAGGAGAATATCGATCGAGAACTTGATCTTTATATGTGCTTTTTCTGCTCTTGTGTATTTGCAGTGTCCTGAAGTTCGTTTGAATATCATCTCCAATTTGGATTGTGTAAATGAAGTGATTGGAATCCGGCAGCTCTCTCAGTCACTCCTTCCTGCCATAGTGGAGCTGGCTGAAGATGCTAAGTGGAGGGTCCGGCTGGCCATCATCGAGTATATGCCACTGCTGGCAGGCCAGCTGGTGAGTGTGGGCATCGTGTGAGCTCAAGGATAGCATCACATAGTGAAGTAGACTCACCAGGGCCAGCAGGAGGCCCACATGGCTCGTGTGGTTATGTTCATTTCGATGCATGAGAAAGTATGGTCTCTGTCAGTTGCCTGTAGAATGGTTTTCATTTTCATCAGTGCATTTGTATCTAACAAAAAGGTACTATAAAAACACATTTCACCTCCCCACCATCTGGAAAGCAAAGCCGTAGAAGAATATATAATTTCCTGGTATATGTCACGTAGATTTTGTGATACTTAATGACTCTGTGACTTAAGGAATATTTATCTGAGAAGAAAGGGGAGTATGGTTTCGAGATTTGACTTTTGCTCAGGGAAGCCTCCCTCTCTGCCTGTACTCTGAGCAACTGTCTCTGGTTACCACTTTTCTTGCATTCTGGTTAAAGGGAGTTGAGGACTCCCCATATGAAAAAGGAGTGTTGAAGTTTATAATGCTAATATTTTGGCCAGAGTTTGTATTATCACATTATCTGTTACTATTTGAGATTTATGCATAGTTTTATTGATAACAAGTTAATTAAAATTTCAGTGTTGGGTTTTATAGCCACATCCTTTCCTTTCTTTTACAGTAGGTGCCCTAGTCAGTTCTGAGTTTGATGTGCCCTCATCATGGTGGTTGCACGTCACTATTAACTCTTAAAATGTAGATGAGGAGATAGACAACTGATATCTTTTTGGGCAGGGCTGTGTTCAGTGTTTTATTTCCAGTGCCTCCCATGGTGCCTGGCATTAATCAGGCACCTAACATTTGTTGATTGTTGAGAGAAATGAATACTTGACTAGTTTTTGAGAAAGCGCATAATGTGTCAGTTTATAGCCAGTATTACTGCAATTTGTTTCTCCTCTTTCACTTCTGTTCCTTTCATATCATAGCATATGAGATTTATTTTTTCTTTTCTTGGACTACTGAATTTGTATTGTTGTTTTGGTGTACTTAGTTTATGAAATGTGTCTTGTGCATGTCTGTGGGATCATGTTTTGTAAAACTTGAAGTGTCCCATTCTCCATAATAGATGCCAGAGAGAGCGGTGTTCAGGTTTCCCCGCTGTCTGAAAGTAGAGCATCCCTAAGAGCGCTTTTGCAAGCTTAAGGTGGTGTAAAGCAAAGAAGCAGTTACCTTAGGACACATCCTGCTAACAGATACATGAACTAGATCTAGAGAAAGCACAGATGCCCACAGACAGTTTGGAGCAGTGGCGCCTGATGCTGAAATGAGATGTTGAGTGCAGTGCTCAGGGAAGGAGCTTGGCTGTGCCACGCTTGCTGCTGCCTGTCTAAGGGTTCATTGGCTTGTTGCAAAACGAACACTGAATACTGTTTTCACCATTTTTCGTTAAAGGAGAAATGCAATTTAGATTTCTTTCAGTTAGTGAAGACATGTACTCTTTTACAGCTCTTTTGTAAAAGTGAAGTGATATAAAGTGAACTTTCAAAAAGTAGAGGATACCTAATGGGGTCAAAGGCATCCTCTCGGTTTTTTCCCCACTGTTGCTGCTGTTCAGTTGCTAAGTTGTGTCCGACTCTTTGTGGCCACAGACTGCAGCACGCCAGGCTCCTCTGTCCTCCACTGTCTCCCAGAGTTGTCCTGCCATTCCCAAGTACTGAGTGTCGTCTTCTGTTCCTGAGTGTTGGCTGTCATGACTCAGAGTGGAAAGCAGCAGTGGTTAACTGGCTTGCTGAAGGTTGAAGTAACTGTCCAGAAGGGAGGGTGGATTTCAGTACCGTTTCTTTTACCAAACTCTGTTCCTTGGAAACAGACACTTGGTGACTTTACTTCATGCTTGTCTAGCAGGAGTGGCATGCATCAGTCAGAAGCATTTTGTTATACAGTTTCAGCATCTGTTAGTATTATATAGTTTATTTTTTTTTAAAAATCCATAAAGACTTTTATTTCAGGTAGTCAGTTTATAAAATTCCTTCAAGACTTTATGTATGGCCTGGTTTATGGACCATAATGAGTAAATGTAAGACTAAACCACAAGAATCAGGAAATAAAAGTTAATTAGGACTCAAAGAAATCCATGACCTGAAATGAAAAATAAATCTTTGAGAGCAGACATAGTAATCCAAATGTATGCTAAAGCCGGTTCATAACCGATTATTATGAAGCCATTTTATTATATTTTGAAAGCATTTGTATAACATTTCTTTATTTAAAATATATGGTCACTGGTCAGAAACTTCTTAGGTTCCAAAGAAGCTAAAGAGTGTGAACATGTAGGCATCAAGAGAGAGGTGCGGGGAAGGCATAGTTCACGGCCATCTCCCACACGATGTGAAGTCCACGGTGCTAGGTCTGTGTAAACCAGCTTGAGGAGCTTGTCTGCGGCCTGTGCTGGTGTGGCCACCGTTGATGGGGAGAACTGGGATGGGTCCACCTCACCTGTAGTCTTGTGCCTGCTTATTCTCTCTCTGCTTTCTCCCATGGATCCCAGGGTGCTCTCTTTAATTAGGGAGGAGTCTATTTCTTCATGTCAAGTTCTTTATCCTTAAGGATTTATTAAGATATTAACCAAAAAAAAAAAAAAGATATTAACCAAAAAGGGAAAATTTTGAGAATTATTAGTATTTCTGACTGGTATTTTCCTGATGGCTGATTTTCACAGATATTCCATAGAGATCTTTTGGCAGACTGTCCATGCTGCGTTCTTTCTGCAGTGTAGTGTCTGGTTCCGGGCCACTCTCTTCTCTCCCACTTAGCAGTCCCTGGGCCATCTCATTTACCTTTTCTTTATGATTTCTATCCAATAAAGTAGTTTTATAGTTTGTAAATCAGACCTCATGGTATTCTTTTTTCTGGCTGGTCCATGAATTCAGCTTATTTGGTAATAAGTGATTTTTTTAGCTTTTAGGTCACTTTGGTGTAATATAAATAGACCTTGATTTTTAAACTTTGGAGACATGTATTAATGGAATCTTCTGTATCCATAGGGTGTGGATTTCTTTGATGAAAAGCTGAATTCTTTATGTATGGCCTGGCTTGTGGACCATGGTAAGTAAATAAGTTAATGGGAGTCCTGTGTTTTTGCATATATCCCATTTTGTTTGTGTATTTCCTTTTCAGAAAGGAACGCTAATCTGACCATATTTTGTTTTACCAGTGTAGTGATGAAGACAGTCTTTCATTAAAGTCCAGTGAGCTTGTTCTGATCAAAAGTTTGATATTCCTATTTTCTACCAATTTTTCTATCTTAAACTTTATTTTCTTCATTGACCAATCTCTTTGTTCTGTTTCTCACTCTTTCCATTATATTATTTTTAACCTTCCTCTTTCATACATATACTCATTCCTTTCTTATTCAGAGTTCTTCTGTTCCACCGTCTTTTGCCATCTTTGTGTCTTCAGCCACTGTAGACTGAGTTGGATAGGGGTTGGAGTCAGAAGAAAGACCTGGGCGAAGAAATGGCTCGTGGGCTTCTCTGAGGTGACATAGAGAAGCAGGTGTGCAGTGGTGCAACAAAGGTGTCAGGGCGTGGAAGGAAGACATCGCCTGTCCCCTAGGATAGAGAGGGCCCCGGTTTCTGGTTTGGGTGAGAGGCTCGCTATCTTTTCTGTGCATTTATAGCATAACTCATTTCAGCAATCACAGAATCTTTTTCCTCTAGTGCCACATACTGTGTTAAAAAATAAAAGCTGAAACTGCTGCTTATCAAAATACACAGTTGATGTTTTATATAAAACTACTTGATATGTTCACTTGTTAGCAGTTGACTTTTGAACAAGGTTTCAGGTCTGGATGTCTGCTTGTCTGCTGGGCAGTGATGGGTTGGAGAGGACCTCTCTGTACCAGTGAGGTCCAGTGTCAGCCTCCTGTCCAGACCTGGCAGCTCCCGTGTGGTCTGAGATCTGTGCAGATGAGGGCCCTGAGCACTTACAATGTCCTGGGAGCTTTGGTTCCATATTTTGGTGCTTATGATGGGTATCTTGCTTCAGTTCCACAGCACCTTATTATATACTTTAGCATATCTCTGAGGGTGCCTCTGAGACCCTCCTTTGGGAGTAGTGGGGATATTGTGTCTGCTTCTGCAGGTAGGTGGTTTTAAGGGTCAAAACAAGCAAACGAAAAGAAAAAACCCAGCTCTCCTGAGTGATTTAAAAGAATACCTCCAGCGTAAAGCACAGGACTTGGCGTAGTGGGTGTTAAATAACTGTGCTGAACTGAAGCTGAATCAGTGGACAGAAATGCTGACGTCCCAGATGAAGCATCGCACATTGCAAGATGTCAGTCCTTGTCAAACTGATTTTTTTTGAAGAAAGTGAAAGTGAAGTCTCTCAGTCTTGTCCGACTCTTTGCGACTCCGTGGACTGTAGCCTACTAGGCTCCTCCATCCATGGATTTTTCCAGGCAAGACTACTGGAGTGGGTTGCCAGTTGGATCATATGGTTAAAAAAGTGAAGAGGAGAGGTTCAAAAAACGTAAATTTCGTAAAGACATGTAAATGTAGATAATCTCATTGTTTTCAAACTAGATTGCAAAGATTTTATTTCTCTTTTTCGTGTCCTCTAAAGTTGTCTCTGTAAGGCTTCATTTTTTTTCTTAGATGAAACTAAGGTTTGGTGAAATCATAGGAAAGATAGTCTTCTCTTTTTAGAAATAAAGTGTTCATATTATTTCTGATAAATATTAATGTTAGTGAGTCCCAGCAGATTGGTCCATACTTTCTTTGAAAGCTAGTATTCTACACTTAATTTTGACATACTTTTAAAATCCTGATGTTCCACAAAGAATTGAATTCCTGACATCTTTTCTATATAGAATTCACCTGTCAATGCAGGTTAATTAATGCTTTCTTTTTTCTCTGATTTTTTGTCTTCCAGTTTAGGAGCAGAAGAGACCCTTGTGTCTTTTTCTGCAGCAGCATACTTAAGTGGCCTTTGCAAGCATTCTTTGAACCAATGAAATGTCAGCTCTGAAATTGTTGGAGGTTTTGTTTTGCATTTTAGATAACTGCCATGTAGTGATCAGTGATCTGTTAAATTTTTAGAAACTTTTTTTGCTTATTAAAGTACTAAGAGGATTTTGTGAAAAAGTACAGAGAACTAGAAGCAAGACAGTATCACTTACCCTCTTTTCCCATGGTTGAGTGGATAGTGTTGATCAGAGAGAGGAATTTAGAAGGGGAATTTATTTTTTATAGGAGGAAGGAAAAAGTACCAAAGTTAGTAATAACCACATATAGAGTGTGTTAGAAATTCAGAGGAACATTGCACATCAGCCAGACCTTGCGGGGAGAGGGAACAAAGAGGGAGAGAGACAAAACAAGCAGAGAGGAGAGGCAGAACCGTGGAGTGGTTTGTTTGCATTCTTTTCACAGCAGAATTGAGAGGAGCCAAGAACATAGTAGGCGTCTGGCCAAGTGGAGTTGAGTGCAGTTAAGGTCTGGGTCAAGGCCGAGCTCTCGTCTCTGGTTACTCTGGCAGTGAGATCGCTTCCCTATGGCAATGGCATTAGGATGAGAAGAATTTCAAGCAAATAAAAAAACAATGAGGGGAGAAGACACAGATGGGAAGAAGTTGGTGGGGGACGGTGTGCTCAAAACAAAGACTGCTGGTGAAGGGAGGGAGTTTTTGTTACGAGTGGAACAGGTGACTTGAGCGTGTTCCTTCGAGAGTGCTGCTGAATATTGCTGGCAGGTTGCCTCTCCCACATGCTCTGGTCAGGTTGCACGTTGGTAATAATCTAGCCCCTTGTTAAAGTGTCTGGCCTGTGCTCACCAGTGGTGGCGCCCGAGAGGCTCTGTGGCCTGGGAAGAAGCGGCCGTTTCCTGGCTGGGAGCCGTGTGTCAGCTGTCCGGGCTCAGAGCTGTGGCCTGGGTGCCTGTCACTCCCCAGCTGTCAGCCGGGAGCCTTGGGCGCACCTGGATGGAGGGGTAGAAGAAGGAGTCAGTACTGACCTCTCCCCTGTTACCTAAGGCCAAATTTTGAGTGTATTGGACGTGTAAGATGAAGCGTTGCCGCACCTGTCTTCGTTGGCCGCTGTATGTAGTAACTAGTTGTTGAGAAGATTGTGGCTCAGGCCTTTATTATCTAGATTTATGATGTCTTTGCTAAATGACCTTGTAGGGAATTACGAGATTAAAGCAGGCAGGTATATTCACAGAAGGCATTTGACGTGTTGCCTCAACAGAAACATTTTTAAGGGGAAAAAAGGCAAGTCAGTCTCAAGTTTTTATTTGCTGTTGTGTAGACGACAGTGGCCTCTGAATAGCCTCCTCGCTGTCGTTCTCTCAGCTGTTCTTGCTGCTGCTGGCATAATCTTGCTAAAATACCACATTGGTTATACGGCCACATCTTTGCTTTAAAAACCCATCATTGGTTCCCTTACAGTCTAAATTTAGCTTTCATGAAGCTCGGTCTGGCTCCACCCTAACTGTTCAACCTTACAGTCTCACAGATTTCAGTTTTTTCCTTTGTGCCCTGGGTAACTTTTTTTGTCCTTTCTAGGAATTCCTCCCCTCTTCTCTCCACTTAGACAAATCCTCCATAATTTTTAAGGCCCAGTACAAGGCCTGTATTTCCCACAGCCTTCCCAGACCTCCCTGTTCTCTGTCCTCTAAACTCCTACAGCCCTCAGGGTCTTTACTATTGCATGCTTTATTATAATGCGTCTTAGACCCCACGACTTCTCAGAACGCATTATTTTTCACTTCTGTGCTTGAGTATGTGGTCTTTGGGGGCAAGTAACTTATGCATTCTTTCTGTGACATAGCACATAGTTGGCACTCATATTTGCTAATTAATGATGCCTGTAATGAGCTTCTTACTTCCCTTTTCCTTGGACATTTTGAAACTATAGTCAGACCACATCAGCATATTAGAAGTCATAGCTGAGCATGCTTGCCATTGCAGTCTGACTAAATTTGGAGTGTTTACAGAGTTTTATTTTTGGCCCACCTTTGACGATGGCGTAAGGAAAAGTAAACTAGGTTATGCTCGTGATGTGAGCAGCACGACAATATCTTCTTCACCTCTTCTGCAGTGTATGCCATCCGGGAAGCTGCCACCAGTAACCTCATGAAACTAGTTCAGAAGTTTGGTACAGAGTGGGCACAAAATACCATCGTTCCCAAAGTGTTAGTAATGGCGAATGATCCCAATTACTTGCATAGAATGACCACTTTATTCTGCATTAATGTAAGTATTACGTAGCTGTTTTGTTAAGCTCTGGTGTTAAACCAGTTATTTAGGACCGTATTTCTGAATCCTGAATATGTTGTCCTCTGTTTGGACTATATCTTACTACTGATTAAGTTGGATATTTAGGAGATGAGAGAAAACTGTCAGTTTTTAAATTTGTGTAAAACTCTATAGTCAAGTCAGTTTTGAATTCTGGTCTAATTCTGGGATTCTGTTCTGCATTTTATCTTTCATCACATGCTCACACTAGAAACATTTTCTGGTGGCCAGTTACTTTCTTATCTCTTTAGATTTGGGGATACTTTTTTTAAAAAAGGTGTTTTTTAATGTGCTGTCTTATTTCTTTTTCAAGGCACTGTCTGAAGCCTGTGGTCAGGAAATAACCACTAAGCAAATGCTGCCGATTGTATTGAGAATGGCAGGAGACCAAGTAGCAAATGTCCGTTTCAATGTGGCCAAATCTCTACAGAAAATTGGACCAATTCTAGATACCGAGTAAGATTTTTAATATTCTTTTTTAAAAAGTAGATTTAAATTTTCACCCCATGTAGGCAGAAATAGCTATAACTAGATTTGGTGATTTTCACATCACCTAAGATGTGGTTTAGGTTAAAGAAAATAATAAAGTAATTCAACAACCAATTTTGAGGGTGTCTGCTCTTTATATTTAAGCTCTATACATGTGTAGACCATTGTCCAAAGGTAATTCTGCAGAGACTTAGAGAAATTATTTAGTACAAGTTAATATTATAGGTGTTTTAAAATATTAAAAAAATTTTAAACTGTGAAAATTACCATAGAGTATAATATATATTACATACCATAAAGCATTTCTCTGGCTCAGAAGACTGCCTTTCACAAATGATACTGTTGGATTTTAGTGCTTTGCAGGAGGAGGTTAAGCCGGTACTACAGAAGCTAGGCCAAGATGAAGACATGGATGTCAAGTATTTTGCACAGGAAGCCATAAGTGGTATGTCTGTTTCTGCCTTCCAGCTTTGGCTTGGGCTCACGGGATGTGAGTGGTGTTAAGTGGGCCAGGCGATGAGTACCTGGGCCTGGGGGTGGTGAGCTCCGTCTCGTCTTTGAGTAGAACCTTCTTGGCCCACCACCAGGCAGGCCATTTTCTCAATTCCATATCTAAGGGCTGGGTAGGGAAATGATTCTTACTGGTAAGAACAGTGTTTTGTTTGGATTTTAATCAGTTTTTAAAGTTTTAACTTTGGATTAGCCTGACAGTAAAGAAGCTGACCACTGTGAGAAGCTCTTGGTCTTGCACTTTGGGATCATTGTTGTTGGGCTGAATATTCGCATACATAGTTCCTGTACTTTCTGTACCACTAACTTGATTTTGTTTGGAATTTTCTAGTGCTTGCACTGGCATAACGAGGAACGAGGGGGAAGACTTTACTAAATTCTTATCACAGACTTCTAGTCAATGTGTTCTTGAAATGGGTGGAGAGAAAAAAAATGGAAAACCTTCAAGACCTCATCCGAGCAAGTGGCAGCAACTTACAAGAAATCAAATTTCAGTGACTTGATTCTTTCTAAAGATGAAATGGCATTGTTTTTCACTTGTCTTCCTTGTTGGGATAATTTAAACTGTTCTTATTGTTTGTGACCAATTTCTGATACTTGGCACAGTCATTTCTTGACTGTTTCCTAATGATTTATTTAGCACTGTCTGGGCTCCTGCATCGTCATTGTTTAATCAGGTCCCAGCCTGTTTAATATTCCACCAAGCCTGGACGGGTTTTGGACCCAGACATGGAACAGAGTGATTCTTTGGATGTTTACATGTATCTGTGTGTCTCCATTCCAAAGTTAAATGTACATGGTTTAGAATAACTTATTTTATAAGCACTCCACTTGGGAGACACACTGAGATTTAACTGTAGTGAAAGCCATATTCTCTTGGATAATGATGGTCCATGTCAGTGCCTCACGCGAAAGAGGAATGTGGATGCTCAGGGTTCATGTGTTTGTTGTTTTGGTTTTTATTTGCTCGATTGTGGCTGTAATCATGTCATTCAGAAACCTGAAATGCAGATACATCTTGCTCCTAATGTGTCGTGTTGAAACCTAACTCCATTTCCGCAGCTCCCCACTGTGACTGCGTTCAAAAATACTCCTCTTTCTCCCTGCCGAGATGCTTAAAATTTAGTGCCCCTGAGTAAGCAGTGGTTCCATTGTATGATTGTAGACTGCAGTTGCATCTCTAATGAGTAAAGGAACCAGTGGGACAGCACGGAGGATTTCCTGCTCCTTACCTGGTTCTGCTTCCAGCTGTGTGGATGTTTGGTTCTTGCTGTATTGAATAGCTTTCCAAATGGAAGGTTCAGTATTTGTTTGGTATGGGTGATGCTGGAATCTTATCATTTGAAATGTTATTCTACTTTTATAGTAAAACCTCATTAATTCCTCATGGAATTGATAATGACTTAAAGCTGAAGGGTTTGCTGAAGCAAATTAATTGTATGTAAGGAAGCCTGATGTTTCTGAACTACTTAAACGCTCTTTAAAAAGCACCCTTTTCCCACTTGATATGCCTAGTTTCTAATCACTCTCATCAATTATATTAAAATACCAGCCACACCTTTATTTAGATACATTGAATTTGCTCTTTATACCTGATAGATATACACACATATTTAATGGAGGATTTAAGTATTTTTTCTTTTAAATTTATGAACAATTTTCACCTAATCAAACTTGCCTTGCCCTAATGACTTTTTAATTAATGAGGTTTTATTGTAGCTTATTTTTCTCTCAGTGCATCTTGCTCAGTCTGAGTCTTGCTGTAGTCAGCTTGTTTCCATTTTGGTTTTCAGGTAGTTTCTTTCATTTATAGTCTCTTAAAGCCAGTGAGCCCTGTTGTGTTTTGTGAAGACACAGAGACTTCTAGGAAGCTTTGTACATTAAACCATTTCAGAAAACCAAGTTTGACCAAATACTTTAAAGTTTGTCTTACCTTAGAAAAGCAGAACATTTAAAATCAAAATTATCTGAGTGCATTTCAAACTGCCAAACTAGTTTATAGTAATTTTCTATTTTATTACTTCTGGGCTATGGATTAAATATTTTCTTAGGCAAAAAAATCTTTTCTTTCCCTGAAGAAATGATTAATTATTATGCTGTAAACAATGTTTGTTTCATGGTTCTTTTTGTTTTTTTTTATTACCTGCAGTTAATGCTCATCTTCATTGAATTTCATATTTGAGAGACTGTTGTCTTGATTGAAACGAATTTACACAACTGTTGCTTTCCTCTGGTTTGTGGACAGACTGTTTACTGGCCTTGTGGCCCAGCTGGGGAGCACTGTGCATTGACCTCCACCCTTAGATGTGGCAGAGGGGAGACTGTGACCCTTTCTTTCTCAGGCTTGGGGCAGGGAGCTCAGCAGGGCCCTGTGTTTTTGGGTCACCCTGTAGGGACTTTATTGTTTCTTCTGACTTCAACAATAGGGATCCATTTTGTTACTCTTCAGAGGAACTGTTCTTTGGCCCGTAACTTGTCCTTTTCTCCATGTATTAGTTCTCTTGCCTTAGTTTCACAGGAATGTAAGCTCCAGGAGCTCTGTAAGGGCTGGGGTTTTTGTTTTGTCTTCTGCTGTATCTGTACCACCAGCATCTGGGTCAGTGTCTGGTGTACATAGTAGGTGCTCAATAAAAATGTGTTCAGTGAATTTCTAAAACCTGTGTTCTGTTGTGTTGTGTGTGTGGAACAAGGTACCAGACTATTCTCATTCTCCTGTTGATGCAATAAAAGAATTCCACTGCTTTTATGTGGCCCTTCCCCAGTGCCCATCTTAGGCAGCAGTTGTATTTGGATTGTACAGCGCCTGGAATAAACGCCGCCATAGATACCCATCCTAGGCAGTTTACAGCAGTTGTTTGATTAGAAAAGTGAAGCAGAGACATGTATACAGTGTTATGCCAATAAAAGTCTTATCAGGAGTGGAATTCACCTTAGTGTTGTGGGGTTTAACTTTCACAGGTTTAAAAGACAAGATCTTGTTTCTCTGTCTATGCTGTCATGAAGATACGAACCTGAAGTGCATTTGGTTTCGTAAGCATAAACAGGTTAATGTATGGTTTCCAACGTGACTGTTTCCAGTCACGTTGGCGCCCTCAGGTCACAGAAATCCCGCCGCTTGGCCACTATGATTCTAGGCCCTGGGGGTCTTTGCTGGACAGCACATCCTGAATCAACAGAGACGGCAGCCTGACCTTTGAGCGGTCTTCTCCAAGCGGTCAAGATACTGCATGGACCTCCAGGGGAATCAGTGTCATTCCTGACCCAATGGTTGGGCTGTGGTAACGCTGGCTTGTTGGCAGTGTTGTTAATCGCTGCGTTGTCATGGAGTTAAAAATCTGGTTCTTCCCTGAGGAAATCACACTGGTCCCGTTGCCCTGGGGATGGCAGGGCAGAGTGGCCCAGCAAGTTGGGTGCTTGTCTCTCGCCTTTCACTTAAATTCCTCTGACACTTGTTTTCCTTCCTGGCCTTCTGGTCTTAAAGCCTCCTTTCTAAGCACTGCCTGGTTACAGACTGGAGGGGGAAGGAGCGGTCACCTTGTTCTCTCTAGTTAACAATGAAGAGATTGTGGTCTGATGTTATGTAATTGCTTCTCTGGGATTCTCTCATACTCCTGTTTTCCATCCAGCTCCGTGCTCTTCTTTCTCGTTCACTCACATGTCTCCAGTCTTTTTTTGTACCCAGAATAGTCTCACTATTCCCCGTTTGCCTCCACGAGCCTGCTTTTCCCAGGAAATTACATAATGTTCAGTTGAGATGGAAATCTTTCTGGAGGATGAAGAGATTTTAATTACTCATTGGGCAGAAAAGCCAAGTCATTTCTTTCTTCAGCGTTGTTGTCTTAAATTGACGTCGTCAGTTTTGCAAGGAGCCAAGTCGCTCCTGTCTGGCTGGGCTTCTGTAGACTGTCAGTGACCCAGAGGTGGGGGAGCACCCGGCTGGCACCCTAGGCCCAGTGGGGTGGCTCTTCCCATGGCCCTTGAGGAAAAGGCACCTTCAGTCAGGTGCAGGGGTGGACCAGCTCCGTGCCTGGAGGCCTGTGTGCATCCCCATCGCAGGGCTGGCACACCTGAGGGCCGTGGCGAGGAGGTGCAGGGGAGCTCCTGGGGACGCGGCCTGGCGGGGTCTGTTACAGTCTGCTGTCTGTGTCTCTAGCGGTGGCCCAAAGGCTGAGGAAGCTAGATTTTCCTGTGAAGGACAGTGAAGAGCCCAGCGCCCCTGGGGCTGACAAGAACCACTTCCTGAGGCCCAGAGGGCCTGGAGAGGACACAGGGAAGGTAAGTGCCCTCACGCCGCAGGCCCGGGCCCCTTCGTCGCCTGGGCTGAGGTGTGTGGGTGGAGGGCAGCCGGCGCGGCCTGGGGCTGCTGCTGGAGGTGGCGAAGCCAGAGCTTTGAGCTCTCTCCCTGAGAGGATGGCGGAGTTCTGGGGACCAGGGGAGTCTGTTTTTAGGTATGTTACGTATATTTCTTGACCTTCATTGTGGGAATGCCTTCTGAAAGGTGGGGTGGGCTTGCCAGCACCCTGCCACCCTGCCCCCAACGCAGAGGGGAGAGGTGGTTTGGTAAAGAGTTGCTTATTGAAGCAGGCTGTTTCTACACACCTCCCAGAAGAGACTGTTCTTACTTGCTACAATTCATCTCAGGTAGTCACTTCATTTGAGGAAAAAACCATTTACTATTTTACTGGGTAACAGTCTGAATGTTTTACTAGGCACCGCCCCCGCCCCCAACCCCGCCCCTTGACACCACTCTGAAGGACGTGTGCCAAGTTCAAGTTCAGCGAAGTTGGTGCCAGCCAGTGCCCTGGGGCTGTTTGTTCGGAGGGTGACGTATGACTTACAGACTCCTTCAGAAAAGCAGCACAGTGGGGCTGGCTGCCGCGTGCTGATGTCAGGCTGCGTTTAGTTTATCTGGAAGATAATGGTATTTTTGTACCCACTCCAGTGCGTTTGCTTGGTGACAGTTCTAACATCAAAACGTTTGTCTTACAAATCTTTATGCCCTCTCCTTCATGTTTTATGCCCTCTCCTTCATGTTTTATGCCCTCTCCTTCATGTTTTATGCCCTCTCCTTCATGTTTTATGCCCTCTCCTTCATGTTTTGTGAACTGGGGCCATGAGAATCTTTTGCTCTGGCCCAGGCCCTGAGCTGCAACCTCATCTTCGAACGTTCTCCCCTTCCTGCCGTGTGCACCGCTCTCCCAGGGCCGGCGGCTCAGCTCTCCCTGCAGTGGCTGCCCCGCCCCGGAGGCAGGGCTGGGCTGAAGGCACCCTCAGCCGCAGCAGCCTTTGGTCCTTGCCTCTATTTCACTGAACTTGGCCTCAGGGAAACTACCACATCTGAACAACAGTTTCACATTTTTAAGCCTAAGCCACAGACTTCCTTGGGAAGGAGTTATATTTTCCTCCACATTCAGGGTCCACTGACTGTGCCATTAAACACATGGTTTGCCTGTGATCTGCTCGTGGACTAGTTGAGGCGACCCCTCTGTGGCAGACTTGCCGGGTCTGTAGGCGGCCCCTGATGGCCACAAGCTGGGGAAACAGCATTTGCTGCCATGTCCTGAACCCCGAAACTCGGTAACTGCAGACAGCTTGGCAGGCTCCCAGCAGAATCTCCCTTCGTCCTTGCAGCAGCCCTGTGTGGTGGGTGCTCGTGGCTCTGTTTCTCGGGTCGAGAACCTCCCCCAACCCTGTCCTGTCTACTGGGTGTCTTTTCCAGCACTGGAGGCCCAGATGTGCTCGGCTTCTGAGGCTCCAAATCAGTCAGCCCAGTAAAACCCCCTGTCCTGACTCAGGGAACCTTCCCTGAGTCTGTTTCACTGAAGGAAAAGGACTCGGGGTGAGATGGAAAGGGAATTGGCTGTTGCCAGGCAGAGCCCTGTGTGTCAGGGGCCAGCAGCCAAGTGAGTGATCCAGGAAGTCATCCAGTTGCAAAACAGAAATTGTTCTTAACCCCTCACTCACTGTCGGTGGCACATAGCAGATTGGCCCATCTGCCCCGGCGGGGTCGGGGTGAGCCCCGGCTACTGAGAGCCCTGGGAACTGCCTCCAGTGTCCACTGGCCTCTGGGCCCTGCGGGAACTGTTTGACAACCCGGGGCTTGGCCTGCCTCTTGACCCAAGACAGGATGGCCCCGTGGGACGAGGGCCAGTTCCTGCGCTGACGGGTGCCTGCTCGGGGCCTCCCAGGCTGGCCCCTGGTGGCTGCTGTCTGCTGACAGAGCTGCCGACGGTCCTCTGTCAGGCGAGGGTTAACAGAGGATTTGTTTATTGAATCGCGAAGTAGCTGTCACATGATTTTAATCAAAACACCATTTCCCTGACAACAGTGATGTCAGTCTTGTTATTGCAGGAAGGAGCAGCTGTGAGGGACAGTCAGGCTCCACGCTGAGCCCAGGTTCAGAGACTCAGATCAAGTGAAGCATCATCTGTAGAGGTCTCAGGCATGGCCCCCCCGAACCTGCTGTCGTGCTCTCTCTGACTCGACAGCCTGTGCCGTGCAGACGCTGGCCAGAGCCCGGCCACCCCGTCTCCACTGACATTGCCCCTTCTGCACCCATTCTTTCTTCCACCCTTGTTTTTCCTTCTGGTTTTTCCAGTTCTCCTTATTTCCCCCAAGCTCAGCGTGTCATTCATTTGGGCCCCTAGGATCTCTGACCTCTGCCTCTGGCACCTGTCTCCCTCTGTGTTTTAAACCAGCAGTTCTCGCCAGCTTGAGGTGGGGCCCTCCTGCCGCTCGGGAATCTTGGCTCCCTTTGGAGCTTGCTTCCTGGAGGAGAGGGGCAGCTTGTCCTGTCTTTTTCTCTCCCGAGAGCAGGTTGGGGGGCCTGGGTGCTGCCTGAGGGTCTCCAGGGCAGTTCTGAGGAGCTCGGCTGTGGACGTCTAAAGGAGAGGAGCTCCTCAAGGAAGAGCCAACCTTAGGGTAGGAGGTTGGTTCTCTTGAGCCCAGAATGATGAGAGGAGGCCTGCATCCAATCTGGAGATCAGAGCCCAGGGAGGGGGCAGCAGACCACCGCCACAGAGCAGTGTCCTCAGGGCCTGCCGCCTCTCCACACTGCTCTCGGGGGTGGGGACTGAGCAGCCGTCTGCCGAGAAAGACTGCGGGCCCTCCAGCCCTCCTGTATCCAGAACAAAAGCCTTCTAGGTGGGACATGGATTCTCACAGCTGTTCTTTTATCTGTGGTACCCATGCCTAGAATTCATCACTGAAAGGAGAAATCCTAGGCGAAGTTCTTGGTTCTTTGTATTTTTTTTTTTTTTTTAATTTGTTTAGATATTTTTGGCTGTGCTGGGTCTTGGTTGCTGCACGAGCTTTTCTCCAGTTGTGACGAGTGGAGGTTACTTTTCGTTGCGGTGCATGGGCACCTCATTGCTGTGGCTTCCCTTGTGAGGCACGGCTTCTGGGGCCTGTGGGCTCAGTAGTCGCGGCTCCCGGGCTCTAGAGCACAGGCTCAGCAAGTTGTGAGGCCCAGCTTAGTTGCTCCACAGCACGTGGGATCTTCCCAGACCAGGGATCAAGCCCACGTCTCCTGCATTGGCAGGCAGATTATTTACCCCTGAGCCACCAGGGAAGTCCTGTTCTTGGGTCTTAACCTGGAGCAGGTGCTTGGAATAGGGCACCTTAAATCTGTGACAAGATTTCATTGGCACCAAACAACTATTTTCTATGTTGAGTGCTGGGATGATCAGGAGTTAAATGGAAACAAGAGGTAGAAGTGACAAGCCATTGAAGGGATCTTGGAGTCTTCTGAGTGCTTCCTTGTTGGAGGGCAGGGCTAGGCCAGGCTGCACTTGAAGCCCACAGTAAAGCGGTTGTTGAGTCAGCTCATCTGTGTTCCCGAGTCACCGTTGGGATAATGAGCCTTTGCAGTGATTTGCCCAGGTTAGCAGTAGGGCTGGGAATAGTTCCAGGGGCCAAGGACCCAGCCAGGGGAACTTTGCTGCTTCCCAAGCTGTCCCTGGCAGAGAATGGATAGATTCCACCTGACTGGAGGGTCTTAGTGGCCAAGTGACTGCTCCAGGGAGTGGGCAGGGAGGCTGGACCCCGTTCTTCCACACTTGCTCCTGGCCGGGCCCTTCTTGCCCAGCCCTTTCGTCCCTGGAGTCTCCTCCAGCTTCTTGGCTGGCGCAGGAGCCTGCTGAACATCGGGGCTTCTCTAGTGACCGGGGGACAGTTCTAGTAGGCCCCGAACTGGAACCTGAGCCGCCGGCTGGTCTGTGAACTCGGGGTCCCACAGTGGGGCGTGCTTCAGGGAGAGGCCTGGGGGGCTTTCCCTCAGTTCAGTTGCATCCCACCCCCGCCCCCCAACAGTGGGTGATCCCAGCGCGGTGACGCGCTTCCTCCTCAGGGTCAGGGCTCCCAGTCAGGCCCCCTTTTGGTATCTCAGGCCCCGTTTATTCCCTCATCTCTGGGGCATGAAGAGAAAGACTGAGTCAGAAGCTTTCAGAGCCTGCCCGACAGGGAGGCCGACAGCATCTCCCTCTGACAGGCTGGATTCCCGACACCTCTTTCTTGGGGCCCAGACTCCCTGAGTTCTCCACACCACCAGCTCGCAGGGCCGCAGCTGCAGTGGGGTGTCCGCCCCTCCTGGGCAATGCCCTCTCCTGCACCCGAGTTCCTCACTCAGCGGCTCAGCTCGGCACCGGCTTCTCCTGGGCTGCAGACCAGCTCTGAGTCAGTGCACCTAGGAAAGTCCCCTGGAAATTTATACAAAGGGAGCTTTCAGTGTTCCCTCAGGGTATTTGCAACTGTCAGTCCAGAGGAGCTCAGCTGGGCCAGAGGACTGGCACACCTGGGGCAGAAAGGCATGTCAGTTGAGCGGCCGGAGGCGCGCGCCAGCTTCGTGCTCTGCTGACCTGGCTTTGGGGCATGGCCTCAATTGTCTGCCACTGATGTCTGAGGTGACATCCCCCTCGCTTCAGTCGAGACCCACATCTTTCTCCCAAGGGACCCTCCAAAGGATGAGCCATGAACAATATCCTATCCCTCCAGAGCTGCTCCACCCTGTCATTTCATTTTTTAAAAGATTCTTACTGGAGTGTAGAGGACTTCCCTGTAGCTCAAACGGTAAAGAATCTACCTGCAATGCAGGAGACCTGGGTTCAATCCCTGGCTCGGAAAGCTCCTCTGGAGAAGGGAATGGCAGTCCACTCCAGAATTCTTGCCCGGAGAATCCCATGGACAGAGGAGCCTGGAGGGGTACAGTCCATGGGGTCACAGAGAGTCAGACACGACTGAACGTTACGTGCCAGATGCGCCCGTTGATTTGCAATGTTGTGTTAGTTTCACGTGTTCTGTCATTTCTGTGAAGTGGTATCACTGGGACCAAATGAAAAGGGCAGAGTGGCTGGCGCCTGTGCAGGTGACACGTGTCTTGTAGCGATGTGGTACCCAGAGTTCAGTGCACAAAGCCCAGAACTTCCTCCCGTGGTGCCTGGGGCTGCGGGCAGAGCAGGGGGCACTCTTGCTTTTGGGATCCACCCAGGGAGGGGTGGGAACACTCAGAAGCATGAGCCCTGCTGCTGCTGAGTCGCTTCGTCGACTCTTTGTGACCCCGTGGGCTGCAGCCCACCAGGCTCCTCTGTCCGTGGGATTCTCTAGGCAAGAATACTGGAGTGGGTTGCCATTTCCTCCTCCAGGGGATCTTCTTGACCCAGGAGTTGAACCCAGGTCTCCCGCACTGCAGGCAGATTCTTTACCACTGAGCCACTACCAGGAGGGTAACTGAGGAGCATTAGGGGTTGCAGACAGAGATGCTGGTGCTCTAAGTCGGGGGTTAGAAACCCTTCTGGCCCCACAAATGGGCCTCGGTGGGTCCGGGAAGCAACTCCTCTCCTGAAATTGT
The DNA here is from genome assembly GCF_029407905.1 of Bubalus kerabau. Lineage (NCBI taxonomy): Eukaryota > Metazoa > Chordata > Mammalia > Artiodactyla > Bovidae > Bubalus > Bubalus kerabau. The sequence goes on along the minus strand of NC_073638.1, from coordinate 21,963,700 downwards.
CTGTCTCAAGTTGTGTATATGTATGTTTGCTCGTTGCTCAGAAGAGGATCCAGAGCCTTTTATCAGCATGTCAGAGGCATCTATGAAACCTGTTTAAGAACTAGTGGAGTAGAAAAGAACAGATGGTCAACAGAACCCTGGGTGGGACCCTGACTGGCCGTGATGGAGGTGGACTCTAGTGAGGAGCACTGCAGATGCTGCCTTGCTTTGGAGGTGGGAGCACTCTTGACAAGCTTTAGACCCCAGAGGTCCCATGTCTGGAGCTCAGGGTGCCCTTGCCCCTTGCACTGAGCTTCTGGCTCATAAAGGCCACAGAACCAAGATTCTGCTTGTGAAGGTCAAGGGCTTGACTAGGGGCTAGAGTTCCGGCCAGTCTCTGCTGGCAGGGCTGTTATTTTTGCCTGTACCCTGGACACTGGGGTTGTTTTTGGCAACACAAAATCAAGAGGATGGAGAAATTTGGTGGGAAAGGGTAAAGTTTGCAAAACATTGTTGCTGAAATTGAGTGCTTTCCTTCAGAAAAAGAAAAAAAAAAAAAAGCAGCTGAAACAGTTACTGAATTCTTGGGTAGCCAGACAGAGATTAAGAGCCATTTGGGAGCAGGACTGAGTTGCCTGTAGGTGGTGCTGGGACAGCAGGATGGTCAGTGGGCAGGCTCTGCTCTCTTTCCGCCCTTGGCTGTCTCCTCCAGGTCCCCCCCTCCGCCCCCCACCAGGGCCAGAGGGTGACCCCTGAGTTTGGGAGCTGTCTCAGTGCTGTAGCATGGCTCAACTGGAATGGTCTGAGTGAAACCAAATCTTAAATTTGCTGCCAGAAAGTAGGATTTTTTTTTTCTCCGCTTTTAATTTGGCCACACCTCACGCAAGTGGGATCTTAGTTTCCTGACCAAGGATCAACCCTGTGCCCCCTACATGGAGTCTTAACCACTGAACAGCCAGGGAAATCCCCAGAAAGTGGGATTTAATACTGCCCTTTCACTTGGGGTCCAGCACTGAAACAAGTGCCGAGTGAGTGAGAGTGCCCCAAATGCCTCAGCAAATGGGTTCTCCAGCTCCTGTGGGCACTGAGCTGGTTCCTATCGGGAGGGGGACCGTAGCCTGTGTGTGTGTCTGGTCCGGGCAGGGGGCCACAGTGTGTGTGTTCTGCAGAGACGCGCCATCCTGAGTAAGTGCCAGTGTCCCCTTGCCCTGCAGCTTGCTTGTCCTGGGGCGGGGGGAGCCCGAGCTCCCCATCCCGCTGCAGAGACCCTCGCCTGGCTCCCTCTCTGAGTCTATCAGTGAGTGCCGGTGGCAACATCGCCCCCCCTGCACCCCAACCCGTGTGCAGACTGCAGTCGGCTGTGCTCTGGCCAGCGTTCTCCAGCACTACCGTGTGCTTGGGTGACTTCAGAGCAAGGTATTATTTACCCTGCTGACGTCAATGAGAACATATTATCCACTGTCCTTCTCTGCAGCCTGAAATGAGCACCAGAGCTCAGGGAACACAGCCACGGTCCATACTTTTCAAAATTCCACCCAAGGCCTGACGAGGGAATCGCCCTGCTTCACCCGCCTGCCATTCAGATCACCCGGGCTCTTAGAAAACAAGTTGTTTTTATTTTAATTCAAGAGGGTTGGAAAGGTAGAAACAGTACATTTTCCTTGCAGAAAATTACCCCATTTAAATTACGTTTGATACAAAGATCATTTATTAAACTGTATTTTAAGCAATTTTCTAACATTGAGTGACAGGTTACATTTTGATTTTTTTCACATTGGAGCTATTATGATTTGCACTCAAAATACCAAAGCTATTCAACTCACCATTTTTTCTTAGTAATTAAAAAAAAAAGCACACAGAAAAAATAACTACAATTAGATTAATTTTATCAAAAGTAACTCTTTCACAAAACCAAACATCCAGCAAAGACCACCCTCCTCCCTTCAGAAATAAGCAAATAATCTTGCCTTTTCTACAAAGTGCAAATATCTCTATCACTTTTGTTTTCTAAATTGCAACCCCCAAAGAGAAGCAAACCTCCTTTCTCTGTGGTTCTTTTGCCTTCAGAGATTTTGGTGGAGGCAGATTTCTTTCGCCATCAATAGTGGGATGATATCACCACATGAATTTCCTTGACTGAGCAAATCTTGAACAGATAAGCATCTCACAGCCCCTAGCAAGGCCCAGTTATCTGTATTTGCTAATGTAACATTATTCCAATCTGGGGTCACATTTTTCCAGGATGTTATTTTGTACTTCTATTTTTAAAGCTTCTCCCTACCCACCCACTTTGCCTCTGAAGACAAAAGTATTCAAAGTATGTTATTTTTTTAACTCTATGGGCCTTCACTGTAAATATGCTCCACCCCCCTCCTCAGGACTGTATTGAGCTCCTGATTCTTTTCTAAGCAGGACCCTTTCTTGGGGTTGAGTCTGTTCGTCTGCAATGGTGGCTAAAGCTGTGCAATTGGACCCCTTGGCATCAAGAAAGGGTGTGTCCTATTACCAGCTTCTGCAGGAAATTATTTTATTTTGGGAGATGGAGAAACGAGGCATCTCTGACATGAGCCTGAGCATTTGCAGTTAACTGGACACTGGAAGACGGCTCCTGTGGGCTCTCCGTCTCCCTGGGCCTCGCTCATGCACGGCTGCTACCTGGAGGGCAGCCCTTCCACCAAAGCCAGGCAGCAGTCGATTGGGAATAAGGTTTCGGGGACAATGTCACATTTATCCAGCGCTTAACCAACATGGGGCTTTGCTTATATAGCTGTTTACTCGTGAGATGCCTCAACTGCTACTGAGGAGGGAAGAGCATCCCAAGAGCCTCCCTCAGCTCCTCTACTCCTGAGCTCTGTGGCTTGGACGTCAGTCTTCACAGAGCTTTGGTTTCCTCAGCTGTAAAAAATGAGGACTAACTGCTCAACTAATTTCATAGTACTGCTGTGAGGAATTAGCAGAGATCACTTGTGAAAGTGCTGGGTAAATCAATGAACAGATAGAAGCTACTGCTCCTTTTGGACAGACGAGCTGATGCCTGGCAGGAACCAGCAAACCCACCCTGACTGTGGGCAGTGCTGCTGCGTCTTTCTCAGTCTCTGCAACAGCAGGTGCATGACTCTGCCCAATGTGTTGAAATCTGCATATGAGATATGGGCAAGATGGTGGTGTAACTAGGGCGGCTGTGAGTCTTCTGGAATCAGCCAGGCCACCTTCATGGGGAGGAGCAGTGAAACAAAGATGGGAGGGGCACTGTGAGGCCAGGGTCTCGGGGTCCAGGGTCTGGGGGGTGCTGGGGAAGGCCAGCCTGGGTCCCCTCATGCCTTCCAGGGGCCGCGGGCTGACAGACAGCGCTCCGTCATCAGCCTCCTCCCTGGGACCACAGGCCAGGGACCGCCGCACTACCAAACCTGTTAGAAGGGATACGCGGATTTGTTAAATTCTTTTGGTCCCAGTTTAGAAAGAGGCAGATGACACCGTTCTTGTCTTCCACACATTACTCTGAAGACAAGTTCTAGAAAAATTTCCAGAAGCAATAAAATCATCAAAGATCCCTGTCTGTACAGTGACTCCAACTTACTACCTGTTCTCCAGGTTTTACCTTTGATTTCTAGGCACAAAGAGACCGAGTGGCTCGTGTGGCTTCCGAGGAGGCAGTAGAGGCAGCCCAGTTTAGGGGTCCAGGTGCAGCCAAGGTCAGCCCCGAACGGACTCCGCCACTGCTCACGGGACCAATGTTGTCAAAAGACCCTACGTATTGTCTCAAAGGAGAACAAATGTGAAAAATTAGCTGGAGTGAGATTTCTCTTAAACCAACTCAAGGGTGACTCCTCATACAGGCTTTTAAATGTAATCGTGGCTAGAAAATTCTGACCCCAACACAGAACCCAGTATTAACCTGGGGCTTGACTGCGGCTGGGAGGACCCTGCCAGGGAAAGCATTCCCTTCCTCACGTCCACTCGTGGTAACTGCCCTCACCTGAGCAGGGCCTCCTTTTGACCACTATGCACTTGCACCCCTGACTGGCCAGAGCGAAGGCGGTTGCTTTTTACCTTCCTTTCGTATCTGGTTGGCCAGCCATGCAGGCTTCAGCTATGATCACACCCTTCTTCCCAACTCTGGCAATTAGGCAGAATTCATTTCTCTAAGACCCACCCTTTCGGGCCGAGAGGAAACGGCCAGTGCCGCCACGAGAGGGCGCCACTCCCTCCCCGGCAGGGCGCGGGCCCCGGTCCCTCAGCGGCTCCGGCCAGCCCCAGCAGACCGGCTCAGGTCACGGCTCCGACGCTGAGGGACAAGGGGACGCCGACTGTCTGTCCTTGGAGGTCTGACGCGGGGAGGGAGGAGCCCTTCAGCTCCGTCTCTTCGTCCTCCTTGACGGGCCCCTCATGTGGAGACTGGAGGATGGATGGCGTGGAGAACCTTCCTCCTCCTCCTCTGTTCCCAAGGTGGCGGGGGAGGATGGGGCGTCCGCGTCGCCGTTTCGGGAGGACCCTCCACCCCCGCCTGCTGTGCTAACGTGCTCTGTTTGCCTTACAGGGACCCGCGTATCAGCTGCACATAAATACTAGAGACACACTTCCCCAATTGGACACTGCAGAAATAGTGCTTTTTCTCCCAAAGCATAGACTAATATCCCGGATTTAAAAAAGAAAGCATAAACGAAAATAAAGTACCACACATATTGCACTTTTTGCTGAATGAAGTTTTTACCTCACGTTCCTCTCACCAAAGTGTCTTCAGAGGAGCCTGGTTTACAAAGAGGGTGATGCTGCTAATGGTTATCATACAGTAGTGTACACACACTGGTGTGAGACAGACTGCAAAGGCGTCGTTTCAGAGTACCTCTCTTATAAAAAGAGTAGTACAAGCCTTCTTAGTGTTACCTTAGTATTTGTGAAGAGAAAACAGCTTGGAGGCTCACACAGGTCACTAGTCAGGGGACACAGCAAAGGAGATAGTCAGATGGGGTGGGAAAATGCCTGACTGAACAATAGAACCAGCCTCCTCTCACCAGCTTACATTTCAGAGAATACAGATCGTTATGGAATTTATTGATTCCTGCTTGAAATAAATGAGAAAAGCAAACAGGAGCTTACAACACAGTCCAGCAGGACGGGTCATGCTCCTTGCCCGTGGTCTGCGGTCTGAACAGACCCGGGCACTGCTGGGTGCTCCCCAGGGCCCACCTCTGGGGCCGTGACACTCCCAGAGCCTCTGCTGCCTCATCCGTCAGCCCAGTGGTCCTGCCGGAGCCCGCAGCTTTCCTGGGCTCAGCGGCTCATGGCCTGGTCTGCAACTCTGCCATCCTAGGGACTCTGAAATAAGAGGCCCCCATCTTCAATCCGGAAGGCATTTAATTTCATAAATATTATAGCACTTCTGTAGAACATTTTGGGAAAACATCCTTCAGTCTAAACAAATCAAGCTTGTTTTACAACTGGCTTATTTTGCAAAAACTTAGAAAAGATTAGAGATCTTAATGAAAGGATCTCTTAGACGATGTTGCCTATTTCACAAAATCATCCATCTTAACCATGAGGAGGAATAAACAATTCGTAGAAGGAGCCTACTTCCTTCTTGGGTTTCTGCTGCGTCTTATCCAATCACAAAAGCAAGCCCTCCACACCGCCCTCCCATGCTCACACAGAGTCCAGCCCCGAGCAGAGTGCCTGCGGAGCGCCGCCGTCAGGGAACCCCTAGACCCTGCACGCTTCTCCTCGCCTGCCTGCACACGCACTACAGAGGAAAGGCACCTTAAGGGTGTTTTCTAGATGCAGCGTCAGTGTAGTATCTCTCTTCTCTGTGCTTTAAGGGAGATGCTTTGTGCTTACGCGTTCATCTGCTCACAGGACAAGCCATTCTAAGGGACAGAGACGAGAGTCTTTGTACATAATACTGAATTTGTATCACTTGGATCTTACTGTCCCAATGACAGATTACTCATTATTTCTAGGTTACACAGTCAACTAGCTGTGGCATCTCTTTTCACGTACTCTGAAGACTGAATTGTAAGGGTTCAGTTGTACGAGTAATATATGTTTGGCAGATGAATCTGTTCAAATGGTTAACACATCTGTGGTCTTCTGAATATTGCTGTAATACTTGAACATTTCATTACACGTCAAAACTCTAAGGAAATTAAGGATGTGATTCCCACATGGTGGAAAACAAATTCTGAAGTGACTTTGGATTTAGCATTGACATAAATGGAAAACTGTTGATTTCTACAGAAAAGAAATTGTTAAAGCGTGATTTGGGGGAGGGGAAAGGCACAGCACTACCACTTCACATGGGAGATAAAGTTCATTTTTCCTCGTCCTTAAAATTTCTAAGCCCTATATGAAACTGTCCAAATATACAAAGCTCAATAAACAACTAGCAACACCTAGTGTAAAGTCAAAGTAGTTATTACATTTTTAAAAGAGACACGAGGTCCCCTACAGACCAACTGCCCCAAACCGGAAGTCTCCACAGAAGACCGTGCGGGAAGAGCCCGTCTTCCCTGGCCCGGGGCTGCTGCTCTCTACCGATTCTTGACTTTCCCGCCCCTGGTCTCCACTGCCGCGTGTCTCTTGGTTCCACAGGTGACATCTTTGGGAGCTCTCAGGACACTCGGACACTCTGGAACCCCGGGACCTTCCGAGGAGGTGTCACCCATGCTCTGACGGAGGTGGCCGCCGGTCTCAGGGATCAGTGCCCGCTGTTCCGCAGCGGACCCTGAAACAGAGCTCACGCTCTACCGTTTTGAGTGGTCTCGGGAACACCATGCATCAGCAGCTCAGAACTTAACGATTCAGCGACAAAGTACAACTTTATTTCCTGTGCATCAGTTTCAATATGTATTCTTGATTTGCCTTTGAGGAACATGCTGTTGCTTGTTTCAGTGAAAAATATATTGCCTTTTTCTTTTTTTGCCTGCATATAATGGCACATATTTTTTTTCCTGCTTTCACCGAGGTTTCCCTTGATGAACTGATGTAGTTCTGTGCAGAACCTAGGTCTGGATGTCTTTTTCTTATGAAACTTTTGTTAGTGCCTCCGGAGCTGAGAGCTCGGTCCACTTGACCTAAAGGCATGAGCTGCAGCCGACAACCACGTTCCAGCACTTGCCACAGAAAACCACGGTGGGACAGAGCCAGCAGGAGGCGACACCTGGCTGGCCGGCCCTCCAATTCCAGTTGGGTGACTTGACTTCTTCCCCTTCAGGGAGAGGGCGGGAAAACGAGCTTTTACGTTTAAAAGGCTGGAATGAAAATAGAAAGACAATACTCTTTTCACCCAACCCGCCTCACTTCCTGTGAAGCTGAGGTTAATTTACCAGGACGTAGCCGCTGTGCTGTGGGTCCACGGCTTCCAGCATTTCACAATCAAAGAGTCCGGGGAACTCGGAGAGCGCCAGAGGGTCGTACCCGGAGGGGGCCTCCTGCAGTCCTGAGCTCCTGGGACAGTCCGGCCCGTCCATGCTACTCTGCGGGGTTCCATCCGCGGGGTACTGACCGGGAGTGGGGCGCTCGGGCTCCGGGGTGGCCGCGCCCGGCAGCTCACAAGTCTGATAGAACTGTAAGGGGGCCGGGGCATTCCCCGACGGTGGCGGCGGGGGCGGCGGGGCCCCGCGGGCCCCCGGCGAGGCGGGCAGCGGCTGCAGCCGCATCTCGGGGTATGGGCTGAGGAAGGGGCTGAACGGCATGTGCTCGGAAGCCGGCTCCAGGACGGGGCTCAGGGGCTGGGTCAGGCTGAAAGGCGGCGGCGGCTGGGAGGGCGGCGGCGTCTCCTGGTGGGGAAGGGGTTGTGGGTACGAGCTCTCTGCTATCTGCATCTGATTAAAATATGCCTGCAGCTGGGACTGTTTCTGGAGGAAGAGCCGCTTCTGCTGGAGTCTAAGTTGGCAATACCAAAAGAAAGAAGTTTAGGTCTTCTTCAGTGACGGCAATTCTAACGTAAATCCAGTATCAGTCATTAGCGTCCGTCCTCCCACTTCTCTCTTTCCCAAGGCAGGAAAAAAACAAAAAACAAAAAAAACAAAAAAACGGGGGTAGGAACCAGTCATGTTGTTTCTTAAACCCTGTCTTATTTTTTGTCCCTCAATTCTGGCTGATCCCTCCGTGCTCAAGTGAACACAGTGAATTCCTTTTCTCTAAGACCCTTGGGTTTTTCCTCCCTTTGAAGCAAGGGGCTCACTCCCCATCGTAGGGTTCTGAGGTGGGGGTGGGCCTCTGGAGGACCATGGATTAGGGGACGTCTACCTTGCTCAGCTGGTAAAGAATCCGCCTGCGATCTGGGAGACCTGGGTTCGATCCCTGGGTTGGGAAGATCCCCTGGAGAAGGGAATGACAACCCACTCCAGTACTCTGGCCTGGAGAATTGCATGGACTGTACAGTCCATGGGGTCGCAAAGAGTCGGACACAACTGAGCGACTTTTACTTTCACCTTGGCCGAGATGCTTCTACTAGGGAGGCCGGACAGCACCTATTACTATAAGGGAGGCTGGAGGCCTCCTTTCCAGTAAAACCCACTTAAACTGCATTAGCCCCCAGGTCCTGAATGCTTAGGCTTATTCACAGACCAGAGGGGAAACACCAGGAGAAAATGAAAACAAAGCAGGCTTAGGGCTGCTCTTCTCTGACAGGCCTATATTCCACGGACAGTGGAACATCCGAATTAGCATATGGAAACTTGTTGTCCTGGTACAGGGAAATTTTAGAGGGAAGGACAACACACCCAGCTGAAGTCGGCCACAAAGAAAGGGAGCTCTCTGGCCGATCACTGTCTCTCACCTATGTTCTTGCAGCTGCTGTTCCAGGCTCCGTGGCGGTTCTTTGCAATAAAGCTGACAGGTGTTCTGGGCTTTTGACAGAAGGCTGGGCTTCTAGAATAGCAGAAAAAATACAAGCATGACATGCTGTCATCTAGGACACAGTCATCAGCCTGTACTTCTGCCTGGAGGATGAAGCCACGTGAGTCCTCCAGAAGCTACAGGCTGCAGGGACTGACGCTTGCTCTCTGAGAGCCCAGGAGAGCCTGGGAGAGCATTGCATCAGCAGGCCTGGGCGGTCTCAGTTCCAACCTGCTTCACTTTCCTGTCTCTAAAGTCCTCCAGGACCAGGAGGTTCATGGAGACTAAGAACAATGAGAAAAGTGGAGTTAAGTCTCTAGCAAAGGCACCTACTGAATGAGCAAATGATTCATTCTTTGTGGGATCTAATATTTTCAAGCACCAACAGAGAGCTTATGGTACCTTTTTGCTAAGTATTAAGAGGCATAAGGGCTTGCTAGGTGGCACTAGCAGTAAAGAAACTGCCTGCCAATGCAGGAGAGACGTCAGAGATCCAGGTTCGATCCCTGGGTCAGGAAGATCCCCTGGAGGAGGGCATGGCAACCCTCTCCAGCATTCTTGCCTGGAGAATCCCACGGACAGAGGATTCTGGTGGTCCAGGGTCACAATGAGTCGTGACTGAAACGACGTAGCACGCACGTAAGAGGCGTAAAACAGAAGCAAAGAAGCCAGAGTTCCCTTCCCTGCTGCTCAGTGGCAGTACCCTTTCCAGGGGTCTGAGGACAAGCCTTTTTCTGCTGCCAAGATACAGCATAAGGCTAAGTTTGAACATGTTTCTAGAAACTACAAATGCAGAGTCAGACCTGCTTGCCTATAAAGAAATTAAGCAGCTACCCAGAATAAATACCAAGCAAAATAGGTTCCTGCTGTGCAGAGAGGCAGAGTGGGGATGATCACGGTGAGCCGGAGGGGACAGGGGGAGGAGGATCCCACCTGGAGTCGGTGCTGCAGGTACTGGGCCTCCAGGCTGCGGCGCTGGGAGAGCTGCGGGTGTGCGCTGCCCCCGGGGAGCGCAGACACGCTCTTCTGCTGTGGAGGCGCTTCCTCCTGGGGAGCGAGGGGGGACACACTTTCAGTTTCCCACGTGGGAGAAAGTTTCAAATCTGAGTGAAAGCACCTTGGCAAATGTCCAAGGGGAACTCCAACTGTTAAGACTTAATCCTCAAGGTTTTTATGTAACTAGTAGGCTGAGGGTCAATCACTTTGCAGAAGAGGAATATGGGCTTCCCCAGATGGCTTAGTGGTAAAGAATCCACTGGCTGATGCAGGAAATGTAGGTTTAGTCCCTGGGTCGGGAAGATCCCCTGGAGGAGGAAGTGGCAACCCACTCCAGTGTTCTTGCCTGGAGAATCCCATGGACAGAGCAGCCTGGTGGGCTACAGTCCATGGGGTCGCAAAGAGTCAGACCTGACTGAGCGACTGAACAACAGGATGAATGCATGCTGTTTACCCGCAGTAAACGATGACCGAGTCAGTACAGGAGCAAAGGCCCCTGCCGTCACCAGCAGTTTATTCCCTTCATGTGGCCATCAAACGCGCTAGTATTTTTGATGTACTGAACATGGGCTCACATAAAGTGAATTACATAAACAGCCATATTTTTTTGTACTTTTAGCACAAATAACTCACAATATTTAATGAAGTGATATCACATCAAAAATAAATGTCAACAAGCTTCTCATTTATGTTATTACTGATAATCTGTGTGTGTGTGTGCGTGCATGTGAACGTGCATGGTGGAGGGAGGGAGTTCCAGGGAGACTAAGAGGGAATCCATATAGAATCTGTGCGATGAACGGAGCAGAGCGTGAGTGTCTAGGCTTCCATGTGGTACTGACCACCTGGGCCAGTGGGGGTGGGCCTACCCAGCCTGTCAGGCAGACAACAGCTACCCAGAAAGCTTTCAGGCTGCGGGCTTTCCAAAAGGACCTGTCTGCTCCAGGAGGAGGAAATCCTTGGAATGAAATGACACACCTTTAGGACAGACTCATGCCTCGTTCTCACAGCCACGGGGGCAGGGCCCAGAGCACTCACCTGCGGGCAACTGCTGGCCAGGTCCTGGAGCTGAGCGGCGGGAGAGGCCAGGCTGGGGTCTGCCTCTGAGCCCATCTGCTCATAAAGCAGCTGCACTTTGTTCAACTCTAGGATTCCTTTGGTTCTAGCCAGATTCTGAAGGTGTTGTCTAAATGCTACAATTCCTGAAAGAAAGAACAGTGGCCAAACGGTTTAAATAAAACACAAGGCCTTTCAAGTGAGCACAGGTATGAAGCCAACATGGCAAGGGACCCCATGGAGTCCCACAGCAGAAGTGCCCAGGGCCAGCGGAGAGCGCACCTTGGGTGAGGGAGGTGTCCGACGCCCGGCGGCCCTCTCTGAAGCTCACTGGAGACCTATTGTGGGCCTCGCGCTTCTGGGCGCTCAGGGCTTGCATGGCGGGGTTGGCAGGTCTCAAGCTCACGAAGGGAGACGTCATGCGCGGTGAGGGCGGGTTGGCTAACATCATGTCCTTGAGGGAAGGGTTGTCCTCAAGAAAGTGCAGGTCCCTCTGAACAGACCCCATATCATACTCAGAGTCCACACTGTCAAGGGAGGGGTTGTCACTCATGGAGAAAATTTTCCCTTGAAGAGAAAAAAACAAAACAAAACACCAAGATCACCACCAATAAACAGCATCTTCTTGGAACATGGAATACAAAGCATGCACGGCTACCATGTCTTCCACCTCCAACCAAAATGTTTTTTCAAAACTTTTTTACATGTCAACTGAATCTTGTGTGGGAAAATACTTCCAGAATTTGGGACTGTACAATCTTTGCCATTCCAGAAGAGCCAGAGTCCTTGATGCATTACGTAGCTCTCGGATGAGTCCCAGGAGTTGGGTGTGGGGGTGGGGGGCAACTCACAGACATTCCAGTTTAATCTCTGTGAGTTGCTGGGCAGACCTAATCTCAACTCCTGCTGAATGCTGTCCACAAAGAACGGGACACAAACAACATTCCAGGAACTGGCTGGTATCACTACTATCTCTTGCAGCAGACGACACAGGATGCTGCAGAGACTCACCTCAGTGCTTACTAGAAATCATACCTGAACCAGGCACCACGACCAGCTGATTGGTCACTTCCGACAGCGTGTGCCGCCTCTGCCCGCCGCGTGTGGACTGGAAGGCGTTGAAGGCCTGACTGGGGTCTTCCTCGGCTTCGCCTTCGGTCTCCAGCCCTTCATCGATGGAGGTCTCCATCATATTGCTCGGCAGGGACTGGCACCCCTTCCTCGCCAAGATGGGAGGCACAGGGTCCAGGAGACAGCCGTTTACCTACATGTCAGGGGCAGAGGGACGCGAGAGGAAGCATCAGTTGCTGCGACATTTGAAAAATCCGCAAAGGCAAAAATGTCAAGAGACCTGCAGCCAATCAGAAATTAAGTAAAATATTAAAAATGTCCATATTTGTTACCAATGACAACTGTGTAGACTAGAAGTTATGGCAAGTCCACTGCAGCACTAAGAGACACAAGCCCACTATGTCCCAAACTGGCGCTGCCTCCCAGGTTTCTCTGAGTCATCATTATTACAATAAACAATTTTTTTTAGTGGTTTCCAGATGAATAGGGCATATTAGCTTGAAGCCTACCAGTTATTATTTTTAAGAAGGGAAATGAAGAGGGGGAAGATGAGATTAAAAAACATTCTACTGCATGGCTCATCGCTAAGAAAAGAGGAGTCATCAGCATTCTTCTAATTTCCAACCACAAAACGTACAGGAAGGCTCCAGATATTTATGTTCAGAATCTAAGTACCTGCACATTTGATTTAGTCTTCACCTGGGTCTATGGACCCCAGGAATGGAAAAAAGAATTCTTTAAAGATGTACATAACACAAAAAGGAGTGGAAAAAAAAAAAAATCCAAATGGCAACCGGCCAAGCCTTCCATTATAGAATAACAAATGACTCACAGGCCTGGAATTCCAGCAGAGGTTAACGAGCACCAAGGCTCTGAATTCTCTTTCCTCCAGCAATATACCGGGTATCCACGCTTCCTACCCCAAGGGGAAGAGCTCAGCACAGCTCCTGAGTGAGAACTCTGCCCGTCTCTGCAGTTCCCAAGCAAACCACCTCGAGGTGGGCAGGAACGCACACAAAGGGGAGTTGTGGTTTCAGTTCTGGCTGTAAAAGCCCCAGTGAGGAGACAATTATTTACCTCATTACCTTAACCATTCCCCTGTGGACACCAATCCAGCTTTCTCCTGTGAATAGCTGCTCAGGAGCAGCCAGGCGCGACACTGCATTCCCAGCAGCACTTTCACCTGAAATACACCCGCGAGAGCTATTGTTTCCTCTGGAAGCAGGAGAGACTCATGTATGTGAGAGGGGATGTGGAATTGACCGTGCCAGACGCAGGCAACTTTCCTCTTATGGCAACCACTCGGGAGGCGCTGTGAGGCCCTTTATTTGGAGAGGGAGACGGGTGACTCAGATGGTTGTTTGCTTGGGGGAAGGGACAGTTATTCCATAAAAAACTGTTCTGGGGCTGGAGCCATTACTAGGATAAGGCGGCTAATGCACTACAAGGTTTTAAAGTGACAAGTGGTCATTCAAAGTGAAGGATGACAGATGCTCTTTCCTAGACCGAGACAGATCATGGCACTAGGAAACAACAGCTCTGAATGCTGGCCAGCAGCAATCAGGCCCCCTTCCCCCTTCCCCAGACGAGTGTTTCCTTTTCAGGACAGGACTTCAAAATACAGTGTGAGTGGAAGGTACATTTTCCAATAAAGTGCTTTTGCCTTTCCTTAAACTCGATCAATCACTTCACTTCTGATAAGAGACCTCACATGCAGTAGGTAGCCTACACGTAGGAGTCAGACCCTCAGAAACTCCACCCCTAACTAATAACACCCCTGAGCTTACCACAAATGCAAGATTCTAGTACAGGAGATTGGTAGACTGTTACAGACTGAATGTTTGGATCTCCCCTTAAATTCACCCCCTAACTGGGGTTAAGGGAAGCCCTAACCCCAGGGTGACTGTATTTGGAGATGGAGTCTCTAGAGAAATGTAATTAAATCAGGTCTTAAGAGTGGGGCCCTGATCTGGTAGGATTAGCGTCCTTATACAAAGTGACCCTAGAAAACTCTTTCTATATATATGAGAGCATAGAGGAAAGGCCATGGAAGGACATGAGAAGGCACTCCTCTACCAGCCAGGAAGAGCCCTTACCAGAAATCATACTGGCCACAGCCTTGATCCTGAACTTCCAGCCTCCAACAACTATTATGAAAATAAACTTCTGTTGTCTAAGCCACCCAGCTTGTGGCATTTTGCATGGCAGCCTGTGCTAACACAGCAGACTAATGCGTAGTACTAGCCAGTGAGTCTGGAGGCTGGAACATGCCTTATTTAATTCATATCTTAAGTGCCTGGCAAGTTTGTCATATATTGAAGAGGATTAAACCTCAGCTCTTATTAGGCAAGTTGCTTAACTTCTATAAAGCTCATTTTTTTCCCACTTGTAAAATGAGAGTAAAGTTTTCCAGGAGGGATAACTAAAACATTGTATATATTATCATGATTTCTTGACTGAAGCTAATACTTTATAACAATAAAATTGTTTAAAGCATGAGAATAAAGCAACCTTTTCTTTTGAAGCATTTTTACCCTCTTGAGGCAAATTAAAATAAACAAATAACCAGGTAAGGAAGGAAAGAACTGGATAACCCCAATTCTGGAAATTTATCCTCAGGAAAGAAGTGGATAACCCCAATTCTGGAAATTTATCCGCAGGAAATAATCAAAGCTAGTCAAAAATTTAGATACAGGGATATTCATATCCCTGAGGCATATATAAGGCAGCAAAAAAAAAAAAAAAAAAAAAAAAAAATTAAAGTACTGGGTGTTTAAAAATAGGGGAGTAGTTAAATATGGGTACATCTAATATAAGGCAGTTGTTAAATATAACCCATGCTTTCAAACATGATTTCATGGTATGGAAAAAAAATGCCCATGATATATTATGTAAAAGCAGGTTTGAAATTATATATAATAGAATAAGATTTTGTTTTAACAAGACTACCTACGTGCTGAGTCACCCTATACTCATCCACCCACCCATCCATCTATCTATCCATCTATAACATACTCTAAGGAAACATGTCAAAAATGGGCTTACCTTTGTTTTGGGTAGGGGGATTATGAGTAAGTTAATTTTTTCCTTTATCCCTCTCTGAATTTTCTGTGTGTGATTCTGATTGATATTTTTTTCATTATAAATTTAAAAATTCAAATTCAGAGGAATTTCTCCCCTTGACTAAGTCTTAGAGGTTAAAACTATTAAAGGTTTTGACGATCTTTTTTAGACTCTGTCTTATGTGTGCTACCTTTATAATTAAAATATTAAAAATGTCAATAGATGTGGAACAGCTCTACTTCACAGTTTCACAGTTTCCTTCCACTCTCCAGCTATGAAGATGGTAACTTGGAAAATCCTTTTATTATAACCTCTAATAAAATGTTAAAAGTATCTGTGCGTGTGTGTGGGTAAAGTCCATTATCCCCCAAAAACTCTTAAAAGAGAAAGACTAACCCTTCAGGCTTGCTCTGCCCCCTGTATGGGCCTCTGTGCTTCCCAGGGGTCGTGGTGACTGCTCAGAGTTGGATGACTGTCTCAGAAAGGTGCTATCTTTTGCAGCAATCCCAAACCCATGTTTCCACACAGACTCCCTGAAGGATTTTACTGACAGTTTTAAGTTGAAGTTGAAAACTTCCGGAAGGGAAAGAGGTGAAACCTCTGAGAGGCGCAGTACCTGCCACCAACTGCAAGCAGAAATGACGGAGCAACACATCAGTTACTCGGCATCTTCGAGACGACAAACAGGCACTAGAGTGAGGGGTATGAAGCCAGACCAGCAACAAAGGGCCGGTATCTCTGTCGGAAGGTTTTGCGTGTGCGCTTATTTATGGGCCCAGAGAGAGAGGTGCTAGGGAGGCGGGAGGCACAGAGAGCACCGCTGACATAAATGAAACGCTCCACGAATAAGACAGCAGAAGGCTACGGCCTGGCCAGGCGCCAGGGTGGCCCTGTCGGTGTGGGTGGCCGGTTCCAGCGTGGCATTGCTCTTCCTACAAATGCAAATATGCCATCTAGCTTCTGTCTATATCTTTCACAAAATCATTCATTTCCTGTCTGTTTCCTGGTTACGGTAACAATCACAAGCTTTAAAAATAGCCTGCCCTATATAATACGGCAGACAGTGCCCAATCTGTGTTTCGGGCCTGATGCCCTTACAGCCAAGCTTTCAGCACACTGCATTTTAATTTTTTCAAGGGAATTAGATTTTAAAAATAAATGAATCATGTTGTCCCAATTTATGTCTAAATTTCCGGGTGGGAATGTAACAGCAGTTTATGAGGATCTGAACACGCTAGGCAACCGCAGGCAGAGGAAACAGACCGTCCACAGGAAGTGGCCTTGTCCTCAGGGACACGGACGCTAACTCCTCGTGGTCGGGAACCCAGCTTAACACCTGCTTATGGCAGCCTAGCTTCAGGCTGTCTTGATTACGCTCTAGCTGAACTCATTACTTAACTTCCGAATCAGCTCTACCTCTGTTTCAGAAAATGGCATTCACCTTCCTGATCCTCAAGGCTCATAATGCTGTCCTTGGTTTGGACTTCTAACAGTCTGTCAATTTTATCTGTGCAATCTCGTTTATACCATCGCCTCTTGTCCAGTTTCACGGGCACCATGTAGCTCAGTCTCTTATCAATCTCCCCTGGCACACGCTCTAACCTTCCACTGTCCTTGTCACCAGAATCTCTCCCACTCAAGGCAGGCTATGGACATTTCCAAGATTATTTCTGAAGTACAACATGGATCGTGGTGCTTCCTTATCAAAAAAATCTTCAGTTGTTTCCTGGAGAAATCCATCTGAGAAAAACTCTCCTGATAATACTGAAACATGTCCCCATGCTGAGAGCCTCAGACTAGAGAGAGTCTATCCCTTGGCTTTGCCATTCAAGGCAGGCTATTTGTCTTTATTTTGTACGACTCCCCTTCACAGGCCCGCTCCCTCAGCCATGCTGAGCTCCGGCTCTGGCCTGTAGGGACGGGGCTTTCCTGACATTCCCCCTCCGCTGAAAGAGCCAGCACTCGTTTCCATCCGTCCTGATTCTGTCTCTTAATTCCCAGCTCTGACAGTTAAATCAAAGACATTACTGATCAAACTGGAACTGTCTCCTAGTCTTGCAGCATTTTAATTTTTGTCTCTTTAAGGGACCAATTAGGTATCAATTTATTCAGTTCTCGGCATCACCGCTGTTAGTTATGCATCATGTCTCTTCTGCTAGACTACAGACTTTGAGGCAGAATTAATGTCTGAGTCATCTTTTTATTACCTAATGAGGCTAAAAGACAGGAAACCAATATTTATTGAGTATCTACAATTTGCCTAGAATCTCATACGCATTCTCTAAATTAATCCTCACAACAGTCTCATAAAGTTGGTATCCTTGCTTTACAAGACAGAATGTAAGTTCAAAGAAATCAGTCACTTTGTCCAAGTTCACACAGCTAGAGAAGAAATGAGTCTATTTTAAACATACTCTAAGACCTGCCCATTAATGTGATCTTCAGTATATCACTTGATGCTAAGTATATAAAACAAATAATAAGTGGAATAAATATCCACTGGGCTTCCCAGCTGGCTCAGTGCTAAAGAATCTGCCTACCAAGCGCAAGACCAGGGTTTGATCCCTGGGTCGGGTAGATCCCCTGGAGAAGGAAATGGCATCCCACTCCACTATTCTGGCCTGGGAAATGCCATGGACAGAGAAGCCTGGTGGGCTACAGTCCAAGGGGTCACAAAGGAGTCAGGACATGACTTGGCAACTAAACAACAGCAAACACCCATTAAATGAGAGAAGCTATCATCTTCCACAAACTAAAAGCCAACTTTATACAGCATGCCAGAATAAACTTATCTCCTTTAGGTATGTTCAAACTGGACACAAAGAGATATTTAGCTGAACAAAAAAGGCTCATCATTTTGTAGCTGCAGCACATGCAGAGGAGGGGCCATAGTAACAGGCAAAGCCCAAGTCAGCACAATAGTTACGTTTTTGTTTTCAGAATTACAGTTGGCTTAAAAAAATTCAAAACCTATGAGGGATCTAGAGCTTGTGAGAAGAGACTGGTTAAGGAAACAGAAGGAAGAAAGATTCTGAAAAGTACACATGAGATCTGACGAGTTACATAATCGCGGTGAAGACAAGATGGAGAGGGAGCCGAGGTCGTCTCTGGACACGTTTCTCAGGTCTTCTGCACAAAAACAACACTCCTGAGCGCCTTGAGGAAATGACAAAGTTCAGCTAAGCCAAAGTACAATGTCTGCAGACCAAGCTGCCGGCTCCAGCCAATCCGCAAGCTCGGAGTCTCTCAAACACGTCCGTACCTTTGGAGTGTCGACACACTCTTCCTCCATGAACGCTGCCTCTGCCTGACAGCCAGACGCGGGAAACGCGAAGGCGTCCACGGTGGATGCCTGTGGGAGGAGGGCAGATCGCATCGCTCGCACGCTGGGTGAATGCACGGTCACTGGGAGCCCCACAGTCTGTGCCTGTAAATAGGGCAAGAATGGAAAGTTCGGGAACATTAATCCTCTCTCTATATACATAAATGTACAAATCCCTTGAAATAAGACGATTCTTCCTGGTGCGATGAAAGGATAAACACTGATTTGTTGGAAACTCCAGAAAAGGTGTGATGAAGTATGTACAGGTATAGGTATCCATCTGAAGCAGTCTCTGCCATCATTCTGAGACAGGTTGTACAGAAGTTCGTTCCTGTTCCCACAGCGAGGTACATAACTTTCACAGATATGACAAGAAAGCTAGTCTTTTCAAGGAAGGTAAGGATGTTCTTTTTTTTTTCCAATTCAACAAACATGGATCATCCGTATCCTTAAATATAGTACTCTAGAAAGATACAAAGCAGCATAGAACAGTCCCAGTCTCAGGGAGCAGGAGCTCAAAATGGAACCAGAGATAGATAGGCACACAACCAAATGTAAGACAAAGTACACTGCAATAAGGGCTATCTACCTGCATCTTTTTTTTTTTTTTTTTTGGTGGGGTGTGGGGTACATATTTCTTGGCAAGGATGTGTGTGAAGAGGAAGAAGAGAGAAGCAGCAGCTACTTGGCCGGGGCAGGAATTTCCTTCTCTGAAGGAGACGTGCAGACTGAACACAGCCTGCTTGTCCAGCAGAAACAGAGATGCTTACTGCTGAGCAAGTTATGTTCATGAAGTCAGCCGGCTCTAGAAAGTCCATTCTCCATGTCTCCTCCATTAAACCCTCTAAGTAAACAAGTATTACAAACTTTTCCTTTGAAAATTCATTTAAAGGAGATTTTCCTTTATGATAATGGTATGGAATGACTGGGAAGATGACACTGTTGGGTAATCCTTTCCTCCCCATCTCTTTAAAACTGGCAGAATAATTTCTTAGATCTCTTTTGAACGTAACAGACATTGCAAAACATCGGAGGGAACAATCATCACACCAGTTTCTAAAAGGCAGAGGAATGGCCTATATTTTTTTCTGCCATTATCACTTCAGGAGATACAGGATGGTGAGTTTTAAATTCAAACAAATGAAAAGGAACAGAATGGTATGATGCTAGCTTTTCCTTTCCCAAGACCTGGGTTTGATTTCTGGCTCCATCACTTACTAATTGTGTGAACTTAATCAGTTACCTAAACTCTTTTAATCTTATTTTCTTCACCTCCTAAAAAGGGCATAATATCTACTACACAGTGAAGTTAGGATTGTAACAGGCAACGTGTAAAGTCCTTCACTCAGTAATGCTGATTCCTCCTTTCTCCTTCTTTCTGAAGTCTTAGAATGATGACACAATTTAATATAGGAATCAGACTGCAAAATGAATATACACTTCTGTTCTCAGATACTACCTAATGGTTCTCAGTTAAAATTTCAGACTGATGGTTTTCAATAAAGAGGGGTATGTTAGAAATATACTTTATCCTTGACTATACTTTGAATATAGAATATGCTTTATATCCCAACGTTAACATCATTAGATATACTGCATGAAATAAAGAATAAAATATAGCAATAGTAAAGTGTTGGTATTATATGGATGCTAAAAAAAAGTAAGAAAATGCACTATATACATTCTGAGCATGATAAAGAAATAGCTTTTCTTCTACCACTGCTCCTCAGGTCACTTTTGAAACTAAACATTTTTTCCCCCCCTTTCCAGCATTGCTCATTTAAATTAACTGTTTTAGCTACAATGTAAAAATTAAACTTCCTAATAAAGTCTATTTGATATATTTTCCCTGCTCTTATCATTGTCTTTTCAATCGAAGGATAAAGCTAAACTTTTGATTTCTGTTTCCTAAATTTACTTGACTGCTCCTTATTAGGGCAAAGCATTACCTATAGACGCTGCGCTGGAAATGAGACCCCAACGTGACAACTAGGATTGGGTGTGCTTCTCACTTCCTTCCTCTTATTAGCTGTGACTTTTTAAATGGCAGGATTGTGCTGGGCCAGATCAAGCATAGCACATGTTTCTTGGTAACTTTCACATCCAACCTGGACTACAACAGCTTACCGTGAACTTGGTAAGGACAGAGACATAACACATTTTATTGTGACAATCACTTCATAGGAAATACAGTGACAGATTTAGAGGTCTGCTTTTTAGGATTCTTAGAATCATGGAATTAAATAAATCTTTTTGGTACAAGTTACAGTATAAGTATTCAAACAGCATGCCCAACACTAAGAAGTGAACTAAATAATATGTTGTTATAATAAATAGATGGTTGACTAATATCCCAAACAAGCAGATATTACCCGTTTCTTCAAGAGTGGCCATAAACACGATTGGCACATGAAAAGATGCTTGACATCATTCATTATTAGAGAAATGCAAATGAAAACTACAAGGAGATACCACCTCACAGTGGTCAGAACTGGCTGTCATTAAAAAGTCTTCTCTGGTGGCTCAGACAGTAAAGAATCTGCCTGCAATGCAGGAGACCAGGGTTTGATCCCTGGATTAGGAAGATCCCTTGGAGAAGGAAATGGCAACCCACTCCAGTATTCTTGCCTACAAATCCCATGGACAGAGGGGCCTGGTGGGCTACAGTCTATAACGTTGCAGAGTTGGACACGACTGAGTGACTAACACAAACAAAAAGTCTACAAATAAATGCTGGAGAGAGTGCAGAGAAAAAGGAATCATCATATACTATTGGTGGGAGAGTAAGCTGGTGCAGCCACTATGGAAAAGTGTGGAAGTTCCTCAGAAAACTAAAAATAGTATTACCATCCTGCTACTGCTGCTCCTAAGTCGCTTCAGTTGTGTCCGACTCTGTGCGACCCCATAGACGGCAGCCCACCAGGCTCCCCCGCCCTTGGGATTCTCCAGGCAAGAACACTGGAGTGGGTTGCCATTTCCTTCTCCAATGCATGAAAGTGAAAAGTGAAAGTGAAGTCGCTCAGTCATGTCCGACTCCTAGTGACCCCATGGACTGCAGCCCACCAGGCTCCTCCATATATGGGATTTTCCAGGCAAGAGTACTGGAGTGGGGTGCCATGGCCTTCTCCTAGTATTACCATATGATCCTGCAATCCCACTTCTGGGTGTATATCCAAAAAAGAAAAAAAAAAAACTATTAATTCAAAAAGATACACACACCTCTATGTTCACAGCAGCACCACATACAACAGCCAAGACATGGAGACAATCTAAATGTCCATTGACAGACAAATGGATAAAGAAGATGTGGTACATATACACAGTGGAATACTACTTAGCCATAAAAAGAGTGAAATAATGCCATGTGCAGCAACGTGGATGTAACTGGAGATTATCACGATAAAGTGAAGTGAGCTAGAAAGACAAACACCATGTGACATCACTTACACGTGGAATCTAAGACACGGCACAAATGAAGCTACCTAGGAAACGGAGACAGCTCACGGACACACAGAACAGACTTGCGGTTATTGTGGGAGAGGGGTTTGCAGGAGGCGTGGACTGGGAGTTTGCAGACAGCAGATGCAAACTCTTACATTCAGAATGGATAAACAACAAGGGAACTGGGTTCAATATCCTAGGATAAACCACAGTGGAAAGGAATATATGTGTATAACTGAGTCACTTTTCTGTATAGCAGAAATTAACACAACACTGTAAGTCAATTATACTTTAATAAAAAATGTTTAAGAAGAGTGGTCATAAATAATGACCACGTCCACTAACTGCAATAACTTTTTAGATCACATATTTATTAACTGGAATCTCTTCTTCTGATTTTATGCTTTCCAGCACCATTAAAATGAAAATGCTTTCTCCTATGGGAAAAAATCTTTAGTGCTCCTGAAGGATGGCTGAAAACTAGTAGACAGAATTCACAATAAAAAGGCATCTTTTTTAATAGTCATTACAGTCAATTAGATGTCATGTTTCCTGCATACTATGTGGCAAATATAAGAACTCTCAATCCAAGATGGGAATCTCACTGTTTTCTAAGTAGTAATCATGGGCTATTTATCACTACACCATAAATTCCCAGAAACTTGTTTTCTGGGCACCTATGAAACCGGGAGGGCTGGCACTGTGTCTGGCACATAAGTGTTCTATCTGAACTGAACTGGTAGAATCAATTAACCAATTTCATCTTGTGAAGTTAAGTAGGTACTGCTGTTTCCATTCTATAGTTAAGGACACTGGGGCTCAGAGATGCTGACTTGCTGACGTCACTCAGCTCAGTATGGAGCCCAAGCTCTGCCTGACTGCACCGCTCATGTGACCTCTGCATGGGATCCTGTGACCTCCCCGGTTCCTATCGCTCCATCAAGTAATACGCGATCTGCCACTTCTTTAAAAAGAGAGCAGAACATCAAAGAATTCAAGGGGATAGGCTCTACTAAAACTTAAAGCATATTTATATTCACAAAAACAGAGAATCTATTTTTTAACAAGTTCAACAATAAACATGAGAACCCCAGTCTCATAGGAAAGGGAGAACTTCAACCCAGTGCCTGCTGCTCAGCACTCAGACGGGACTCATACTCTTTAGATACATTTCAAGTCACAGGAAATAGCTTTCTATGATAATTTAGGTCAATGTATACAATGAAAAGAACTCATGGGGTGCTCTTTAATAAAAAGTAATTATCAAATAGAAGAAGCTATGCTAATACATCTGAACCTCAAGCCAAATGAAATACAACTTGAGATCTAAGAAACTGGCATCAAATTTAGCTGTGAAAAGGAAATCATGTGCAATAACAGACGCGTGTGCTTGGAGGGATCGTTTATATAACCCTCACTTGCGTAACATCTCAGAAGAACAGAGGCCTGGGAGGGCAGCTGCTCAGTGTGGGGCTTCCCTGCTTCTTATTTTTCTGCTGCAGCGTTTTCAAGAGGGAAGGGTCCCCTCCATTTCCCTTTTGCTGCCCCAAATTTGGAAGTCTCATTTTGTCACCCCCCTCTATCTTGAAAGCAATACTGCTCCACTTTGAAGGATTACAAGTGCTCAGAGATACTTCAACCCAAATATCTGGAACTTTGGCGACACATTATTTTATTCACGTTAGTCTCAATATTCACATTATTTGAGATATTGAAGTATGTATAAGAAAACATATCATTTGCCTATTAAAATCAAGAAGATTTCAATTTCCTTGGGTTTCTTTTTCACATACTCTGGAGAAATCAATGCAATATTCTATTATAATTCTATAAATTTTGTAGGACTGCCAAACAAGAAATACAAAGTGAACCTCTTTTGTTCTTACTCCCACGTTAAATACGGTACTCACGGAAGTAGATGGAAACCCTGAAAGACCGTGTGAGTGATCTGCACAGGCCGTCTCCCAGTTCTCCTTGGCGCCAGCCTCTCTCTGGGGACTCAGGTCCGTTCTTCCCCAGCAGCTGAGTCGCCACCACTATGCCTCCCTCAGCCTGGGCTCAACAATGGAGCCACCTCTCCTCGCCCCTTCCTCCCCGACATTATTTATTACTTATCACTTATTATTTATGACTATGTGCTGAACAATTATTTACTAATGTAAATGTCCCAGCATCTTATAATTATTCCCATTTTAAAGCTTGAGAAACTGAGGCACAGAAAGACCTCAGGTAACTTTTTTAAGGCGCACAGTAGGAAATGGCAGAATCTGGGATGTGCTCCAGAGACCACCATGCTGGGCTCCCTCTCCAGACCAGGGCTGAGTTCAGCCAGGGCCCACCTGGGAGAGTTCCTTATGCGCGCCCTTCCTGCCTACTTCCACTGGCACCATGTTAGTTCGGTCGTCAGTATTTCTCATCAACTATAATCATCTATCAGCGCTCGCCAAATTTCTTCTCTCCCCTATCCAGTCTGTCCTTCACAATATTAGCAGATTGCTTAGCTTAAAGTGCAATATAATTTTATCACTTTTTTTGCTTAATAGTCTTCAGCAGTTCCTCATTTCTTCCTGAATTATTAGTAAACCGAAGCTGAAGCACCAATACTTTGGCCACCTGATGAGAAGAGCTGACTCATTAGAAAACACCCTGATGCTGGGAAAGATTGAGGGCAGGAGGAGAAGGGGACGGCAGAGGATGAGACGACTGGATGGCACCACCGACTCAACAGACGCGAGTTTGAGCAAGCTCTGGGAGACGGTGAAGGACAAGGAAGCCTGGAGTGCTGCAGTCCACGGGGTCGTAAAGAGTTGGACACAACTGAGTGACTGAACAACAACTCTGTCCTTTACCTTGGCTTTCAATCCCTTCACAGCATGGCTTCAACTTAACCACTCCGACTCTTTCATTTCCCTATTCTTCAGTTCAAGTGAATTAATTGGAACAAGTCTATACTGGCCCATTTGAGTACTTCTGGTCACACTGCTTCTGTCTACGTGTAATGCCTCTAGCTACTGCCTCTCCTGAACAGCTGTGAGGCTCTATCTTAAATGCCATCTCTCCCACAAAGCCTTGCCTGATCAGATGTATCTCTCTCCCCTTTGCCCTTTTTCTAAAAAATGTTCTATCACACATCTACACAAGTTCAAAATGATGACATTCATAGCATCTTCTAAATTTTGCCTTTTCATTATTTTTGAAGGATTGCTATTCATGATGTTGTCTTATTTTGCTTCTATAATGTAATGACTCTGAGGGCACATTTATACATCCTGAGGGCACGTTTTATACATCTTCTTCCCTGTAGTGCCTAATAAGTGAAGCTTTCACAGTAAATCTGCAATAAAAATTTATTAAATGAAATTGAATGTACAGACTAGTTACATTAATTCTCAACATAAATGAATGATTTTTAAAAAAGAGAGAAGCCTCTTAAAGAAAAAAAAAAACTGTCTGAAATAAAATTAAACCCTTACAAATAGGAAGATGGTAAAGTTTTTGAGAGCCTAGTAAACGACAGACAGAAACTTTACTGAGAAACAAGGTGTAGAGGATGAAATCCTAGCCCTTTGTACTAGACCATGGAAAACGTGTCAAACGTCTGAACAGGCATAGGCACCGATAAGACTATTGGCTAATAGGGCGTTACCTTGGCAACTGTTTGTTCGGCGATGGTGCTAGGC
Organism: Bubalus kerabau; assembly: GCF_029407905.1. Taxonomy (NCBI): domain Eukaryota; kingdom Metazoa; phylum Chordata; class Mammalia; order Artiodactyla; family Bovidae; genus Bubalus; species Bubalus kerabau. The sequence continues at coordinate 21,938,257 of NC_073638.1, read as the reverse complement.
CGACGCTGGCGGGCATCAAGTCTCTGCTCCACAGGAAAACTGCTCCTGTGTGATTTCAGGCGCTCCACCAACAAGTAATAAATGGCAGCAAAGTGGTTATAGCTCTTGTTCTGCAAAGCCTGCAAGAGAAAACAAGTGCCAAAGGCGGAGAACCATAAAAACCAATTCAGTGATTTATACCTTTCTAAAAAAGAGGGAAAAACACAACACTATAAATCAACTAATCTTCAATAAAATAAAAAACATAAGGGAATATATGTACACCTATGGCTGATTCGTGTTGAGGTTTGACAGAAAACAGCAAATTTCTGTAAAGCAATTATCCAATAAAAAAATAAATTAAAAAACAGAATGCAAGGAGTCTGGCTAAAATAAGTAAATAAATAAATAAAAAAGGGAGGGAAGAGATCATGTGTTCTTAAAAAAAAAAACCAACAACAACAAAAAAAGAGTAACAAGCAAAGTATGCCTCAAAATGAAAGGTATTCCCGATTTCAGAAGAGAAGACAGATAACTTCATTAACTGTATAAGGGTGATACCTCTGAATGACTTGACTGGCGCTTTTACATTAATTGGATCCATTTATTTTTCCGCATTCAGAGAAAACGCCATCCTTGTCTCACGCAGACGCTCCCCAGCGCTGTCACTGTGGCCCCATCTCACGGCTGTAACTAGGCTGTAAGGTTGGTCAGCAACCTGAGCCCACAGGCTCTAATTCCACAGCCTCGACACAAGCCCAAAGCATTGCCAACCCTGAGGTCAATGATTAAAGTCTTTGGGGAAATTTCTGGTGATTATTTTGGGCTGGAGAATGACGTTTGGACACCAGGTTGAGAGACGCTGTGTCTCCATTCTTAGGTAATTTTTTCCTCTTGTTTTTGCAGTCCCACCCTCGTGAAACCTTGAAAATAGAGTTGCTTCCCAATTTTTCACATCCCTGGCCGGCCAGCTCTCCAACGATGCTAATGGAAAAGAAAAACAGCGGCTCCTTTGGCTTCTAATTCCACGTGACAGGCTGCATAGGTGCTCTGCAGTGGAGCTCGCATGCAGAGCAGCGGCAGCAAACATCACAGGCCAAGGGAACTGCGCTCACAGCTGCCATCACGGGCAAGGACACAAAGGCCTCGCTGAGCACGTGATGGGCAAAAGCAGGGCAGCATGGTTTCACTTATGGCAACAGTGAAGCAAAGGTAGCACAGGCCACAGTACTCTGTCTTCACCGGGGCGCATTTTATATTCTTGTTATACTTCATTCTTAAAAATACTGTTTTTGACTGCTGTGGAGGTATTAAAAATATGTATATCCTATGAATATGCTAACTATTAAAGGACAGAAATAAAGCTGATGAGCAATTTCCCAGGTTCTTGACCTCAGATCTATGACCCATAAAACTTCCAAATCAGGAATCCACCTGTTGTTGCCTTCTGAGTTTCTTCAGCTCACATCTAAATCCCACTGGTTTTCCTAAACCTGCTGTCTTCCCTTCTTCCTTCATGTTCAGCTCTCGCCTTGTTCTGTATCTGCACACTTACATCCCATATAAGCTAGCTTATTACCTATAAGAGTTTATGTTTCATCTTAGAAGAAACTTTCTACTTTTTATTTACTAAGTTTCCATCACTGTCTTTCCTCAAACATACATAACACTTCCTTTTGAATTTTTTGGCTGATGGGGCAAAGGCAAGAATTTATATATTGATTAAAAGCAAACAAAAATAGAGTGTGATGAAATGTCCAGGAACAGTAAACTGCACGCCGAGGTGCTGGTTTGGCCAGAAGACCACGATGACATGTATGAGAATGAAATTTTAAGTTACTAAGTATCGATACGACAGAATCCTGAAACATCTTTAGTCAAATCTCCAGTCCCTTTACCTCAATGGTTTTCTGTTGATCTATTCCAAGGCCGTGCATTAATCGCAGAACCTGCTCATTAAACTCCCCGATGGACGGCTCGTTTTCTTGCCCTTGTGGATAGAGAACAGGCCTCTGAACGGGAACTTCCACGAGCATCCACTTATGCTCCTTGATTTGTGCTATGGTCAGCCGTTTGGCCGGGTCCAGGACCAACATCCTTCGAATAAGGTGCTCACAATCTACAGAAAACACAGTGTTACGGAAGTCATGTGATTCTCATTGCACTTTGGCGTGTTTACCTGACTCGTGACTTTGTACAGTGGTGATAATCTTTGTATCCTCCACAGGGCCCACTGGAAAGCAGAAGGTCAAATGAGTAAATAGAACCTGAAGGCTATTTGTATTCGTCAAGTTCACACGATGAATGGTGACACGTGAAATTAACCATCTCCGTGAATGAATACTTAAGAAAAACAGGAGGGTGTAGGTCTATAGAACTGCCTTATGATCCAGCAATCCCACTGCTGGGCATACACACTGAGGAAACCAGAAGGGAAAGAGACACGTGTACCCCAATGTTCATCGCAGCACTGTTTATAATAGCCAGGACATGGAAGCAACCTAGATGTCCATCAGCAGATGAATGGATAAGAAAGCTGTGGTACATATACACAATGGAGTATTACTCAGCCATTAAAAAGAATACATTTGAATCAGTTCTAATGAGGTGGATGAAACTGGAGCCTATTATACAGAGTGAAGTAAGCCAGAAAGAAAAACACCAATACAGTATACTAACGCATATATATGGAATTTAGAAAGATGGTAACAATAACCCTGTGTACGAGACAGTGAAAGAGACACTGATGTATAGAATAGTCCTATGGACTCTGTGGGAGTGGGAGAGGGTGGGAAGATTTGGGAGAATGGCATTGAAACATGTATAATATCATGTATGAAATGAGTTGCCAGTCCAGGTTCAATGCACGATACTGGATGCTTGGGGCTGGTGCACTGGGACGACCCAGAGGGATGGTATGGGGAGGGAGGAGGGAGGAGGGTTCAGGATGGGGAGCACATGTATACCTGTGGCGGATTCGTTTTGATGTTTGGCAAAACTAATACAGTGTTTCAGGTTTAAAAAAAAAAAAAAATCTGTACTAAACGAACCTTTCTATTGAATTTCTCAGTTGAAAATATCTAGACACAGACTTAGATTTCCACTAAAGAAAGAGAGAAAAAAAAAGTCTTTTTCCTAGAACAAGCAAATAGCAATGGCTCCTTCTGGTCACTTCTGAGGCTGACATACTAAGGTTGCGTGAGGCAAGAGCCCTCCCAGGGACTGTTGCTATTCTCCATATCAGAGCAACTGAGGAAAAGGTAGGTGAAACAGCAGTTACTTCTGATGACATTAGGTCAACTGTACTGCTGCAATTCTGGGCACTTGCTTATCCTCTGAGCTGATATCACCCTCTTTACTACCCCGCATAAGCTAACCTTCCATCACGAGTTAAGTGCCAGGCACCATGCTAAGAGCTCTACACAGATGAATTTAATTAATACCTCAACACCCCTGTTAGCAACTATTGTTATTTCTATTTTATAGAGTGAGGAAACTGAAGCACAGAAATATAACTTGCCAAGGTCAGACCACCAGTAAGTGGTGGACTCATGATTAAACCAGGTGGTCTGGCTCCAAAATCCACTTTCTTAAGTACTAGAACATTACTTCTGTTACTAGGAACTGGTAAGTTAAGGATGATAACCAAAATCTAAACTGAGTGAACTTAACTGCTGCCTACGCAGCAACTCAGTACAAGACTGGAAGGGATTATAGCACTTCATCTTAATTCAGTTGTTCTGCTAGTTGGTTTTAAGTTTAAATAAAAAGCTTAATTTTGTAACCTCCCACCAGAAGATATGGGAAAATCCATTTCATACTTAAGAGTGACATGGTTGTAAATCTGCATCTACAAAGTGCCTCTCAAAGGCTAAAATAAACACGTAGGACACTCACAGACGAGGGCAAACGGGAAGATTTACTGTTCTTAATCTGGGACACTTTCTGTTCCAGTTACAAGTAGGAAGGCTGGAATTTCTCTCACCTACATGGAGGGGGTTGCTTATTTCTATGACTTTTAAAGTGATTTGGTCACTTTATTTAGCACCCAAACTCTTAGAAAAAGAGAAGCCTTTCTTTAGGCATTCATTTTCAGAAAAAATTCTGTAAAGCACAATTTTAAGATAAACAGGTTGTTACCTTCTGACATGAAATATGGAATCCGGAATCTTCCTTCTAAAACTCTCTGCCTCAAAATTGGAAGAGTTGGTCCATCAAAAGGTAGAGCTCCACAGACAAGAACGTAAAGAACCACTCCCATGCTCTGTGGAAGAAAATAAGGCCGTCATTTTTCTACTGAGAACTTTGAACGCACTTTGTTTTCCAAAATATCCTCAAGCTCTTAAAATTATACGGACTGAAAATTCCTGTTTGAATTTACTACTGTCTCAGGAAAAAAAAAAGCTGGAATGCTGACTACTGCAATAAAGCATCCTATAATAAATACCAAAAGAACTAAACTTAATCATTTTGATGACTAAACTTTAAATCACCATTGATATTAGGATGATAACATCTTCCCCTAGAAATTCTTTCCTAGAATCTTTACTCTGACTAATTACAGGCCAGTGGACAGGAAAAGTATGAACTACTATCTATGTGTTAGGTACCAAGAGCTTCAAAATGGGCCAGTGTACCCAGTATTATCATGATAGATGCATTTAACACAGCAAAGCAAAGAAATACCCAAATATCCAGCTGTGGTCCTTCATACTGCTGCCCTTCAAAGACTTCTGGGGCTGCATAAGGGGGGCTGCCACACCACGTTGCCAGCAGTTCACCACTTTTAAAGAAATTTCCAAAACCGAAATCTAGTGGGATGGAAATAAACGTTACTTTCATCTATGCTCTCAAACTATACTGAATTTCTCATACTAATTTTATAATACGCTGTATCGACAATACTACTACTAATTCACTCTGCAAGCATGGGGTGGCATGTAACTTGTGATGTTTCCTTAGCATTCAGCACTGCTACTGCGGCTGCTGCTAAGTCACTTCAGTCGTGTCCGACTCTGTGCGACCCCATAGACAGCAGCCCACCAGGCTCCCCCGTCCCTGGGATTCTCCAGGCAAGGACACTGGAGTGGGTTGCCATTTCCTTCTCCAATGCATGAAAGTGAAAAGTGAAAGTGAAGTCGCTCAGTTGTGTCTGACCCTCAGTGAACCCGTGGACTGCAGCCTTCCAGGCTCCTCCATCCATGGGATTTTCCAGGCAGGAGTACTGGAGTGGGCATTCAGCACAATGAATAGCAAATATTAAGCATTCAATAAATATTTCTTGAATGAATGTGTTAATGAATTAAGTTTTCTTCTCAAAGAGAATGAGTGAGAAGCTGGAAGAAAGACTTTAAATCATTTATTTTTAAGGCTGAAAAGAAAAATTCCACTGATAAGGACAACCAGCTTGATTTTGATAATTTTAGATTTTCAATGACTCCATGATTAAGAGCTCTTGAGCTTATACAGTCTCTAAAGAAAGAAACAAATGAGTAAAACTCTAAGATATTTACCTAAACACAACCAAGGGACTGGCTGCTCTCATAGCCATTACTCCAAGGTAGCAAGAGAACCTTTTAAGGCAACTGAGGACAGTGTTTCCTAAGTAACAACTCTCTGAAGTGTTGGCTCCCACATCCTGAATAGACAGATACTCATCTGAATAGCTCATTAACATGGGATGGCTCTGCGGCTCGACCACAGGCCACTTATCATCATTATCACTTATTTACTCATTTATGTAATGTGGTGGCATTATACTTCTCAACAGTTAATGGCCTTCCCCTTATGGTATCAGTCACACCAAATCTGCAGCTTTGATATATAGCATGCACTCTGGAAGCACTGTGGCCTTCAATACACATGAAAGTTACCACGGAAGACAAACGCAGTGAGCACTCTGGGGTAAATGCAAGCTTGTACCCTTTTGCTAAGCCCTCACACGGTCCCGTGTTCTCAGCCGAGGAACAAACTCCTGTTATTTTGTAAGTTACAGCCATACTCTCTTAATGCTGCAACAGACTCCTGACTGAAGGACACACCTTAGTGATAAGAACTGGCTCTCCTCTGGCCAGTGTCTGCACTGCAGGGTGAGCTTTCAGAGGTGCCCCCAGGGGGCTGAAGCAAGTCTCCTGCATCAGACTGACTGTGGGACACAGGCTCAGTCTTCTTGAGCCTCAAGCTCCACAGCTGTAACACAGAAACATGTGTAGCCAGCAGGTTGCTGTGCAGATCCAGTAAGTTAACAGAAACTCACACTCTACTCACACCTTGAGACTATGGCACACTTCTCTATTTATTTTTATGTTTGGTTGTGCTGGATCTCGGATGCTTGTGCTTGGGCTTTCTCTAGTTGCGGGGAGGGGGGGTCTACTCTCTAGTTGCGGTGCGTAGGTTTCTCATTGCGGTGACTTCTCTTATTGCAGAGCACAGGCTCTAGGGCGTGTGGGCTTCAGTAGCTGTCTAGTAATTAAAGTTATTTAACTTTCCTGAATCTTTCTTTCTGTACCTATAAGTGTGGGGATAATTTGCCTACTCAGATAGGTGCTATGAGGAGTAAATGAGATTAAGAACGTAAGATTCTTGATTCCTGGAGCACAGTAGATGTGAAGTGTTAGCTCCCTTCTCCATAAGTGAAGCCATCATTACCAATGACTGCCCTTCACAGAAATGGGTCCTGAGAAAATACACTGGAAGGGTAAACAAGGTGTGGAGAGGGACTTTCCTGGTGGCCCAATGGCTAAGACTCCAGGCTCCCAGTGCAGGGGGGCCTGGGTTCAATCCCTGGTTGGAGAACTGGATTCCACATGATGCAACTGAAAGACTCTGTGTGCTGCAGTGAAGATGGAAGATTCCACATGCCTCAGTGAGACTTGGCACAATCAAATAAATAAGCAAACAAATAAATACTAGAAAGAAAAAGAGCTAAATACTAAAAAGAAAAAAGAAGCTTAAGGGTTCAGAAGAGAAAAGATGGTGCACGTGGGGAGAGGGACGGTGTGTCTAAAGCTGGAGGAACAGCGGTGTGGCCCATCCTTGGTGTCCAGAAACGCAACGCAACGAGAATGCCGCCCTCCATCACATGCCTACAGTTCAGTCCTACACTTGGCTTTCCAAACTGACTGTCAGAGAGGTCTTATCTTCTCAGCTCCACTCTAAACCTAACAATTCACACCCCATCACAATCCGTGTATTCATATTGACAGGTGTTTCTCATTTTCTAAAAAACTACACTCAAACCAGCCAAAGACAAGATGGTCACATAATATCTAAAGAGGAAGATGTTAATTTCAGTCACATGGAGAAGCACAAGAAGCTCTGGGATGTGTGTTTGGAGATCCTGAAATAGATCCAATAATTGCTGTCCGTTAAACCATAATCACAGGATGAGTTTCAGCACATGTAAGTTGAGGATACTCTCCAAATAGCACTGTAACATTTTAATGTCTCAAAGAGCCATTCTCAACCCCTTCAATCTGAAACCCTTCCCCCCAATCCCGCCCCAACTCCCTTTGAGTTTAAGTAGAACAAACTCAAAGAAGGACTTGGCTTGGACTCCACTCCTCACAGCATCCTCACTGGACGCTTCACTGGCAGGAAGACAGAAAAACTAGGAGAGCACCACGGTGCCTATGGTGGCCTAGACTCAACCTCAGCTGTACCCACCTGGGACAAAGAAAGCCGCCTGCTACCTTAGAAGAAGAGTACTAAACCGATGTTACCTCTATTTCCTGTAGGTAGCTGAAGAAAATAGGAACTTGAGCCTGCAGGAACATTCAAAGAAGCACTGCAACACTATCAGGTGCATTAGAATTATTATAGTAGCATTTAGGTAGATGTTGTCTATAACCCTGTCAAAGCATTAAATATTTAATTTGTAATCATGCGATCTATGGGTTAAGGAAGGCTTTGGAGTCAGGCAAATCATGGGTTTTCCACTTAGCTGTGTGATCTTGGGCAAGTTACTTGATTTCTCAGAGTCCTGGTTTCCTCACTTGCAAAACAGAGACAATGTCTACGCTCCACAAAGTGACTATGAGCAATATATAATGAGTATATGTAGATATGTACACTTAAAGTAGATAATATATAATGCTTTTGGTATGCTATCGAAACACAGCAGGTGCTCAATAAACAGTAGCCGCTGAGTAAGCTACTTAATACGAGGGAAGAATAGTAATTCCTTCTGTTTTACTTATCTGTCTTCCCTATCAGACTAAACTCCTTGAGAGTGCAGAAGGCGGACTGTAACCCCAGGCTCAGCACACTGACAGCCATTCAGTGAAGGATTGCTGAATGAATATGTTGTCATCATCTCTTTAAAAAGTGCCAGAAGCTGATCTAAGCTTTCCTAAGATGATTTCTTCTTAATAACCCCATGAGGTATCCTTATTCTAGGAGGAAGTGAGGGTAGGATGCTAAGGATCTTGCTAGAAATTATACTAAGCTGCAGACTTGCAAGAGGAACCAAATCTGACTACAGAGCATTCACTGTTAACCACCTTTATGTCCTTCTCTGGCCCAGTGACATGTAGCTATTTTTTGAACAAGTTAATAATTATCAGGCAATGGGAAGACACTTAAAAGTCTTTTTATTTCTTACTGGAATCTGGACAACTTGCTTTGTTTACAGTCTGCAGCTTTCTGCTTAAAGGCATATAGTGAAACAAGGGGTGAGCAAGAGGGATGAAATATGAAAACAGCAGAGCTATGCAGGATTTTTTATCGTTATTTATTCATATGGAATGGGTTAATGTTTCAGCACATCAAATTCTTTCATTCATCAAACATCTGAATGCATAAATGTGTCAACCATTCTACAAAGAAAGAAAGATAGTCTCCCAACAATAGCAAAAAATCAAGGACCCCACATTATTACCTGATTTTTGAAAAGCATTATGAACAGTCATGTGGGCATTCCTCTCTAAACCAGACCCAGACTCAACCCCTGTCCTGCTGGAAAGGAAACCTCCTTTTAGTTTAATGCCTAGTTTAATGTGTTCTCTGATGCTCTGATCTGCAAGTGAATACTTCAAAGATGGCTGCTATTTCCTCAGACACTTTTTTTGATTCTTGTTTCTCTGTCATAGAATGTATGCCATGTTATGATGGATTCGTTTTGATATTATTTAACTTTTAATTCTGAAATAAATTTAGATTTACTGAAGAGTGGCCACAAAAAGTAAGAAGAACTCCCTCTGTCCTTCATGCAACTCCCTCCTCCAGTATTAACATTCCATATAACTATAAATAATCAAAACCAAGGATAACACCGATGCAGCACTGTTAATTAAAACATGGACTTCATTAAGATTTCTCCAGTGTTTTCACTAACGTCTCCCTTCTCAATGCAGGATTCCACATTGCACTTAGTTGTCATGACTTCTTCGTTGCTGTTTGGTTGCTAAGTTGTGTCTGACTCTGCCCATGGACTGTAGTCTGCCAGGCTTGGTCTTCTCTAATTTGCAACATCTCCTCAGACTTTCCTTGTCTGTCCTGACTGTGACCAGGGCAGGTCACATATTTTGTAGACTGTCTCTCAGTCTGGGTTTGCCAGGTGTCTTCTCACGATTAGATTAAGATGATTACTTTTGGAGAAGAACATCACAGCTGCTGCTGCTGCTAAGTCGCTTCAGTTGTTTCCGACTCTGTGCGACCCGACCCCATAGACAGCAGCCCACCAGACTCCCCCGTTCCTGGGATTCTCCAGGCAAGAACACTGGAGTGGGCTGCCATTTCCTTCTCCAATGCATGAAAGTGAAAAGTGAAAGGGAAGTCGCTCAGCCGTGTCCGACTCTTAGCGACCCCATGGACTGCAGCCTACCAGGTTCCTCCGTCCATGGGATTTTCCAGGCAGGAGTACTGGAGTGGGGTGCCATTGCCTTCTCCAAGAACATCACAGAGGTGATGTATTCTTCTCAGGGCTTCATATCAGGGGGAGGAGGTATTACGCCTTAATTACAAGTGGGGTTAATTTTGATCACTTGATTAAGGTGGTATCTGCTGGGTTACCCCATTATAAAATTATTTTTCCCTTTGAAATTAATAAATATTTTAGAGAAGATACATTGGCACTATATATACCCTATTCTCCTTAAACGTGCACCTATCAGTTTAGCACTCACTGGCAGGTCTTGACTGTAGCAATGATCGCTGTGGTGGTCTAATGGGAAGCTTTTGTTTCCTGTATTCCTTCTACAGTATTAACCACAACTCTTCAAGAGTTGTCCCTTCTTCCCCTCTTATTTATTTATTGGTTAGATCATTTCTTTATTTTTTACAACACTATCATAATATGTTCATCGTAAGTATTTATTTTATTCTTTGGATTATAATTCAATACTGAAAGAAGAAAGCTAAAGTTTAATAGCTCAGTCATGTTCAACTCTTTGCAACCTCATGGACTGTAGCCTGCCAGGCTCCTCTGTCCAAGAAATTCTCCAGGCAAAAATACTGGAGTGGATTGCCATTCTCTTCTTCAGGGGATCTTCCCAAATCAGGGATCGAACCTGGGTCTTCCGCACTGCAGGCAGATTCTTTACCATCTGAGACACCTTCTGATGCTTAAATAGTTCCAACTTTGGCCACTAGGAGATAATTCAGGTTGGCTCCTGTATCCTTTCAACATGTTCCCATCTTTTAAAAATTTCTTTTTATTTTAAGTATTTCCTTATCTTTTGGTACCAGAAGATGTTGCAGGCTCATCTTGTACTTTCCTGTCCCATCCCAGGAATCAACCACTTTTCCAAGGAGCCCTGATTTCTTTTACAGAGAAATGGTATTCAAGAACCAAGACTAAGACCTTGATGTACTCACTGCAGCTGGGCTGTCATCAAACAGAAGAAATATACGTATGAATGCTTATTGGTGTACACACATCCACACCCTATATTTACATTGATTCCTTTCTATATATATATGTATTAAAAAGAGATGTTAACCTTTGAGTTCATATTGATACTTCTTACTCCAATTCAGGGTTTAGACTAGCATTATTTTGATATTATTTTTATTCATACTTGATTGACTAAACAACTCGACAAAATTTTGAAGGTATAAAGTTTTTTTCCTCGAGGTAATTTGTTATTTGTGTGGGAGTAATTGCCTGAACTCTCACTCATAACATACCTTGAATGTGTCAGATCAATCAAGATTTTCAACATTTCCTGAGCATAGCAGGGAAAAGACAAATCTTTCTCAAAGAACTCTTAGCTTCAAAATTTTAAGATATGAACGCATAAGTTTTTGAAGCAAAATGACAACTAGTCTTTAAACGTGGCGTATGAGTTATAATCAAATCCAAACATCATTTACATCTTACCTACTTTGGACTAAGCATTACACACTTGGTATTTTTGTATATATTATCTCAATCATGAATGCCCTTACCTTACAAAGGGGGAAACAGAAGCTGAAAGTGGTTAATTGAGTTGCCCAAACTATTTACAAGTGGCTTAACCAGTATTCAAATACAAGTCCTTTGAACTCCAAGCCAGGTGGGTTTTTTTGCTTTTTTATTTTTAACTGTATCACCATCACTCTTCAGAGAAGTTTAATACAACTTAAAAATGGAGGTAAGGCTATTATAAAACCTGGGGAAAATCCTTTACATTGTATGGAGATGAGAGATTTTCTAATTTATCCCTCTGCTAGCAGAACTTGACAAGTGAGGGCTTTCTCATCTCTGCAATATTGATGCTTTGTTAAAAGCATCCTTAACAAGTGAATGGGAATAATTAGGATGTTTACAAGGCAAATCTCAAATATACACCTACATTCATTTTAGAAATCCATATTTATTTTAAGAATGCATGACAAGTTAAAATAGACACATCTTGTCCTTTTCATATGAAGATGATTTATGGCATCTTACACTCTGAGGCATATACTCCAAGGTTTTACTGTGACGTTAGCTTTGGGATTTCCTGCTATATCCATATTTTCTCATTTGATTTACATGTCACATAAAATGTCAATAAAGAAAGCATTTGGGGTAGAGTTTATAACTACAGAGCAGATTAATTACTGTTGACTAGTTCGCTTGGAAATCAACTTGGCCTCACAAGCTGAGTCCTCTATTTATTTATTATCTAACTAACCACTAACAGACCATGGATGTATTTGAAAACAGTATTAGAACTGCTATTATTGTTTTCTGCTTTATATTTTTAAAGTGATTGACCCAAATCTTCTTGATAAGAAAAATCAACTATTATTACTCTTATCACTAAGTTACATAAATTATCAGTGCTCAAACACCATTAGCAAAGGGCTAATGTTTTAGGAATAACAAGGCCTTACAAAGAGTAAGCAACCTGACATCTGGTCCCATCACTTCATGGCAAATAGATGAGGAAACAGTGGAAACACTGACAGACTTTATTTTTGGGGGCTCCAAAATCACTGCAGATGGTGACTGCAGCCATGAAATTTAAAGACGCTTGCTCCTTGGAAGAAAGGTTATGACCAACTTAGGCAGCATACTAAAAAGCAGAGACGTTACTTTGCCAACAAAGGTCCGTCTAGTCAAAGCTTTGGTTTTTCCAGTAGTCATGTAGGGATGTGAGAGTTGGACTATAAAGAAAGCTGAGCACCGAAGAATTGATGCTTTTGAACTGTGGTGTTGGAGAAGACTCTTGAGAGTCCCTTGGACTGCAAGGCGATCCAACCAGTCCATCCTAAAGGAAATCAGTCCTGAATATTCATTAGAAAGACTGATGCTGAAGCTGAAACTCCAATACTTTGGCCATCTGATGCGAAGAACTGACTCATTTGAAAAGACCCCAACGCTGGGAATGATTGAAGGTGGGAGGAGAAGGGGATGACAGAGGATGAGATGGTTGGATGGCATCACCGACTCAATGGACATGAGTTTGAATAAGCTCTGGGAGCTGGTGATGGACATGGAAGCCTGGCATGCTACAGTCCATGCGGTCATAAAGAGTCAGACACGACTAAGTGACTAAATTGAACAAAGAGTAAATAAGCTGATCCTGATGATTACTGTCTGATGGGAACAAAGCACATTAGCGAATACTGTCAGAGTGAAACAGATCAAATATTAGCATGCATACAAATCACCTGGGGAACCGCTAAAATGCGGTTCTGATTCAGTAGGCCTGGGGTAGGGGAGTTCGAGAGTCTGCAGTCCTAACAGGCTCCAAAGTGATGCTCATGCTGGTCCCCTGACCACTCTTCCAGTAGTCAGGACATAAAGGACAAAACAGAGGTCGTGAAAAAGATACAGAAGATGTTGAACAGCTTGTCACTGTTTATTGTTGTGAAATAGAATTACTAAATACTTTCAGGATTTAATATTTACATGACAAAGACTAAATAGAAGTCCTTAGGTAAACTATTTCAAGTCATTTTTTTTAAAAAAGAAAAAAGTAACCAAGACATTGAAAACCAGTCTTCAGGCTAAGAAAAAAGTAAATGATTTCCAGGAATCAACACAACCCAGGCAACTTTTAATCTCCAATAGTGTTTTATAATGTCTAATTTATAATTTTAAAAATCCTCCTACAGAGAAGCAGATGGCTTTCGTGTTAAATTTATCCTTGTTTCTAAAACTGCCAGTAGAATTCAGATATCCAGTCTTGCTGAAGAGTTACATGTCTTTTGCAGTTATTATAATAGGAGAGAAGAAGACAATTATGAGGAAATGAAAGCTGACAAATGAAAGGTGGTAGAGTGTGGAGCCAGAGCTGACCCACTGCACAAACTGAATGCCAATCAGCCATCGCTGACGTCAATGCGTATTTTGTTGCCCACCGGCAAGAGAAGGCCAGCTGCACAGTTTACTGCCAAACATCAGTCACCTCCTCCCTACCTGACAGGAGGACACAAGAACAATCATCACAGCTGACGTGAAATGTGATCCTGCTGACCGGGGTGAGGCATCTGTTTGTCCAGTGAGAGTTTAGTGAGCTGAGAGGTGAATTAAACGCTCTTCCTCAGTCCAAAATGGAGTGGGGAGGAGGAAGGAGATGAAGAGGGGAGAAATAAGACAAAAGGAAACAGAAGCCTTTGAGCCACCTTCCATGTTCCAGGCTTAACGCCTGGCCAGGGCTAAGCAGGCTTGACGGATAAAGACAAGGTCTCACTTTGCTGATGCAAAGCTCTCTGCACATTTTACATAATACTAGTGGCAGGAGGATAACAAATGGAAGACTTTTAATAAATATTTTAATATTTTAATAAATATTTTATTAACAAAACCTGTTTCAGCCTATCCCACCCTTTTTTGGTTCCAGGGCAGAAAACTAGAATTATATATACAGAAATCTGATCTCCAGTTCTTCCAGTAAGCAGGAAGATTGCTAGAAGCAATCATGAGAGATGATGGGCTACTTGTAGATTACAGGTCAGTTCAGAAAGGAAGTATTCCTCTTGGGCTAACGACAAGAGACCTGTGATGCACAGGTTAGATTTATTAGGCTTATTACACACAACTAATTACACTGAAGGTCCCTCTTAGAAAAATATATTAATTTGTATCAAGCAGAAACAATTTAGAATATAAATGATAAACTTTCCTTGTACCTCTGAGATTTATATTGATAAGACTTTAAGTCTTGGTAATTAAAAAGACATGGTGGGGGGTTATATGGCTATCAATTTTTAAGATTTGTTTTCACATGGAATCAATTATACATTAAATATAAATACCTTTTACTGTTTACATGGTGCCAGGAATTTTAATTAACAATTTATTTAACAAACACTTAACTAGTACTAACTATGTACCAGGCACTGTTCTTAGAAGTGTGCAAATATTTACTAATAACCACTATGAGATATGAACTTCCATCACTCCCTTTTAACTGATAAAGAAACTGAGGACAGAGAGATTAAGGAACATGTCCAAGGTCACGCAGCTAGTACCTGCAGAGCCAGGGTTCAAACCCAGGTAGGCTGGCTCCAGAGCCCATAATCTTACCTACGAGTTCCCTGTGTCTAACATTATCACTAATCCTTACAATGTTCCTGACAAACAGATTAATCTCTGTTTAATATATTTGGAAACCTAGGCTCGGTGAAGTTAAATAATCAGCCCAAGATCACACAGCTACTAAACGGCACAGCTAGAATTTGCACCAGTACCGTCTGATATCAAACTCCACATTCTTTACGTGACGCCTTGTCTGACTTCTGATATTTTTTGAAAACTTTCTCTGAGTAATTCATACACATTAATTCTTATCTAAGTATTCATTGTAAGCATTTCAGATTAGGAAAGTTGAAAGACAGCATGGAGGAAACAGTACTGCAATTATTAAAACTAAGGAAAGCCAAAATTTCTTTGCATTCTGCCTGATTCTGAATGTCTCAACACTCGTATTCTGTGAAGGCTGGAGGTGATGAGCATATACAGGTGTGGGTGAATCCAGGGCTCACCAGTACCTGAAGTCTTTTACCCATTAGAGGAGCATAAAAGAGAATCTGATTTGAAAGCCAAGATTCTGCATTTATTAAAATAAAGCATGTTTGATACTTCCATTCCATTTTCTGTCTTATAAACAGAGGCAAATATTTTAATTTAAACCTAGTTTTGGTTTACACGTCTCTTTAATTTCACTGTGTGTGTGTGTGTGTGTGCACACACGCGTGTATGTATGTGCTCAGGCACGTCCAACTCTGTGACCCCATGGACTGTAGCCCCTCAGGCTTCTCTGTCTATAGAATTTTCCAGGCAAGAATACTGGAGTGGGTTGCCATTTCCCACACCAGGGGATCTTTCCAACCCAGGGATCAAACCCACACCTCCTGTGTCTCCTGCATTGACAAGCAGGTTCTTTACCACTAGCGCCACCTGGGAGGTCCAATTTCGACATAGAGGATGGCTGCCGCTGCTAAGTCACTTCAGTCGTGTCCGACTCTGCATGACCCCATAGACGTCAGCCCACCAGGCTCTCCTGCCCCTGGGATTCTCCCTGCAAAAAAACTGGAGTGGGTTGCCATTTCCTTCTCCAATGCATGAAAGGGAAAAGTGAAAGTGAAATCGCTCAGTCGTGTCCGACTCTTAGTGACCCCATGGACTGCAGCCCACCAGGCTCCTCCATCCATGGGATTTTCCAGGCAAGAGTACTGGAGTGGGGTGCCATTGCCTTCTCCGTAGAGGATGGCTAAAACAGTTCATTTATTCAGCCCATTTAGTAAGAGATGTTTATAAGCAGAATAAACACAATGTATAATTTGAGGGAATAATTTTTTTGTACTTTATTCTGAGGTTCTGTAATTTTTCCATGGAGCCCCATCTTTCCTACATGTGTTAGATTTATTTAAAATTCAAGAAGAATCCTCAGAGGCCAGAAGATGATGTTTTGAAAGGGAAGCAGGGCAATAAAAAAGTTAGATGAAAAGCCATGGATAAAAATAAGTACTCTGGAGGAATTCTTTAACAGCACTGGAACACACCTACACTTCTGAGGCTGTGTGGAATCCTTCGTGAGCCCGCACGGCTACCTGTCCAGGCTCTTTTCCTATCACTCCTCACTGACAATTCCTCTCCACTAGCTCTGGTCTGCAGTTTCCCTACACACCGAGTTCTCTGGCCTACCTGCCTCTGCCTGAAGCTGCCATCCCTACCTCACCTCCTCAGCTAACTCTCTTCCTTTCTTCTTCCTAATCCCACCACAAACGCCTCCCTCCTTAATAAAGTCTTACTAATGACTTTCCTCATTCTTCCAGGCACAGTCTTCTTCTAGCCTCATGGCTTGTATGACAATTATCTTTTTGTGCTGTATTCATTTAAAGGTCTGGTTCTGAACAGATTAACTCCTTGAGGTAAGAGCAGAGTTGAGCTTTTTTGCACTGCTGTTGTTTTTGCCTCGAAACACCTGAATTTCTAGGACTTAGCTGAGGAGCATAGTAGATGCTTAATAAACATTTGCTGAAATTTGGGGTCAATGGTGGTGAGGGTGACAAGAGAAAAAAATGTGGGCAGGAAGGAAATCTGAATGCTTAGCTAAACTGCATGTACATGTATGTGTGTGTATCCACTTGTGAGACACAGAATCAAGGACACTAAACGTATAAATACGGAATGATAGAATCCAAAGTTCAGTGAGTGAGTACTCCCTCAGGAGTAACTGACAAACCAAGCTGGTGAGCTGCGAGAAGCACAGATACTGTGGTCAGAGAGACCAGGCTTGAACTCCGGGTCTGCTGCTTATTAAAATCCGAGGCACCTTGGCAAGTGACTTAATCTCTCTCGTGTTTCAGCTTTTCGTCTAAAAAACGCAATAGGTGCGCAGCTCCTGGGTTGCTGTGAAGGTTAAATGGCACAAGCACCCAGCAGAGCGCCTGAGGAGCGAAGGCTCAGTAAGCGTGAGCTGTTACGCTAGCGTCACCACAGGCAACCACGGTAGGTTCCTGACATTTCACCTGTCTTCCAGGTGAAAATGAGAGGATTTTGAAGTTCAAATATTCAAAAATAAAAACAGCAAAAACAAACAAATAACCAGATTTCACATAATGACAGAAATACTAAGTTTATCTGCTTACAGGTCAGAATTACAGAAGACATTACTATAGCCAGGCAATACTTGGTTATAACCTTAATGGAATATTCTGCATATTCTGGTTGCAAGTTTCTTTGGTGCTCTATTTTGACATGTTTGTGACAGAGAACTTTGTAATTCCTATAATATATGACTCCCACATCTAACATTTCTTTCTCTGCCTGAAATGACTCCCAGAACTCCTTTAATAAAGGTATTGTTTTTTACAGAGTAAAGAACACCCCCCACCCCCCAAAAAAAGAAAAAGAAAAAAAAAACAAAAAACCAAGAGCGTTCTCTGACAAGGACAACTTTGGGGCAGCTGATGCTTTCAAAGAGAAGTAAACAAAAAATTCCAGTGGTCTGCACTACAGAAGGTTTGCAAAAAGAAGTGACATGAATGGGACCAAAGGAAGGGCCAAAAGGAAAAGTGGGAGAAATGAATATACATTATAAATTACAGAACCACTAATACTGCATTTAAATTACATAAACACTAATACTACATTTTTAAAACAAAAAGACAAATCAATACAAATCTTTATATATATAATGGGAATGTAGCAAAGTAACGTAAAAATGCTGTCCTATTTAGGCAATTCTATTAGAGGAAAAAAATCAAAGACTACAGAATGAAAAATCCATTACTCCCTGAAACATACTTAACAGTGGCATTTAATATTAGTTATTAAAATTAAAGTAAAAAAAAGTAAGTAAAATTAATTTGTTTGCCTTCCCTAAATGCCCAAGACAAAAACTGATGATAAATGGCATAGAAATAGGCCAGCTAAATGCATGAATCAGAGGCTTCTCACTTCTATTTTATACCACGATGCAGCAAATTAAGGCATTTGCTTTCTCCCTAAACTTAGTCCAGTGGGTACCCACCCAAGTTAGTCATCCACTTCTTGCTCAGCTTCTCTCGTGTGGATGTCTGTCCCTTTTTAATGAACCTAGGACAAATCGCCGCCTCTTGCAACTTTGCTAAACTTTTGCTTTGTGCCCTTGATGCTCTTCCAAGCTCTAACCGAAACAAACCTCTCTCCTTCCCACACCTGCAGACTCTGCTGCTGCTACTCTGGTGCCACCCGCATTTTCTTAACTGGACAAACGCATCAGATTCCTGATTCGTCTCCTGCCCAGCCTCACCCGCATCTGCCACCTGTCTGCACTCTGTGGCCAGAGTGAGACATCCTTCTAACACGCAAATCTGATCGTCTTATCCAGTCCCGCTCTATCCCCACACCACACGAAAAGCTCCAACAGGCTATGCTCCCTATTACCTGCAGAATAAACTCTACCGTCTTTTTCATGGTCTTCAACACTTTTCATATTCTGACCCTTGCAGACCTGTTCTTCCTGTATCAACCCCCCATGCCTACAGATTTTTTATTTACCCAATAGTGAGCAATCATTCCCCACCATTTGAATCTCAATCCCTTTCTCTCTCTTTTACCTGTGACATTTACACAGTTGGCCTGCCTGTCTGTAATATTTTACTTCTGTTTATCTCCCTGGCAAGCTTCTGCCTCATCTCTCAAGCTTGAATTCAAGTAGTTCCTTCTCTGTGCAGCTTCTTGATTTCTCAGGTAGACTGATGTTCTGACAACTATACTTCTATTGCAGTCTGTATGTACAGTTTTGGGCACTTATCATGTTGTATTTTCATTATTCTTACTTCTCCACTAGGCTTTTAAGATCACAAGAAATGACTTTTTGATTTGTATCCTCAGTACCTAGCACAGCATAGTACCTGACACATACTTACTGACTGAATGAGAGTTTTGACCATGTGAATAAGTAAACTTGGAATATAAACTATAAAAGTCTTTGTTAATTGTGAAAAGGGTAGGAGGAAAACTAGCAAAAATAATCTTATTCTCCATGTTGTAAATCAAAACTCCACTGTATCAGAAGAAGGCAAGGTGCTTCTGTGTCCCCAGCACTCTCATTCTCCTGCGGTCACCTCCTTTGTCTTATTTCTGTCTGCGACCTCTCTCCAGCCACCAGTCATACTGAAGAGAGCAGGGCAGAGCGCCAGCAACCTTCGCTGCTCCTCCAGCCCCCTCGGCCCCTCCAAATACTCACACTCAGTGGAGCACCACAGAGGGGCCTGAGCACAAACTAGACTGAGGATGCAAATCAGACCCCAGTCGGAGTCCTGCCACGCTGCGTGTTCAACTTATTTTCCTTACTTCTCTTTTTTTCTCTTTTTTCCCTTACTTTTCATTACACACAGGACTAAGGAACAGATAAAATACACTCTGAGAGGGTGTGAAGTCCCAGGTAGGCGTGCTCCTGAACCTCTGCCTGCAGGTCTGTTTGCACACCCCGAGCGCTGTGGCTCACGTCTGACCACGTCAGAGCCAGCAGCGTCCCAGTTACCTGCTATCTTGATATTCATGTTGTTATCCAGCAGGAGATTTTCAGCCTTGAGGTCACGGTGCACAATCTGTCGACCGTGACAGTAATCAACAGCAGACAGGATTTGCCAGAATTTGCGCCTGGCCTCAGACTCATTTAACCGGCCATGGTTAGCAAGGTAGTCTGTAAAAGGAGAAAGAATTTAGAATTACTCATACATACCAAAAAAAAGAAAACAACCCACTGTTAGTATCAGGATTTTTTTCCCCCTCAAAAACTTCTTTTAATAATGAGAGTTAGGGTTGAAGTAAAACAGTTTCCAAGTTCCTTGTTCTGAGAAAAATAATTCCAAACATATTTTACTGGAGTCTGGATAAGTGGACAGAGCCCAAGACCAGACAACAGCAATTGGCATAATACAGCATAATTCAAAAAGCTTCTTTAGGTTAAGAGGTACAAACTAATATGTACAAAATCAATAAGCAACAAGGATATATTTACTGTATAGCACAGGAAAATACAGCCAATATTTTATAATAATTTTAAATGGGGTATAATCTGTAAAAATATGGAATCAATATGTTGTACACCTGAAACTAATAATACTGCAAATCAACTAGACTTTAGTAACACAACACCATAAATCAACTATACCCCAATAAAAATTAAAAATAAAAAAACTGTACTTCAATTTTTTTTAAATGCATTTTATTTATTTATTTTTTTTTATTTTTAAACTTTACTAAAAATGCATTTTAAAGCCTCAACATTCTCTTTGCTCTTTGTAATAAATTTTTGAATACTTTTCCTAACCATCTTTTAAAAATAAAATTTATTTAAAACAAAGAACATAAATAAATTCTCGAACCTCTCATCAGACAAGGGCTATCCTTCCTTTAAACAACCATTTGTGAAGTTATTAGACAAACCATCTGTAATAGAAGATATAACAGTCCCTGGAAGTAGCTTAAATAATTCACACCTTGTTATCTTGTTCAGGGGAGCAATGCTGATCTACCCTAAAACATGCAGACTTGTTCTCAAAACCATGTCCTCTAAACAAGTATACTTTGCAAGATACATTAGCTCTTTCTATGCAATATTATAATATCTATTAAAGTATTTTATTTGAAAATTAATTCTATATGAATTCATAAAACTAAACATTACAATTTATTCAAGTTTCACCTGAAGATCTGAAAGGCCTCTGACATGATCTTTTCAGGAAAATGGGGTCAACATAAAACCTGAAACGCTTTTCAGTTTAAGATTTTTTCTGAAGTTAGGAACTGTATGAGTGCATTAATATTCACAGTCATCGTCACGTATTTTCTGCTCTAGGCTTTGTGGTTTTACTGGTTTTCTAATTCCATCTTTTTGGCTAATGCCATCCTCAATATTTACTTTAAAGTTTACTAACATTTGTATAGCACTTTACAGTTTATCAAGCATGTTCATATCACAGTATCTCGCTTAATCTTCCTAAAAGTCCTCTATGATAACTATTACTCTAGTTCCCATTTTGTAGATGAGGAAACTCAAGGCACCAAGTAATCTGGCTGAATTCAGACAATTGGTAAGTGCATGGTTGCTCTGGTACTAGAACCTTTGAAAAACATTTTTGAAAAACTGTATCAAACTTCTTTATTAGCCTCCTGCTAAAGTCCTAACTATCCTTTCAAAACCCTGCTCAAACGCCACCTTGCCCTGAATGAGCCCCTCATCTCTCAGGTGAAGGAGTGAAGTGAAGTCGCTCAGTCGTGTCCAACTCTTTGTGACCCCATGGACTGTAGCCTACCTACCAGGCTCCATCCATGAGATTTTCCAGGCAAGAATACTGGAGTAAGTTGCCATTTCCTTCACCAGAGGATCTTCCCAACCCAGGGATGGAACCCGGGTCTCCCACATTGCGGGCAGACGCTTTACCGTCTGAGCCGTTTCTCAGGTGGTATTTAATAATAGCTCTCCTCTGGACTCCTTCTCACTTATAATGCACTGTCTTGTACTTTCATTATCTGTATGTATAGCATAAACATCTAATGTGCAGACACATGCAGCCCTTATTCTAACACTCTGTGCGTTAGAAAATAAAAGATCCCTTCATTTAAGCTTCTTGAAGATAGACCCATATCATTCTCTTCTGTACTCCCCACATTGTTTATAGCACTATGCACAAAATAACAGAGGTAAAATACTGAATACACAGCTGACTAAGGTCTTAATACAGATGGTATCATGAAACATTCCAAAAACAATATGATGAAAGTATGGAGCAGGAGTGCTCTACTCTACATGTTACAGGCTTTAAAGGTGAGTGAACTTTTATATATTTTTATATATGTACTGTTAACAGACTGAGATGAGTTTGTCACAACTCCCCTTTGCCTTTATAGAGCACAAAGTAGCCATTCATACTTGTAAGAGGGGAAAAAGGATCACTTAAGAACAAATCTGTAGACTTTTCAGCCAAACTGTCCAAACTATCATCAGAGTGACTCTAAATACATTGGCAAGTGAACAATGTGCTTTCTATTCATAATAGTAAACTGAGCCTCATTTCTCTGGATGAGCAGGGACATAAGTTAATTAAGGGCAAATGCAAATTCCCAAGGGGAATGCAGTATGCTTTATGTAGGGATTATCTTTTGACAAGTTAGTTATAACCTTCCTAAGAGTCTAGATAAATGCTACTTAAACTGTATCACTAAATTAGACAATCTTTCCACAGACAAATGACTGACTTTTCCAAATAGACAGAATTTCTTCCTGTTGAAAATTCTGAGTCAATGTGGATCAATGGAAAAAAATTTTTTGAGATTTTTGACAACAGAGAGAAACTTAACAGATGCAATATGAATAAGTACATGTAAATATATGTAGAAAAATAACCCAAACTATTGCCTACAAAATGAGTCCTGGGATGCACAATAGAATCTACAGTAACTGATGGTTTTTTGAAGTGATCAGTCCAAACTGGAACTACTATAGCCCAGGGGGTTAAAAAGCTTTGTAGCTTGGCAGGAAGGGACTGTCTGTAAAACAAAGTGGGGGTATATCTGAAGCTACAGTCATCATATGTCAATAAACCTATAACACTGTGAGAAAAACGACAACATTCATGTTCCAGAGAGTAAGACACCATTTACAGAGGTGGAATTTTCACTTCTTAAGCAAAAATCTCAGCACGTATTTCAGCATATCTATGCTCTTCCCTACTCTTTATGATTTCTGCAGTGCAGACAACCCCCAGAACTAACCCCCAGAGATCAGAAAATAACCAAGGTAAAAACCCGTGACTGCAAATTATCATCCCCATGAGGGGCACTGTTATCAATCCAACTCAAATTAATGCACAAGGTTTAAAGATAAAATGCAAAAAGCACACATTTCAGATTAAAAAACTACTTAATTATGGTTACAGAAAAAACTTATAAGTGAAATAGGAATTCTCTATATGAACTGCCTATGTATTTTTGAGGAAGGGATAGTTCTAAAAAATTCTTTCTTATGTTTACATTTGTTCTCATTGTTAATTTTATGTTTTTTGGTTTTGATAACAAAACTTTAAAAAGTGCGTATGCATTTGGCTGTACCATGTCTTCGCTGTGGCCCGTGCAGTCTTCAGCCTTTGAGCACGCCAGATCTTTAGCTGCAGCCCGTGAGACTTAGTTCCCTGACCAGAGATTGAACCTGTGCCCCCCTGAGCTGGGAACAAGAAGTCTTAGCTACTGGACTGCCAGGGAAGTCCCAACAAGCCCTTTTAAGGCTATATTTTGTATGTGTGAAAGTGTTAGTCGCTCAGTCATGTCTGACTCTTTGTAACCCCATGGACTTTAGTCCATCAGGCTCCTCTGTTCATGGGATTCTCCAGGCAAGAGTACTGGAGTGGGTTGCCATTCCCTTCTCCAGGGCATCTTACCAACCCAGGGATCAAATCTTGGTCTCCCACATTGCAGGCAGATTCTTTACCATTGGAGCCACCAGGTAAACCCTATATTTTGTATGTCCTTCCCCCCAATTTTGCTCTTATAATAATTGATTTTTATCATATTTTGATAAACATCATGGTCTGTGACATATCGGCCAATCAAAAAAAACTTTGTCTTTCAATACTGACAATTTGAGAAATATTGGTACAGACAAGTAAACAGGCAATTACAATAAACTGCGGTAAAGGCTGGGCTTCGCTGGTGGCTCAGTGGTAAAGAATCCGCCTGCGATGCAGAAGCCACAGGAGATGCAAGTTCAATCCCTGGGTCAGGAAGATCCCCTGGAGGAGGGCATGGCAACCCACTCCAGTATTCTTGCTCGGAGAATCCCATGGACAGAGGAGCCTGGCAGGCTACAGTCCATGGGGTCGCAAAGAGTTGGACACGACTGAAGTGACTTAGCATGCATGCACGTGATAAAGGCTAACACAGGAATAAATATATCCTAGTATTTTTGCATCTGAAATTTATTTTTTTTTATTACAGAAGTTTCAAACATACATGAAAGTGGAGAAAACAGTGTAATTCTCCAGATTGAAAAGTTATCAACATTTTGCCTTATTTGCTTCATTTATCTTTTTCTTTTCCTTTATTCTTCCTTGTGAAAGTGTTAGTCACTAAGTTATGTCCAACTCTTTGTGATCCCAGGACTGTAGCCCACCAGGCTCCTCTGTCAATGGGATTCTCCAGGCAAGAACACTGGAGTGGGTAGCCATTTCCTTCTCCAGGAGATCTTCCCGACCCAGGGACTGGACCCAGGTCTCCGGCACTGCAGGCAGATTCTTTACCACTGAGCCACCAGGGAAGCTATTCTTCCTTGTGATATGGTTTATTTCACACTCCACCAACACTGCTTTAATGTCCCTGGAAACTTTCTCAGCTTTCATCTCTTATGACCTTTCAATTATTAGTTTATACTTAATTGGTTCCCAAAATAAACATCTCTTCCTGTTGATTCTGTGTTTGTCTGGTTTTTCTCCATCTCTTTCACTAATTGTCTCTACTTTCTCTTCAATCACTTAAGACTACCATAGTATAGCTCTGGCCTTTCGCTGTTCTTTTCCTATGCTCCTTCCCTCATAGAATTAATCTAAACTCTTACCTTCGTAGGGATAATCTTTGATCTGCTTCATTCTTTTTTTTTTTTTTTAATGTATTTGGCTGCGCTGAGTCTTAGTTGTGTTATGAGATCTCTTAGTTGTGGCATGTGGGATTTAGTTCCCCGACCAGGGATCAAACCTGGGCCCCCTGCATTGGGAGCAAGGAGTCATAGCCATTGGACTACCAGGGAAGTCCTGGTCTGCTTTATTCTTAACTGAATGATTTTAGTTTTCTTTCACATCCTTCTCATTTATTGCCAGTCTCGGGGGTTCTTCTTCAGTCACTTCAAAATATGTTGTAACATCTGACCTGGAATTTTCTGGTCACAAATTCTATTGAGAATCTAATGAAAATTATACTCACATACAAAGACACACGTAAAATTTTATGTGCAATTGCAAGGGGGTCTATAAAATCTTAATTTAATCAAAGTTAGGAAATTCTTCCTTAAGGGATTTCATTCCCTGATTAGAACTTCCTCTAGATCTAGCAAGGGGCTTCTCTTGTGGCTCAGCTGGTAAAGAATTTGCCTGCAATGTGGGAGACCTGGGTTCGATCCCTGTGTTGGGAAGATCCCCTGGAGAAGGGAAAGGCTACCCACTCCAGTATTGTGGCCTGGAGAATTCCATGGACTATCCAGTCCATGGGGTGGCAAAGAGTCAGACATGACTGAGTGACTTTCACTAGATCTAGCAAGCACATTTAACCTTTCAATAACTAACACAATTGTGGACCTACACAGATTTTCTTTCTGCTACTGTGGTGTTATCAAGACTGAGTTCATTTTTCTTTTTATAAACTTCACTACCACCTTCTAAGTCACTATAACTATCATCTTACAGTCACTCAACCTCAAAATTTCAAGCATCATCTTCTACCAATCCCTGAATTAAGTATAGCTAAAGCCCCAATTGGGCTTCCCAGATTGTTCAGTGGTAAAGAATCCGCCTGCAATGCAGGAGCAGCAGGAGACGTGGGTTTGATCCCTGGGCTGGAGAAATCCCCTAGTGGAGGAAATGGCAACCCACACCTGTATTCTTGCCTGGAACATCCCATGGACAGAGGAACCTGGCAGGCTACAGTCCATGGGGTTGCAAAGAGTCGGACACAACCGAGCGACTGGACACGCGTGCACACAAAGCCCCAAAAAGTAGGTTTCAAGATTTAAGTTTTATATGGTATAATTAATGAAAGTTTTCACCTTGCTTTTGTAGGAGTCTAGATTTCATAGCACAGTGCATGACTGTGCTCATATATGCTCAGTAAATCGTAGCTGCTACCATCATCATGGTTGTCCTCATCACCACCACCACCCCAGGTGGCACCCCTTGTCTTTCCCCTGGGATAAGGAGCAGCTTTCCAAGGCTCTTATCAGAGTGGAGAAACCCAGTCAGGTGACTCTCCTCAAATTTCAGGAGAGTCAGACTCTCCGAATGACTAACTTTAAGCTTAATGCTCTTCCCCCAGAAATTATTAGTATTCCTTAAAGCTGGAGCTGGGTAACAGAGGAAAAGATTAATACTTTATGCAATTACATACTTAATGTTATGCTAAAGGGATTTAATTTGTAATTTCATCAGTCTGTAATCTGGGAGTAAAGTAAAAATGTTGATGCCAATTTAATATTCTATGGTGAAATAGCCTTTAAAAAAAAAAAGACAAAAATCAAACGACCTCTGATAATTAAATCCTGGTCAGACATTCCTAACCCACAAATTTACAAAGACTAAATCTGAAGACAGATAGTGTTTTAGGAATCTGACCATTATGAATCCTGAAGCTCTAATAAGGTAATCAAAATTGGTTCATTTATTCTCTTCAAAATACTTTGAAGATCCATTATCTTCAAGCCCCATATTCAAATCTTTATTCATCTTTTCCTCTAACATTCCTTACCTTTAATCAGTACAAGGTATCACTATAAAATAAAACCATCTCACTATAAATTAGGACTCTGGTCTTCATCAATTTAGTCTGTGCTGGTTCTAACCAATCACTCTTGGATAAAATATAATTAAGAAAGGAAGGTGCATTAAACAAAAACCTGAAAAACAGTTTTTAGCACGTTAATACATGTACCACTTTACACTTGTAAACACGAACAGAAAATAGATTAGTTGTATGATCTGTATTGAATTAGGATAACGAGGGTTATCCTAATTTAAAATACTAGACTATAATATTATTTATACTATTAAACTACATTAAACTTTTAATGTAGACACATTTATGAATATGAAACTATAGATTTTAAAACATTTTGCTTTTCTCTGTTTGTTTCTGTAAGTACATAATCATTTCAAATTGGGAGTTTGTCAAAAATTAAAGGAAATTGTTGCTTGTGGTATACTCTGGCAGTTTAATTGTGCTTTCAGCAATTTCCCTACATTAGATTGTTTGCATCTGTTCCTCAAGCTATGTGTAACTACTGAAACAAACCACAGTCTTCTGAGAAGTAAGATGAGCTTTTAGTTACAGAGCTTAAAGTTTTAAAGATTATTTACAATCAACTTCTTTGACTATACATTTAAGTTTTGAGGGACAATTAAAAGCAAATATGGTCAAACTTTTCTAACGTTATTTGTAAACCCCACAGAGAAGCCAACAGATGGTGATATCTGACGACAGTAATGGACACAAGCAGATGACTTCAAAAAATTGTCATATCTTTAGAAAAATACATAAGTAAAATAAATTTCTGATTTCCTTGTACATAGGAAGACATCAAAATATAGCAGAAAGTTATGGGATCAGACAAGCCTGATTATGAATGCTGTTTCTACTTTTCACTGCTGAATGACATTGGACAAGTTATTTAGGCCCCTATCTACTCTGACTTTTCAGTAATAAATCTCAAATTTGTTCTTTGTGGGAATGTCCTACCTTACCTGCTCCTCAGATGAAGTCTAACTTTATAGCATGCTATGCTATGCTATGCTAAGTCACTTCAGTTGTGTCTGACTCTGTGTGACCCCGTAGACGGTAGCCTACCAGGCTCCCCCGTCCCTGGGATTCTCCAGGCAAGAACACTGGAGTGGGTTGCCATTTCCTTCCCCAATGCATGAAAGTGAAAAGTGAAGTCACCTAGTCGTGTCCGACTCTTAGTGACCCCATGGACTGCAGCCTACCAGGCTCCTCCGTCCATGGGATTTTCCAGGCAAGAGTACTGGAGTGGGGTGCCATTGCCTTCTCCGAACTTTATAGCATAGAACCTTTTTAAGAGTATTTTATTTCCATATCTATTCTAGTCTATTGATTTCTATATATACACAGCAATTTTTATCCTGTTGTATGAAAACATCTTACTCTCTGCTGTGTCTGATATGAGTCTAGTAGTTATGACACAAAATAAGCTTCAGAAAAAAATTATATTTCCAGTTTTGAAATCTTTAATAGAAAAATCAAGAAAGAAGACTTGTAAAAATAAATATATACAAAGAACATGATTTGGGGTCCAGTTTCCATATATGTGTACAGATCTTAAAAAAGCACACAGACACATCTCAATTATGAATCAGAATAAATTCAATCGCAAAGAACAATGAAAAGTCAAAGTATTAAACTAATACAATTATGTAAAGTTTTAAAAATAAAATAAAATTAAAAAAAAAAAAAAAGAAAGAAAGTCAAAGTATTAGTTGTTCAACTGTGTCCAATTCTTTGTGACCCCATGGGCTATAACCAGCCAGGCTCCTCTGTCCATGGGATTTCCAATGCAAGAATACTGGAGTGGGTAACCATTCCCTTCTCCAGGGGATCTTCACAACCCAGAGATAGAACCTGGGTCTTCTGCATTAGAGGCAGATTCTTTACCGTCTGAGCCAGCAGGGAAGCCCAGGAATAATGAGCATAGTAGCATATGATGACATGGGCCCTCAATCGTACTGATTCTTTTCAGATCAGTCTTGAAGCACAGCGCTTTCTCTCTCATGGAATCAAATTAAGGAAGAAAGTCACACTTTATTGTGAGTTTAAAGTAAACAGTCATCTGTTTATTCATTCGTTCAACAAACACCTTAGTGACCTTTTTGTGTCAGCCACTACGTCAGCACTTTGACCTCATGAAATTTTTATTTGGGTGGAGTAAACAACAATAAATAAGGAGATAAAAATTATAATCATGAAGTATAATAAATGCCAGAGAAATAGGGTGACCCTCTGGAAAGTATCTGGGAGAGGCTATTTTATACAGAGTAATCAGGAGAGGCCTTTACGAGAAGGTACTATTTCAATTCTGGAGAAAAGCATTCAAGAACAGAAGAAACCAATCCAAGGCTAAGTCATAAGATCAAAGAAAAGGAGAAGGCATAGGAGGAAACTGAAAAGGCAAGGTCAATAAACAAGATCCTACTGTATGACACAGGAACTCTGCTCAATGTCATGTGGCAGCCTGGATGGGAGGGGAGTTTGGGGCAGAAGGGATACATGTATATATTTCCTTTGCTGTCCACCTGAAACTATCACAACACTGTCAATCAGCTATATTCTAATATAAAATTAAGAACAAAACACAACAAAAAAGAAAAAACAAACAAACAAACAAAAAAAACCAAGGTCAAACTCAGCAAGAATTTACAAGCCTAAAGAGGGAGTCTATATTTAAAATATTGGGAAATTTCTAAACAGTTTCAAGTAGGTGAGAGACCTGACCTAACTCACAATTCAGAAGTACTTAAAAATAATCTGAAACTCTGAACTCTATGTTAATAAGCAATACAGTTCCATCAAGTAAAATTTCAAATAAAAAATTTAACCACCCCTATGGGAACGATCCTGATGACTGATGCGAGAGCCAAAAAGAAATAAAACTCAGTCCCTAATAATGCAAACAAATTTACAATACACATGAGAAAAGAAGGTTAAATAATAAAAACTAGCTCTTCAAGATAATAGATGTCATGAGGTAATACTGGCTTACAGATGTTAAGATGAGATATTGTATAAAACATTATGAAGACTCTTAATACAATTTTAGAGCAATAGCTGGTTTTCTTACTGATTTTGATATATGTGGTAACATTTCATTAACTGTACCAGAACTGCTTTTAAGATGGCATTTTTTTTTAATGTCAACTGAATAGCCTAGGAAAGTGCCCAGACTCATATTTAATACTACCAGATGATGATGTCATCTCAGTGGCATTAAACATTCCAGACAATTCCTTAAATAGGTATTTTCATCTCACCTATTTTTATCATCTTTACAGGACCTCAAGGTCTGTTGTGAATTATTTCAGAGTAATGAATATGACTGGACTGATAAATGAGTCACTCTTAACTGAACTACTGATGTTGTATGCTATTTACCCAATTTATGGTAGTGTTATAATAATATTTATAAATGCAATCTGGTCACACTTCTAACACATTCTTTACATAGATAAATACATCCAGATAACTAGTTTGATATGCAATTATTTCTTAAGAAGGAAAGAAATACAGGCTAAAGAACAGGCTGTGGTTTACCAAACCATGCAATTTTTAGGAATTAGGATTTAAAAGCCAAACAAACAGAATAAGATGCAGATGAAGAAGGGAAAAAACATGTTAATTTTAATATTTTGGTTTCTGTATATACATACTCGAAGGACACAAGGTTAGCACATACTTGAGATCTAAGATATTGTTGTCATTCACTCATAAATCAAACAGCAAATATATTTACTTATTTTTCACTGACTTCTTCAGGTGAATTGTGAGTGGAAAACAATGAAGCCAGGCTGGATGGGTTCATTCAGAAATGTACACAGAGAACTCAAGACTGTAGTTTAAACTGTGCTGGGAAAGAACAATTTTTCAAGGAATCTCTCTCAATAAAGTTAGTTACAGAGCAAATGAAGTTTCTTGGGTAAACAAGTTCAGGAAAAG
This sequence comes from Bubalus kerabau, assembly GCF_029407905.1. NCBI lineage: Eukaryota > Metazoa > Chordata > Mammalia > Artiodactyla > Bovidae > Bubalus > Bubalus kerabau. The sequence continues at coordinate 21,907,452 of NC_073638.1, read as the reverse complement.
TCAAGCCCCTTAATTTATCATCCAGTGGCTTGACTATGATGTATGTTTCCTGGGGTCCTCCACAGGTAAGTAATAATGACATTGTGAAGTCACTTGTCAAAGAGGAGAAAGGAGAACAGTGAAAGGGAAGAACTATCTGGAAAAAACGAGACCCTAGGTACTTGATGAAAGTGAAAGTGGAGAGTGAAAAAGTTGGCTTAAAGCTCAACATTCAGAAAATGAAGATCATGGCATCCGGTCCCATCACTTCATGGGAAATAGATGGGGAAACAGTGGAAACAGTGTCAGACTTTATTTTTTTGGGCTCCAAAATCACTGCAGATGGTGACTGCAGCCATGAAATTAAAAGACACTTACTCCTTGGAAGGAAAGTTATGACCAACCTAGATAGCACATTCAAAAGCAGAGACATTACTTTGCCAACAAAGGTTCGTCTAGTCAAGGCTATGGTTTTTCCTGTGGTCATGTATGGATGTGAGAGTTGGACTGTGAAGAAAGCTGAGTGCGGAAGAATTGATGCTTTTAAACTGTGGTGCTGGAGAAGACTCTTGAGAGTCCCTTGGACTGCAAGGAGATCCAACCAGTCCATTCTGAAGGAGATCAGCCCTGGGATTTCTTTGGAAGGAATGATGCTAAAGCTGAAACTCCAGTACTTTGGCCACCTGATGCGAAGAGTTGACTCATTGGAAAAGACTCTGATGCTGGGACGGATTGAGGGCAGGAGGAGAAGGGGACGACAGAGGATGAGATGGCTGGGTGGCATCACTGACTCGATGGACATGAGTCTGAGTGAGCTCCGGGAGTTGGTGATGGACAGGGAGGCCTGGCGTGCTGTGATTCATGGGGTTGCAAAGAGTCGGACACGACTGAGCGACTGAACTGAACTGAACTGAGGTACTTGCTCAACTATTCAGAAATCAAAGAGGACGGTTAATTCAGTAACAAACTGACATTACAAAGTTGAACTATTTCTGTGGCAGATTTTTGTTCCTGTATCTTTCCTTCACCCCTGTAAAAAGATTATATGTATCTATCCTCTCTGCCGTGTGCTTCCCAGTAGAATAGATGCTATACATCCTCGCCCTATGGCCTTTGTGCTTGGTCATGGGAAAAGAGTGTGGTCTGACTTGATCCCATGTGTTTCTACCAAGTGTCATGAGAAGAGCCTCAGAATGAGAGACACTGAAACAGACTGAACCCAACCTACAGCCTGAAATAAAGTGACCCCAGCTGACCCACAGACAAAACACAATTGTTGATGTAAATCACTGAGTTGTGGAGTTATGTAATATTATTATAGCAAAAATATGACTGATAAAGTGTCCAGTATTAGAAAAGAGAATTTGCTCAGCTATAAAATGAATTGTAATTATACAAGGAAATCTTTTGAATGCTTTTGCCACAGAATTTATGCAATATTTTGTGTTTCCTATTATATGTACACCCGTATTATTTTTACACATCTGAATGATTTTTTTAGATATCAAAACCAATTTGATTCCTCCTGAAGAACAACTGCTCACGTAGACTGTCTTAGTTATTGGCTCTGTTATATAAGATGATGCAAAACAGACTAGTCTGGTTTCCTGGCAGAAGCATGTCACGTGATCATGTTTTCCAAGCCAGTCTGCCCATTATCAGCCCCCAGCCCTTGCCCACTGCCTCCTCCTTCCAGATTCAGCGCTGGGTAAGGGGGACAACTGATTAGACATGGTTCTGAAGAACCAATTACGATTCAATTCCAAAGGAAGATAAAACAGACAGAGGGGTTACTTAGGGCTATTCCTAAGTCAAGGAAGTAATTAAAGAAAATGCACCGAAATGGACATGCACTAATGTTGAAAACACTGGACTCTACTCTCAGCTATTATGCAAATCACTTCATCTTTCTAGGTCTCAGTTTCTAAACATACTTAATACACAATATAATTTCTAGGGCTGCTTTTTATTTTGTTTCCAGTTTTATTAAGATAGAATTGATATTCATTATTGTATAAGTTTAAGGTATATAGCATAATGATTTGACTTACAAATATCATGAAACAATTATCAAAATGAACTTCCATCATCTCATATAGATACAAAATAACAGAAACAAAAAATAGTTTTTTCCTTGTGATGTGAACTCAGGATTCACTCTTAACAACTTTCATATATAACATACAGCAGTGTTAATTATATTTATCATGTTGTACATTGTACCCCTAGTACTTATTTACTTCATAACTGCAAGTTCGTATCTTCTGACTGCCTCTAAGGCTGCTTTTTAATTCAATATTAATACTTCAGTAGATATCAACTTTGTGTAAAAATGTGACTTCAAACTTCCCCCTGGTTTATTTATTAAAAAAACTTTTTTGTGGTAAAACACACATAACAAAAAGTATTATCTTAACCATTTTTAAGTGTACAGTTCTCTCTTTATTTTTTTTTCAAATTTTTAATTGAAGGACAATTGCTTTACAATGTTGTGTTGGTTTTGTTGTACAACAATGTGAATCAGCTGTAAGTAACCCCCTTGGTTTATTTTTATCAAATCTTTTTCCTTGTAATTGATGGTATAAAAATCCTGAGGACACCTATTTTAGGGCTGGAGACAAGTTAGATGTATCAGGGATGTGGAAAGGACAGAATCCTAAGTGGAGATGATTCGAGAAAACAGATCAAATCCAAGATGCTCACAGGAAAGATAAAAGGTAAATGGTTATGCTTTGGGCAGTATTCAGGGGTCTAATACGGTTAGGAAAGCTTGGATCCCTACTTCTGATAGTTTCAGATAACAATATCTGACATTTCATAAAGCTGGTAGTACTTTGATTCCTGGGTTGGGAAGATCCCCTGGAGGAGGGCATGGCAACCCACTCCAGTATTCTTGCCTGGAGAATCCCATGGACAGAGGAGCCTGGTGGGCTACAGTCCACCGGGCTGCAAAGAGTCAGACGTGACTGAAGCGACTTAGCACGCACGCAGTATGCCAAAACAAGAGTACTCAGAGTGACAAAAAACAATTAAGGCCTCTAATCACGTAGCTAATTAATAAATGTTTCTTTTTAACAAAAGACAAGAAGCTGTAAATGCTTATGAAACCTACTGGTTTTAAGAATATAGTGGTGAAGATCCTGAATAACAGAGGAACAGGAATAGTCTTGAGCAAACTTCTCTCTTGTGGCCTTTGAAAGATTAATATTCCACAAGGGACATGACTTCATAGAGTTGGGTGTGCAGATTCAACTCTAACATTTAATGATGTCTCCAGGTGGTTTAAGTGGCTAGCCTTGTGTTACAGGTGTGGCTAACCATAAAAGAGATCAGCATGGGTTTCTAATCATTACTATTAGGAAAACCAAACATACTATTATCACGTACTGCTGACATACAAAAGTTTAAGCACTCTAAGATACAATTTGGTACCAGTCTCACTAATCCAGAAATTTTTATTACAGTCAGAGTTTAAACCAATAATGGTCAGATCTACAGAGTTTAGAAGAGTCTGCACTCTTCTCAAAGCTCCATATCCACTAAAGTTAGAACATGGTTCCATGACTTGAAAAACACGAAAAGTCCTTGTACTCGCTCATAGGTGGTGTACATGCATTTCAGAGCAAGAGTTTTCTGACTACCTTATTGTTGTTTAGTTAGCAGTTTCTCAACAGTCTCTGACCTATCTTTCTAATCAATCTTTTAGATCCTCTTGTTCCTTCCTCTTTGAACAAAGGAAAAAAAAATTAATAGTAAGCCCATTTTACTTTCCAGGAATTTGTTAAGGCATGCTAAATCTAATAATTAGCCAATTATTACAAGAATGTTAGCAATTTTAAAAGTAGATTCCCTTAATAATTCTGAATTTAAAATTTGCTACTCTAAGGTTTACTAAACATTCTAGGAACAGTCAAAGAATATCCTATAGGAGTTTAACATGTCTCATAATACTATGGACTTTTAGAGCTGTGTAATCCTGAGAGGAGCTGAAGCTAAAGCCTTGGAGAAAGTCTGAGGTTGCTCTATTTTTGAAGTCCATCATGTGCTAGTATTACCAACAGTTCAAATAGGATAGCTTATGTACTATTCAAATATTTGTGAACCATTAAGCTTTTGTATAAATAAGGATGTCTATTAACCAAACAAATTGGAAAAAAACAGTGAGATCTGTCAATGACCTTGGATTTGATCCTTTGAAATCTACAGGATTAAGCAATCAGTGCCAGCCTGTGAGTTGCCTAAAGAAAATTTCATCACGAGGGTAAATGACAAACACTGGACTGGCAGGCTTTTGAACTACTATAATTAAGTTGCAGTTCATGCCATGAAAAGAATGAGGCTTCATCAAACATGCATATCCCCGTAACATACAGAAAAAAGGCAGTAAAGATACTTTGGAAACAGAGAACGCGGAGTAGAGTTAGGAAATGTAGTCTATAGTCCGTAAGGAAAGGATAGCCAAGATCAGAGAGGATGGTAAGGGAGTAAAGAAATGATGCATTCAAAAGGCAAACCAAAGGTGAGGTCTAATGACCATGAAGTCATTATGGCTGGGTAAATTACCATAGCCAGTATACCACAAAATGATTAATATCTTAAGTGCTAAGAAGTTTTCCAACTCAGCTTATTAGGGATTCCTGTGGGAAAACATTTTTAATTTAACATGCAAGTCAAAATGAAAAGAGGTTTTCTGGTTTTCTTTATAATCATTTTGATAAAACAAAGCAATTTCACAAAGATAGAATATGTAAAATTATTAATAGTAACTTTTTCTGAGGACCGTCATATCTTACATACAGGTAGATTTGGAGAGAAATATACATATACAAGTGTATTCTCCCCCCTTTTACCTCTCCAATCTATTACCAGTTTAATTCAATTCCATTCAAAACAAGACCTACTTGCAAGCAGAGAGAAAAGGACCGTGTAAACGAGTCATAATAAAGCAGTTAACTGTAATTCTGGTTCTCTTTTAAACTTTATCCACTTCCTTCCTAATTTACCTATCCATGATTTAATAAATCATTCATTAATAAAATATTGACCATGCTAATCACTAGCCTCACCTCTTAACTGCCTACTCACCAGTCCACATGGATAACTAATAAGCATTTCATACTTAACATGCCCCAAATAGAATTCTTGATCATTTCTACTAAGCATGGACCTTTCCCAGTCCTCTTAGGAAGGGCTAGAACTTTCATCTGAGAGTTAATATAGAGACCCCTGACAATCTGTTAGAAAATCAAGTCAACTCTAACTTCAACAAATGTCTGGAATCCTATCATTTTTCTTTATCATGTCTCCTTTAGTCCAAGTCACCATTATCTCCCGCCTGAACCACCACAGTAGCTTCTTAACTAGTTTTCCTACTTCTGTCCTTGCTTCTCTATCTTCTGTTCTTGACACAATAGCCAGAGTGATCTTTAGAAATATTTTTATATATCCTGTCAGTCCTCTGCCCAAAATCCACCCATGGTTTCCCATATAGATGGCTTTACTTACAGTAAAGGCCAAAGTTTCACCATGGCTGAAAAAAGGCCCTAACTGATCTGAAAGTGAAAAGATCTTTGACTTAATCAATACAGCAGACTCAAAAATTCTACAATACAATGAAGTATGATTGGTCATAACTCAGCCCTGAGGTGAATGCTCAAATCTGTCAAAGCTGTTGAAACCAAGGCCTAACCTTCGACACAGAATTGCGTTCACAAGTTTGCAAGGATATATGCACAAGTATGTTCAGTGCAATATTATTTGAAATATGCCAAAATCAAGCAACAATTTAAATACCCATTAACATAGGAATGGTTCAATAATTTATGGCATATAATCATACCGGAAATACCATGAAGCTGTTAAAACCTGTGGTGAATCTTTATGTATTAACAGGGAAGAATTTCTCTCCCTCTCTGACACACACCCCTCACTTTAGTAAATCCAAACTGAGTGCAGTTCCCCACATCTGTCTGCCATTGCATAGGCTGCTGCCTCTGAATTTGTCTACAACACTCACTGTACTAACTTCTGTGCATCCTTCAAGACATATCACAATAGCACCTCCTTAAGGAAGCATTTCCTGATGCCTCCAGTTGGACAGGACAGGGGCTCAGGGTTTGTTGACGAGATTAAGAGTATCTACTGATACATTTTCTCTATTCTAAAAACTAGCTTGAAACATCATTCTAAAAATTAAGTGGTATCTGTTCTCTCTCTCAAATACAGTATGTTCAATAATTTATTTGTGTGTCACACATTCTACCACCGATACAGAACTATGGTCTTTCCCTAGAGATCTTAACATCTACTCAGAAATGTGTGCAGTGAGGAATAATTTTTGTAACAGCTTTACCGAGATACAATTAGCACAAACATGTAATTTAACCATTCAAATCACACAATTCAACGTTTCCTAGTATATTCACAGGGAGAATTATTATTTTTTTTAACAACACTAAAAGCATTCTTTGACTTTGGAAACCATCAATTGTGATTATCCTAAGATGTAACACAGGGTTGGTAAAAAAAAAAAAAAAGAAGAAGCAATTATTACATCTATGTAATCCATCTTGGGACCACATTATTGAGCTTACAGGAGTAGGAAAGAAACCTGTACTACTTTCAGTCTCATCAAATGTTTTAAAAAAATCTCTAGGGCTTGATAAATATTTATTAAATAAAATTTCCAACTATCTAGTAAATATAATGGATATCATACCAATCCTCATATTCCAACAAATTCTGAATGGAACTCATTACTAACTGGTCTTCTTTGTAAGCTCCTCATTCCTGTTAATGGCACCAGTATTTCCTTCATAGTCAGTCTGTGACACCTGGCTCTCCTTCATCCTGTCACAGTCTGTAATTTTTACTTGTAAGGTCACATCTGCAAATTTACACTCAGGACACAATTCCCCCAACTAAACAGTCCACCTGAAAACTTTCTAGCTACTAGCCTCTTAATGTTTTTTTTTTTTTAATTAATTTTTATTCGGTATAGTTGCTTTACAATGTTATATTAGTTTCTACTGTACAACAAAATGAATAAGCCATACACATAAATATATTCCCTCCCTTTTGGATTTCCTTCCCATTCAGGTCACCACAATGCATTAGGTAGAGTTCCCTGGCCTATATAGTATGTTCCCATTAGTTATCCATATTTTACACAGTACAAATAATGAGCCTCTTGATGTGTTTGATGTGAACCACACATTTAGGTCTCAGTCCAAACTCAGTTCACTACCACAAGTTGGGTCTACTGCATCATATAACAAAATAATACTCTTTAATTAAGATAACCAACAACAGCCATTAGTAAGCATTTTAAAAGATACCTCTTGAAGGAGACACAAATCTCTGGTATAATCTTGTCTCTTTCTCCATAATACTTATTATTGTTATCCATAACTAAATTTTTCTTTTTTTTACTCTCCAAAATCTGATTAGAATGCTCATGCGATCCTGGAGACTCACTTTCAATAACAAACATTTTAGAGACTGTACTTATTTTTGGTATTGCAAATCAGTTAGCCATTTAGGAATTAGCTCTAACTCTCCTGTTCTCTCAGGTAGTACAAAAAAACCCATGAACACATCTTAGAACTGTAACACAGCATAAATATGTCATATAGTTATTCTCTGCAATAACTCCTAGTTTCGTAACATTTTCTGCCCTTAACTATTATTGTCGCCAGGAGTTACTAGTTGGGTGTTTCCGGAAATTTACATTCAAGTTCCTATTTTTAGCTACATATGGCATCATAAATGTAGATTTAGAAAAAAAGATTGTTAAAGTTAAGTGAAGCTTTAATTGAAGCATTAGAAATTTATTAATCTGACGTGAAAATCATGAACATGCCCTAAAACTGAGAAAAAAGAGAACAACAATGGAAATAGAAATGTTTGGATTCTTTTAGTGCCCTAAAAAGAAACAATAAACAAACCAGATTACTGAAATTAGGAGTCTAGTCAGCCTTCAATTTATACCGCAAAATTCTGTTGTTGCTGCCAATAGACTGAATTACTTCAGCTTTGATGAATCACCTCTAATACATAGAATATCTTTTTTATTTTTCAGTTTCAAACATAAATGCCTATCAGAAAGCAACTTTCAGGTAAAACTATCCTCCCAACCCCACAGAGGATTTTGATTAATTTCACAGTAGATCAGTAAATAACACAGAGAAGCAATATGATTCCCTGGGACAGTCCTTAAAGAGAATATACAGGTATCTGAAAGCCCATGTCCTTTTCATAACATCAGCATTTAATGAAAATCCCATTGCCACAGTGATGGCTTTATGCTTGTTCCACAAGATGGACTAAAATCTCTAGCTATGCTTGTTCCACAAGATGGACTGAAATCTCTAGCTCCACCAAGATCTCCACAACGTTGTGGAGAAGCAGAGGCACCAGACCTTTAAATCTTGGAGATACAAACAGAAAGCAAACAAGAGTGTTGCTTCAGCATTGGTTGTTATATGAGTCTTTATCCCGTCTACTACATGCCAATGCAATAGTTATAGTCATATCTCTGCTCCACTCAGTTAGGAACTCTCCAAGGTTCTGACCCATAATGGTGGTTGGCTAACCTGGAGCACTTGGAAAACCAAAGTCCAGGCAAAACAGAACTATAGGCTCAGTGGTCCTCTGCCATTTCTAAATCTTGATTCTAATCTCACACCCACTGTGGCCTTACCCTGATCACTTCATCCCACTCTGGATGTACATCTGCCTCACAGCACCCTGATACATCACCAAACTCTATGAAGTTCCAGGAGCTGTAAGAGACACAGGTTTGACCCCTGGGTCATGAAGATCCCTTGGAGGAGGAAATGGCAACCCACTCCAGTGTTCTTGCCTGGAGAATCCCATGGAAAGAGGAGCCTGGCAGGCTACAGTCCTTGGGGTTGCAAAGAGTCAGATACGACTGAAGCGACTTAGCACCGATGTACCGCATCTACTCCCTTCTTCCCAGTTTCAAACATTCTCCCAAGTCCAGTATTTTAGAAACTGGGTTCAGTGGACTGTGGAAGAAGAGTCAGATTTAATTTAACCTTGATTTGTTAGGTTAGATTAGAGACAATGCAACTGGAGAGAAGTATTTCTCTCAACATTTTAAGTATTTCACTCCACTCATTTCTTGCTTGGTTGCTTTCTCATGGAAGCCGGATATACTGGGTTGGCCAAAAAGTTCCTTCAGTTTTTAAGTAAAAATAAAAGACACATTTTTCATTTTTGCCAAGAGCTTTATTGAACAATGTATTCACCATTTTGTTCCATTACCTTCTGCCATCTTTTCAAGGCAACTTCATAATTCCATCTTCCTAAAACTTTTTATCTTTTTGGGCAAAGAACTGTCCCAGGTGCCTTTTATAGTCTTCCAGAAAATTGACATTTTTTCCATTTAGAGAATTTTGTAAGGACTGAAATAAGAGGAAATCCAAAGGTGTGATATCTGGTAAATGCGGGGGATGAATCAGAACTTTCTAGCCAAGCTATAACAGTTTTTGCCTGGTCCTCAAAGATACATGCCGTCTTGTGTTATCCGGTGGAAGATTAGGAAATTTTCTGTTGACTAATTCCAGATGCTTTTTGTTGAGTGCTGCTTTCAGTTGGTCTAACCGGGAGGGGTACTTGCTGGAATTTAATAGTCTGGTTTTCTGCAAGGAGCTCATAATAGAAAACTCCCTTCTAATCTCACCATATATACAACCTCACATTCTTTGGATAAAGACAGCCTTTGGTGTGGTTGGTGGTGGCTCATTCCAGTTGCCCTATGAGCCCTTCCTTTCTACATTATTGTACAGTATACACTTTTCATCTCCCATCACAGTTTGTTTTAAAAATGGAACATTTTCATTACATTTAAGTAGAGAATTTCATGTGGAAATAGGGTCAGAAATAGGGTAAAGAAGGGTTGGTTTGTTTTTTTTTGCTTAATTTATGTAGAATCCAAATATCAAAGCCATTAACATAACCAAGTTGGTGTAAATAATTTTCAGTGCTTGCTTTGGATATTTTGAGTCTATCAGCTATCTCCCATGTGGTATAAACATTCTGAATTAATGTCTCTATTTGATCACTATCAACTTCAACTGGTCTACCAGACCATGGGGCATTGTCCAGTAAGAAATCTCTAGTATGAAACTTTGCAAACTTCTGTTACATTCAATCAGTCACAGCACCTTCTCCATATACGGCACAAATCTTTGTGCTTCAGTTGTTTTTACTTTTGTTGAAATAATAAAGCATATGATGAAATAATAACATATAATATACCATTGCTTTTTATCTTCCATCTTCACCAGTTTTGATAAACTTTTTTAAAAAGGCAGGCTGACATGACAGCTGTCACAATACTACCTCACAAAACTGAAGATGAAGTTATAGACAACGAAGTGCTAATACAGATATCTTAGAGAAAAAACGGAATGAACTTTTATTGCCAGCCTAATAGCTCTCATCTTTTTTCCTTTATAGGTGAGTCCTCTCCCTCAACCCTCTGGCCTCCTTTGAAGTTTTTTTTTTTTTTTAACTTTATCTTTGATTTTCTGCTGTTTGGATACAATATGCCTAGGTATAGCTTTTCTGACATTTATGCACTTTGGTGTTCTGAGCTCCCTGGATCTGTAATTTGGTGTCTAACATTAATTTGGGGGAAATTCTCAGTTATTGTTGCTTCAAATACTGTTTCTGTCCCTTTCTCTCTTCTCCTCCTTTCTAATTACTCATCTTATACCCTTTGTAGTTTTCCTACAGATTTTGGATACTCTGTTCCATTAAAATTTTTTTTCTCTTTGCTTTTTGGTTTGGAAGTTTCTGTTGATATATCCTCAAGCTTAAGAGGGTTTTTCCTCAGTTGTGGCCAGTCTACTAACCAGTCCATCAAAGACATTCTTCATTTTTGTTACAGTGTGTTTTTTAAAAAATATTTATTTATTTGGCTGTGCCAGGTCTTAGTTGTGGCAGGTGGAATCTTTAGTGCAGCATGAGAGGTTTTTAGCTGAGGCATGCGGGAGCTTTTAGTTAAAGCAGGTGGTATTAGTTCCCTGACCAGGGATCAAACCCGGGCCCCTGCATTGGAAGAGTGGAGGCAGCCACTAGACTACCAGACAAGCCTTCTTGTTTTTGATAGCTGCTATTTATTTTTTATTCTTTCTCAGAATTTCCATTTCTCTACTTGTATTAGTCATCTGCTCTTACATGTTGTCTACTTTTCCAGTAGAATTTTTAGCATATTAATTATAGTTGTTTAATTTCCAGTTTGATAATCCCAACATCCCTCTTATATTTGAGTCTGGTCTGATGTTTGCTCTGGTTCTTCAAACTGTGTTTTTTTGCCTTTTGATATGCCTTGTGATTTTTAAAAGGAGCTCCAGTAAGTAGGTTGTAGCTGTGTGGTGGGAAGAGGTGGGGGAGGGGGAAGCATTCTAGAATTCTAAAACTCTGAGAAGTGTGGAGTCCCCCACCCTGCCCCCTGAAGTTCTGAGCTGTCAGACTTGTCTACACTGACCTTCCAGCTATTCATCATTCAGATTTTCCAACCCCAGTACTGGTTCCTTCAGAGGTTTCTGACTGTAGACTTCCACTCTGGTTAACATGTGGTTCTTTGCATTTGCCTGTCTGCTTTACTTTCCCGGAGGTGGGGTGGGGGGAGGGGGAGGTGAGGGGGTGGGGAGGAGGGAACAGGACAGTCGTTTGCCTGGTGTTGATTTTTCAGTTTGTTCAGATTTTTACTTGTTGTTAGGACGGCGTGATGACTTCTGAGCTCCTCAGATGCCAGATCAGAAAGCAGAAAAAAATGTTTCAAATATGTGAACTCCTAAGACTGCCTCCTCTCTCCCAGAAAGGTCTCTGAAGCCCTCAAGCAAAGGAGAAAAAAGGAAAAGGTAAGAGTAAGATGACGATCAGTAATGAGAGTTCTCCTGTTTCAATCATCAGAATCACTTAAGTAGTCTGGCCCCCAGAGCTGAGCTGGAAACAAAAGGCAGTTTACAACATCCTGACGGCCATCCCATCTCTCTACCAGAAGAGGTGTTCGGGGAGCGGATGTTTCAAAGAACTGTCAGAATTAACCCCAAAGAACACCTGGAATCTTATCTCACTCTCTCCCACACTCCAGTCTGCCCAGCACCAGTTTATGCTGCCCCAACCTTTTCCTGTGGTAAAAATAAAAACTCAAAAAAACATGATTTCCCCTGAGACACTCTGAAAGTCTTTCAAAAATAGTTTCACAGAAAAACAAGGAAAAGGACAAGGCTGTGCAAAATTAGCTCAAACATTTTGTAAGCAGATTAAAGAAAAACTTTGATTTTATTTCTAATGAAGTGTACATATATTCAGTTCAGTTCAGTTGCTCAGTCGCTCTTTGCTACCCCATGAATCGCAGCACGCCAGGCTTCCCTGTCCATCACCAACTCCTGGAGTTTACCCAAACCCATGTCCATCAAGTTGGTGATGCCATCCAGCCATCTCATCCTGTCATCCCCTTTTCCTCCTGCCCTCAATCTTTCCCAGCATCAGGGTCTTTTCAAATGAGTCAGCTCTTCGCATCAGGTGGCCAAAGTATTGGAGTTTCAGCTTCAACAACAGTCCTTCCAATGAACACCCAGGACTGATCTCCTTTAGGATGGACTGGTTGGATGTCCTCACAGTCCAAGGGACTCCTGAGAGTCTTCTCCAACACCACAGTTCAAAAGCATCAATTCTTCGGCACTCAGCTTTCTTTATAGTCCAACTCTCACATCCCTACGTGACCACTGGAAAAACCATAGCCTTGACTAGACAGACCTTTGTTGACAAAGTAATGTCTCTGCTTTTGAATATGCTGTCTAGGTTGGTCATAACTTTCTTTCCAAGGAGTAAGCGTCTTTTAATTTCATTGCTGCGATCACCATCTGCAGTGATTTTGGAGCCCAGAAAAATAAGTCAACCACTGTTTCCACTGATTCCTCATCTATTTGCCATGAAGTGATGGGACCAGATGCCATGATCTTAGTTTTCTGAATATTGAGCTTTAAGCCAACTTTTTCACTCTCCTCTTTTCACTTTCATCAAGAGGCTCTTTAGTTCTTCTTCACTTTCTGCCATATATTGGGTGAAGATAAAAGGCACTGACCCAAGGTTTTCCTAATTCCTCCCTAGAGAGGGTAGGGGCCACGGGGACAGAATGACTTAATAGAGCACAGTGAAAGTCGCTCAGTCTTTCCACAGGAAAGTCAATCCATAGGAAAAGGATAGATTTGTTCTGAACCTATGTAAATAATGACATGGTCATGAAAAAGTAAAGTAAAAGTAAATGGCACTTTGTGTGATAATCATTGTTCTGTAGTTTTACAGACAAAGCCAATCAGTATGTGTTACTATTTTCCTCTGAATCACTTTTCTTATTGTTTTGCAGCTTATACAAATATGAAATCATTATGTTGTACATCTGAAACTAAGTGAAAGGCACTCAGTCATGTCCGACTCTTTGCAACCCCATGGACTATAGTCCATGGAATTCTCCAGGCCAGGATACTGAAGTGGGTAACCTTTCCCTTCTCCAGGGGATCTTCCCAACCCAGGTCTCCGGCACTGCAGGTGGATTCTTTACCAGCCGAGCCACAAGGGAAGCCCACAGGCTCTGGAGTTAAGATGCCTGGGTCCACAACCCGGTGCCACCAAGGAAGAGCTGTAGGGCCCTGGGCAAGCTACTCTTCTGTGCCTTGGTTCTCTGAGGTGTAAAACAGAGAAAACAACTGTACCTACCTCACAGGTTTTTTATGAAGATTAAATAATTTGGGTTAAACACTTAAAATAAAACCCGACACATGGTATCATCAACAGAAATTCTTGTCAACTCTTTAACTTTAAAACTTGTCTTTAAGCCAACTTTTTCACTCTCCTCTTTCACTTTCATCAAGAGGCTTTTTAAGTTCTTCTTCACTTTCTGCCATAAGGGTGGTGTCATCTGCATATCTGAGGTTATTTATTTCTCCTGGCAATCTTGATTCCAGCTTGTGCTTCCTCCAGCCCAGCGTTTCTCATGATGTACTCTGCATATAAGTTAAATAAGCAGGGTGACAATATACAGTCTTGATGTACTCCTTTCCGTATTTGGAACCAGTCTGTTGTTCCATGTCCAGTTCTAACTGTTGCTTCCTGACCTGCATATAGGTTTCTCAAGAGACAGGTCAGGTGGTCTGGTATTCCCATCTCTTGAAGAATTTTCTACAGTTTATTGTGATCCACACAGTCAAAGGCTTTGGCATAGTCAATAAAGCAGAAATAGATGTTTTTCTGGAACTCCTGCTTTTTTGAAGATCCAGCGGATGTTGGCAATTTGATCTCTGGTTCCTCTGCCTTTTCTAAAACCAGCTTGAACATCTGGAAGTTCACGGTTCACGTATTGCTGAAGCCTGGCTTAGAGAATTTTGAGCATTACTTTACTAGCGTGTGAGATGAGTGCAATTGTGCGGTAGTCTGAGCATTCTTTGGCATTGCCTTTCTTTGGGATTGGAATGAAAACTGACCTTTTCCAGTCCTGTGGCCACTGCTGAGTTTTCCAAATTTGCTGGCATATTGAGCGCAGCACTTTCACAGCATCATCCTTCAGGATTTGAAACAGCAATTCATCTTAGGTATCATTAGATGATTCTTACTAAAATTTTGCTTTCATGTTATTTCTCTGCTCAAGAACACTCCTCTTTGACCTCAGCAGTTCTTCAATAAGCTCGGCGAGATGTTAATAGATGCTGTATCACAAGAGGGACTTGGTCATTAAGACAGTGTGGAAAATATAGGGAGGAATTTGTGTTCTTTCTCAGAGTCTTTAATATATTAATGTGCATTATAAATCTCCTGGAGAAAGATTTGATATTTCCCACTGTTTGTGACTGCAGAATGAATTCTTTTCAGGGAGCAGGTCAAGGACCAACTTTGTGAAAGATGCTCCAAGTACCTATGGCCATTTTCAGAACAGGCCATCAGGGCTCTAGGTTAAAAGGTGAAGAACACAGTTTCTTCGGTGCTTTCCTAATTCCTTTCCCCACATCCCTTTTCCACATTCTATGGGTCCTCTTTCTTACTAACAGAACTTATTAAGGGGAAAAAACCCATCTCAAACCACAGATATGTGTATTGGCAAATATGTCTGAAAAGAAGAGCCTTTCTGGGCTTCTAACCTACTTTAGTTTTCATTTTGATCCATAAATAATCTTGTTCTTCAATGAACATATGTTATATTTTGAATCTTTTGCTTGCATACGGTATCAAGCAGAGTGTCTCATAGTAGATACTCAGTATTTTTAGATTCATTAGTATGCACAAATTCAGCAAGATACAGGCCATGCAAAGTGTGACACTCTGTACTAAAAATTAAATCTGAAAATCATATTAGGTAACACAGCTTGGATAGTAAATCTATTAGGTTCAGGTTTTGGCAAGAATGTCTCTACTGGTACTATACTTATACTGAATGCTCATTGTGAACAAGGGACTTTCTTTATATTATATTACAGACTTTGCAAAAATTTTATGTGACTGAACATTTTTTTATGACAATAGTAAAAAGCACTGTTTCGCTGAAATAAATGTACTCATTACTGAAAATCTCCCAGGAAGGGCTGTATATGTAAGAATTCAGAAAATGGATCCCAAAGAGGTATAGACCTCATATATTTCAGGGTTCTTGTCTGCCATGAACTTTTGGGAAAGCCTTCACTTACAGTATAAAGTGGTTTTGTTTTATACTGTACATATTCTATATTATACCTCTCTCTCCAGGCCACTGGCTAACTGGGAAAGCAGCATATACCTCACCCAAAATAACTGTATAAACTGTCTTTCATCCTGATAGCACTTCAACTTTCTTTAGGTAAAATTCCCACAGTAAATTTCATTTTTAAAAGAGGAGTTTATATGTCAGTGTACATGGACATACACCTTTGAAGAAAAGGACTTTTCTGGGTTTCCATCGATGGACTGTCATTCCTTTCCACTCTCCAAATACAAGGCTTCATTTAGCACAGAGAAAAGTGACTTCTATTCCAGCTCCAGAGATGGGCCTGATTTAGTCTCTGGGTAATCACGTTCCCCTTGTTAGTGATGGGGCAGGAATGATACAGTCTCACCATTTCTGTTTCTTACTAAAGAGCTTATTAACTCAAACAGATCTCTAACTGCAAATTTGGTCAATGAGACATGAGGAAAAACCTGCTCATTTCCAGAGCAGATTTTAGGAAAAATTTCCTCACTCCTAAGAAAAAGCCACAGGAAGAAATGGCCACCTCCTCTTCTGAATGTTGTGTCTGGATGTGATGCCTAGAATGGTAGGAGCTATCTTACTAAGGATAAAGCCAATCCTAAGGATAGCAGAGTAGAAGGATGAAGAGAACTCAGGGTTCTCAAGAACACTGTTGAATCTCCAATCAACCAAATCTAAAGGCAAATTTCTTCCTCGGAACTTCCTATTATAGAAGATAATGCAGTTCCTCATTTTCAGCCACATTAAGTCAGGTTTTTGTTACTTGTGTTGGCTCGTTAGTCTAGGAGTATGACTCTTGCTCAGGGTGCAAGCGGTCCTGGGTTCATACCCCAGATAAGCCCGGCCTTTAAGTTTGGGCTTTCCTGTGGCTCAGCCAGTAAAGAGAAGGCAATGGCTACCCACTCCAGTATTCTTGCCTGAAGAACTCCATGGACAGAGGAACCTGGAGGCTACAGTCCACGGGGTCACAAAGAGTCAGACACGACTGAGCAACTAATACTAATTAGCTTTATCACTTGTAGCTGAATGATTGCTGGATCAGAAAGGATATGATGACTAGGACTGAGAGAGCTGGGTGAATCAGATTCACCTCTCTTGGGAAATATAAGAATTAAGAGACAAAGAGGGAAGTTGCCAGTTGTGAGGAACTGAACAAGTGTACAAAAATTTGAACTTAACCAAGCCATTATAAAAGGAGTAAGAAGACAGAGGAAGCCAGCTAGCAGAGAGAGAGAACTGGAATACAGAGATGTGCAGCAAGAAGCAGAGAAGCCATTAGAAAGAACAAGACTGCTCCTACAAGAAAAAGACGTTCTTTTAGCTTTCCAGTTCCCCTGGGGCCCACCTAAGCTTTCCCTAGCTCTGAATTACCATGACATCCCTCTAAGCTGACACTGCACTATCCTGCAGGAGTGAGTTAGGTTGAGTGTGTTCTCTGCTACTTCATAAGCCCTGTCCAAGGACACATGAGGGTTGGGGGAGAGGGGAAAGTCAAATTAGACTAAAACTGTTAACTAAAAAGGGCCAAAAATGAAGGACACACAGACAAAAAATGGATGCAGTGATAGCAAAACCTAACAAGGAAGATTATAGAAGGAAATAAAGAGTGAACAAAATTATCACACAATCAGTATCGAATAAACCGGCCACCAAAAGAGAAAAAGATCACGGGTCAGAGATATTCTATACACAGCAAAAAGGTACCCCAGACCCAGCATTAGATTCTCAAATCCTTTCCTGACACATTTTTACCTTTCATTTATTCTTATGCTTTGGAAAAGAATGCCCAGGCCTGACATTTCCTCTCCACCACCTTTCTCCCATCTGGTGCCTCTTTCTTCCACTCCCCGCACCAACTGAGTTCCGCTGATATTGCCTCATATTGATTGGTCTTTATTACAGTTCACTTGGATTATTGTAATACTGGGATTCCCTGGTGGCTCAGTGGTAAAGAATCTCCTGCAGTGCAGGAGATGGGAGTTTCGATCTCTGGGTCAGGAAGATCCCCTGGAGAAGGGAATGGCAACCCACTCCAGCATTCTTGCCTGGGAAATCCCATGGACAAAGGAGCCTGGTGGGCTACAGTCCATGGGGTTGCAAAGAGTTGGACATGACTGAGTGACTAAGCAACAACAAACTATAGTACTTTTCAAGGTACTCACCATAGCTCTGGAGTCTCCTAATTCCAATACAAAGGAATCTTTCTAAAGCAGAACTGTCATGTCATTCTTCTTTTTAAAAATCCTCAGGAGCTCTTCCATGTTTATGGCTTTAATTAAGCCCGTATTACTTCTTAGCCTGCTAGTATACAGAACCTCCATAATATACAGTTTCACCCCATTTTTACACCCTTCCTATTTCCTCCTACTCTCCACCTTTCCTCCCCTATTTGCTCCAGTCAACCTAACTGCTTTGTTCTCCAAATAAACCTTATAATTTTTGAATTTTGTACCTTAGCTCATGGTAAGAAGATTCACCTTCATCTGAATCTTACCTCCCCCCACTCTAATTCTCTTCTGCCCTTGAAGGCAGCACAAAGGAGTAATAGATTTTTAGGGATAGCAGCATAGTCTAATGAATAAAATTAGCATATGAATGGATCAGAGTAGATATACACAAAATCAATCTAAGGACTACCAAATCAGTAACCCTTTACTGAAACAGAAAGACAGAATGCAGCCAAAATGGGATTTTGTCAGCAAGGGCAGCAGCGATCCAAGTGCTACCCAAAGGCACTAGTCAGAGAAACTAGATCCTTTCAATAGTCCTTCAAATTCCAACTCAAATGCCACCTTACTAAAGAAAAACTCCTGCCTTGCTCTTTAAGCTTTGTCATTGTTATAGGAATAAGTCTCATTTATTCCAACAGACTTGAAAATGGAAAACCACATCTTATTCAATTTGTAGTCCACAGCACTAAGAACAATCAATCCTAAAGGAAATCAACCCTGACTATTCATTGGAAGGACTGATGCTGAAGCTGAAGCTCCAGTATTTTGGTCACCTGATGTGAACAGCTGATTCACTGGAAAAGTCCCTGATGCTGGGAAAGATTAAGGGCAGAAGAAGAGGCTATCAGAGGATGAGATGGCTGGATGGCATCACTGACGCAATGGACATGAACTTAGGCAAACTTCAGGAGAAGGTGAGGGACAGGGAGGCCTGGCGTGTTGCAGTCAATGGGGTTACAAAGAGTCAGGCACGACTGGGTGACTGAACGACAACATACTGAACAAAATGATCTATACAGGAATACACTGAGGATGTTAAACTTTCTTGGCAAACTGAAAAATAACACATCCTCTGTTAAATAAAAAACTCAACTATTAAAAACAGAGACATGGTTAAAAGCAATGTAATTATGTGTTCGGCTGACTATCTAGGTCCACAGAAGTGCAATCTTATTTTAAAACAGCAATCCCATCAACGTTGCAGAGTCAATACTCTCAATTCCTCAAGTAAATATTTACATTGTATTTACAATACGCTGTGGGCTAAGCACTCAGCCAGGTACTGAAAATATAAATATAAATAAAAAGGACTTCCCTAGTGGCCCAGTGGTTAAGACCCTGTGCTGCCAACGCGGGAGGCGCAGGTTCGATCCCTGGTTGGGGAACTAAGATCCCACATGTTCTGTGCGCAGCCAAAAGATTAAAAACTAATAAAAGTGGAGAAAATTACATAAACAAATAAATAAAACACATCTGTGCCCCCAAGGAGTTCGAGTTGGCAGAGGAGGCAGATCTAGAAGCATATAATTATAAAACGGCAAGTACAGCATCGAGACGCACAGGCCATTGTGGGAACAGAGAAGGGACCTCTGCCTAACCTGCCTAGGGAGTCGGGAGAGGCTTTTCACACCCCTGTTCTTTCAATAACTCCTATCACCTATCATCAGTCTATCACCACTATCAAGATCATCATCAAAAGTCTCTGTACACACCAAAAAAGCAAGTGGTAGATTCCCCACAGATTTTAAGCAAGAGCTTCCAAATGGCATAATGGTGAAGAATCCACCTGCCAAGGCGGGAGACATGGGTTTGATCCTTGGGTCAGGAAGACCCCCTGGAGTAGGAAGTGGCAACCCACTCCAGTATTCTTGCCTGAGAAATCCCATGGACAGAGGAGCCTGGCAGGCTATAGTCCATGGGGTCACAAAGAGTTGGACATGACTGACTGAGCAAGTTATAAAAAATAGAAATGAAAAAATTACTGACATCCATTACATTTAAGATGTCAGACTTTACTAGCAGATATAGTGACCAAATGAACAAGAAAAAAAATTTAATTAAAAAATCTATTATATAGGGTAAATATATGTCTAGATATGAAGGATCTGCTGATAAATCCAATAAATTGTTTGCTACATTGCACAATAATGTTTTAAATACTGATTAACTTTTTCCTCAAGGGAATGTGTATTCTGAAATCAGATTTCATACTCATAATTATCTTCTAAAGGATCTGCGTCTATGTGAAAAATAAAATCAGTCCTTACCTGGGAAGGGAAACTTCATCTCACATAAAACATAAAGTCATATTCTCCATGAAGCTTTTATACTGTACTCCTCTAAAAGTGTGAAGTTGATGAGTGTACAGATTCTTAATAAGACACAACAGATGGACATGGTTAGTGAAACATGGTTGAGACTGAGGAGAAGAAGCAGTTGATGACAAGCAGAAAAATGTACAATTCTCACTTGAATTTAGGTGTGGGGAACTAATTTAAAAGCTATTTGAGATGCCTGTCTTCGACTTGTAAAACAACACTTTAAAAAGTTATTTTACACTGATGAAACACAGCACAATATTAAAGAATCTATATTTCACTTCAGTTGGGTTCTTATATAGAATTATGAACAGAGTACTAGGTGACAAATCATACAACTAAGTCAAGAAATAAATAGAAAGAGGCAGGTAAATAATACCTCTTTTGGCTAAACAAGCTGACAATGGTCAAATACTGTTTGAATATTACATCTTGACTTAAATCTTGGGGCATTCTATACTACAGAGAATACAAACCTGCAGACAAGAGATTTCCAACAATCAGAGATTTTAACAAGCACATGAAATGTGTGGCACAGAAAAGGAAATCAGCTACTCTAACCCTGATTTCTATGTTGTTTTTCCCATAAGGATTCATCCCATTATTGGAGCTTCTCTAAGACTTTTTTCGTGTTTAATCTGCACTGAAAAACACTGAAATAACAAAGCAGAAATTCGTTTAAGAGGGAATAACAAGATCTCATGGAGCAAAAAATATTTATTAACATATTCTTTATCATAATCATTTTTTACCTAAACAACTTTGCTTTCACCACGGTTTTCTGTTTCAAATTCTTAACAATGGATCACATCTTACAACTGACTATAGAATTCTAAAATACATGTACATGTGCCAAAGAATGGCTAGTCAATAAAAAGGAATAAAGCAAAGTGAAATCAGGAAGGTGTTCAACCTACATAGATAACCTGTAAACTGCAAATAACAAGGATGGGGATGAAAGACAGAACTGAGAAGGGTAAAAGACCACTTGCATCCCAGAAACCTCCCAGCTTGCCACACAGCAGCTCTAAAATCATGGGTGGAACGTTTTAGCACTGGCTCTGAAATTCGACCGAGTCTACTTCCTGATACGATTCTCTGGCATAATTCTGCATCCTGTTGCTACAGCTGACCATATCTCATTGTTTTAAGTTCTTAGAAAGCTTCTGTGCAAGGCAGTATGTACATTCATGTCTGTATGTAATCTGATAGCCATCCGACGAGGAAGACAAGTCTTCATTATAGCAGTGTTAGAAGCCTCTCTCTGAAAATGTCAATTCCCTTTCCCAGTGCCCTTCTATTAATGTTTGGATTGTCTCTTCTCTTTCCTGCTGCTGGAACAATTCTTCTAGTGCAGAGGAAGGATGGAACAAGGGCTGAGGATCAAGTCACTGAGCATTTCTGAGCTACGGAGGAAGAACAAGAGGCTGCTTTCCTCATTCTAAGCGTCCCAGGATGACTCCAGAAATGACAACACTCAAATTCAAATCTGAAGTTCTTTTTATAATGTATACTGTGACTGAAGGATCTCCAACTAAACTGTCTTTTCAGAATTGAAGTAACACTGTCTTTTCCTATTACCTCTGCTGTTGAATATTCTCCCGTCTGTCCTGCTCTTGGGGTGACCCTTCTGGTGGAGGGGAAAGGTAGCGGGTCCCACAGACGAGGGTCAGGTTACCCAGCCCCTCTGTCAGTACTGCTGAGTGAAGACACACTGCTGAGACTTCCTGGAAATTTTCCTCTTGGGGCATCTGGAAAGACTCAGGGCTCAAGGTTGGGTTAAACTTCAATTGTTGGTTCATACAAGCCAAGTCACAGTTTGAAGCTCCTGCTTGGATCTGTGGGTCTAGACAGGGAAGTGATACTTAAGGTTCTCAAATTTCTATAAGTTGGCCCAGAAAGGACTCCAGCCCACCTGGGGCCTTCCAAAAGTTCTAAAAGAAAAAAAAAAAGTGAGACAATCTGACATTTATTAGGGATCTGTATGCACTCGGAACTAGGTGAAGCGATGGGGACACAACAGTGAATAAAACAGAATATCTAGTCTGAAGGATACAGGTGTGAGCAAAGTGTTAATGGAGCAGAAAATGTTGGCATCCAACTTTATTCAATCTACCGGGGACTTCCTTCTTCTCTAAAGCACTGTCCTAACCTTTAATTTAGAGTTCAAAGTCCTCCAAGTCCTCTATATAAAAACAGTCTATGTTTTCCAGTGTTACAAATATTGCGAGTCCATATGGAGCTTATTCACATGTTCAATACCTCCTAAGTGTCATTTCTAACATCAGAAGTATCCTTCATCCTCCTACTCACCAGTCCTTATCATTTGCATATCCAAACTTCGTACCCGTATAGTACAGAATAGTGGGTCTCACACTTTAGTGTTCGTAAGAACCATATTGGGAAGCTTGTTAAAAATGCTGAGCCCTGGATGCCATACTCAAGAAATCTGACTCAGCAGACCTGGTAAAGGACCTAGAAATCTTACAGTTAACCAACATAATTTTTATATACTGCATATAAATTATATACATAGCATTAAAATGTATATAATTTTGATGCCTGTTGTCAACAAAACATACTTTGAGAAACACTGTTACAATGGTTAAAAACCCGAGTTTTTTTTAGTCAAGACACATCTGCATTTGAATCCTACCCTTTTCACCTATATTAACTATATCACCATGGGCAAATTTTACTTTACCACTGAGTCTCCCTTTCTTCACCTATAAGGATAATGATAATACATGCACCTATGTGAAGTTTAAATGAGACAAGACATACAAAGTGATTAGCAGAGTGCTTGGTACATGGTAAGGATTCAATAAATGTCAGTTATTATTATTAGCATTATTAACAATCATTTCAAATCAGCTTTTCTGAATCTGGTTAGTTCTTCCTTTTTAAGTATTTATAGTAGTTAGATGCCCTGTTATACAAATTCAAGTTACTCTCATTCATACCTAAGTGATCTGTGTTTTTCATGGCAATCTGTTTAAAACTAAAATGGTGAGCCAAAGGCAGCCCACAGCCCCAAGACGATATTAATGACATACTGTCTACCACCAGGATTCTAGGCAAAACTGTAAACTAAGTGATTTGATTTTGATGTTCTATCAATTTCTGTCATTTCCCCCTCCCTCCAGCCCAACCCTACCCCACATAGTTGTAACACCCTTGACTATAAAAGGTGTTTAAAAGTCAGAGTGATGAATTTTAGTTACAGTTTCCTAGCCACCAATTTCCAATAGATCTACAGAATCTAATGGCAAGATTTAAAGTTACATGTGTTTTCTGTGTGAATTCAGGATTTGCTTACACTGTTTTTATATACATAAAACAGTGTCATATATTTATACACATTGTTATATATACATATTCATGTTTATATATATACACTTAGATACATCTATATATAAATAATATTTATCCATTTTTATTACTGTGTGTTTTTTAGTGTTTCCATAAATTTGACAGATTTATAAAGAAATGTCTAGATGAGATCTTACGAACACCCATGTGTCATCTTCAATCACAAAGTGATATGGGATATGTATTTGTATAAAGAGCATCTGATATTGGCTCCTTGGTATAGCTAACAATTACTCTTATGTAGTATTTATATAATACTTTTGAAGTAGCGAATTATTTCCATTAAAATTATCCACCTACCAGATGCTACAGAGCCGCAAAGTCATCCTGGCCAGAGTAATATACTTGTCATTGGTAAAGCCAAAACCATAACTTATCACACTGAAACAAATTAATCAAACTGAAGTGCCTGCCTTATGGTAGGTGTTCACTGCATATCTACTGAAAGAATGAATGGACAAACAATGGTCACCTTTGTACACATGTACTGGACCAAAAAGAAGTAAACACATTATTTTATCTTTAAAAAAAAAAGGCACTAAAACTAAAAAGAGCAAGTTTCCCATCAGACCTCAGCTAAAGCCTACCTAACTCCTACAGAATTGAACTGGGCTTCCCAGGTGGTGCTAGTGGTAAAGAACCTGCTTGCCAATGCAGGAGACATAAGAGACACGGGGTCAATCCCTAAGTTGGGAAGATCCCCTGGAGAAGGAAATGGCAACCCAATCCAGTACTCTTGTCTGGAAAATCCCATGGACAAGGATCCTGGTGGGCTACAGTCCATGGGGTCGCAAAGACATGGGACACGACTGGAGCAACTCAGCACAGCTCCTACAGATCACTACATTAATAACTCAAATGTAAATTACCTTTAATTTTACTTTATTCTAGTGAATTAAAAACCAATCTTCCTTGTATATGATATATGAAATATTAAGCATTTCAGCAAAGATAATATATCTTGAGGCAACTTAACAATATTGTTAATCTAACTTGAACTCAGAGGTGTTCTTCACTAAAGACTTATAAGATATTCAATAAAAGCAGTAAAAATAAATTTAATTTTTATACATAACATCAAAGGTAGAAAATACAACTTTTCCTCTCTGCTGAAAGTCAGAACGAAGCAGTACTATTTCTAGAAAATGCATGCCTACTGAGACCAGCCATATTATTAGGTAAACATAAAAGTAGAGTTCACTTTGGTTTTAGCTCTATTGAATACAACCTTTCTTTAAGCTTATTATTGCTACTTTCACTTACTTTGTACAGTTTTTATAAAAAAGTATTTTTCTAACTTTAAACATAAAATAACTTAGGGAAAAACAAGCAACATAATCAATTCAAAGAATGTATATTTTGCTATTTGAATTACCAGTGGTCTGAATAGAAAAAATAGAAGAGGTTAAGAATGATTTACATGAGCTCAACATGTAAATGTTTATAATATTAAATATAATATTTAGATATTGATGTCAGGCCTTTACTTTCCCTAAACTAATAATTATTCCAAAGATTTTACAATTCTACTAGGGTATTACATTATTATAATTTCTACAATAGGTATAAAGAAGTATTTTAGAAATAAATAAGCCTTTCTACTTTTTAGGGGAATACTATTTTCGTAAGCGTTTTTTCTTATTGACTTTCAATACAGAGGTCAAAATTCTTTGAACAAAGTCTTAAAGAACAGCAAGTAGAATATATAACAACTGATAATTAAAGTCATGTATTTCTATACAGATCAGAGATTTTTTTCTACTTGTTCAGTTCATAACAGAGATAGTTGAACTAAGTCATGAGTTGAAATTTAGTTACTTAGAAAAGTCAAAGAAAAGGAAAATTAATTGCTAAAGAGAAGATTTAAAATATATCTAAATGAAGGATATTAAGCAATATTTTAGTCAGACACGACTGAGTGACTCTTTGTGACCCCATGGACTGTAGCCCCACCAGGATCCTCTGTCCATGGGATTTTCCAGGCAAGAATACTGGAGCGGGTTGCCATTTCCTTCTCCAGGGGATCTTCCCAACCGAGGTATCAAACCTGTGACTTCTATGTCTCCTGCATTGCAGGCGATATTTTAACTGGTCATCATATTGACATAAAGTAATACCTCTACTAACTCAGTGTTTTATGAGGGAAGAATCTACAGAATCACAGTCAAGCAATAAAGCTTTTGGGGCTAATGAACTATTTATAGTCAATGCTGAGAAGGTACGACTGTATTTGCATAACCTTGAATATGTGTTTATTAGGAAACCACTAAATGGTTATTTGTCTGCCTTTCTTCACTTCCTTTTTGCACTTTTGGACGTGCAAAGACTTATGAATGCTTCTGTGAAAGTGTTACATGCTCAGTCATGTTTGATTCTTTGTGATCCCATGGACTGTAACCCGCCAGGCCCCTCTCTGTCCATGGACTTCTCCAGGCAAGAATACTGGAGTGGGTGGCCATTCCCTTCTCCAGGGATCTTCCTGACCCAGGGATTGAACTCGGGTCTCCTGCATTGCAGGCAGATTCTTTACCTGAGCCATGAGTGCTCCTAGAACAGTGAAAATTGTT
The DNA here is from genome assembly GCF_029407905.1 of Bubalus kerabau. Lineage (NCBI taxonomy): Eukaryota > Metazoa > Chordata > Mammalia > Artiodactyla > Bovidae > Bubalus > Bubalus kerabau. The sequence goes on along the minus strand of NC_073638.1, from coordinate 21,881,234 downwards.
TTAAAAATCAAAGACTTATTCTGGAGAAAAGATCTTGTCTGCTACGAAAAAGTGATGTTGGAACAGTACCAGCAGTATCTTCCTTCCACACACCCAGCACCCCACCAGCTGTGCCATCACAGGGACTCCTACACAACAGCAAAAGCAGATGGCAGTGTTAGAACCACATCTGCATTGTCCTTATCATTTACAAAATGCTCTCACATATATCACACTGCTTAATCCTCATGAATGATTGAATGTGAATTCCCTGTTACCTCAACAGACAAGTGTTACTCGCCCCAAGTAGATGACATACCTTATTAAATACATCATAGAGTTAGAAATAATTACATGGGACCCTTGGTATCTAGTTAAATGACTTAGCCATTGTAGTATTATAAACTTCGAGTATTCAAATACCCTCACTTGGTTACCTGGGGTTATCTTGGTAGACGCTAACTGACACGAGGGCAAAAATGTGCTACATACTTGTAATAAGAATGTATTATTTTAGAACACAGTGGTCATCAGCTCAAGTGTGTACTATATGATTAACAGATTCAAAGTCAAGAGTATAGACAGATACATGCAGTATGTGCAAGGATCAACAAAATACTGTACTCACAGATGGAGAGACAAATGCGCAGAAAAAAAAAAAAAAAAAAACAACTATGCGACACTCCCCTAACCAGCTGCAGTGTGCTGAATTATAATAGGCGCTAGAACACTGGAACTGACAAGCTACATAGCATATCAATTATAAAATATGTGTAGTCTGGCAGAATTTAGAGAAAGTAAAAAGTATATATTTTGCTGACTAACAATTCAAGAATACAAACACTGGCTGGGAGACCATAACTGATAAACAAGACATATATTCCAGCAATAGGATCTACTTGTCATAGGCTTCATCCAGTTGGACCATCTCCAAAAGATCTACATTCTAAAATGTCTTCTGAGCTTAACTGCAGAGCTGTCTCATACTTTTCCAAACAAAAATATACTTAATTTTTCCCCAACAGTTAAAGCTGTACATATTCATTGTGAAAAAATTTTAAACACAGAAACACACAAAGTACAAATGAAAGCCTCCCATAATCTCACACTTTTCAGCTCAAATCAAATTATCTGAATTTTGCCCTGTTTTGAAAATATGTATATATAATGAAATAAATGTATTGTGTATACATATATTTCTTATATGCTTCATATCAATATGAAACATATAATAATATAAACCACTTTAAATAAATAGTGTTAAGTAGTATATATTTGAAAACCTAAATGCAAGTATTGGAGACGGAAATGGCAACCCACTCCAGTATTCTTGCCTAGAGAATCCCATGAACAGAGAAGGCTGGTGAGCTATAGTCCATGGGGTTGCAAAGAGCTGGACATGATTGAGCGACTAACACACCAATGCAAGTATACTATATATGGTGGTTTAATCTCTAAGTCGTGTCCAACTTTTGAGACCCCATGGATTGTAGCCCGCCAGGCTCCTCTGTTTATGGGGATTCTCCAGGCAAGAATACTGGACTGGGTTGCCAGTTCCTTCTCCAACCATATACACTATTCTACAATTTATTTTTTTAATCTCTTAACAATTTATCTCTTAACTTTACAGATTAACTCATTCCAAGGGTAACTGTTTTATAGCCACATTTGATTCAGACAGAAATTTAATTAACTATATGAAACAAATAAACCATTTTTAAGATTCTAGACTTATTTTCACCTATAAATCTTAAAGAAACTGAAAGAAAAGTACTTCGTTACACAAAAGGAATATTTAGATAAACTGTATCTAATATATAGTTTTGACTATATCTGACATAAATTTAGTATTCAAATTTAAAAATCTGATGAAGATTTAATTTGTCATGTCTAGAAGGCAATCTGTAACAAAAGCTTGAATGTCTGGCTAAGCAATTTCAATTCTAGTCCTTTATCTTAAAGAAACAATTTAGAATATATTCAAAGATTTAGTTTCAAGGACATTCGTGGTAATATTTTTTATGATAGTGGGAAAAAATCTAAATGTCCATCTACAAAGAATTGGTTAAATACATTATATTATGTTTAACTGATGAATTACTACAAAGTGACTTACAATAATTTTTTATATGAATATATTTATTGAGTTGAAAATATTTTCATAAGATATTAGGAGGATACATAGGTATATTTTTTAGAAAGATCATATTTTTAGATCATATTCCTAGCATATGATCTAGTCATTCCATCCCCTGGTATTTAACCAAGAGAAAAGTTAAGTGTATATCTATATACAGATTTGTACATGGATATTTATAGCAATTTTATTTGCAATAGCCAGAAACTGGAAACAATCCAAGTATCCATCAACAGGTGAATGGATAAACAAATTGTGGTATATCCAGACAAGGGACTACAGATCAGCATTAAAAGGAATGAACTACTGACACATGCGACAACATGGATGCATTTCAAAATAATGCTGAGTGATTAAATGAGACAAAAATAAAAGTGCGTGCGTGTGTGTGTGTGTGTGTGTTTCCATTTATATCAAATTCTAAAAGGCTCATCTACAGTGACAGAAAGCAAATCAGTGGTTGCCTAGGGGTAGGGGGTTAGGAGGAGAAACAGATGAGAGGGAAGGATTATAAAGGGATATGCGGAAACTTTGGGGGCTGGTGGACCCATTCTTGATCTTGACTGTGGTAATGGTTTCATGGGTTAATACATATGCCCAGATTTTTCCAGTTGAATAGTTTAAATGTACATTTTACTGTATGTCAATTATACCTCAATAAAGCTGTCAAATAACACACACACACAGCACACACACTGTACTTATGCTATCATCCCACTGCTTTGTTTGAAATCCTAAATACAAATGGAAAAGTGCTTAAAGCACGTAGTTTATGAATTATCAATACCTACATAAGCACCAGGGCTTCCCTGGTGGCTCAGACGGTAAAGCATCTGCCTGCAATGTGGGAGACCCGGGTTCGATCCCTGGGTCAGGAAGATCCCCTGGAGAAGGAAATGGCAACCCACTCCAGTACTTGCCTGGAGAATTCCACGGCTGGAGGAGCCTGGTGGGCTACAGTCCATGGGGTCACAAAGAGTCAGACATGACTGAGCAACTTCACTTTCACTTTTCACATAAGCACCACTAAGGTCAAGCAATAGAACACTTCCAGCACACCAGAAGCACCTCCCCACACATTTCTCTTCCTAATCATAACTTCCTCCCTCTCCTCAGCAGTAATCCTGACTTTTACAGCAATCACTTCTTTAAAAAAAAAAAAAAAGCTTTTTTACTATTTCAGTATGTATCCTCAAACAATATAGCTTAGTTTCTACATATTTGGGGATTTTATGTAAATACAAAGAATGTATTCTTCTGTGTCTGTTTTCTTTCCCACAACAATATGTTTTTAAGAATCATTTATAGTGGAGCACATTGGTTTTTACTGCTGTATAGTATTCTTGTATGACTATATTACAATGTATTTATCTGTCCTACAGGTAGTGGACTTTTGCGTGCTTCCAGTTTGGGACTATTAAGGTAGGACTGTTATGAACATTCTTTTAGGTGCATTCTGGTTTATATGTACATGAAACAGAATAAAATTTCTGGCCGGATGCTCAAAGTAGCACTATTTACAATGCCAAGACATTAAAGCAACCCAAGTACCCGTCAGCAAATGACTGGGTTAAGAAGATGTGGCATACACACACACACACATAAATATAGATTAAAATGGAATATTACTCAGCCATAAAAGAGCAAAATACTGCCATCTGTAACAACGTGGAGAATCCAAGAGAATATTTAGTGAAATAAGTTAGATAAAGACAAATATCATTTATACATGAAATGTAAAAAAAAACCAACACACACATGAGTGTGTATGCAAACAGAAACAGATTCACAGATATAGAAAACGAACTTGCAATTATCCAAGAGGAGAGCAAAAGGGTGAGGGACAAGTTGGGAATATAGGACTAACAGATACAAACTATTACATGTTAAATAGATAAGCAACAAGAATATATTATACAGCACAGAGAATTATATCCATTATCTTGTAATAATCTATAATCTGCCAAAATTCTGAACCACTATGCTGTACACCTGAAACTAACACAATATTGCAAATCAACTATATGTCAATTAAAAAAAGAGACCCTCCCCACAAAAGAAATTTCTGGGTCACAGAGTATTTTTTACTTAATAATTTACACACTACCAAGAGCATGATTTCATGTAGCTTCATATCCATGTGTTATCTTCATAGCACTTACTGCTGCCTGAAAACCTGTTTACTTTTGTTTGTTTAATATTCATCTTCCCCCAGCATAGACTGTAAACTCCAGGAGAGCAGGGACTTGGCCTGTCTCGTGCACTGCTCTACTCCTAGTACCTAGAACAGTGACTAGATCGGCTCTCGACACACAACAGGGGCTGAACAAATATGTGCATTACTAAATGAATACGTGAACACTCTAGCCCATTAGCAATTTCAGCTGGGACTAAACAGAAAGACAACTGGCCTTGCTCAGCAACTTATATGTTATACGATAAAAATAATTATATGCTATACAATAAAACATGGATACATAATAACTTAAATAACATGATTCTAACTATTAAAAACTATGTGTATATACAGAGAATAAAAGTTGAAGGAAACAAACCAAAGCTTAGGCATATTTGTCTTGGAACACTGAAGGGTCTTTTTCTCTATTTGCCCCCACCCCACCCTTATGTTTCACATGTTTTTCCAAAATTTCTTCAATAAATGTATTATTCTGGTGAAAAAGGTAAATTTAAAAGAATGAACTACTGACACATATAATAACATGAATGAATCTCACAGACATAGCTTCAGTAGAAGAAGTAGACATAAAAGAGTATTATTTTATTTATCTGAAATTAAAAACAGGTAAAACGAATCTATGGTGATAGAGATCAAGCTAATGGTTACTCTGTGGGGATACTGACTGTGCGGAAGGAACACGGGAGAGCTTTCTAGGGTGATGGAACATTCTGTATCCTGTCTGAGGAGATGTCTACCTAAGGCAAACCAGAAGTAGAAAATTCATCAAGCTATAAACTTAAGATTTGTACCCTTTATTGTGCATAAATTATACTTCAAATTTTTCTTTTTTTCCTGCATTGCATGGCTTATGGGATCTCAGTTTCTGGACCAAGGATTAAATTCAGGCCCTGGCAGTGGAACCACCAAGTCCTAACCACTGGACCTCCAGGTAATTCCTAATATACCTCAATTTTAAAAAAAGGAAAACATGTTAAGGAAGAATGTCTGGGTGGGAACAAAAAAATGGAAATGGGTTTTATGGTTTTCTGTAACCATCTCTTCTAATTAAAATAAATAACAGAGGTCCAGAAAGCTTTTCAGTATGTTAGTCAAGAAAGTAGTATTAGATTTATAAATCAAATTCCTTAAACCATGGAGAAGCAAAACCTTCCCATGACAGTTTATGATTCTTTTAGTTTTCCTTTTCTGTGGATTCCTTCATTTTTTTGTAGCATAAGACATACTATACATTGAGAATATATGTTTGGAAATAAACAAGTGAATGTGTAGCAGAACTTTTCTCCTCCAAAAACCTGAATTTTCCAAAATCAATGATGATAACACTACTCTCAAGAGTAGAAGTCCTGAGAGCAGTCACCTAAAAAGTGAGATACATGCCAAGTGGCAAATATGTTACAAAAAATGCCTCTTTTCTCAGTTCCTTTTGGGAAAACAAGATGTTTACATTTGTTTGACACTGGCAGATGTTACATACTCTGTCTTACTATAATGCCAATTGATAGGTTTTTTCCTATTTTATTTTCCTGTTTTGTTTCTCAAGGTACTGCCTACTTTTCATGAATCAGTAAAATCAATATTCAAGAATTATTAGTCTATTATCAAAAAGTTGCTATTGAAAAATAAAACCTATTCATACATTTGTAATGACAGCCTGACTACTCTATACTTTGAAAATGGAATATACCTTAAAACCAAAACAAGCCCTACCCCATTCATTCACCTACTGAGTGCTTGCTATGCCTCAGACACTTTACCAGGTGCTGAGGACACAGAAAATGAATAGATACTGATTCTGCCCTCAAGAAAATCAGAGTGGAGTAGAAGAAAGATACATAAACTGTAATGGTACTTTACAACAGACAAAACCATGTGTGAACGAATAGTTTTAGATTAAACTGGCAACTATCTGTGTACAGGACAGATTGGAAAGGGAAATACTAGATCAAGAGAGCACTTGGAATGCTAATCATAAGCTGGTGGCGAGTTAATGAGAGACGAAATGAGGGTTAAGGCAATAGAAATACACACTAAAGAGCAGAAATGAGAAATACTTTAAAGAAAAAATTTGTAAGACTCAGCAACTAAGTAGATAATAACATAAAGGAGTGTGAGTCAAAGATACAGAGTGGTGGTAAGATGGTCAAACTGATGACAGAATTTTGGACACAGGAAGAGCTTATTTAGAAGAGGAGGTAATATGCTCAGTTTTTAAATTTATTCTCCAGATATCAAGGTAGAAAGCAAAGATTTGGAGGTCAGGCTAATGAAAAGGCTCAGATCTAAAATCCGAGAATCATCTTGGAGGCACTGAAGGCTTCAGAAGAGAGGAATTCACAGTGAGAGACTGTACAGAAGCCCTCCTCTTAGGGAATAGGAAAACGAGACAGGTAGACAGGTCTTAAGCAGCAAAAGAAACCTGTCCCAGAAAAGAATTTCCAAGAAAAAGAGAGTGCTTGCTAAGTGTCAAACTGTTGCAGTGAAGACAAAGAATGAGGACTAAAAAGAAGCAAGTATGTTTGGCCATGAGGTCAAGAGTGCATGCATATTAAGTTGCTTCAGTCATGTCCGACTCTGTGCGACTTATAGACTGTGACCTACCAGGCTCCTCTGTCCGTGGGATTCTCCAGGGAAGAATACTGGAGTGGGTTGCCATGCCCTCCTCTAGCGGATCTTCCCGATCCAGGGATTGAACCTGCATCTCTTAGGTCTTCTGCATTGGCAGGCAGGTTCTTTATTACTAGTGCCACCTGGGAAGCCCAGAGGTCAAGAGGGCCAAGAGGTCAGTCACTGGTAAACCCTTTCCAAATTACCAGTAGGTTGGTGCAAAAGTAATTCTGGTGTTGCATTATTGAAATTTGCCACTTGATTTTGGAATATATTCTTAAGTAAACATGGTTATGTTATACATTATTTTAACACACATTTCTCACTTTATTTTACTTTTTTGCTAATGACATTACTTGCTGTATATTTTATATTTATTTTAGACTAGGGAAATGTTTAGGCAAAAAGCAAATTTGAGAGATTTTCTTATTCAAGTTCAAAATGGGTCATAAAAGCAGCAGAGACAACTCGCAACATCAGCAATGCATTTGGCCCAGGAACTGCTAATAAATATACAGTACAGTGGTGGTTCAAGAAGTTTTCCAAAGGAGATGAGAGGCTTGAAGATGAAGAGTGCAGGGGCCAGCCTTTGGAAGTTGACAATGACCAATTGAGAGGATCATTGAAGCTGATCCTCTATCCTCTTACAACTACACAAGAAGTTGCCAAAAAACTCAAAGTCAACCATTCTATAGTTGTTTGGCATCTGAAGCAAACTGGAAAGGTGTAAAAGCTCAGTAAGTAGGTGTCTCATGAGCTGGGCAAAAATAAAAAATGTCATCATTTTGAAGTGTCAACTGGTGGCTCAGATGGTAAAGAATCTGACTACAATGCGGGAGACCAGGATTTGATCCCTGGGTCAGGAAAACCCCCTGGAGAAGGGAATGGCAACCCACACCAGTATTCTGGCCTGGAGAATCCTATGGAGAGAGGAGCCGGGCGGGCTACAGTCCATGGGGTCACAAAGAGTTGGACATGACTGAGTGACTAACACTCTCTTTCTTTACTAGTTCTATGCAACAACAAAGAACTATTTCTCAATTGGACTGTGATGCTCGATGAGCAGTGGATTTTATACAACAATCAGAGACAACCAGCTCAGTTGCTGGACCAAGAAGAAGCTCCTTTAAAGCACTTCCCAAAGCTAAACTTGCACCAAAAAAAGGTCAAGGTCATTGGTGATCTGTCGCACAACTGATCCACTACAGCTTTCTGAATCCTGGAGAAACCATTACATCTGGGAAGTATGCTCAGCAAATGGATGAGATGTGTCAAAAATTGCAAGGCCTGCAGCTGGCATTGGTCAACTGCTGCTGCTGCTGCGGCTAAGTCGCTTCAGTCATGTCCGACTCTGTGCTAACCCATAGACGGCAGCCCACCAGGCTTCCCTGTCCCTGGGATTCTCCAGGCAAGAACACTGGAGTGGGTTGCCATTTCCTTCTCCAATGAATGAAAGTGAAAAGTGAAAGTGAAGTCGCTCAGTTGTGTCAGACTCTTAGCTACCGCATGGACTGCAGCCTACCAGGCTCCTCTGTCCATGGGATTTTCCAGGCAAGAGTAGTGGAGTGGGGTGCCATTGCTTTCTCCAGCATTGGTCAACAGAAAGGGCCTAATCCTTCTCTACAATGCCCGACCACACATCTCACAACCAACGCTTCAAAAGTTGAATAAACTGGGCTGTCAAGATTTGCCTCATCCTCCATATTTACCTGACCCCTCACCAACAGACTACTGCTTACTTCTTCAAGTATCTCGACAACTTTTTGCAAGAAAAATGCTTCCACAGCCAGCAGGAGGCAGAAAATGCTTTCCAAGAGTTTGTTGAAGCCCGAGGCACAGATTTTTATGCTACAGGAATAAACAAACTTATTTCTCATTGGTAAAAATGTGTTGATTGTAATGGTTTCTATTTTGATTAATAAAGATGTGCTTGGAACCTAGTTATAATGATTTAAAATTCACGATCTGAAACTGCAATTACGTTTGCACCAACCTAATATATGGTTACCAAGTTTAACTCCTCACGCTGCAAATATTATCCTTGCTTGTTATGACTGCTTTGTCCTGACTTTCTACAGAACTTTTCTTGTACTTACTAACAGCACTTATCACATACCATATTCTTGCATAGCTGTATCTTTAATTCTCTCTTTAGGCAGTACCCTCTCCCTCAAATATCTAGGTAAGACATCTGATAATTCTTTCTTTTTTTTTTTTTAAATTTTATTTTATTTTTAAACTTTACATAATTGTATTAGTTTTGCCAAACATCAAAATGAATCCGCCACAGGTATACATGTGTTCCCCATCCTGAACCCTCCTCCCTCCTCCCTCCCCATACCATCCCTCTGGGTCGTCCCAGTGCACCAGCCCCAAGCATCCAGTATCGTGCATCGAACCTGGACTGGCAACTCGTTTCATACATGATATTTTACATGTTTCAATGCCATTCTCCCAAATCTTCCCACCCTCTCCCTCTCCCAGAGTCCATAAGACTGTTTTATAATTATTTCTTAAGTGAAAGCCACTCAGCTGAGTCCAACTCTTTGTGATGCCATGAACTATACAGTCCATGGAATTCTCCAGCCCAGAATACTAGAGTTGGGTAGCCTCTCCCTTCTCCAGGGGATCTTCCCAACCCAGGGATAGAAACCAGATTTCCCACATCGCAGGCAAATTCTCTACCAGCTGCACCACAAGGGAAGCCCAAGAATACTGGAGTGGGTAGCCTGTCCCTTCTCCAGCGGATCTTTCTGACCTAGGAATCGAACTGGGGTCTCCTGCATTGCAGGCAGATTCTTTACCAACTGAGCTATCAGGGAAGCCTAATTATTTCTTAATCGACAGCCAAATAAATGGCCCAAAATAGGACAAAGAAGAAAAGAAAAAATGTTATAATACTTATTGCTTACTTTGCTAGTAGTGAACTGACATATTTATTTTTTAAAATCCTGATATTTAATGAAAAGCAAATCTATTAAAAATTATTGAACACAGGACCAAAAGAGATTATTCTACTGGCTTCAAGATGGCAAACTGAGAACTGGCCAGTTTCCCCTTCCTACATCAAATCCTGGAAATGAAAAAAAATTAATTAGTGGTTAATTGAAGAGTTAGAAACTGGAAATATTATGTGATTGACAACAGACTAAATCAAATTAAAAAGAAAAAAGGGTAAGATCAATATGGATCTTCAAAGGTAACAGAGACACAAACAGCCACAGAATTATCAGTGTACCATGCCCAAAGGTGGAATATAGGAATAGGAGAGGCCAAGGGATCCTCAACAGCATTATGAGTTGGAATACCACAGTGGGAATACAACGGCCTGTATTCCCGTGCATTGTATTCTGTATTTTCCTGGCAGTGACAGAGGGTTATATGACCCCACAAGGGAGTAATCTGTATAAGATCTTAAAGAGACAGGGCAGTGTCCTGGGTGAATGGTGATACCTAGAAAGAAAACGAAGTGTTCATTCCCAGTAGATCAGTCACAAGGATAGTTAGTCCAGAAATATTCTATCCACTCGTTAACTCTCACAGAAAATTGAGTGAAAACTCCAACGGCAGATTTTAGCCCTTTTCTCAAGCAAGCTGTGTAAACAGAGGCAGAAAAGAATCTAACAAGGAATTTCAATGATAAAAATACATATGCAATCAAAGAATGAGCAAATGCATGAGGAATTTAAATCCCATTTAGGATATGAAACAAGCTCAATGAACACACCTAAAGAAAGAGTTAAAAATATAATCAGAATAGAATTTTAAAATAAATACATTTACTTCTGTTTCTAGCCATAAAAAAATAACAGGGACCAGATGTACCCTTTATTTACAACAACTAGAAAATTGGTCAAAACATATAAAACAACTGTGTTCAGACACAGGACTACAGGCAACATAAGCCTATGATTCCTAAGAGGGGAAACAAACGAGCTGAGGCCAACCATCTCCTTTCTGTGCGGAGGTACACCCTGAACTTCACAGCAGGGGCAGACATCCCAAGCAGAGCATGGATGTCTTGCAGAGTAGAGGAGACAGAAATGAGAATTAAGAAGTCTCAGGTTCCTGGAAGATGCAGGGTTCAGTTCTGGAGAGAAGGGAGTGATGCAGAAGAAAAAAGAAAAAAAGCTCACAAATCTGCTATTAAGTCTTTGTTAAATTCTAAGATACGTGGGTACAGGATGAAATTCTACAAGGTTGGGCAAGGAATGACTGGGGTACTGTGAGCTAAATAGTTCCCAGAGCCACATAGGGCTGAGAATCATTCAAATTCCCAACATCCGAAGTGGAGAGTTCTCACTGATCATTCAAGGCATTCAACTAGGGACCTTAGTCATGAGGCTAAACTGTCTCTAGCAAAAAGGTTATATTCTAAAACCCACTCTAACAAAACTTGGAAAGATCAAAGAGAACTATAACTAACATAGTTGGTTGTTCAGTCACCCAGCTGAGTCTGACTCTTTGCGACCCAATGGACTGCAACACGCCAGACCTCCCTGTTCCTCACTATATTCTAAAGTTTGCCCAAGTTCATGTCCATTGTATCAGCAATGCCATCCAGCCATCCTCTGATGCCCTCTTCTTCTTCTGCCCTCAATCTTTCCCAGCCTCGGGGACTTTTCCAATGAGTCAACTGTTCACATCAGTTCAGTTTAGTTGCTTAGTCATGTCCGACTCTTTGTGACCCCATGGACTGCAGCCTGCCAGGCCTCCCTGGCCATCACCAACTCCCAGAGTTTACTCAAACTCATGTCCAAGTGAGTGGGTGATGCCATCCAACCATCTCATCCTCTGTCATCCCCTTCTCCTCCCACCTTCAATCTTTCCCAGCATCAGGGTCTTTTCAAATGAGTCAGCTCTTCACATTAGGTGGCCAAAGTATTGGAGTTTCAGCTTCAGCATCAGTCCTTCCAATGAACACTCAGGACTGATTTCATTTAGGATGGACTGGTTGGATCTCCTTGCTGTCCAAGGGACTCTCAAGGGCCTTCTCCAACAATAGTTCAAAAGCATCTATTCTTCGGCACTCAGCTTTCTTTATAGTCCAACTCTCACATCCATACATGACTACTGGAAAAACCATAGCTTTGACTAGACGGATCTTTGTTGGCAAAGTAATGTCTGCTTTTTAATATGCTGTCTAAGTTGGTCATAACTTTTCTTCCAAGGAGCAAGCGTCTTTTAATTTCATGGCTGTAGTCACCATCTGCAGTGATTTTGGAGCCCCCAAAATAAAGTCTGTCACTGTTTCCATTGCTTCCCCATCTAGAAGGCAATGGCACCCCACTCCAATACTCTTGCTTGGAAAATCCCATGGACGGAGGAGCCTGGTAGGCTGTAGTCCATGGGGTCGCCAAGAGTCAGACACGACTGAGCGACTTCACTTGCACCTTTCACTTTCATGCACTGGAGAAGGAAATGGCAACCCACTCCTGTGTTCTTGACTGGAGAATCCCAGGGATGGCTGAGCCTGGTGGGCTGCCGTCTATGGGGTCGCACAGAGTCGGACACGACTGAAGCGACTTAGCAGCAGCAGATGGGACTGGATGCCATGATCTTAGTTTTCTGAATGTTGAGTCTGAAGCCAACTTTTTCACTCTCCTCTTTCACTTTCATCAAGAGGCTCTTTAGTTCTTCTTCACTTTCTGCCATAAGGGTGATGTCATCTGCATATCTGAGGTCACTGATATTTCTCCCAGCAATCTGGATTCCAGCTTGTGCTTCATCCAGCCTGGCATTTCGCATGATGTACTCTGCATATAAGTTAAATAAGCAGGGTGACAATATACAGCCTTGATGTACTCCTTTCCCAATATGGAACCAGTCTGTTGTTCTTGTCCAGTTCTAACTGTTGCTTCCTGACCTGCATACAAATTTCTCAGGAGGCAGGTCAGGTGGTCTGGCATTCCCATCTCTTAAAGAATTTTCCAGTTTATTGTGATCCACACAAAGGCTTTGGCATAGTCATTAAAGCAGAAGTAGATGTTTTTTCTGGAACTCTCTTGCTTTTTTGATGATCCAACAGATAACTAAAATACTGGAGCTTCAGCTTCAGTATCAGTCCTTTCAATGAGTATTCAGGGTTGATTTCCCTTAAGATTGACTGGTTGGATCTCCTTGCTGTCCAAAGGACTTTCAGGAGTCTTCTCCAACACCACAGTGCAAAGGCATCAATTCTTTGGCATTCTGCCTTCTTTATGGTCCAGCTCTTACAACCATACATGACCAATGGGAAGACCACAGCGTTGACTAACGTAATTGTCTACCAAATATCAACATGTTTTTAAAAAGACAACAAAATCCAGAGAATAGACAATGTAAAGTTCACAATGTCTAGCATCCAACAGAAGGAAAAAAAAAAGGCACTAGACATAACAAAAAGCAGGAAAATGTAACCTATAGCCAAGAGAAAAACATGATAGAAAACAGACCCAGAAATGATATAAATGATGGAATTATCAAACAATAACAATAAAAGGGTTATTTTAATTTGCTCAAGTATTTAAAGGAAAACATAGCAATGAGAAAAAAAAGTAACATTGAGAGGAAAGTATATAGGTTTAAAATCTTTCCAGACATAAGGCAATAAATCACATCTAAGAAAAAAGAATAGGAAATGGAAAAAAGAACCCATTATATTAATAGAACTTGGAAACAAAAAGTTTAATTGTTGAATTACAAACCTCAACCGACTGGAGACACTGAAGCCTCAGCAATGGAAAACACCTTGAATGAATATTACTGATCCATAAGAACTACCCCCAAATTCTGGAACTGATGGCACAAGGAACTCTGAAAGTTGGTATGAGTGAAGCTGAAATAAAGGTGATCAGTTGAATATGTTTTAAGAAGCAATTCAATCCCCAAATCTTCTCATTCTCCACTCCAGCAGAAATCTAGAGGCTTAGTGTCTTAAGAGACTAAAACAGAGGGTTCCTAACTATAAGGATCCTAGGCATAGCTGAGGACAGGGACACCACATTGAAAATGTGGTGGCCGTTTAGTCACTAAATCGTGGCCACCTCTTGCGATCCCATGGACTGTACTGTAGCCTGCCAGGCTCCTCTGTCCATGGGATTTCTGGAGTACTAAATAAACAGATGACCACTGGATACTGACAGGCCTTAGACTTCCTTACCCATGAGGTAACCAGGTTTTTACCTTGTGGGTAAAAGACTGGAAGAATCTTCTCATGGGACTCTGTCAACTCAAGAGTGAAGATATAAACATAGTGTATCTCCAATAAATGACACATACAGAGAAAAACTGGAGAAAAACTCATAACTGACAAACCCCATCCACTGGCTTAGTTTCCAGCCAGCCTCTTAGTTCCTTGTTCTTGTCAGGAAGTGACAACTAAATATGTCTAGTAATCATCTAGAAAAAAAGTTTCCTAACATCAAATATATAGACCAAAACTTACAAACTAACAGAAGAAAGTCAACTTGAAGGAAAAAAGGAGAAGAAAATATACTAAAATTATTGTTGCCCTCAGAGATCTGAGACATTGCAAAATCATCAAATAAGATATAGGTGTTCTTTTTAAAAAACCATCAGGGAAAGAAATAAAGACATTAAAAATATGACAGCAAAAGAAAGGTTGGAAGAAAATGTGTAAAATCTCCCAGAATGCAGAGCAAAAAAGACAAAAACGTTGGTATTAGAATAAAAAAGAAAAGCCAAGGGCCAGTTCAGAAGGATTAATATCTGAATAACAGGCATTTGTGAGAGAGAAAATCAGGGAAGAAAATTATCAACTAAGTAATTTAGAGCAATTTCCTAGAACCCAAAGCATATGAGTTTCCAGGTTAAAAGGGCCCACCGATAGCCCAATACCAAGAAGTGGGCTTCCCTTGTGGCTCAGGCAGTAAGGAATCTGCCTGCAATGCAGGAGACTCAGGTTTGATTCCTGGGTCCGTAAGTCCCCTGGAGAAAGGAATGGCAACCCACTCCAGTATTCTTGCCTGGAGAATTCCATGGACAGAGGAGCCTGGTGGGCTACAGTATATGAGGTCACAAAGAGTCAGGTATGACTGAGCAATTAACACATGAAGTAAAACAGACTTACACTAGGGCACATCAAAGTGAAATTTCAGAAGACTAGGGATCAAGAGAAGTCTTACAAGCTCACAGACAGAAAACAATAATTCTCAACAAAGTATCAGGAATTGGATCACTCAAAGTTTTTCAAAAGCAATCCTGGAAACTACAAGATAATGGAACCATGCCCTCATTACTCTAAAGGGAAAGTATTTAATTCTATTCCAAGACAAACTATTAAAAATTTGGCAGACGCGCAAAATCTCAAGGCAAGTAAAGTGAAAGTCACTCAGCTGTGTCCAACTCATGTGACCCCATGGACTATACACAAGTCCATGGAATTCTCCATGCCAGAATCCTGGAATGGGGAGCTGATTCCTTCTCCAGGGGATCTTCCCAACCCAGGGATTGAGCCCAGTTCTCCCGCATTGTAGGTGGGTTCTTTACCAGCTGAGCCAGGCATGTATGGTTTCAAACAATTTACTACACACTCTTTCTTCAGGTTTCTGCTCAAATACGTATCAGACAGGGTTTCCTGGACCACCTTTCATAAAAGAACAAATCTAACCCTAATCCTATGCTCCTTACCTTCTCTGAAACACTGACATAGTACATTTTCTTTCAGTCCTCCCAACCTGAAACACTCTCAATAAAATATAAGGTTCAAGAGGGCAAGGACTATATGGTCACTGATGTGTTCTGAGCACTTAGAACTACATCTGATATACAACAGACTCTCTCTAAACAATATATTGCTCTGACAGAAATTAAAAAATAACTTTTCAGAAGTGGACAATGGAGCAACAGCAGTCAGACTATCTATTCATATATGAGGATAAAATGTAGGGATTTTCAGAAATACAAGGTCTCAATGGTCTCTTTCAGCGACCTCTTTCTGAAAGCAGAAAGAATATTCTCCAAAAGGGAAAGGGAATATCATTCTCTATGTGGACTAAGGTTTCCCCATTTATCCTAAGTAGGAAATCTCTCTTTCCACCTAATCAGCAAATAAATCTACTTCTAGTATTAAGTGTTAGTCACTCAGTCGTGCCCGACTTTGGGACCCCATGGACTGCAGCCCACCTCTGTCCATGGGATTTTCCAGGCAAGGATACTGGAGTGGGTTGCCATTTCCTACCCCAGGGGATTGTCCCGACCCAGGGATTGAACCCAGGTCTTCTGCGCTGCAGGCAGATTCTTTACCATCTGAGCTATGAGGGAAGCCACCAAATCTATCTCTGGTTCTCCCCTTTTGCAAACAGCTTTCTCTGAATTAATTCAATCTTATTGAAATTCCTGAAAACAACGATTCCCACTTAAAAGAAATTCATGCTTAAAGAAACAGAAAACACAGACTGCCAAAAGCCTCACATTAACAGGAATGGGCTGGGTATGGTTCTGGCCAAGATCAGGACAGCCGATGCTTCTCTCTCCCTGCACTGTAGCCGAGCTGCGGCCACGGCTGCCAGGCATGAGCGAAGCTCACTGCTCACAACACAGGAGGTCAGCTTTGAGCCGTAACTAAAGGCAAGCTGCCAATAATCAGCAGGAGATAGCTGAAATTAATATAGAAGTTAACAGGAAAACTGGACTGCTTTTCAGAAACTTGTCTATTCAATTAAGGCCTGTTACACTTGTATTTCCAAATATACGAAGCTTAAAAGCAATTTACTTAATCATCTCTGACAAATCCATTTCATTCATTAAATGCTCTGAAAACTCTGTTTCTTAAGATTTACAGACATCAGCTTTTTAGACCCAGAAAAATGACTGTTCACTCTACTGCAGTGGTCAAGTCACTTATTTCTTTTTTCTTTTTCAATTCCCTGTACAAGTTACAGGATCAAGCATACAGCACTTGGTAAACACGCACAATCTCCTCATTTCTGGATGACGCCGAGGTTCGGAAATGTTACATGGCTTGCTCCACGATGTTTATATTACAAGTTAGACCTAGGATTAGCACACAGACCTCACTTGGGATTTTTCTTTTAATATCTGACCAAATTTTAAAAAGGTGATGGGAGACAAACAGCAACTTTTTGAATTATGAATCATGCTGACTCTTTCATGCAGTTAGTGGTTCCTAAAAGTTAACTGGAAAAATGTACAAGTAATCCAATTAGATAAGGTAACTATGTTACATGAATCAAATAAAAATCCAAAAGAAAATATCCTAAGTTTTACACCCAAGGACAGGCTAACTTTATCTGTCTGAACTTAACATTTGCATACCCCTTCTGAACTGTACATTGGTTTAGTATCTTTCTACACTGATATCTACCATCCTCAGGTACATGAAAGCAACATTTGCCTATACATCTGCATAATAGATTATGTCCAGTTAATTAAGCTCATAAAACACATGATAAGCTGCGACTGGAAAGGCAGACAGGGGGATAAATCATTATACCAATTCTATATGAACTCTTGATTTTACACACTGAAGGCAATGGGGAAGAACAGAACTATTTTAAGCAGAAAACTGACAAGGATCAGATCTGCATTTTAGAAAGATCATTCTGACAGCAACATGGAAGATGGATTAGAAGAGGGACAAATTTGGAGGTGAAGAGACTTTAGGCTGCTCAAGTTATTAAAGTGAGAAATGATGAAGGTCAAAAGTAAAGCCCTGATGGAAGACACTGGAGAGGTTAAGGACACATTTAAGCACTACTGCACCTGGGACCCTAGTTAATAATTTTAAAACCCAAAGAATGAAAACTTAAATTCTGGAATTATAAAGTAAGGAAAACCTTCACAATTTATTTAAACTTATAATAAAAGGCAAATGAACAATTTTTCAAACATTACCTTTATGCTGTTAAGATAACCAAAGGCTGCAAAAATTGTCACTTAGGGTGTCTGAGTAACCATGTGTCTAAAGGTATTTTGGCTAAAACAAAGCCCCTTTTCAGTCACCAGAGCCAGCATCCTAATACATTTCCACTGAAAGGGAAAGACAGGAAATGAATCAATAAAGCTCAGGCATATGCTTGGCCTTGAAAGATACAGAATATCAAGGAGCAGAAATTTGAAAACAAAGGCCCTGAATAATTTAATTACCAGGCCGTAATCTGCTGACTGCTGGTCTGATTGTTTGAACAGCACCCAAAGTATCCGACAAGGTGACCACCCTAAGATTTTGCACCTTTTTCTGTGGGTAAATAAATGGACAAACATGAGAAATAGTTCTGAAGAATGCAGGAATCTTGAATAACTTTCATTAATCACACACTTAATTCCAAAGGAAAATTTCAGAGTCAAAACCTTATATTTATAAATAACTCTAGGCTCTCTTCAGCAAATTCATTTGCCATTACATACTTCACCCTACTAGATTAAGAAAATAATATCCTTCAGAGGTGCGTACTAACTGCTATATAAGAATTGAAAAACAAAAATTACTCAGATTAAATTTTTTAGCTCTTATCATTTTACTCCCAAATGGGTTATTTTAGGGACGTGGGAGTTGGAAGAAAGAATGTAACTGTGGGGTGGCAACGACCAGTAACTACTCAAAAACTGCTCAGTACACTAGAGGAAGCCAATTTTCTCCCTTGATTCAGTTAGCATTTCCTCATTCATGTTTATCTCTTGAAGAGTAGTCCAACAGCAAACTTCTTTCAAAATCTGAACAAAGGAGTACCTTCAGACTACTTCACCTGGCAGTGTTCTCCTGTTGGCTGCACTGAGTAAATAAGGTGTATAAGGTCAAAGTAGACTATTACACCATTCATCCGACAGGTGTTTATAGAATGCTGGGTATTGTGCTAAGTTCTCAGCAGGAGCTTACAATCTAGCAGAGATAAAAAGATACACAAGAAGCCCTTCAATAATAATGAAAGGCAGTATGTAGGCAAATTTTATTTTATTTTTTATTTTTTTATGTAGGCAAAATTTAAAGTGAGTTATACAGGAAAGAGAATGAAATGCTTTCAAAAGAGGAAATCAGTGTAGATAGACTTTATTGAGGAGATGAAATTTCAACTAGGCCTTTAAAAAAGACAAGACTTGAATATGTAGAGTGAAAAGAATTGTTCCTGGGCTCCAGATCAACGAGAACACAGATCTGGAATCAGAAATTCACACGTTCTATTTTGAGAAATCAAAATGAAGATTAGCCTAGTTATGGGTTTTGTGGTCATTAGATTAGATTTGGTCATTAGAGTTGGTAAGAAGTCCACCAGCCAGTTTCCAAAGTACTGAAGACAAGGGTTCAAATTCTTCCTACTTCCATTAAAGGCAAGGAGGGAACACGGGAGCAGAACAACACAGAAGCTCTATCAAGGAGAACAGTTCCATACACCATTGTGGACAGAACTGTTACATGCTTTGCCTGTTTCTAGTTTTAATGATCATTTAATTCATTATGATTAAATCAATTACATCCTTCAAGATTCAATTAATTGACATGCTTAAGGGGATGAGGGGAGGGCTCAGAATCCTTCAGGCAGAAGAAACAGTAATGTGCAATGACACTGTGACAGAAGAAGCTTGTTAAATTCAAAAAAACTTTAAGAAGGCACATAACCAGTTAGTACAGTGGGGTCATTCACAGCCCAGGCTCTCGAGTCACACTCCGGCTTCAAGCCTTGGTTATGTTGATTATTTGCTTGTGTGCTGTGTGACTTGGGCAAACTGTGTAACCTGTTTCTCAGTATCCTCTGTCGTAAAATGGAAATATTAGTGGTCCCTATCTTTTAAGGTTTTTGAGAGGACAAAGTGACACAGTAAATGAACAGCATAATGTCTAACACATGGCCAATGTCCAAGGAGCGATAGTCTTTGTTGTAATTGTTTTTAAGGCTCAGACACATAGCATGTAATCATCTTTACTGGCCTTGTTAAAGTTCCTGGACTTTATTCCAAAAACAATGGAAGCCTCTGAAAAGTTTCATCAGTTCTAATTGGATTTTGGTTTTAAAAAGATGGCTTACTTAGTACCTGCTATTAGAAACCTCAAAGGAAAAATTTATTCTAGAATTTACCACCAAGAAAATGTTTTTCTTTCTTTGAAGAATAGGCATCTTTTTTTTTAGATAAAATTCTGTAGAGGGCTACATCTTATTTTTATCTGACAGCCAGAAAGCTTAGAGCCTAACCGGAAGCTCTTAGGCCCTTCCTGCTTCTGTATTTGTGTTCTCTTCTTTCACTTTCCATAGCTGTTTTATATGTATTCTCTGATTCAGTTCTTTATTTTTGTTTCTGGTTTTAGAATGATTGCTTTTGTATTATTTTCATTTAAAGCTATTTCAATCATCTGGGGAATAAGGTGCAATCTAATTAACCAAACAAAAATTAAGGGCATAAAGACTGTAGCCTCATAACGCATGAATCATGCACTGTAGATGCATTCTCAGCATGCCACCAAAATCACTCTTTTGGCCTAAACCTAGTCAGATGAGGCAAGAAAACCAGATGGCGCAGGAAACCTCTCTCTATGCAAAGGAGTGGGTGAGGAGAGACCAAGACCTGAGGCCTTTCCCGAATGAGCAGGGCACAGTCAGGGCAGTCAGCGCTGGAAGCACACGGGAACCTGCAAGTGGCGAGGTGTCGCGAGCTACGCACAGACTCAAGGTTAAGAGTTTTTATTTTTCATATACTCATGGTTTTTCTCCCAAAAGTACTTCACCCTCGTCTTAACCTTCAGCTGCTCTACTGCTCTGTTTCTCGGCTCATGAGACGCCTTTGTTGCTTCACTCATCTCGCTCCTGAACTCGGATCCCACGGTTAGCCACCTTAACGCTGATCCCACTGGCCACTGGAACGTGTGCGGGCCTCTGTCCTCGTCCCCTCCCAGCACCCAGCCTGGCTCATTCACGGTGTCCACTGTTTCCCCTCCTGGTTTGGAAAGCACTGCTGATTGGGAGTCTACCATGAATGCGCCTCCCACAGAGCTAATGATCGACGCTTTCATTCATCCCCTGGCTGTCATATGAACACCACCAGCTGCTCTGAACCCTTCCCCATGCCACAGTCTTATGGGTTGTTCTTTCCCTGATGTCTCACTTGTTACACTACAGAATTAAGTCTATTCTATAGAAACAAACTCATCTTCCTTCTACATCCCCCGAAGTGCCTTTGTAGCCATGTCCTTGGTCCGAGCTTTAATTCTCACTGAGCGTGCACCCCTGCACACCTTCTCAGAGGAGGAGGAATTCCTCTCCTCTAAGCCGACCATTCCCTCTGTGCTCCTGATCCCGCTGTTTCTTGTCTAACCTGGGACCTTGTTTAACCAACTGTTTCTTCTTTCCTATCTATATTCTTTTCTTTCCTAGCTTCTTCAAACACTAAGACCACCACCACAAACCATGACACACACTGAATTCTACAGACCCCAGTTTATCCCTCAGTTTTTTCCTTCTCTCCTTTCTACCTTAAAAAAACCTCAAAAAAAGGTTCATAATACCTTTCTCCCTTTTCTCACCATCCATAAGTCCATAACCTTTTGAAATTTGGCTTTATTTCCCAATTTATTGAAAAGTACTCTTCAAAGCACTGATGATCTCTCTTCCCTTTTTTGACCAAAAATACTTTACTAAATTGGCTTTCACCTTCATCCTTTCAAACTTATGCCAAGTAAAAAATAAACATCACACACACACATTAGTTTTTTCCAACTTTGCTGCTGTTGTTGTTTAGTTGCTAAGTCATGTCCGACTCTCTTGTGACCCCCTGGACTCTAGCCCCCCAGGTGTCTACGGGATTTTCCAGGTAAGAATACTTGAGTAGCTTGCCATTTCTTTTTCCAACTGATGATCTCTTAATGACCAAACATACTCCTCTTCATTCTAAACTTCTCTCTTGTCTAATAAGGACAGAAACTATCCTCGCTTTGCAAGACACTCTTCTACTTCACTAAGTCCATTTTACTAACCTGACTTCATAATCAAAACTCAATTTTTAGCCACTTTCTCTGAGGTCTCATTATTAATTAAAGCTTCACTCATACTTCTATAGATAATTCTCAAATCTATCCTTAGGTTACTAAACCCCCCCCACACCTTTTTTTTTGAGAGAAAGCGATTTAGTGAGGTATAATTTGCATTACAACAAAATGTAAATTCTTAAGCAGTGATTTAGATGAGTTCTGATCATGGTATACTCTGTATAACCACTACTCAAAACAAAAATCAACATTTCTACTACTCGAGACAGTTGCCTCTTACCCCTTTCTAGTCGATTTTCCCGTCTCCCCAGAAACAATGAAAAGAGACAACCACTTTTCAACCTCATTAACATTTATTAGTGTTGCCTGTTCTAGAACTTCACGTAAGGAGGACCATAATAGTATAAACTCTTTTCTGTCTAGCTTCTTTTGCTCAGCATAACGTAGGATTTGCTTATGTTGTTGCATGTATAAGTAGTTCATTCCTTTTCATTGCTCTGTCATCATCCACTGTATTCCTATATACATAATTTGTTTTGGATACATTTTCTTCTAGATAGACATTTGGGTTGCTCCTGTTTGTGAAAAAGGTTGCTATGAATATTCTTGTACAAGTCATTTTATGAACATTTGTTTTCATTTTTCTAGAGTAAATACCTAGGAATGGAATGGCTCAGTAACAGGGTAGATATATGCTTAACTTTCTAAAAAAATGAATAATAGTTATTCTGATTTGCTATACATCACATTAGACTCTCATTGGCAATATATGAGAATATTAGCTGCTTCATATTCTCACTAGTGGCTGACTTTATTTTTTGGAGTTCCAAAATCACTGCAGATGGTGACTGCAGCCATAAAATTAAAAGATGCTTGCTCCTTGTAAGAAAAGTTATGACCAACCTAGATAGCATATTAAAAAGCAGAGACATTAATTTGCCAACAAAGGTCCATCTAATCAGGGCTATGGTTTTTCCAGTGGTCATGTATGGATGTGAGAGTTGGACTATAAAGAAAGCTGAGTGCCGAAGATTGATGCTTTTGAACTGTGGTGTTGGAGAAGACTCTTGAGAGTCCCTTGGACTGCAAGGAGATCCAACCAGTCCATCCTAAAGGATATCAGTCTTGTGTGTTCATTGGAAGGACTGATGTTGAAGCTGAAACTCCAATACTTTGGCCACCTGATGCCAAGAGCTGACTCATTGGAAGAGACCCTGATGCTGGGAAAGATTGAGGGCAGGAAGAGAATGGGATGACAGAGGATGAGATGGTTGGATGGCATCACCGACTCAAAGGACATGAGTCTGGGTGGACTCCAGGAGTTGGTGACGGACAGGGAGGCCTGGCGTGCTGCAGTCAATAGGGTCGCAAAGAGTAGGACATGACTGAGCGACTGAACTGAATTGAAATGATTCTCACTAACATTTAGTATAATCTTTAAAATGTAAAATATTCTAGTTGATATGTAATGTTATCTTACTGTGACTTTTAATTTGCATTTCTCTGGTGATTAATTATGTTGAGAAATTTTTCATGTGCTTATTGACCATTAATATATCTTCTTTTGTGAAGTGCTTGGTTCTAGTTTTTTGCACATTGTTAAATTGGGTTGTTTGTCTTTTTTCTGCTGAATTTAAGTTCTCTTTTGAATGTCATTTGCTTCTATATCTTCAACTGCCAACAGCTCACATCAAACTAGATGTCCTGATGTTATCTCTGACAGCACATTTAAAATCTAATTTGTAAATTTCTAGTTGGGAATCAGGTCTCTCTATTGCTGTCATCCCACATCACAAATATTCTTCAATTACATCTGCTTTAAAATGTAACTCTCTCTGTTTTCCTCTCTTGTGAACTGACAGATTATAATTATTAATGTACAGACTCAGGAACTGCATGGTTCAAATTCAGACTTTCCCACATATTTGCTGTGTAGGGCTTCCCTGGTGGCTCAGAGGTTAAAGCGTCTGCCAGCATTGCGGGAGACCTGGGTTCGATCCCTGGGTCAGGAAGATCCCCTGGAGAAGGAAATGGCAACCCGCTCCAGTATTCTTGCCTGGAGAATCCCATGGATGGAGGAGCCTGGTGGGCTACAGTCCACAGGGTCGCAAAGAGTCAGACACGACTGAACGACTTAACTTTCTTTAACTTTCTTTGGAAAAATTACTGAATCTTTCCGTGCCTATCTTATTATATAAGGTTTTTGTGAGGCTTAAATAAATAAATCATATAAAGTACTTTAAATAGCACCCAATGAAAAGGAGTACTCAATAAACGCTGTTATTTAGGAAATATCTCTTGCCTAAAATCTTTTCTCAAGAATCTGACAGTTCAGTTCATTCAGTCACTCATTCGTGTCCGACTCTTTGTGACCCCATGAACTGCAGCATGCCAGGCTTCCCTGTCCATTGAACTCATGTCCATTGAGTCAGTGATGCCATCCAACCACCTCATCCTCTGTCGTCCCCTTCTCCTCCTGCCTTCAATCTTTCCCAGCATCAGGGTTTTTTCAAATGAGTCAGTTCTTTGCATCAGGTGGCCAAAGTATTGGAGCTTCAGCTTCAGCATCAGTCCTTCCAATGAATATTCAGAACTGATTTTCTTTAGGATTGACTGGTTGGATCTCCTTGCAGTCCAAGGGACTCTCAAGAGTCTTCTCTAACACCACAGTTCAAAAGCATAAATTCTTCAGCGCTCAGCTTTCTTTATAGTACAACTCTCACATCCATACATGACTATTGGAAAAACCATAACTTTGACTAGACAGACCTTTGTTGGCAAAGTAATGTCTCTGCTTTTAATATGCTGTCTAGGTTGGTCACAACTTTTCTTACAAGGAGCAAGCATCTTTTAATTTTATAGCTCAAGTCACCATCTGCAGTGATTTTGGAACCCCAAAAAATAAAGTCTGACACTGTTTCCACTGTTTCCCCATCTATTTGCCATGAAGTGATGGGACCGGATGCCATGATCTTAGTTTTCTGAATGTTGAGCTTTAAGCCAACTTTTTCACTCTCCTCTTTCACTTGCATCAAGAGGCTCTTCAGTTTTTCTTCGTTTTCTGCCATAAGGGTGGTGTCATCTGCATATCTGAGATTATTGATATTTCTCCTAGCAATCTTGATTCCAGCTTGTGCTTCATCCAGTCCGGCATTTCACATGATGTACTCTGCATATAAGTTCTGCATATAAGAATCTGACAACCAACATCTTAATCCAGGCATTCAGCCTCCTATCTCTAGACAATAAAATAATCTCCTAGATGGCTTCTTTCCTCCTTTACTTCACACTACATACCCCTGTTGGATTTATCTTCCTAAGCAAGTCCTCACACAGATAACTACCTTTTGGCTCATCATCACCTTTTGGCTCACAGATGCCCACTCTAACAAATCATCGTAACCCTTTATCAAAACACTCAAGGTTTTTCACAACTGACCCTACACACCTCTCTAACATATGCTACTTACTTATAGGAGTAGGTAAAGAATTCAAGAAGTATTCAAAAAACTGTGCCTTAAACAGAAAAAGCCAGAAGCTGCAATATAATCATATTACTTAGGAAAATGGAAGCAAATCTGAATTAATCAGCTGAAAGAAGTACAAGTGGCAGCCCCTGTGAAAGGGAAATAGGGGTGGGGAAGAGGATGGGAAACTGGCATTTTTTGGTAACGAATCTGACAGAATTATTTAACTTCTTACCCAAGTACATGTTTAACTTTTGTAAAAATAAAAACTTGTAAGATAGAAAGACACAGATCAAGAAAGATAGAAAGAAAGAGATGGAAGAAGGGAGGGAGGGAGGGAAGGAAGGAAGACTGATTATTAACTGAGGCAATTGGTTATCCATAACTAAGGATCATCTGTGGACCTATGTAAGGAATAACTGGACACATTCATTTACTTAGTGGAGCTACCCTATTTGCAGACTGAAGTCTGAATTTTATCCAATAAGTAATAGGAAGGTAAGTAAAGGTTAATCAACACAGTAGTAATACAATAAAACTAATAGTTGGGGAAGATTAAATAGGAAATATATCAGAAATGTACTTGACTGGAAAAGAAATAGAGGGTGATAAAATATGAGGTCTTCATAATTGAAATGAGGTGATGATAGCCTAGATAAGGGTGATGACTGTGGAAAACAGGATTTAATTTTCAAGTTATTTTCCAAGAACACAAAGTATGACTTGCTGATAACCTTTAAACTAAGGGAATGGGGAAAAAAAAAAGGTGTGTGTTGTGGGGAGAACCCAGGGACTTCCCTGGTGGTACAGTGGTTAGAATTTACGTTCCAATGCAAAGGATGTGGGTTCAATTTCTGGTCATGCAACTAAGATCCCATATGCCGCAGGACAACTAAGCCCGTGTCCCACAACTAGGGAAAGCCTATGGGCCCCAATGAAGACCCACCAGCAGCCAAAAAAAAAAAAAAGCCCACAATGCCCTCCAGCACAGAGGAGGCGCTAAAGGTGTATTTGTAAAGAGTAACCTCAATATTATAAACATGAACAACAGATTTTAACATATAGTTCTTCATACATAGTTCAACATCACATTTGTGTCATCTAAAACAGACTGGAAAGATTTTCAGCTCAGAATCGACTGGGAATGTTATATATATTTTTTCACTACTTGATTAATATTCTATGGGACTGCATCTTCTCACTTCTATTTTACTGTCCTCGTGGGTACCACATCAGAAACTGGCTTTGCTTGCAACTACTTAAATCTACAGCTTACTGTGTCTTATCTTCCATATTTACTCTGGCCATTTTACATTCAAAATAAAATTTCTATATTAAAAATCTCAAAATTATGCTTCAATTTATATAAAACAATGTGACCCAACTTTAATCATCAAAGGTCTTAGCAAGAAGGAGTAACTGAGAATTTTCCATTTTCATAAAAATGACATCTAACACATAATAGCCATTCCTCTCTAGTTTATTGATAAAACTGCAGTCTGAAGCTTGAAAAAATATTCCAGTGAATATTTCAAAGTCCTTCCCTTGACCCCACTGCCTTTCTCAACTATCTCCCCGCCTCTTTTTTTCCCTCTCTTTGTGAAGAAGAAATTCTTTTAAGAGCTGTGTATTTGGCTGTCTCCGGTTTTCTTCTCTCATTTGCTCTTCAACATAGCTTTGGCCAATTCACTCCACCAAAACTGCTCTTACCAAGGGCCAGATACAATGGTTAAATGTTGCTCCTCATCTTTCTTGACTCCCAGCAGCTTCTGATACAGATGCTCACCCTGTCCTCCTGAAAACACTTTCTTCATGTGTTGGTTTCCAGGACACTGCATTCTCTTGGTTTTCTTCTCTTCTTCTTTGCTGGTTCTTCTTATTTTTCCAAGTTTTTAATGTTTGACTGCCTCAGGGATGAGACATTGGTCTCTTTCCTAATATTCAATATTTGGGTGGTTTTCATCTGTCAAGAAATCCTACTGATTCTGCTTATCCAAAACAGACCATTAGCATACTTAGCACCATGTGCACTTCTGCTACCCTGGTCTGAGCCATCATTATCTCTCCTACTTGGGCTCCCATTTCCATCCTTGCTCACTATTATCTATTCATTGCAGCCAGTGATGCTTTAAAAATATTAAATTAGGGACTTCCATGGTGGTCCAGTGGCTAAATACGTGCTTCCAATGAGGGGGCATGGGTTTGATACCTGGTTGGGGAATTAGATCCCACAAGTTCTTGTTGCTGTTATTCAGTTGTTCAGTCATGTCTGACTCTTTGAGACCCCATGGAATGCAGCATGCCAGACTTCCCTGTCCTTCACCATCTCCCAGAGCTTGCTCAAATTCATGTCCAGTGAGTCGGTGATGCCATCCAACCATCTCATCCTCCGTCGTCCCCTTCTCCTCCTGCCTTCAATCTTTCCCAGCATCAGGGTCTTTTCAAATGAGTCAGCTCTTTGCATCAGGTGGCCATAGGTACTGGAGCTTCAGCTTCATCAGTCCTTCCAATGACTATTCAGGACTGATTTCCTTCAGGATTGACTGGTTTGCTCTCCTTGCAGTCCAAGGGACTCTCAGGAGTCTTCTCCAACACCACAGTTCAAAAGCATCAATTCTTCGGTACTCAGCTTTCTGTATAGTCCAACTCTCACATCCATACATGACTCTGGAAAAACCATAGCTTTGACTATACAAATCTTTGTTGGCCTACAAGCTTTGGGATGCAGCATAAAAAATATATATATGTGTGTGTGTGCATATATATATAAATTAGATGCAATCACTTCTTTGCTCAAATACCTCTCTAATGGTTCTCTAATTTTATTGAGGTAACCTTATTGAAGGTAAGAATCACAATCCTTACATGGTCTGCAAAGCTCCCAAATCTGCTCCATTGCTGCCTCATCTCTACCTTTCTGATCTTGTCTGACCTGCCTACTGTTCTTCCTTGCTGGCTCTTCCCTCTTGCTTGCTTCTTTCCAGTTGCACTGGCCTCCCTGCTACTCCTTGAACACACCAAGCACTCTGCTGCCTCAGTACCTTTGCATTTACTCCTTCCTCTACTGGGATCACTCTCACTTCCCTACATCTACGTGACTCTGCTTTCAAGTCTTGGCTCAAATGTCAGCAAGGCCTTTCCTGACCACTCTCTCATACCACAAACAATTCTCCCACTCCACATGCCCCCTTCCTTCCTTTCTATTTTTATAGCATGTACTACCACCTAGTATACTATATACAATTTACTTATTTTGCATATTGTCTCTCTCTCCAAAATAAAATCTAAGGTTCCTGAGATAAGGAATTTTTGTCTGTTTTCCTTATTGGGGAATTCTTCCCACACAGAAGAGTCTGCGGTATACAGTCAGTTTTCAATAAAGATTTCTTGAAAGACAGTTAACATGGGGTAGCCAGCACTGTAAACTAGATTTTTTTGGCTTCAAGCCCACACAATTCTATTAAAACATCAGTTAAGAAGCTTCTAGTTGAAACAAATAGCTAAAGAATTTAAATAACTTGAAGACACAGAAATAATAATAGCTATCCAAAATGAAATGCACAGAGAAAGAGGAATTTTCTAAATTAGAATCGGTGAGCAGCGGGAGGACTTTAAACAGCCTAATATATGTGTAATTGGAGTCTCTGAAGAAAAAGCCAGAAGAATAATGGCTGAAAATTTAATGAATTTCATGAAAAATTAACATTCACAAATTTAAGAAGCAACAAATAGCAAACCTAAGAATCATGAAGAAAACCATACAAAGGCACATCATAATCAAACTGTTAAAAAGTGATAAACAGAAAATCTTAGGAGCAGCCAGGGAAAAAAAGCACACTTTATATATGAGATATAAAGGAAAAAGATGACAGCAGACTTCTTGTCAGAAATAATGCAAAAGAGAAGACAGTGGAGCAACATCTTTAAAGCACTGAAGGAAAAAAGTCAACCTAGAATTACATATCCAGTACAAGTGTCATTTAAAAACAGACAAAATAAGGATTATTTTAGATACATAAAAGCTGAAAGATTTCATCATCAACAGACCCACTCTGTAAGAAATGCTAAATGAAGTCCTTCAGGCAGAAGAAAAATGATGCCAGATAAAAGTATGTATCCAAATAAAAGAATAAAGATGAGAAAACATGCATCCACATATGGGGATATGTCAATGGTAACTCCACTAGTAAATGTTATGAGTTTTAAAAATAATGAAATCTCTTTAAAACATAATTAACTTTTTAAACAAAAACGACACTGCATTTTGTGTTTTATCAAACAGGTATAAATAAAATGTATGACAAGACAATAAAGGCAAGGAGATGTTAAACAGAAGTATATTATCAAGGACTTCTCTGGTGATCCAGTGATTAAGAACTTGCCTTGCAATGCAGGGGGTATGGGTTCGATCCCTGGTCCAACTAAGATTCCACATGCTAGGGGACAACTAAGTTTGTGTGCACAACTACTGAGCCCACGCCCCCACATGACACAATGAAGATCTCAGGTGCTGCAACAAAGACCTGACACAGCCAAATTATTTAACTAATTAAAAAAGAAGCAGTATATAATTTCAAGGTTCTTGCTAGTGGTAAAGAACACGCCTGGCCAATGCAAGAGATGCAAGGGATGTGGGTTCAACCCCTGGATCGGGAAGATCTCCTGCAGGAGGAAACGGCAACCCACTCCAGTATTCTTGCCTGGAAAACCTCATCAACACAGGAGCCTGACAGGCTACAGTCCATGAGGTTGCAAAGAGTTGGACAGGACTGAGTGACTGAGCATAGTAATATATACTATATCTTAAGTGGTGAATATTATTTGAAGGTAGTCTCTAAGTTAAAGACTTACACATGATTGTTCACAGCAATTCATGTGTAGTAGCCAAAAACTGAAGCCAACTGAAATGTCCATCCACACACAAATGGATAAGCAACCCGAGGTATATTTACAAAATTATATACAACCTACAATAAAATGAAATGATACGCTGATATGTGCAACTAAATGGAGGGATCTTAAAGTAATTATACTGAGAGAAGGCAGCCAGATGAAGAAAAGGTACAGACTACATGAGTACTTTTAAACTGCAGAAGAAATAATCTATAGTGACAGAAAACACATCAGTGCTTGCCTATTGGTGAAGTGGGGCAAGAGAGATTACAAAGGGTTACGAAGAAACTGGGAAGTGATGGTTATCTTGATGGCGGTGATGGTTTCTTTCACACGTGTGTCTGAAAACTTATTAAACTGTTCACATTAAGTACACACAATTTATTGTATGTGAAGTCCTCAATAAAGCTATTTCAAAAACAATTTTGGACTTAGGTTAAAAAACAAAATATTCAGACTATTTAGGGTGTTCTTATTCCATAAAGGAACAATAAAATAGATGAAAGCTAGAACCAATAAAATAGTTATAATTTTTAAGAGTTGGAATGGATCATACAAACCAATTAATCAAATACTTTTATTAAGAAATAAAGAAACTGTGAGTCCCAGAGAGGTTTAGTGACTTCCCAGAGACCTACAGCTAAAGTTAACAGCCACAACAGCAGGGACTGTTATTTAGGTCACCACTGTATCCCCTACACCTAGTACAATGTCTGAGACATAGTACAAGCTCAATAAATATTTGTTAACTTATCTTTTACCCGGTAAAAAAAGTAAAAAGGAAGATTAAAAGAATCTCCTTTGCAGTATGACTGAAAGTTTCCCTCAACTTTGATTTTCCAATCTCTTTAACACAGATGAGAGAATTAAGCAATAGTTTTAATATCATAAATATAAGAGAACAAATTATATTCCATATTTTTAGCTTACTGTATATTTTATTACAATACTTTAAAATTTCTAATTCACATTAGCAACTTTTAAGCAAGCAGGAGAATTAATAGAAAATACTCTATTCAAAAAGCTTAGTGACATTTTTCAAATTAGAAGATTGAAAGAAATGTGCTTACCAAAAATTTCTCCATTTTTGGCATATTCTGTCACAAGGTACAACATGCTTTTGGTCTCCATTACCTATTGATAAGTAATTCCATATTAGTTTGACAGGAAAAGATTGCTATTTACTACAACATTTTGTGAAATTGTTGTTGTTTAGTCACTAAATCATGTCCAACTTTGCGACTCCGTGAACTGTAGCTCGCCAGGCTACTCTGTCCATAGGATTTACCAGGCAAGAATAATGGAATGGGTTGCCACTTCCTTATCTAGGGGATCTTCCTGACCCACAGATTGAACCTGCGTCTCCTGCATTGGCAGGTGGATTCTTTACTACTGAGCCACCAGGGAAGCCCTCTATGGAATTACCTAAATTAAAACAACCAATAAAAGCGTCAAGTTATGGACGATTCAGAAGCTGGTGATGTTTATAAGACTGACAATATCCTTATCCTAATACTTTTGTGAAAACTCTAGATTGTGCGTCTTCCGCGGCAGCACTGCCCAGACGCCTGTTAGAAGCATAAACTCTCAGACCCCACGCCGGACCTACTGACACAGGTTTACACTTTCACCACACCTTCAGGTGACTATCATTCTCATTCAAGTTTGAAAAGTACTGATATACGTAATAGGAGCTTTGAAGAACAACTTTTTAACCTCCTCACTGACTTTTCTAGCTGTGTTATATGGTAGATTCTGATTAAGAAATGAATAATAAAATATAGCTGTTAATCTGGCCTATAACCTAGCTAATCTGTCACAGTGTGGTAATCCTCTTACTACACTTTCACGTTTTTACAAAGTACTGTTATTTTAAAACATTGTTCAAAATCTTCTTCCACAGTTCCACTACAATACATTTTTATTTAAATTAGTTTTTATAAATCTAGAAAGGAAAATACATACTGGCACATGCTAGTAAATGTAATATTTAACTACTATCTACTGAAAGGCTAAAAACCAATTTTGCTCTAACATTCGGATTTAAGACTGTTCCTAAAACAGGCTAGAAAACTCAGGGCTACCTACAATCTGAGTCTAAACAAGTCAAACAGTAAATCAATGTAACTGATTACTGGAGTTCAAATAAACACAGAATTATCATGTGAATCATGGCAGCTTTTGGTTTGTTTGCTTTGTTTATTAATTGAAGTATAGTTGAAGAATCACAGTAGTTTTAACCTCAGTTTGGGCTATGGTTCATCAGACTTCTAAGCATGTGATTAGTTTATTACAAGCATCCTCTTTAGGGAAAAAAAAAAACAGCTTAAAGGGAGAAGTACTCTGATATAAATTTGATGTAAGAGGCCCTCCGCAGTTTAGAATCTTAGGAATTGTTTTGAGTGGCACATACACCATAGTCTCTCATTCTCAGCTAACGGAAATGCTCTCCAACAGTCTCCACAAGGTTTAAACTCAAAATCTCTCTCAATAAAGCCAAATATGTATATGTATGTATGTATATATGTAAATGTATACATACACACATATGTAGATGTATTTATGAATATATACATGCAGAGACACAAACTGTATACTTGCGCCATTTTATAAATACATACATTATAAAACGAACACAAGAAGATAAATAGAAAAGATAAACAGAATTGGAACTTCTAATTTTTTTTTTACTATACCCCGAGGGACACTTGTGCTAACCAATCTGAGTGCACAGAGTAGTGTTCTGGACTTCCCAGGTGGCGCTAGTGGTAAAGAACACACCTGCCAATGCAGGAGACGTAAGAGACGTGGGTTCGATCCCTGGGTCCGAAAGATCTCCTGGAGGAGGGCATGGCAACCCACTCCGGTATTCTTGCCTGAAGAATCCCATGGACAGGGGAGTCTGGCGGGCTACAGCCCATAGGGTCACACAGAGTTGGACACGACTGAAGTGCCTTAGCACGCATGCACGCAAAAGTGTGCTGGCTCTAGCTCACTGAGGGAGAAAAAGGCTCTTTTAAACCAATTTCTGCAGTGTAAAAATACTCCTACCGGCACTGATTCTGAGCTATTAGCATGTTAACTGACTCACAAAACTTCTGAAAATTTGACAATCAGCTCCCACAGCAAGTATAGGCTGAGCACAGCACATCTCTAAGGTCACACACTGCACTTTGGAGAGCAAAGTTATAGACTAGCAAGCACACTATAACATTTTAGCTTAAAAATAGTTTTCTAATATAAAAATTCTAAATATTAATGAATAGAAATATAAAACATTTTGTATTACATTACCATTCTTAAGCATAAATTACTCTTTAGAAATCTGAGAAAAATCTTCCTTTTAAAAAACATGGCTTACACTTGAAACTCATGCAGTTTATTTTACGAAAATTATACCTTAATAAGGTTAATTTTTTTTTAAATGAAGGATTTGCTTTACCTGATAAAAGAATCCTCCCTCAAATAAAGACTTGACTTTAGGTACTATAATGTATGTCACTAAAGTAATAGTCTATTTTAGCCTTTGTAGTTTATATAACATAAACAGCATTATTTTTTAAATAAGCAAAACTGTTGTATCCATTAAACAACCCACCACCAAAACCCAGCAGGTTTAAGCAGATTATCATAAATGCACAACTACAAACTTTGAAAGTAAATAACTTACAGTCTGAGAGACAACTGAAAATTAAGCTGGGAGTAGTTTTTATTTCCTAATTTTTAAAATATAGAGAAATGGAAACATTCATATTAATAAAAGCATATAATTATCTTTTTAGAGACTGAAAAAACTAATATAAAAGAGAAAAATGATGATGTAAAATAGAGTACTGAATGTGAGAAGCATGGAGAAGTATAAAGTTAAGTCATACCTGATAAAGTTTTATTATGTGAGGGTGGTCTAACAGTTTCATTATTTTTACTTCTCGGTAGATTTTCTCAAGGTTCACTTCATCCAGCTGAGATTTATCTATTATTTTTATCGCCACCTGCATCCCAGACACAAATAAATACAATTAGTATAAAAAGGTTAACATTTTCCAGTTATAAATTTTTTAAATAAATGACATCTAAGACTCTAGCAGTAGGTAGGTCTCCATGACAATGATGATAACTAGTTTAAATTCAATGCTCATTCATGTATCTTACTGTCTCAAACATCTGCCACGTATAAGGCGCTGTGGCAGATTTTGCTTGGGAGTGTTTTTAATGTGGTATGATGAATAACCCTTTAAAGCTTTATTTGAATGTGTTATGAAAAATAATAACCCTTTAAAGTTTTACTTTAATAAAACATAATTCTCTTTTGGTACAACAGTTAACTCCTTACTCCATTTAAAAACTGAAGAAATAAAATCTCAGCAATTTCAACAAGTTGTCATCTCATTACAAAGTGCCTATAAACAAATCATCAACCAAATAGAAGATAGTTTCTATGATAACTGAAATTCAATTTGTCTAGAAAAGCAAATGATAGGTTCCAAAACATACAGACTTTTCTGGGGGAAAAAAAACTAAGTATAAATAATTAAAATCCAATTAACTTGAAAAATGCCCGTTGGATTAAATTTTGTTTTAAAAATCAAGTGCAAAACTTCAAATGTTAGTAATTATATGAAATTTTTACTTAAAGGAATCTGATTTTCAAAAAACATGGCCTCTTCCTGTCATAGCCAGACAGAATAATTTGAAGGAGATGCATCTGAAGGTGAATAACTAGGCAGTCATAAAACAACAACTGTGCAATTTTTTTCATGGAACCAAAAATAACTTTTTTTTTTTAATTTCAGTAGGCATTTAGTTAGGAAATAAGTCATTCTGACTTAAATAAAACTTTCAGATAACTGGGAACCACCCAAACTTAATTATAGTAAGTTCTGAAGAAATTCTGAAATGTACTTCACATTCTACCCAAAAGTATTCTGAACATAATTCAGGTTTTATGTTGTTGTTTCAGGATAATTTTAGTATCAATTCTTGTATTGCTGGCTTCCCAGGTAGCACTAGTGGTAAAGAACCTGCCTGACAATGCAGGAGACGTAAGAGCTGTGGGTTCAATCCCTGGGTCAGGAAGATTCCCTGGAGGAGGGTATGGCAACCCACTCCAGTATTCTTGCCTGGAGAATCCCAAAGACAGAGAAGCTCGGTGGGCTACAGTCCAGAGAATCACACAGAGTTGCACACGACTGAAGTGACGCAGCACAACAATCATTTTATTGCCATAACATTTATAGCT
This sequence comes from Bubalus kerabau, assembly GCF_029407905.1. NCBI lineage: Eukaryota > Metazoa > Chordata > Mammalia > Artiodactyla > Bovidae > Bubalus > Bubalus kerabau. The sequence goes on along the minus strand of NC_073638.1, from coordinate 21,845,780 downwards.
CCTAAAAAGTAACCAAGATAATTGGACTCAATTTGTCAATTCACTGATTTGAATTCACCAGGCTGATTCCTTGGTGGCTCATACAGTAAAATGTCTGCCCACAAGGCAGGAGACCCAGGTTCAATTCCTGGGTCAGGAAGATCTCCTGGAGAATGAAATGGCAACCCACTCCAGTATTCTTGCCTAGAAAATCCCATGGACAGAGAAGCGTGGTAGGCTACAGTCCATGGGGTTGCAAAGAGTCAGACGTGAGTGAGCAACTTCACTTTCACTTAACAGTTTTATCAATTCACTTAATTCCCTTCAGTTCACTTCAGTCGCTCAGTCGTGTCCAACTCTTTGCGACCCCATGAATTGCAGCACGCCAGGCCTCCCTGTCCATCACCAACTCCCGGAGTTTACCCAAACTCATGTCCATCGAGTCAGTGATGCCATCCAGCCATCTCATCCTCTGTCGTCCCCTTCTCCTCCTGCCCCCAATCCCTCCCAGCATCAGAATCTTTTCCAATGAGTCAACTCTTCGCATGAGGTGGCCAAAGTATTGGAGTTTCAGCTTTAGCATCAGTCCTTCCAAAGAACACCCAGGACTGATCTCCTTTAGAATGGACTGGTTGGATCTCCTCGCAGTCCAAGGGACTCTCAAGAGTCTTTTCCAACACCACAGTTCAAAAGCATCAATTCTTCGGTGCTCAGCCTTCTTCACAGTTCAACTCTCACATCCATACATGACTACTGGAACAACCATAGCCTTGACTAGATGGACCTTTGTTGGCAAAGTAATGTCTCTGATTTTGAACATGCTATCTAGGTTGGTCATAACTTTCCTTCCAAGGAGTAAGCGTCTTTTAATTTCATGGCTGCAATCACCCTCTGCAGTGATTTTGGAGCCCAGAAAAATAAAGTCAGCCACTGTTTCCCCATCTATTTGCCATGAAGTGATGGGACCAGATGCCATGATCTTCGTTTTCTGAATGCTGATGCCAACTTTTTCACTCTCCTCTTTCACTTTTATCAAGAGGCTTTTTAGTTCCTCTTCACTTTCTGCCATAAGGGTGGTGCCATCTGCATATCTGAGGTTATTGATATTTCTCCCGGCAATCTTGATTCCAGCTTGTGCTTCTTCCAGCCCAGCGCGTTTCTCATGATGTACTCTGCATGTAAGTTAAATAAGCAGGGTGACAATATACAGCCCTGACATACTCCTTTTCCTATTTGGAACCAGTCTGTTATTCCATGTCCAGTTCTAACTGTTGCTTCCTGATCTGCATATAGGTTTCTCAAGAGGCAGGTCAGGTGGTCTGGCATTCCCATCTCTTGAAGAATTTTCCACAGTTTATTGTGATCCACACAGTCAAAGGCTTTGGCATAGTCAATAAAGCAGAAATAGATGTTTTTCTGGAACTCTCTTGCTTTTTCCATGATCCAGTGGATGTTGGCAATTTGATCTCTGGTTCATCTGCCTTTTCTAAAACCAGCTTGAACATCTGGAAGTTCATGGTTCACGTATTTCTGAAGCCTGGCTTGGAGAATTTTGAGCATTACTTTACTAGCGTGTGAGATGAGTGCAATTGTGCGGTAGTTTGAGCATTCTTTGGCATTGCCTTTCTTTGGGATTGGAATGAAAAATGACCTTTTCCAGCCCTGTGGTCACTGCTGAGTTTTCCAAATTTGCCGGCATATTGAGTGCAGCACTTTCACAGCATCATCTTCCAGGATTTGAAACAGCTCAACTGGAATTCCATCACCTCCGCTAGCTTTGTTCGTAGTGATGCTTTCTAAGGCCCACTTGACTTCATATTCCAGGATGTCTGGCTCTAGGTGAGTGATCACACCATTGTGATTATCTTGGTTTTTAATTCCCTTAAGACTCCTGTTAATACAATTAATTCTTTCTTCTTCCCTTACAGCTCTCTGTCCTGTGCTGTTAAAGTCCTACTGTAAGGTTTATTTCTTACCGTTCTCTATTTCTATTTTGCTGTCCATAGCTTGTTGCCTAATTTGAATTAACTGTAACTCATAGAACTCAAGCTTCCCATGGGAAGTCAGATTACTAAATATAATGGGTAAAATTAAATTTATTGCCTAAGAAGAAAGGCGGTAGCTCCTTTTTTCTTTTACTGAAAAGGCAGTAAAGTTTGCAGATTTTGTGATAGTTTCATTATGTTTGGTGGAGAAGGCCATGGCAACCCACTCCAGTACTCTTGCCTGGAAAATCCCATGGATGGAGGAGTCTGGTAGGCTGCAGTCCATGGGGTCGGGAAGAGTCAGACACGACTGAGCAACTTCACTTTCACTTTTCACTTTCATGCTTTGGAGAAGGAAATGGCAACCCACTCCAATGTTCTTGCCTGGAGAATCCCAGGGAGAGCGGAACCTGGTGGGCTGCCGTCTTTGGGGTCGCAGAGTTGGACACGACTGAAGCAACTTAGCAGCGGCAGCAGCATTATGTTTGGTGGTATTTTATTTATTCCCATGATCAATATATTCTAGAAAGTAAGACTGCTAGATGAGTGACTGATTAGTACTGTACTTACATTAGGAACATTATTGGACCACTTCAAATCTAAATCTTTAAGGTGACCCCCTTCACCTAATTAAGAGTATGACAGAATACAGTATTATCAGTTATTCAGGGTAACTTTGGGTAAAAGCTGGCAGATAAAAGGGTAAGTGTATATTTTAATATCCTCAATATTCCTTAGGAAGGTAAGATGGAGGTTTATAGATGCATATTTTGAAGAAAATTTCTTGGCCTACAATTTTTGGAGTGCATCTAGAGATCAGTAGTCCCTCCCAAACAAAAAACTTTTATAATGAAATGGGTCATAAATATCTACTAAATATAAAAAGAATAATAAATAGAAAGGAATCATGTTTTAAAAAATTTTAGCATGATTACTGTCATTAAGAAATTTATTATATATAACTTCTTGAGTATCATATTTAATGTTCAAGAAAAAGTTTAAATACTAAGTAACAATTAAAGTAAGGTATTACCAAAAAGATATCTCCTCTTTGACACTCTTTTGGAATCTTAAGAGATAAGATACATTTTATTTCATTTATTTCTCAATTTTTAGAAGTAAATGGAACAAGCAGTACACTGATGAGTTGATGAAACTGAGGTTGAAAAGATACTACAGAATCTACAAAGGTCTTAAAGCTCAAGTGAATTAATGGGGAAAAAAAGTCACAGGCCTTCTAACTTCAAGTTCCATCTTTTCACTATTCATTGAACATATTAGTCACACATTTATTGAGCAACTGCTGTATGCCTGGAATTATGCCTAGGATAAAAAAATGAACAAGATCTGATTCCTACCTTCAAAGAACTTAATAGGTCTATGAGAAAACATAGAATGGGAAGACATTTTGGAAAACAAATTTTATGAACAAACAAACAAACAAACAAAAAAAATCTGCATTTGGGGATTTCCCCAATGTTGTATGAAATTCCGAATTAGCAAGAGAGTTGCGCTCCACTAGTTCATTTTAAAGGTAGCTATGAACTTAGATTTCTGGGAACTTCCTCTCTGCATCCCTTCTCTACTTAGTTCCAAACATAGTACCAAGGACAAAATCTGCACGGTCACAACAAAGTCATGCATGGAACTCTAAAAATCAAAGTATCTTTTCTTTGTTGTTGCTCATCTAAATCGGGCCTTCCCCAGTGGCTCAGCAGTAAAGAATCTGCCTGCAATGCAGGAGACACAGATTCAATCCTTGGGTCAGGAAGATCCCCTGAAGAAAGAAATGGCAACCACTCCAGTATTCTTTGGAAAAGAACCCAATGCTGGGGAAGATTGAGGGCAGGAGAAGGAGGCAACAGAAGATGAGATGTTTGGATGGCAACATCAACTCAATGGACATGAGTTTGAGCAAACTCTGGGAGATAGTGAAGGACAGGGAAGCTTGATATGCTGCAGTTCATGGGGTCACAAAGAGTAGGACATGACTGAGGAGCCTGGTGGGCTATAGAACATGGGGTCACATAGAGCTGGACATGACTGAGCGACTGAGCACTAATTCCTAATTATGCATGCAATATCTTTTTTAAAAAACCTTCAATGAACTTATACAACAATAAAAAAATTTGGGGGATACAAAAGGAAAGTTTTCTATATAACTCGGGAAACTAGGATAATTACTATCAACTAAATCTCATGTAAAGCAGCAACACTGGATATTCAATCTCATAAACAGGAAAATGTATATATACCTAAAATAATGTGACATGTCAACTAAATCTCAAAAAATATTTTTCACTTGTTCATAAAGATGAAAAAGTGAGCACCCTTGTGAGCTGAAGTTCAATGAGATGGCTATATATATACACACATATGTATTGCTAGTAGGAATATAAAATTGATTATAATTTTTCTGGAAGGTAATCTGGCAGTCTTTACCAAGAACCTTAAAAACCATCCATCCCACTTAGAAATTATTTGCAGGAAATAATCTGAAATGATGATCAAGATTTATGTGTCAATATATTCAAAAGTATTATTTATAATGTAAAAAACAGAAAACAATAATTGGGAAATCATTACATGACTTATGGTATATTATGACTATTACATGACTTAAAATAGTTCCTTTTAACAATATGAAGAATAATGAGACTAAAATATTAAATAAAAAATGAGAATATCAGTGCAGTTTCAACACAAAGTATACATAGAAAAAGAGCAATAAAAACTAGATATAAATATGATGAAAATGTTATCAGTGGGTGAAAAACCATGATTTTATTTTCCTGATTTACTTTTCAGTGCAATTTTTCTTCAATGAGCATGAAAAATTTCTTCAATGAGAATGAACTACTTTTCTAATTAGAAAAAATGAAAAGTGAAATAGTTAAATTTATTATACAGGCTAACTTCTCCATCTGCGAAATATTGGTCATTTTCATTTTCTTGTTTTCTAAGTTCTCTATAAATGGCTATATTATTTAATAAGATTTAAATCTTAATTATGAATAAAAGTGTTTCCAACAAGATTAAGTTAAAAAAACATGTAAAAGTAACAACTATGTAAAATATAAATTTGCAAGAAGACAAAGGATTAAATATAAGATCAGAAATGAAATGGTGTTCAGCTGATGAATAAAACGGATTTTTGTCATTTTTCAAAATGTAATTTAATGGTAAAGAGTTCACTTTCTGATACTTTAAAAAAATTATTTCACTTCTCATAAAAGATATATTAATTTCTTGCACTTAAAGAAACCACACACAAAACTGGTTTTGGGGGACTTTACAAAGAAGTTATACAATAAAGTTATTCTTCTAATGAAAAATCAGAAGGCATTAATAAATGTTTGCTGTCTCAGGTAACATCTGCTTCAGTGTTATTTACTACTAATACATTAATTATACATTGTCCTTCTGAAATACCAAGTAGCAAAATCCTTACCATGTAGTGAGACCTTTGAAATTAAAACATAAACACACTTTTCAAGCTCACACATCAAATCACAGGTAGAATCTGAACATACCAGCCTATGATTTGATTTAATAGTGACTGTGATTAAGTGGTCTACAACGAAACGGTTTCTGAAAACAGTAAACTGCTAACTGCTAAGTCGCTTCAGTAAAAGTCAGTAGCAAATGGAGTTCTCCAGTTACCCTTTTAGAATAAATAAATTTAACTTTTTTCCCAATTTAAAATTTGACTTGTAATAAACACATACTCCTTGACCCAAGAATTCCACTGCTATGGCATTATTCTAAGGAAACAATCAGATAGATGCACAAAGATGTATATAACATGATTATTCTCTGAAATACTATTTTAGAAAGAGAAACAGCAAGAGAGAAATGATCTAAATGTTCAATAACAGGAATTTATTAAAATAAAATGTAGATGGTCAAATTCAAAGATACTATTTAACCATGCTTTAGACATTTTTCTGTAACCTTGGGGAAATGTTAACAAACATACTAAGTAAAAAACACAGATTTTATGTATAGGTGACATCAATTTTATTACATACATATAAAATATGTGTGAACAGCTAAGAGGCTAGGAACCAAATATTAGGTGGCTGTCTCTTGGTCTGGATGGTGGAATTAAAATAAGAATGTTTTTATTTTCTTCTTCAAGTTTTTCAACAATGTCTACAAAGAACATACATATATTTTGTAACTGAGAAAAACACACAAATACTATGTTTATTTTGAAAAAGAAAAAACAAATTTTAGCGTCAATTTTCAGTTTAATTCATCCAAGATTCATCTCTTAACCTGTTTAAAGTATTTTTAAAATGAAAAGTTTCTGATGAAATTCCCAAATGTAACTGTCTTTCATTCTTGTAATTATCTCAAATGGGATATATGGACTATTTCTCTTTGAAGGGCGGGAAAGCATTGTCCACAAATGTCCTGTATAAAGAACTTTTACCTAAATAATATATTTCAAATATATGGAGGTGGAAGGTAGAAGAGGTACATTAAAGAAGAAAGAAAGAAATCTTAATGAATTTCTGGAACCCATTCGGTTCCAAGGAAGTGAATTTGCCATCAGCATTGGCCATGAATCAAATATCATCATGTGAATCCAGGAATCAAGGCCAGTTTCAGTTATTTCCAAATAAATGTTTTCTTAATTGCCTGAGACAGAATTTCCCAGTAGAATTAAAAGCAGAATGCATTAAACTCTGGTAAGCATTTCTACAGAATATGAACATTTATACAACTTATTTTCCACATTTGTCCCCACCCTCCCTCCCAAAGAACAGATCATTTTGAACAATATTTCACAGAATAAACTTGGCAAATTTTACTTGTCTGGGTGCCAAGAAACTAGAGAACAATTTCAAGCAAAACATGTATGTTCCATGAAAAATCTAATTTTTATTTCAACACACAATTAAAGATCATACATAGACTTAGTTACAAATATTAGTGATCAAGTTATTTGGTAACAATTCCTCTTGTTGAACATAGTATAGTTGCTTCTTGACATCTGGAATATTTCACAGAACAAGATTAATAATATCAAGATTACAGAGAGGAGACTTAAAATTTTTAAGTAAAATATAAAACTCAGATGTATTAAAAAAATTGAGTTATCCTCTTCAAGAAATTCCATAATCAGGGAGTAATATGCTCTTCTCTACCTTTGCTCTAAAAATGCAATTTTGTACTTTAACTATTTGGAAAACTTTAAAAATACTTACATTTTAAGGTAGTACTTAGTTTACAAATTATGCCTAAATATAAAACCCCCTGAGCACACAAAGAATTGTTTTCAGTGGAAAAAAAGCAGCTTTCCAATGTCCTTGCTATCACTTTTATATTCCAGATTTTTTAAATAGGTAATACCTGCATGCCATTTCAATAAACTAATTTTCAGAACCTGTATGAAATATATTTAAGATCCCACGGAACAAACATTTAAAGGCTCTTTAGCCAAGCAAAACAAGAGGTATGGTATTGAGGAAAACAATGACCTATTACAGAAATGGTCTGAAAATAACTAATAATGGTTATCTTTGGGTGGTAATATTATGGTTAATTCATTTTATTTAGCTACACTTCTTAAAATGTTCAATAATAAACATGATAGATTTGATAACAGAAATACATTATTTTTTAATGTAAAAATAATACCTTCTCACTTGGTAATTTCCCTTCTAGGAATTTACCTCCAATCACTCCTTCCTAAAATAACTGAGAATGCAGATACAGAGTTATATACATATACACTGCAAATTATTTCTTGTAAATGAAAACTTGAACCTATATAATGGCAAATAAGAAAACTGTTAAGTAAAACAGGATTCATCTACAAGGAAGAACACTAGGCAGCTATTAAAAATGTTTAAGAGGCTTCCCTGGTGGCTCAGTGATAAAGAATCTATCTGCCGATGAAGGAGACATGGGTTCAATCCCTGATACCGGAAGATCCGTCATGCCGCGGAGCAGCTGAGCTGGGGTGCAACAGCTATGGAGCCTGTGCTATATAGAGCCTGGGAACTGTAACCAATGACCACACGTGCGCCAACTACCGAAGCCCTCAAGCCCTGGAACCTGTGCTCCGCAGTAAGGGAAGCCACCGCAACGAGAAGCCCACACGCTGCAACTAGACAGGAGCCCCTGCTCCCTGCAAGTCGAGAAAGCCTGTGCAGCAATGAAGAGCCAGCACAGCCAAAAATAAATAAATAGTAAAATGTTAAGGTGTTTAATAAAGTTACATATAAGAAGCAAAATGTTGAGGCTATAATGATAAGTGGAAAAAAGGATACAGTTTATATAAGTGTATCTACCATGTGATGTCATCTGTGGAAAAAATGCATTAAAAAAAGACTAGAGGGAAATATGCCATAATGTTAATGATTTATTTCTATTGAGGGAGGAATTACACATGTACTTTTTTGTGCACTATATTCTTTATATTTTCTACAGTAAGACCATATTTATTTAACAGTAAGAGACAAAAATATTTAAGGACACAAATGACTTTTCTGAAATCTTACCTGATAGACAATAAAAAACAACAAAAAACTAGTCATACGCTTAGTTAGAAGGAAAAAGTTATTTACTAGTGTAGTATTAATAAAATACACTTCTCAAGGACACTCAAAGCATAGCAAAATAGCAACCATGACTGCCTAAAATAGTTTAATAGTCTAAATGCTACTATTCTTTTCCATTATGCTAATTTTATAAAATTAGCTACTCTAATTCATAAATCACAAACAAATACTACAAAGCTTTTATGAAGTATTATACTAAGAAGCTGGGTTCTACCACCACCTGCCTTCCCTTTTGTGTGCAAAATTTACACAGAGATCTAACATGAGAACACTGCTTCAGATGATGATGCAATTGTATTTCTTAAACAATGTTAAGCTATTTGATAGATTAGACCAAAATGAAGATCTCTCTTGTCAACTGATTTTTTTTTCCACCTAAAAAAGCAAACAGTCTTGTATCTCCCAAGCTCTGTAAAAATACATCATTTTGGAGATATGAAACAAGAGACAGAGAAAAGTCAATTTTTAAAAAAGGGGGGCCCAAATGCTCATTACTTAAATATTTAAACTAAACCCTAAAAATTGCCTGATGTTCAAACTTCGAAAAAAAGACCTCTACATTTTAAACCACAAAGTTACATTGATGCTAGTGCATACTATATTGAAGAAACTTTTCTAAGCAGTAAGTATAATCATGATATTTTGCCAATATTGTTCTTTATGCCATATTAATTGTTCTCGCTGTAATTAGTATGTTCAGCAATGAGAACCTCAAATGATGTTAAATAGCACTGTAAAGTTTCTACTATCCATATTACTTATAATATCTGAGGAAGTTGTTGTGCTTACCAAAGATACACATTCAGTGAATAAAAACAACAAATACTGCTTTAAAAATCCTCCTTAGCAAACAGCATACTACAGTAAGGAACAACTGTATCTGTGCTAAATAATTCTTAAGACAAATTACCACAGAAGTTCACAAAGCAACTTAATAAAACTTGAGATTTACAGGAACTTTTCTCTTCATTAATGCCTTGCTGTTCCCTTCATTCCTCTTATCTGTAATACTTCCAGTTATACCAAATTACCACACTCATACTCACCCATCTTAAACTTCACAATTTTTCTTTTTATATGTTAAGAACACTTTCTTTAGAAAAAGCAACAGTAAATGGGTTCTATGTACTAGAAAGTTAGCTTTTACCTGAAATGATTTTACAAACGTAAACCATGCCCACAGTTCAGGATCTGAGTGCTCTTTCTTGATCTGACCTGTGCCTTCAATTACAAATGCCTTGATCTCACCGATAGCCAAACCATGATACTACTCCACACTGCCCCCTAGCTCTACAAGAGAGCTCAGTTTAAAAGTAACACGGTTTGAGATGACAACCTCAAGAAAGTGTCAGTCACTCATAGCTCTACTTAAGTAATTCTTAGATACTATATACTAATATATACTGTTTACTAATAAGTAACAGCTGACAAATCTTTCAACTAACACTGATAAGAGCTGATGAGAAAAAAATAATATGAGCTGATGGGTTTGGAATTCAACCACTGAACAATACAGTTCAAAAGTTTTGTGTAAGCTCTTCCTAACTGTGAAATCTGTTTAGTTTTTAGACTCGTTAAAAATGTGTACTTATACAAAAATACACATTAAAAGTGTCTTCTTTTCATGTAACTAAAGGGCAAACAGCATGGCATTAAGCCATGTTTCTTAAGAGGAATGGAATCAATTTCTTCGTTTTTAAAAATACTGGGATCAGATTAAGTAATCTCACTACGGTCACATTATTTACATTAAAAACTTAAATTGCTAACTGGTAAATTTGTGAGAGGAAAATTTGTGACCTTGGCTCTGATGCTAAAAAAAAAAAAAAAAAAAAATGGTCGGAATTCGGCTGCCTCAGTCAGGATCAGCAGGGCAAGACGAAAAATGAGTTATGACACAATGACATATGCCCCTTCTTTTTGGAAACGGACTTCTTCACAGTAAGCAAAACTTCTAAGAACAACAGCTACAAAAACCACTCAAGTTTTCCGATGCCCTTCACCTTACACAGACATTCTGAAAAAGAATCCTGTTATTGCATATCCAAACTCTGGTACCTTCGCACTAACAAGGAGAAACGCTGAATAGGATGAAAAGTGGAAAGGGAAAAAAGAAAAAAAAAGGAAAGGATGAAACTCCAGAACAACTACAATGAGGCAGAGTAGAGTACGCCAAAAACACAAGGTTTTATTCTAAAGAATGGTTTTGTTTCTACCGTTTTTCTAAAGTATTTAATTTGCACGTCTTAAAATAGAGACCCTGAGGAGAGCAGCTTGAGGCGGTGAAAGGAAGGGGGGGCGGGTTAGGTAAGAACAGAGATTTGCTAGAAAATATGTGCGGTGCGCGATAATGTGCGATGGAGGGCGGGGGGGAGATGCTGGCTTCCCCGTCAGGAAGCAGTCGAGGGCTTTTAGAGTAGACAGGTAGAATCGGACGCGGCTTAAGGAACGCGTATTCACCGCCAGAACGCACACCTGGTAAAGAAATCACCTAGCATAAGACCAACCCCACCAACTGTGCGAATGCCCAGATGACCATTTTAACCGGCTCTATTGTCTGGAGTACTAAGGTGGAAATGCCTCAGGCGCGAGATCCAGCGAGCCTGACACCAGGTCAGAGATACTGTCTGGCACCAGGAGCGGAGAGAAGATGGGACCGTGGCGCTCCGGGCTCCCGGCCCCCGGGGGCCCCCTTCCTCGAGCGGCCGGGGAGGGGGCGCCGCGGTTCCCCCGGAGCCTCGAGGAGCCCCGTCCGGGGCGTCGGGGCGCAGGCGGTCCCCTCGGCCGGGCTGGCGACGCCTCTCATCGCGCAGCCCAGGAGCGCGGAGACTTCCCCTCCCACCCCACCCCCAGCTGAAAGCCGGGAAGACGCGGAACTTGGGCTCCGGAGCGGAGGCCCACAGACCAGGTCACGGCCCCGGGTGCGAGGCTCTGGGCGAAATTCCAGGGGGCCCCCAGGGGTGGCCCAGAGAAGGCAAAGCGCCTGGCGGCCCGGCTCTCCAAATCGGACGACACCCGGGTCCGGGCGACGCGGCCCCGGTCCCCGTGGTGCTCACCGACCCCTGGAGCTCCCTGGGTCCTCACACTCCCAGGCCCTCTCGCCTGAGCCGGTGACCCGGCCTCTCGGAGCTGCCCAGGCCCCCCGCGGCAGCCGCCCCTCTCGGCCAACAGCTCGTCTCCCGAACCCTCGCCTCGGACGCTCCCGCCGAGCCCCGGGCCGCACCTCCGTCCTGGTGATCCGGTGTCGCCCCAGCTTCACCACGGCGAAGTTGCCCTTGCCCAGCGTGCCCTCGATTTCGTAGAACCCCACCCGGACCGGCCCGCGCTGCAAGTGCCTCGGGCCATCCGCCATGACCATGCTGGGCCCCGCTGCCAGGCACGGCGGACTGGAGCGCGGACTGGCCGGCTGGCGGGCGGGCTGGCGGGCGGGCGGGCTGCGCGGCTCCGCGGCTCCGCTCGGGCGACTGCGGCTCCGCTCTCTCCTGCGCTCCGTCCCTCCCGCTCCGCAGGGCCCAGCCAGGCGCGCGCCGCCGCTGACGTAAGCCGACGTCAGGGGGCCGGGACAGAGGGGCGGGGGCGGGACCGGGCCTCGATTGGTCACCATGGCGACCGGAGCCCCGCCGACGTCGGCGGCGAGCGGCCGCGAGGGAGGGCAGGTGGGCGGGGCCTGGACGGCGCGTTCCTTCCGGGCTCCTGCGCCCTCAGAGCTCACGGCCGCCTAGCTGAGGAGCGGGGCGGGGTCGCCGCCTGGCCCGCCCAGCTCCTCGGCCACCCAGCTGAAGGGTAAGAGCGAGCCCTGGTGGGCGGCGCGGATGGCTGCAGCGACTGGGGCCGGACCTGGGTCTCCTTCCCCCGCCCCCGGCATCTCCTTCCCCGGCCCAGGCGTTCCCCGCCCAACCGTGGGACCTTCCCGCCAAAACCTCTCACCTATGATTACTGTTCTTCCTAAATTTGGCACGGGCGAGGAACTCTGGCTGAGCAATGCATTGCTCACAGGCTCCTTTCTTTGTATCTTTTTCTCATCTGTTTCTATATAAATCCCTCCAAATTTGATGTCTCTTATAGAGTTCATTCTGACACCCGCACGGACCCTTACAGTGTATCAGCGGTGAAGTAGACCTTGGAGATCACCAAATCGAGGGATTTGGAGCCTCAAATGGGCTTTGGGGCTCGAAACCCCTAAAATGTGTGCAGGTTTTTTTTTTTTTTTTTTTTTTTTGCTTCTTTGAGCTTGCCTCTGGGAAGATGGGAATATAGCTTTTAAACGTGTTGGTAACCGCGAAAAGCTTAAGAAATACTTATCTAATCCAGTTTCTTTTCAAATGAGGAATCAACCCCTTGGGAACGAAGGAAATTGCCAAGGTCACACTGGTAATGCTAAAGTTAGGATAGCAAATCACCACATTGATCTTTCATATGCTGACCCAGGGAAACTGGTACAGCGTTATTTTAATATTTTGAATAAAAGGAACCAGACTCTGGAGAAATGGCTTTATTCCCAGAGAGGGAAAGTATAAAATGCACTTGAAAGGTCTTGTCCCAGAAAGCAAGATTTTCAAAGAATGCGGACATGTCAAAAGGAAACAGGAGCCAGTTGGAAGTTACCTTCACTTACCCATCTGGGACAATTTGAGCATCATGAATGAATACTGATGGAAATGGACTATAACAATGAATTCTAAAAAACAATCCACAGGTGCTTACTTATTCTTACAATGTTTCAGCTCAGTTCAGTCACTCAGTACTATCTGACTCTGCGACCCCATGGACTGCAGCATGCCAAGCTTCTCTGTCCATCACCAACTCCCAGAGCTTACTCAAACTCATGTCCATTGGGTCGGTGATGCTCTCCAACCATCTCATCCTCTGTCGTCCCCTTCTCCTCCTGCCTTCAATCTTTCCCAGCATCAAGGTCTTTTCCAATGAGGCAGTTCTTCACATCAGGAAGCCAAAGTATTGGAGTTTCAGCTTCAACATCAGTCCTTCCAATGAATATTCAGGACTGATTTCCTGTAGGATTGACTGGTTGGATCTCCTTGCAGTCCGAAAGGGACTCTCAAGAGTCTTCTACAACACCACAGTTCAAAAGCATAAATTATTCAGCACTCAGCTTTCTTTATAGTCCAACTCTCACATCCATATATGACGACTGGAAAAACTGTAGCTTTGACTAGATGGACTTTTGTTGGCAAAGTAATGTCTCTGCTTTTTAATATGCTGTCTAGGTTGGTCATAGCCTTTCTTCCAAGGAGCAAGTGTGTTTTAATTTCATGGCTGCAGTCACCATCTGCAGTGATTTTGGAGCCCCCAAAAAACAAAGTCTGTTTATTATAAATAAACACCATTTCCACTGTTTCCCCATCTATTTGCCATGAAGTGATGGGACCAGATGCCATGATCTTAGTTTTCTGAATGCTGAGCTTTAAGCCAACTTTTTCACTCTCCTTTTTCACTTTCATCAAGAGGCTTTTTAGTTCCTCTTTGCTTTCTGTCATAAGGGTGGTGTCATCTGCATATCTAAGATTATTGGTATTTCTCCTGGCAATCTTGATTCCAGCTTGTGCTTCATCCAGCCTGGCATTTTGCATAATTGATATTTCTTCATATTTCTCTACATGTTCAGTTAAATAAACAGGGTTGCAATATACAGCCTTGGTGTACTCCTTCCCAATTTGGAATCAGTCTGTTGTTCCATGTTCAGTTCTAACTGTTGCTTCTTGACCTGCATACTGAGTTCTCAGGAGGCAGGTCAGATAGTCTGGTATTTCCATTTCTCTTTCAGAATTTTCCACAGTTTGTTGTGATCCACACAGTCAAAGGCTTTGGCATAGTCAGTAAAGCAGAAGTAGATGTTTTTCTGGAACTCTCTTGCTTTTTTGATGATCCAACAAATGTTAACAATTTGTCTCTTACAATGTTAAATAAGTATAAAATGGGGAGAAATGGCAATTTTTCTTGATAGTGGAATGTCAACTAATACATGTAGAAGAAATGATGAAACTAGAAAATCAGCATTTTGCAACCATTATACTACTAATTGATTCAGATAATTCTATCTGAATTATCAATAGATTTTAAAATCATTGGGTGAAAATTTGCTGGGGAACATGATATTTACACAGTCTGAAAGTATCCTCAGATTTCTTATTCATTACAAATGGATAAAAACAGTACTTCCACGGTGGAGAAATCTGACAGACAGCACCATAACTAAAAGATCAAAGTTAATGTCACCAATTAACAATTAATGGGATAAAATGACATGATGTACCTCTTGGATGTGAGGTACTGAGAAGGATACAGTATTTCTTTTGTAGTATTCCTGTCAAAGATATGTGTTCTGAAAATAATCACAAACTATCAGAAAAAAATGCAAATTGAGAAACATTCTATCCAACCACTGGCCTGAATCAATGTCCTGAAAGACTGTGGAACTGTTCTATATTTAAGAGATTAAAGAGGCATGTCACCAAAGGCAGTGTGTGACCCTGGATTGGGAGAAAAGTGTTAGAAAGGAATATTTTCAGGACAACTGTTAAAATTTCATAGGGATTGCATATTAGATAATAGTATTATTTAAATATTATTTAACAAACATAGACAGCATATTTAAAAGGAGAAACATCACTTTACCCACAAAGATCCATATAGTCAAAGCTATGGTTTTCCCAGTAGTCATGTATGGATGTAAGAGTTGGGCCATAAAGAAGACGAATGCTGAAGAACTGATGCTTTTGAATTGTGGTACTGGAGAAGACTCTTGAGAGTCCCTTGGACTGCAAGGAGATCAAACCAGTCAGTCCTACAGGAGATGAGCCCTGAATATTCATTGGAAGGACTGATGCTGAAGCTGAAACTCCAATACTCTGGCCACCTGATGTTAAAGAGCCAACTCATTGAAAAAGACCCTGATGCTAGAAAAGATTGAGGGCAAGAGGAGAAGTAGGGGACAGAGGATGAAGTTTGGGTGGCATCACTGACTCAATGGACATGAGTGTGAGCAAACTCTAGGAGATAGTGAAGAACAGTGAAGCCTGGCATGCTGTAGTCCATTGGGTCACAAAGTGTTGGACTCAACATGGGACTGAACAACATTATTTAAATGTTTAGCGTTTTGAATTTTATAATTGTTTTGTGCTTATGGAAAAGGGTACCCTTATTAAGAGATACACACAGAAGTATTTTGAGAGAAGAGTTTTGATATATGCTACTTGCAACCTAGATAGCATATTGAAAAGCAGAGACATTACTTTGCCAACAAAGGTCCATCTAGTCAAGGCTATGGTTTTTCCTGTGGTCATGTATGGATGTGAGAGTTGGACTTTGAAGAAGGCTGAGCGCCGAAGAATTGATGCTTTTGAACTGTGGTGTTGGAGAAGACTGTTGAGAGTCCCTTGGACTGCAAAGAGATCCAACTGGTCCATTCTGAAGGAGATCAGCCCTGGGATTTCTTTGGAAGGAATGATGCTAAAACTGAAACTCCAGTACTTTGGCCACCTGATGCGAAGAGTTGACTCATTGGAAAAGACTCTGATGCTGGGAGGGATTGAGGGCAGGAGGAGAAGGGGACGACAGAGGATGAGATGGCTGCATGGCATCACTGACTGGATGGATGTGAGTCTGAGTGAACTCCGGGAGTTGGTGATGGACAGGGAGGCCTGGGGTGCTGCGATTCATGGGGTCGCAAAGAGTCGGACATGACTGAGCGACTGAACTGAATTGAACTGATCAAATGGTTTAGCAAAGACAAGGCAAATGTCACCAAATGTTAAATTGATAAATCTAGGTAAAGGGTATATGGCAGTTCATTGTATTGCTCTTGCAACTTTTCTATACTTGAATTTTTTAATTAAAATTAATATATTTCTGTATGTATAAATTTTATTTCATTTCATAATTTTATGTTATTATTTTAATTTATTTTATTTTCCTTGTGTAAGATTGTCTGGCTCTTGGAACCTCTACTTGCTCACTGTGCTTCTGCCCTTCACTCTCCCAAAGCAGTACCTTATTCTATTGTGAGTTATGTTGTTTGTAAAAGTGAGAAGGAAATTGGGGCTGGAGGAGGGAGAAGGTTTAAGATTAATGATTGCTGGGAGTAGTATATGAGGGTTCATCTAAGTAGACCAGGATCCCACATATGTACCCCAGTCAAAAATAGTTCCCATATGCATTTTTTCTACTTTAATTAATGTGTTTTAATTGCTCTGTAAATGGGTTCTTCTGAGAATCTGATGAAAAGCCACTTACTTAAGAACCAGAAAATACACATAGAGATCCACTAGAGCTAACAACCCCCTCATTAAAAAATATATCTTTTGGACAGAAATTAAGACTCATTTCTATCTGATTATTTTAATCAGATAATTAGGCCAACTACCTCCTTCTGCAATTTAGGAATACCACTTGGTTTAGGGATGGATGGAAAGAAGATAAAGGATTGGTGGGGAATATCAAAAGGTTTCTGGCAAGCCAGAGTTCAGTGTGAGGGTGCTGAGTGTCTAGAGGTTAGAGAAAAAGAGCCTTGAGGTGGGAGAGAAGAAGGAGGAGCTGGCCAAAAAAAAAAAACTTTGGCCACCTGGAAATGCAGCAAGGGTGCCACTGAAAATCACTGGTAGGTTGTCAATGTAACCCTGAAGAAACACATGAGGACTAAGTCAGAATATTGCAACCTTGGGATCCATGATTCAGCTCTGTTTCCTGGGCTCAAAAGATCTACTTCCCCTCTCCAGTTTTAACCCTGTATATCTCTTCTATACTTTTGCTTCCATTAATTGATAATTATATGCATTGCAGCAATTACTAATACTATCCACATCTTGCCTTTTTCTCTCCCTCTTTTTTTCTCTTCTAGCCTTTCTCTCTCCCTATTCCACCCTACACGCTCCACAGGCACCACCACCCTGCCCCTCAGGAAAAGAACTAAAAGGAAAAAGGGAGAAAAGAGAAGACAAGAGAGGCTTCATACAACTCCCATCTTTTTCATCTCCAGTTTATATTGGTGAGGTAGAGTGCTCTAGTCACCAAATTTCCTACTTGCTTGACCTTTAAAATGCAGCATTCCCAGCTCAGGCTGTAAGTCCACTTATTTGCCATCCAGTTGCTTAAAAAAATATTCATGTAACACTTCAGAAAGCAAAAGCCTGTACACATAGAAGGAATTAAGAAAATGATGAAAGTTTGAGATAAGAAAAAATCTTAATTAAAATGACTTTGCTTAGAAAAAATAGATTACAAAGTTAGAATGACTACCTTGCTTTTATAGTGCAAAAAGCAGAAAGTACATCAGAAATTCCAAATCATTGACCTGGGCCAATTACAAGTACTTGTTAAGGTGTTATTATGGAAACAAGCTAGAGGATTAACATTATGTAAAGAAAACTTTCTTTGGCTCTTTTAAAGGATGGGTAACCATGTCCCGGTTTTAATTTTTTTTAAGTGTAGTTTTAGCTGTGATGGGTCTTCGCTAAATGAAGAATGTGTGGATGTGTGGTCCTCTCTAAACTTTTGAAATAATTTGAAAGATTTTGTATCTCCTCCCAGATGACAGATTTCCTTAGGATCTTAAATTTTAAAGGGATCTTAGAATCTTTTGAGTGCATTTCCCATTTGATACAGAAATCCCCAGATACTTGACAGATGGCATCAAGCCTTGGTTTACTGCTTCATGCTTCACTACATGTCTCAGTAAAAAATATTCTTTCTTCAGTTCTCCAGGCAAAACATTCCTGAATTCACTAGCTAGCTGATAATATTTCTATTCCTTTACTCTTTCTTCTTATGCTTTTCTGGACTCTGGTTGTCAAAGTCTCTCTTAAAATATTGTTCTCAAAACTGAATGCAGTAGCCCAGATGTAGTATCAGTGGCTTAGAACACTGGCCACTGAGTAGTCCCTACTTTGATTCAGACACTCAACTCATAAGAACTCAGCCAAGGATTGTGATAGCTTTCTTTTTTAACAGCCACAGTCTACAGTTAAGATTAAAGCCAACTAAAACCTCTGACTTTTTAAAAGTAGCAATTAATATTACCATTTTTTGGAGCAATTCCTTTTTTAAAAATGGAAATGGAAATTCTGATAGTTAAAATGTCATCTTGCTGATTTTAATTATGGTTCCAGACAATAAATTTTTTTGGATTTTTCACTCTGCTGTCTTTCATGTTACCTAATCTTAGTTCTCGGCTGCTGCTGCTGCTAAGTCACTTCAGTTGTGTCCGACCCTGTGCGACCCCATAGATGGCAGCCCACCAGGCTCCCCCGTCCCTGGGATTCTCCAGGCAAGAACACTGGAGTGGGTTGCCATTTCCTTCTCCAATGCATGAAAGTGAAAAGTGAAAGGGAAGTCGCTCAGTCATGTCCGACTCTTCATGACTCAGAGTCATCAGCAAATTCAAAGCATGCTTCTATGGCCTTACTGCAGTTATTATTCTTTGTATCACTGCTCCTAGTACAAGTGTGTGATTCGTAGTAGGTTCATAACTAGATTGATAAACTGGTAAATAAGGCAAAGTTTGGGTCAGAATTTTAGAGCTTGTCACTAGACATCTAATTTGACTTCTAACAATTTATGGGTCAACATTCATTTGATTTGGTTTTTCATATAACTGTGAGTTCCAGGAAGATTATATGTCTAATGCTGCTTGTTGTTGTTCAGTCATAAGTCGTGTCTGACTCTTTGTGACCCCATGGACCCTCCAGGCTCCTCTGTCCATGAAATTCTCCAGGCAAGAATACTGGAGTGGTTTGCCATTTCCTTCTCCAAATGCTGCTGGGGTAAGATTTAAAAGAGGGTCCTCAACAGTCTAATACCAGTGTTTCAATATATAAGCTACCGCACTCTCAGTTACTTTCCCTTTAGTTCATTTCTTTCTATTATTGTAGTATTTTACTAATCTTCCCTAACTCCTCTAAGTTGTGCACTTCCTTGAGGGTAAGGATCTAATCTTAATCATTTTTTAATTTCCTTAACTTTTCAGCAGAATTCAACAAGTGCAGTTTCTTTTGACATTTATTGCATTCATCTGTCTAGGCACTATGGCAGACACTGGGGATGCAAACATTAATAAGGTATGGTCTCCCTTCTTGAGAATTTATGGTTTAGAATGGGAACTCTGAAATCTGTAACTGAGGAGTGAATTGTGGGTCTACCTTGGGAAAGTTGCTTAACCTTTTTCTGCCTCAATTTCTCATCTGTTCAACAGTGCACCTGCCTCAAAGTATTACTGTGGTCAGGGTAGATAAATAAACAAATACTTAAAGAGGTGAGAATTAAGAGGTTTGCACAGGGAGCTCAGAGGAGAGGTGATTAGCTCAGTTTAAGGGTTCGTAAGAGAGCCTTCCAAAAGATGAAAGTTGAGTAGAGTTGTAAATCCTAAGCGTCAGACAGCTGAAAAATGATGGGACGAGCGTTTGAAGACAAAACTAGGTGAGCCATGGTCACGAAAGGATGAAGAGACAAGATGTGCTCATGTAACTACCATCAGTTGTGAATATCAAGACTTAGTGATGAACGTGTTGACAGATAAAACAGGAAGATACATGGGACCAAGTGGTGAAGGGCTCCTTCTTCCCCTTTCTAGCCAGACTACTACTCCTAAACCTTTACGCAGAGAAATTATGAAGTTGCAACTGGGCAGGAAGCTGCAGGAGTGATGGATTCCAGCTGTGGCAGTGATGAGATGTGAAGGACCAGAGAGAGATGTTGAAGATTACTACCAGGTTTTTGACAGGAGTGAAGAGATACAATCAATTACTGAGAGTTTACTATGTGTCATCACTCTGTTGGGCACTAAGGTGAGTGCAATAAGGACCTGGCCTTCAAAGAGCATATAATCAATATCATTCAAACATTTAAGTCCTTATTTCTTATCTATCTATCTATCTATTTATACACACACACACACACACACACACACACACACACACACACACTTAGAGCCTGTTAAATAATTTGTAGAAATCAATATAAATTATGTTTGTCTACTGGAGCAAAATGAGTTGTGCTAGGAGTCAGATGGGGGCTTCCCAGGTGGCCTTAGTGGTAAAGAACCTGCCTGTCAAGGAAGGAGACATAAGAGACACGTGTTCGATCCCTGGGTCGGGAAGATCCCCAGGAGGAGGAAATGGCAACCCACTCCTGTATTCTTGCCTGGAGAATCCCATGAACAGAGGAGGCTGGTGGGCTACAGTCTGTAGGGTCGCAAAGAGTCAGACAAGACTGAAGTGACTTAGCACGCATGCACACATGCAGGAGTCAGATATTTTGTGTTGCTATTTGCAAATTCTGGACACATAATTCTGGAGCTTGGTGAGGAGATTTAGGGTGAAAATTTAGAGGTTGATAGCACTGATCTGTGCAGTCAAGTGTGTGGATGGTATCATGCAATAAAGATATCAAGACTGAAGGAAAAGATGTTGCAGCTACTTATTGCCTTCTACTAGTCTAGGAGCTTGTTTCAGCTCTGGGAGATAAACTCACAGATTCATGGGGGCCAGGTTTTGAGTTTTTGCCATTGTAACTCACCTCTTAAGGGAATAAACATTACAAACATTATATAGTTGTTCTTTTCTCATCTTCAGTCTTGTAAAGTGTGTTATGTTATGAAAACTGGCACTATGGTAGATGCTGATTTACTAGTGGACCTGTTCTTTTTGGTCTTGTAGGCATATTTTGGGAGCTGTGAATATGTAAATTTCAGTTTTTTAATACAATCATCCAGTTTTGGTGACTATTAATTTTAACTTAGTCTTAGCAGTTACTTTTAGATTAAGTGTTTGTTGAATTTAACTTTCTTATATTTGTAACTGCAAAAATTATTTTAAGATTTGCATTTATTTTTGGTTTTCCAGGATTAGGAATATATCAGTTTGCTCAGTTCGCTGGCCTAAAGATAATAAAATACAAAAACAAACCAATTAAAAACTGTCCCTACCTCCCTCTCAGAAAAGAGTGAAGGAGAAGACAGAATCCTACAGCATTTGTTTTGTACTCACAGGAGTGAGCAAATGGAGAAATGCAAAAAGAAATGCAAGAAGGCAAAGTGGTTGTCTGAGGAGGCTTTAAAAATAGCTGAGGAAAGAAAAAAGAAGAGAAAGGCAAAGAAGAAAGGGAAACATACTCAACTGAATGCAGAGTTCCAGAGAATAGCAAGGAGAGATAAGAGGACCTTCTTAAATGAATAACACAAAGAAATAGAGGAAAACAATAAAATGGAAAAGACTAGAGATCTCTTCAGGAAAATTGGTGATATCAAGGAACATTTCATACAAGGATGAGCAGGATAAAGGACAGGAATTGTAAGGACCTAACAGAAGGAGACGAGAGTAAGAATAGATGGCAAAAATACACAGAAGAACTATCTAAGAAAGATCTTAATGACATGGACACCCTCACTATGGTGTGGTCGCTCACCTAAAACTGGACATGCTGGAGAGTGTGAAGTCAAGTGGGCCTTAGGAAGCGTTACAACAAACAAAGCTAGTGGAGGTGATGGCATTCTAGCTGAATTGTTATAAATTCTAAAATAAGCTGTTAAAGTGCTGCACTCAATATGCCAGCAAATTTGGAAAACTCAGCAGTGGCCACAGGACTGGAAAAGGTCAGTTTTCATCCCAATAACAAAAAATGGCAATGCAAAAGAATGTTTCAACTACTATACATTTGCACACCTTTCACATGCTAACATGATAATGCTGAAAATCTTCCAAGCTAGGTTTCAGCAGTATATGAATCGAGAACTTCTAGATGTACAGGCTGAGTTTCAAAGAGATAGAGGAACCAGAGATCAAATTGTGAACATTCACTGGATCATAGAGAAAGCAAGGGAGTTCCAGAAAAACATATGCTAAATTGATTACTAAAGCCTTTGACTGTGTGGATCACAACAAACTGTGGAAAATTCTTAAAAAGACAGGAGTACCAGACCATCTTACCTGCCTCCTAAGAAACCTGTATGTGCATCAGGAAGCAACAGTTAGATGGAGAACAGTGTGGAGATTCCTTAAAAAACTGGAACTAGCACTGCCATATGACCCAGCAATCCCATTGCTGGGCACACACACTGAGGAAACCAGCCTTGAAAGAGACACGTGTACCCCAATGTTCATTGCAGCACTGTTTACAATAGCCAGGACATGGAGTCAACCTAGATGTCTGATGATCGATGAATGGATAAGAAAGTTGTGGTACATATACCCAATGGAATATGACTCAGCTGTTAAAAAGAACACAATTGAGTCAGTTCTGATGAGGTGGGTGAAACTGGAGCCTATTATATAGCGTGAAGTAAGTCAGAAAGCAAAACACCAATACAGTATTTTAACACATACACTCTAGTGTTCTTGCCTGGAGAATCCCAGAGAATCCCAGGAGCCCGATGGGCTGCTGTCTATGGAGTCACACAGAGTTGGACACGACTGAAGCGACTTAGCAGCAGCAGCAACACATATATATGGAATTTAGAAAGATGGTAACAATGACCTGTGTGCAAGATGGCAAAAGAGACACAGATATAAAGAACAGACTTTTGGACTCTTTG
The DNA here is from genome assembly GCF_029407905.1 of Bubalus kerabau. NCBI lineage: Eukaryota > Metazoa > Chordata > Mammalia > Artiodactyla > Bovidae > Bubalus > Bubalus kerabau. The sequence goes on along the minus strand of NC_073638.1, from coordinate 21,822,702 downwards.
GGAGAAGGCAAGGGTGGGATGATTTGAGAGACTAGCATTGAAACATGTATATTACCATCATGAAATAGTTGACCAGTCCAAGTTTGATGCATGGAACAGGGCACTCAAAGCCGGTGCACTGGGATGACCCAGAGGGATGGGATGGGGGTTTGGGATGGGAGGACACATGTAGACCCGTAGCTGATTCATGTCAACATATGGCAAAAATCATCACAATATTGTAAGGTAATTAGCCTCCAATTAAAATAAATTAATAATTTAAAAAAAGCAACAGTTAGAACTGGGCATGGAACAGCTGACTGGTTTAAAATTGGAAAAGGAATATGACAAGGCTGTATATTGTCACCCTGCTTATTTAACTTATATGCAGAGTACATCATGCAAAATGCCAGGCCTGATGAATCACAAGCTGGAATCAAGATTGCCAGGAAAAAGATCAACAACCTCAGGTATGCAGAAAATTAGGAAGAACTATGGAGCCTTATTGATGGGGGTGGGGGGAGAAGAGGAAAATGAAAAACTGGCTTGAAATTGAACATCAAAAAGAAAACTAATATAATGGCCTCTGGTCCCATCATTTCTTGGCAAATAGAAGGGGAAAAGTGGAAGCAGTGACAGATTTTATTTTTTTGGGCTCCAAAATCCAAAAAATGACTGCAGCTATGAAATTAAAAGTCACTTGCTCCTTGGAAGGAAAGGTATGACAAACCTAGACTGTATTAAAAAGCACAAACATCACTTTGCTGACAAAGGTCCTCACAGTCAAAGTTATGGTTTTTCCAGTTATGTACAGATGTGAGAGTTGGACCGTAAAGAAGGCTGAGCACTGAAGAATTGATGCTTTTGAACTGTGGTGGAGAAGACTCTGGAGAGTCCCTTGGATGGCAAGGAGATCAAACCAGTCAATCCTAAGGGAAATCAATCCTGAATATTCACTGGAAGGACTGATGCTAAATCTGTAATATTTTGGCCACCTGATATGAGGAGTCAACTCATTGGAAAAGATCCTGATGCTGGAAAAGACTGAGTACAGATGGAGAAGGGAGCAGTAGAGGATGAAGTGGTTGAATAGCATCAAAGACTTGGTGGACATGAATTTGAGCAAACTGTGGGAGTTGGTGAAGGACAGGGAAGCCTGGCATGCTGCAGTCCATGGGGTCACAAAGAGTTGGGCATGACTGAAAGACTGAACAACAATGACAAAATACTTCTCCTCCAAGAGAGGCCAGAGAAATAAAAGGAGCATGTATCAAGAGGGGAAAATATTTTTTAAATCTAGGGAAAATTGAGCTTAAAGGAGGAGAATTTCAAGAAGGAGGGAGTACTTTCAATCCCTGAAAAGATGTCATGCAAGATCAAGATGAAAAGAAAATCTTTAGATTTAGCCATGAAGAGATAATGGATGATCTTTGCAGAGGATTTCAAAGTACTGAGGGTGGAAGCCAAACTAGTGTGAGTGGGAAGAGGTGAGGAAAAGTGAGTATAGACTGTTCTTTCAAGAAATTTGTCTGTGGAGGAACGAAGATAGAAGAGGATGCAGAGTCAAGAAAAGTTTGGTGTTTTGTTCTATTCTCACTGGTGGAAGTTGAAGCATTTCTGGGGAAGAGTAAGAAGAGAGAAGGATTGAAATAACGTGATTAGATATCTATAGAAGGCAATGAAATTTGAATGCAAGAGTCAGGAGATGAGATGCCTCCTTTACTCTGGTGTGGGGGGTCAGGAGGAAGCAGGGGCAACTCTGGCTGCAGGTTAAGTGGGTAGTTGGCAGTCCAGGAAGTTTACTCTTGGCGTCAGTTTCCTCTGAGAGGTAGAAAGCAGATTATCTGCAGAGTGAAAGTGGAGGCATAGAAAGGTATCAACAAATTGTGAGAGTTTGAAAATCTGCTCTGAGAATGAGAGAGGAAATTGATTAGGACACATAGAAAATCCCCAGTTGAGGTGAAAAAAACCATGACTTGGAAGAAATATCAATCGCATGGTCATGGGACTTTGTTTTCTTTGATTAATTCATTCATTTTTATTTTATTTTTGATTGTGCTGGGTCTTTGTTGCTGCATGTGGGCTTGCTCTGGTGGTGGTGAGTGGGGGCTACTCTTCGCTGTGTTTCACTGGCTTCTTTTGTTGTGGAGCACAGGCTTGAGGCAAGTGGGCTCCAACAATTGCGGCGCACAGGCTTAGTTGCTCTGAGGCATGTGGAATCTTCCTGGACAGGGGATCAAACCCCTGTTTGTCATGGGACTTTTTGCAAACACGTTTGGTAGTGTGGCTGTCAGATTGATACAGGGCTTGAATTTGCTGGGTGGATCTTACAGAATGTCAAGGGAGTTGAGGATTTGGCAAGAAATTTGCTACAAACAATTATCATGTGGTCAGCATATATGGAAAAAAGCGGGAGGACTGATGGGCAAATGGAGGGCTCAAGAGTCTGGAGCATAAATGAGATGAGAGTCAGTACAGGAAAGATCTTGAGGAGTTATGTCTATGCTGATATATTTAAGCTAGATGTTGTTTTAGATGAGCCTAGGATCCAGGGGATATCCTCAAGAATGGGTGATTAGAGTGAGGAGAAATGGTCTGCCTCTTTCCTCACTGTTTTACCAGTTACTTCACACAATTCCTGGAACACAGTAAGTTTTCAATATATGTGTGTTAAGAAAAGCAAATACAAATTCTTTATTTTCTATTCCCAGTATATTATACCAATTCTCTTCCTCACATATTTCATTAGTTAACTATAATTATGATAAATTCTCTGAAAGAAAACTACTGCTTGCTATGAGATTGTATAATATGGGGTCCTGATATAGTCTGGGAGTGGGGGTCAAGAAGTATTCCTAAGGAAGTGATATTTAAGGTAGGATCTGAAGAATCAGTATGAGTAAGTCAGGGAATAACAGGTGGGGAGAATGCTACCACTGAAAGTGAAAAGATGTCTAAATATCTTGAGGTGGGAAAAAGCTGAAAATATTCCAACTGAATAGTAAGAATGGAGATAGAGGAATGGGCCTGAAGGGGTAGGTTAGGATCATATTACGTGAGGTCCTATATATATAGATCCTGAAATACATTTTGATCCATTAGACTTGAATTGGGAAAAGTTGACATGCTATTGTTGTTAGCTTATAAATATTAAAAAGAATTATAATGTTATATGGATGTGTGATTATACACAGTGAAATTTGAAAGCTGAAAGATTATATTCGTTTAAGAAGTCTCCCTCCAGCAACCACCACTTCCTTCTACACCAACTTATTCCTTTGAATTAAACAAAGCACATGAGATAGCCTTCCAAAAATCACTATCAAAATGCACTTAGGTTACCTGGAGAGAAAGTCTCTAGGGCATCTTTGCTATTTTTTTTTTCCCACTAGCTTTCATGATTGGGTTAATTAGTTTTTTGCATAGGGAAAAGATACGCATATTGATGGAATGCAAAGAAGGCTAGGAGGAGCAGAGACCTTTGGATGACTATGGAGAAGTGAGGCTCAGGTATGCAAACATTGTTAATGGAGATTTTGAATTTTGGGCTGTCCTGTTGAAGCTAAAGTTTCAGGGAATACTTGTTATCACAATTTTGTCTAATAGAAATCTATGTAGCCTCTAATTTTGCTAAAATGGAGAATTACCACAGGCTGGCGGCTGATCCAAGATCCATTTTGGAGGAACTATAGGAAATAACAGGGGAAAACTCCAGAGAAATTCCCAGGGACAATAAAGCCTGTGTAGAACAGATGTGCATATGTGTGTGTGTGTGTGTGTGTGTGTGTGTGTGTGTGTATACACCTGAAGCCTGGGGCAGAAGACTTGTGTGGAAATTAGCAATAGAGCCCCAGACCTCTGGTGTAAGTATTCTCGAGGATGACAACCAGGGCAGAACAGAAGCCAGAGTATAGAAATCTGGTAGAGACTGACTGACTCAGAACATTTACTCACCTCTCCCTCTGCTCCCTACTCTCTCTAGCACCTAGGAGTACTTCCTTTTAAGGCTGCTTCTCCTTTTTGGGTGCAGGGTGGAGTGAGTCTAAAAGTAGGGAGCTGGTCTGAAGAGTTACTTGGCAGCATGGTACCCAGCCCAAGCAACTAATTATGTAGTCTGGTGCTTGGAACTCTCTGACCCTAAGGTTACCCCTCCCTCTCCCCTTGATTTTGCTGGATGTTGACACAGACTGGAATCTACCCTTTGGTCCTTTCTCATGCCAAATGTGAAGACAGAACAGCTGATACCATCAAAGAAATATATGCTTAAAGGCCAAAGCAATGAGATAGTTCAAGAGCATAACTATGTCAAAAGAAAGTAACAACCTGGATTACAGATGCCACCAGAAGAAAATACATTAAATCCAATGGTTAACAAACATAAAATAAGCATACTAAGTAATTTATAAGGAAATCATAAAAGTCAAGAGGAAATATTGGACATGAAAAATATGTGTGTAATAGTAGAGGAAACAGAATACTACTACTACTACTAAGTCGCTTCAGTCGTGTCTGACTCTGTGCGACCCCATGGACTGCAGCCTACCAGGCTTCTCCGTCCATGGGATTCTCCAGGCAAGAACACTGGAGTGGGTTGCCATTTCCTTCTCCAATGCATGAAAGTGGAAAGTGAAAGTGAAGTTGCTCAGTCGTGTCCGACTCTTAGCGACCCCATGGATTGCAGCCTACCAGGCTCCTCCGTCCATGGGATTTTCCAGGCAACAGTACTGGAGTGGGGTGCCATTGCCTTCTCCCAGGGAACAGAATAGACATAGCTAAAAAAAATTACCTAGAAGGTCAGGTTAAGAAACTCTTCTGGAAGGAAGGAGGGAAGAATAAAGAAAAACATAAAAACTAAGAGATAAAGAAGACTGAATTGGAATGTGACCTTCAACTGACAGGAAATAGGATTGTCAGAAGAGAAAAATAAAAGTAGAGAAGAGGAAATATTTTAAGAAATGTAAAAAATTTATCAGAATTAAAGAAAGATGAAAGACCTTATATTTATGCAATTCCAATAATGAAATGGAGGTTTTACAGGCAAAAATAAAATTCTAAAAGTTTCTAGAGAGATGGAGCAGATCGACTACAAAGGAACAAGAATCACCAGGATCTCAGGTTTTCCAAGAGCAACAGGAGATAATGGTAATATTTTTAAAGTATTGAAAATATATCCAGCCAAATTGTTATTTAACTTTGAGAGTATAATAATATTTTCAGGCATATTAGGCCTCAAAAGTTTGTCACAAAAGAACCCATATTGAAAAGAATGTTGGAAAAAGTCCTCAAATAAGGAAAGAAGCAAATCCAGGAGATGCTACTAGAAGTGTATGAAGTAAATATAATTAAATACCTGGATAAAGTTTGGTGTTGTGTTTTAAAAATTACCAAAGATCAAAGAAAAGAAAACGAGAAGGTATGTCTACCATAACCTAGACTAAAATTTTATACAATATCAAAGGTGGTGTCTTTAAGTTAAACATTGTTAAGGTAGAAAAAGTAAAACAATAAATTTAGAGAAAGTAGAAGGAAGGAGATGAGAAAATAGCCAAAATTAATGAAATAGGAAACAAAAATAATACAGATCAACAGGACTAAAAGTTGATTCCTTGAAAAAAACTAATAAAATAGGCAAGCCTATGGCAAGAGTGATCTAGGGAAAAATTAATTTAAAAACTAGTATTTTCTTATCACCTTTTAATCTCAACTTTAAAACCTCAGATGTCTGGAGCATGAATGAGATAAGTACAAAATGTGCCATGTTATTGTTTACAGTATCATCTCCATACTGTACAAACACAATTGAAGAATATGGGCAAATTCCTGGAAAAATATAATCTACCAATTGAATTAAGAAGAAAGAGAAGTCCTTCATAGCGTTATAATGAAATTAAAGCAATTTAAAAAATCATCTCACCAATAAAATTTTGGGCCAAGTGGTTTTGCAGAGAATTCTACTAAACTTTCAAGGAACATATCAGATTAAACTTGTACAAACTGTAGCAAAAACTAGAAAAAGAGAGAATACTCCCAACTCACTTCAGTTCAGTTCAGTCGCTCAGTCGTGTCCGACTCTTTGCGACCCCCGTGAATTGCAGCACGCCAGGCCTCCCCCTCCATCACCACCTCCCGGAGTTCACTCAGACTCACAGTCCATTGAGTCAGTGATGCCATCCAGCCATCTCATCCTCTGTCGTCCCCTTCTCCTCCTGCCCCCAATCCCTCCCAGCATCAGAGTCTTTTCCAATGAGTCAACTCTTCACATGAGGTGGCCAAAGTACTGGAGTTTCAGCTTTAGCATCATTCCTTCCAAAGAACACTCAGGGCTGATCTCCTTCAGAATGGACTGGTTGGATCTCCTTGCAGTCCAAGGAACTCTCAACAGTCTTCTCCAACACCACAGTTCAAAAGCATCAATTCTTCGGCGCTCAGCCTTCTTCACAGTCCAACTCTCACATCCATACATGACCACAAGAAAAACCATAGCCTTGACTAGACGGACCTTTGTTGGCAAAGTAATGTCTCTGCTTCTGAATATGCTATCTAGGTTGGTCATAACTTTCCTTCCAAGGAGTAAGCGTCTTTTAATTTCATGTCTGCAGTCACCATCTGCAGTGATTTTGGAGCCCCAAAAATAAAGTCTGACACTGTTCCCACTGTTTCCCCATCTATTTCCCATGAAGTGATGGGACCGGATGCCATGATCTTCGTTTTCTGAATGTTGAGCTTGAAGCCAACTTTTTCACTTATATGGCCATAAAATCTTGACCTTCAAATAAGGAAAGGGCAATAAGAGAAAAGATAATTATAGATAATTTCCTTAGGGTTATAAGTATAGAAAACCTAAATAAAATATTTGCCAGCTAAGTCCAGCAAAGTATACAAAGTAAAATACATCATGTAGTGTTTTCCCAAAAATGCAGATAGATTCATAGAAAATCCATAAACATAGTTCACATTAACAGCTTCAAAGACAAAAATGGTATAGTTGTCTTTAAAGATTTGGAGAAATATTTCATAGAAAATGAGCATAAATTCATGATAAAAATTCTTAACAAATCAAGAATTTGCTAAACCTAATGAAGGACAGTTATGTTATGGCAAACATTATACTTATGAGGAATCAATAGAAGTATTCCATTTAACATCAAGAATGATTAAAGGTGCTCAGTATCATCATTTCTATTCAACTTGGTATTGACAATTTTAGCTAATGCAATAAGGCAAGAAAAATAAAGTAGAGGCATAAGGATTGAAAAAGAAATAAAATTGCCATTTATTTGCTGATGACATGATTGTCTCACAGAAAAAGACAAAGTATTATATTATTCAAAATAATAAGAGAGTTTAGCAAAGTCAGTTTATTTCTATACCCTAGCATCAAATAACTATAAAATGTTTTAATAATTTTAAAGAAGACATCACTTATGATGTATTTCAAAAATCAAATATATAGAAATAAAATTTCTTTAATAGATGTGAAGGACCTCCTTGGAGAAATTTAAAACTATTCAATATCAGTATCAGTTCAGTTGCTCAGTTGTGTCCGACTCTTTGCAACCCCATGAACCACAGCACACCAGGTTTCCCTGTCCATCACAACTGCCAGAGTCCACCCAAACCCATGTCCATCGAGTTGGTGATGCCATCCAACCATCTCATCCTCTGTCATCCCCTTTTCCTCCTGCCCACAATCCCTCCCAGCATCAGGGTCTTTTCCAATGAGTCAGCTTTTCATATCTGGTGGCCACAGTATTGTAGTTTCAGCTTCAACATCAGTCCTTCCAATGAACACCCAGGGCTGAACTCCTTTAGAATGGACTGGTTGGATCTCCTTGCTGTCCAAGGGACTCTCAAGAGTCTTCTGCAACACCACAGTTCAAAAGCATCAATTCTTCAGCACTCAGCTTTCTTTATAGTCCAACTCTCATATCCATACACGACCACTGGAAAAACCATAGCTTTGACTAGACGGACCTTTGTTGACAAAGTAATGTCTCTGCTTTTTAATATACTGTCTAGATTGGTCATAACTTTCCTTCCAAGGAGTAAGTGTCTTTTAATATCATGGCTGCAATCACCATCTGCAGTGATTTTGGAGCCCCCAAAAATAAAGTCTGACACTGTTTCCACTGTTTTCCCATCTATTTGCCATGAAGTGATGGGACCAGATGCCATGATCTTCGTTTTCTGAATGTTGAGCTTTAAGTCAAATTTTTCACTCTCCACTTTCACTTTCATCAAGAGGCTCTTGAGTTCTTCTTCACTTTCTGCCATAAGGGTGGTGTCATCTGCATATCTGAGGTTATTGATATTTCTCCCGGCAATCTTGATTCCAGCTTTTGCTTCTTCCAGCCCAGCGTTTCTCATGATACTCTGCATGTAAGTTAAATAAGCAGGGTGACAACATACAGCCTTGACGTACTCCTTTTCCTATTTGGAACCATTCTGTTGTTCCATGTCTAGTTCTAACTGTTGCTTCCTGACCTGCATACAGGTTTCTCAAGAGGTTTCTTAAAACTATTGAGATTCATTAAGGAAATCGTAAGGAAATGAAGAGCAATACTATGATATATATTTCTTATTTCTTAAATGGAAAAAACTTTAATATTATATTTCAATTCTCCTCATATTGGCTCATAGACTTAATGCAATTCCAACAAAAATTTCAGTAGAATTTTAATGAAACTTCATAGTTTATTCTAAAACATACATATAGTATGATGTGCTAAGTCACTTCAGTCGTGTCTGACTCTGTGCCACCCTGTGGACATAGCCTGCCAGGCCCCTCTGCCCCTGGTATTCTTCAGGCAAGATACTGGAGTGGGTTGCTAAGCCCTCCTCCAAGGGATCTTCCCAACCCAGAGTTTGAACCAGCATCTCTTGTGTCTCCTGCATTGGCAGATGGGTTCTTTCCCACTAGTGCCACCTGTGATACTTGTTCAGAAAAATTAACTTTGGGGCAGGTAAAAACTCAGAAGCTGGCCCATGTACTATATATATGGTACTTCTGTATCTGATAGATGTAGCATGACAGTAATGGGGAGTGGAGAAACTGTTCAATAAATATATTTGTAATAACTGGTTACTTATAATGGAAAAATATATTGATTCCTACCTCATGTCATTTGAAAAAAGTGAAATCCAGATAAATTAAAGACTTAAATATCAAATGTTAACTTTTATAAATTTTATTGGAAAAAATAGGTAAATATATTTCTGACTTTGAGGTAGGGAAGCATTTATTAAAGACACATAAAAAGCCTCTAACCATAAAGAAAAGATCAATAAATCTGGCTGCATTGAAATTAAGACCTGAACACCAAAGAAAAGATGAATAAATCTGGCTGCATTAAAATCAAGATCTGAACACCAAAAGATATCTTACAAAAAGAAAAGAGAGAAGATACCAACTGGAAGAGGATGTCTGCAACCCAACTAACCAACAAAGGACTAATAGTAAGAATATATAGAAGTTTCCTCAAATTAATGAGGAAACCCAGACAATCCAAGAGAAAATGGGCAAGAAATACAAATAAGAATTTCACAGAGGAGAAGACACAGATTATCAATAAATCATTGTGAGAAGGTCAACTACATTGTTTATTGGAGAAGGCATATTAAAACCACAATGATACCAACTTATACCCATTCAATGGGCAGAAATTAAGAAATGGGACAATGCCACATATTGGAGAGAATGTGCATTAACTGGGTGTTTTATACAAACTGTTGGGCGTGTAAATGGGTATTACCACTTTGCAAAGTTTGTCATTATCTAATGTTGAACATTTCCATATCCTGCTGCTGCTAAGTCGCTTCAGTCGTGTCCGACTCTGTGTGACCCCATAGACGGCAGCCCACTAGGCTCCTCTGTCCCTGGGATTCTCCAGGCAAGAACACTGGAGTGGGTTGCCATTTCCTTCTCCATGCATGAAAGTGAAAAGTAAAAGTGAACGCGCTCAGTCGTGCCCGACTCTTAGCGACCCCAAGGACTGCAGCCCACCAGGCTCCTGAGTCCATGGGATTTTCCAGGCAAGAGTACTGGAGTGGGTTGCCGTTGCCTTCTCCTGTGACCCAGAAATTCTACTGTTAGGAATATACCCAAGAAAAACTGTGAACAATAGGAGAGTTAAACAAGAATGTTCCCAGCAGCACTTACTGTATTCTTACTACTAGTAGGATAAATACCTGCAACAACCCACATACTTCTCAATAAAAAATAGAAAAATAAATTGTGGTAATTTCACATAATGGCATGTTATATAGCAAATAAATAACTGCAAGCAAAAATATGAATAACTTGAGCAATAAACTTTTTAAAAAAGGAAATTTCCTAAGATTTTATAGAACTGACACTTTTATAATGTTGAAAATAAAGAAAACTAAAGAATATAATTATTAGGAAATATATATATGTGATAAAGCTATTAATTTCAAAAGCAAGTTATAATAATAACTGTAAAATTCAAGGAAGGGGAAGTAGAAGAGTAGACTGGGGAGAAGTCCAAAGGTGGGTGTAAATGATTCTTGTATTTGGGTGGTTGGTTCATATGTGTTTATCTTATTAATAATAAACAAACTCATAAATGGATACATAGTTTATATAAATAAAAACAAAAGAGGACCATTTTTAGACAGTGATGAGCTATGAATCAAAGATAATCCACTTGTGGTCAGCTGAGTGCATGAACAACATCAGCTCCTTCACTATGTTTTGCTTTTGTTGTTAGTTATCAATAATCTGCCCGACAATCCTATTTTGGGTTACTACTATGATCTCCTTTTTATGGATGCATCAAGCTAGCACGTGGTAGATTCCAGAACTTGAAATCTCATCTGTTTGACTCTAAGGCCCAGCCCTTAACAACGGGGTTAGGCTCCTGGTCATGAAGATTGTTTTAATCACTAGGATACCAACCTTGAGTAATTGTTCTGCTGAGGATAACAGTCTTTAGATATGTGAAGGTAAGAGTTCACCAAAGAGTTCATTTAAGCATTTTGCCAAAGTATGCCATGGCAAGTTAAGGAATTTGCGCATATGTGTCATAATGGAAAAACTATGTTAAAATGAAGTATCATTGAGTAAGAAGAATTTGATTGCAAGAGAGCTCAAGTGAGAAATGTCATGCACTGTTGGAAGGGAGTGATTCATTCCTCTAGTCTGCACAATGTTCCTTTCTCTTATGCCCACGCAGGAATGTAAAGATACAGAGAGAATGTTCACAAAGCCTTTTAGTAGTTGTCAGTGCCCTCTACACCTAGTTCATTCTGCTTTGTGACCTCACCCAGCCACCTTTCTTTCTGGTTTCTTGTGTTTTTGAAGAATATCAAATATGAAGCCCAGGCCCCCTCTACTGGTCAGCCCCATTTTGACATATTGAATAAATGTCTTCCTAAATAGGGATCCATCCATCCCCATGAAGGAAGATAATTTGATGCTTATTTCTAGTGCCCTGATTTTTTTTGGAGGGCAGAGCTGACAGTGAGAAAAGAGAGAGGAGTATATATATTTTTTGCGAAGAACATAGAATGTCACCAAGAAGCTGGTTTGTGGGCAGATGTCATAGAATGACTTATACAGAAACTTTGGGGGAAGACGATTGGAGGTGTGGAGATCAGCTTTAGAGGCAGCATCTGTAAAGTCTTTGCTTTTCCGCTTAAAAGTGTATTAATTTTCTTTGACTCATCATCAAAGTTAAATTTATTAGGTAATCCCACAGACAGACATCTCTTTTGGGTATATCTCTACCCCATTGCCCTTGAGACTGGTGTTCTCCTCTCCTTCCTGTGTTTACATGCCAAATCTATTCATCAGAGTAAAATGAGGACTTCTGAGGGCAGAAATCACATTTAATTTTCTGTCAGGTTCAGCCCCTAACTCCCAAATAGTGCATACCACATGGTAAATAACAATTATGCTACTTAGCTACCCTTCTCAAATTGCCATGTAAGGACAGAAAACATCCCCATCCAGTAGCCCAGGGAAATCCAAATCAGAAGGATGAAAGAAGATGCTGACCACTCCCCAGAAGACTAAATACAGTAATTTTATTTTTGGGCCCATAATCACTATTTGACCGGAAACATTTCAGGATATGTTAGTTCCAAGATGTCGAAGTTCAATAATCAAATTCAGAAAACATCTATTAAAATGACTTCCCTTTTCCTCCACCCCTGAACCTCCAAATCCTTAAACACAAAAGAGGGCAAAACAAGGTGGTTCTTTTATTCTTTTGGATTCACAAGACCCTGACAGAAATGCAGAAGCAACTCTGAGCATCAAGAAGCAAGCAGAAGGCTGCAGGTTCTGTGGGCCAGGAGCCAGGAGTCCCGGGTTCTGGTCTCAGCTCCACCAAATGGTGGCGAGGTTAGCACTGGAGAATCGCCTTGGTTTCTTAGTGCCTCCGTCTCTTTCTTGGTAAGCTAGGAATAATCCTATCTGCTGCATATACTAACCTCACTGGGTAGGTAGGTAATGCGTGAGCAAGCATTTTGTGAACTCTGTTCCTAGGTTCTCTTCTCATTCTGTATTCTCTCTGGAACAGAGTGACGGGGATCATGTCACACCCACTCTACTCCATCATGTCTACATACTGGAGACTTCTGACAGCTCTCAGACTGGGCCAAGCGAGGCCTACCCTGGCTTTCAGAACCTCAGCCCCACCATAAATTATTAAAGAACACATGCCACTCAGCATTGACTTAGCATGGCCATAAGCCTATAGGAGTAAAGTTGATTTACAATGTTCTGTTTATTTCTGCTGTACAGCAAAGTGAATTAGTTATATGTATACATATATCCATTCTTTTTTATTTTCTTTTCCCATATAAGCCATTACAGAGTATTGAGTAGAGTTCCCTGTGTTATATAGCAGGTCCTTATAAGTTATCTATTTTATATCTAGTAGTGTGTATATGTCAATCCCAATCTCCCAGTTTATCTCTCCCATATCCCCCTTCCCTTATAAGTTTGTTTTCTACCTCTGTGACTCTACTTGTGTTTTGTAGATAAATTCATTTGTATCCATTTTTTAAGATTCCACATATTAACGATATCATGTGACATTGGTCCACCCTAAATATCCACTTTTATAACTAACACTGTTTGTGTGTGTGTTTGTGTGTTAAATCAGTCATATCCAACTCTTTGCGGCCCATTGCACTCCTCTGTCCATGGAATCCAGGCAAGAATACTGGAGCGAGTCACCATTTCCTGCTCCAGGGATCGAACTTGCAGCTCCTGTGTCTTCTGCATTGGCAAGTGGATTCTTTACCAATAGCGCCACCTGGGAAGCCCAACTAGCGCTGTTTGCCCCCAGGAATAGGTTTTCCGACATCTTTTGCCTTGTGTCTTCACAACAGAACATGGTTCCCTTGGAATGTTAGGAAGGTTTGTGGGTTGTGCTTTCCCAAAGATGGGGTCCCACAGTGCTGGGAAGTGTGGGGAGCATTGGGTGATGGAAATACTTGAATAAGAGGAAATACAAATTAATCAATTCTTCAGACTTCTCTTTCAACCAGAATGAATACATTTTTCCATATCCAGTTCAGTTAAGTTCAGTCGCTCAGTTGTGTCTGACTTTTTGCGACCCCATGAACCACAGCACACCAGGCCTCCCTGTTCATTATCAACTCCCAGAGTCCACCCAAACCTATGTCCATTGAGTCGGTGATGTCATCCAACTGTCTCATCCTCTGTCGTCCCCTTCTCCTCCTGCCCCCAATCCCTCCCAGCATCAGGGTCTTTTCAAATGAGTCAGCTCTTCATATCGGGTGGCTAAAGTATTGGAGTTTCAGCTTCAACATCAGTCCTTCCAATGAACACCCAGTACTGATCTCCTTTAGAATGGACTGGTTGGATCTCCTTACAGTCCAAGGGACTCTCAAGAGTCTTCTCCAACACCACAGTTCAAAAGCATCAATTCTTCAGCACTCAGCTTTCTTTATAGTCCAACTCTCACATCCATACATGACCACTGGAAAAACCATAGGTTTGACTGGATGGACCTTTGTTGGCAAAGTAATGTCTCTGCTTTTTAATATACTGTCTAGGTTGGTCATAACTTTCCTTCCAAGGAGTAAGTGTCTTTTAATTTCATGGCTGCAATCACCATCTGCAGTGATTTTGGAGCCCAGAAAAATAAACTGTGTCACTGTTTCCACTGTTTCCCCATCTATTTGCCATGAAGTGATGGGACCAGATACCATGACCTTAGTTTTCTGAATGTTGAGCTTTAAGCCAACTTTTTCACTCTCCACTTCCACTTTCATCAAGAGGCTCTTGAGTTCTTCTTCACTTTCTGCCATAAGGGTGGTGTCATCTGCATATCTGAGGTTATTGATATTTCTCCCGGCATTCTTGATTCCAGCTTGTTCTTTCTCCAGCCCAGCATTTCTCAAGATGTACTCTGCACATAAGTTAAATAAGCAGGGTGACAATATACAGCCTTGACGTACTCCTTTTCCTATTTGGAACCAGTCTGTGATTCCATGTCTAGTTCTAACTGTTGCTTCCTGACTTGCATGCAGGTTTCTCAAGAGACAGGTCAGGTGGTCTGGTATTCCCATCTTTTTCAGAATTTTCCACAGTTTATTGTGATCCACACAGTCAAAGGCTTTGGCATAGTCAGTAAAGCAGAAATAGATGCTTTTCTGGAACTCTCTTGCTTTTTCAGTGGTCCAGTGTGCCGGGGTCCAGCCCCGGCTGATCCAGGGTATTCGAAGCGGGGACGGCGTCGGCGACCTATTTATTTATAAATATTTATCAAAGATATAAAAAGTAATAGAATGAGGATAGCTCAGTAGGAAAATTCAGTGGAGAAAAGAGGCTGAGTAGCTTGGTTTATGCGGGAGACCAATAAAACTTCAAGACAAGAAGTTTGCACCACTTACGTAGGCTGCAGGCGTCCTTCCGTTCTCCCGAAGGAGAGGAGACACTGAAGCCTCCCCGGCCAGATCTTAGAAGCCCAGGCATAATTAGCAAGCATGGTGGGTTCCGCGCTCCAAATGGAGACTCAGCCAGAATTTGAGAAAGAGAGCGACATGGGGAGACCAAGTTTCGGTGAACAAGGCCCGCACTTTATTTTCCAAAGTAGTTTTTATACCTTAAGTTGTGCATAGAGGATAATGGGGGAAGGGGTGGAGTCATGCAAGGACAGCAGTTCCTGGTTCTAATCAAAGCCAGGCTTTCAAACTTATCATATGCAAAAGTTCAGGTGATTTACATCATCTTCTGGCCAGGAGGCCTGTTAACATTTTAAGAAACTTATTTTTCTCTAAAGGTGATTATTCCAAAGTCAGGCACCAGCCTCCAAAAAAGCATTGGATAAAGCTGCATTCCTATAGGGCAAAGGTGAGGTGGGCTCAATCAAGAAAAGAAGTAACTCAAGGGTCCAAGGTTACAAACATTGAGGCTACTACTTACATTTCTATACACCCATTATATCAATCAATACACTGCCAAGGACACAGTAGGTAAGGAGTATGGAGACTTAGCAGCAAACATTGGCCCAATAAGTGAAAAACCCTTCACCAATACAATTTCTAATCAATCTTTTAACTACTCAAAGGAATCTGTGTTTAGACAGTTTAGAACATCTCCTGCCTCTCACAGTTGGGAGGCTCTGAACAATCACATGTGGCCGGAAAAACCTATTCAGGCAGGCTAGAGGATTTCCAAAGGAGTTTGTAGGTTGAAACACTGTCACACTCAGGAATTATTAACTGGAGCTGTAAGCTAACTCTTTTTTCAGAGAGAGGTAGTGGGGGACAGCCCCTGTAAAGTCAGAGGTGTAGGTAAGAGCACAAAGCAGAAAGTAGGCAGACTCTGGTTTGGGGGTAGATGCTCGAGAATTTCCAGGGGGACTCCTGAGGCTTGATCCCGCCTTTGCGTGTGCCGAGCCTCCTTCCTCATGACCTTTGCCATGGGTGGAGCTCCTGCTCCCGGCAGTGATAGAATTCCAGTTGAGCTATTCCAGATCATGAAAGATGATGCTGAGGAAAGTGCTGCACGCAATATGCAATATGCAATATGCACTCAATATGCAATATGCTGGCTCCCGGCACCAGTGGATGTCAGCAATTTGATCTCCGGTTCCTCTGCCTTTTCTAAAACCAGCTTGAACATATGGAAGTTCATGGTTCATGTATTGCTGAAGCCTGGCTTGAAGAATTTTAAGCATTACTTTACTAGCGTGTGAGATGAGTGCAATTGTGTGGTAGTTTGAGCATTCTTTGGCATTGCCTTTCTTTGGGATTGGAATATAAACTGACCTTTTCCAGTCCTGTGGCCACTGCTGAGTTTTCCAAATTTGCTGGCATATTGAGTGCAGCACTTTCACAGCATCATCTTTCAGGATTTGGAATAGCTCAACTGGAATTCCATCACCTCCACTAGCTTTGTTCATGGTGATGCTTTCTAAGGCCCACTTGACTTCACATTCTAGGATGTCTGGCTCTAGGTGATTATGATTATCTGGGGCCATCATGATTATCTGGGGCCTGAAGATCTTTTTTGTACAGTTCTTCTGTTCAGTTATTGGTCTCTAATACTGCTAAGTGTACACGTGTCTTTTGTGTTCACAGATTTAGGGTGATTTCACAACTATTGCACGTGGTGGCTGAGAAATATTTTGCAACATTATGTGATTTATATCCCTCTTAAATTGTATATATGAAGGTCTAATTAAAACATTTATGAAGCATGATACCAATAATTTGCATTGGCAACTAGAAGGGCAATCAGTTCGGTTCAGTCTCTCAGTCGTGTCCGACTCTTTGCGAACTGTAGCACACCAGGCCTCTCTGTCCATTACCAACTCCCGGAGTCCACCCAAACCCATGTCCATCGAGTCAGTAACGCCATCCAACCATTTCATCCTCCGTTGTCCCCTTCTCCTCCTGCCCTCAATCTTTCCCAGCATCAGGGTCTTTTCAAATGAGTCAGTTCTTCGCATCAGGTGGCCAAACTATTGGAGTTTCAGCTTCAACAAGGGCAATAAATTCTGAATGAAGAATCATTTTATAAACCATTTAGTGAAATTTAATTACATTTTAAAACATTAAATTTAAAATACTTGATTTAAAATGTTGACATTGGATATTCCCTTGCAGTCCAGTAGTCAGGACGCTGTGCTCTTACTGCCAAGGGCATGGGTTCCACCTGGTTCAGCAGCTAAGATCTTGCAAACGTCCACCCAAAAAGTTGACATTTATTCTTTTTATGTTTTCATTTTAATAGATGCTTTTGAGTATTTTAGAAGAGATGTAACTTGTTTGATAATATATGAAAAGTAATTCTACATTTTTATTCTTACAGCTATTTTAGTTTACATTTATAGTGAAAATATAGTAACATATAGTTTGAACACACTTACATTTTATTTTTATGTCATTATTGTCACAAAAGCACAAATCTTGCGAATGTCTTCATTATAACAGTTTAGTGACTTTGCTAAAATGAGAGCAAGTAAAATAATAGATGCTTCATAAAGATTGACTGATGGAGTAGAAAAAATGCAAATTAAAAAATAACAAATCACCTTCAAGAGTATGAATTCTTCCTCAGAGCAAAAATCTACTATATAATTTTCTCAAGTGGAGTTTTTCCAAATGGAAATGTGAGAGATGTTCCATGATTGAGGAGGGGGGTAAATTTTTCTTAAAGTCTTTCTTAAATAGACTATATCTTCAGGAATACAAAATTTCCCTTTAAGGTTTTATTTATATATGAAAAACAGAGTAGGTATGAGATTTAAACAAGTAAGATAGACACAGGACTTTAGAGAATGTTTATTTCCTAAAGATTGTGTTGGTCCATTTTCCCAGGGCTGTGCATTTGCACACATGTGTGTATGTTTGCATGGGTGTGTGTGTGTGTGTGTGGTGCTATGTGATTTTCAATGGAAAGGTTTAAGAAGCACTGAAAGGGATAATAACTGATGCTTAGACAAGGTTAGTATGCCTGGGGAGGGATTGACAAGATTCTCTTAAAATCCTTCATTTGAAGAGGAGTGAGGAATTACACCGTGTCACCAGCTTGATGGCTTATTTTTGTGTGTGGTGCAAATGAGACCAGGTCATTAATTCTCTTGCTAAGGGGGTTGGCTAGTTGAACTCTTCTACTCTGCTGAGATGGCCCTACTTTGGCCAACCTAGCGTGAGGCTGCCTGGCTATTGGCAAAAGGGCAGGAGAGAGGACACGGTGCTTTGGATAAGCAACCGGACGAGTGTTTTCTACTGAAGGCGGGTAAGTAGTGCTTCCATTTACTCTTCAGGGGGAAGCGAAAACCTTCCTGGAAAGTGCTAAAAAATAACCCAAAACATTAGAATTAGAAGGAAACTTAGGGATCATGTAGAGACCAAACCAGTCCATTCTAAAGGAGATCAACCCTGGGTGTTCTTTGGAAGGAATGATGCTAAAGCTGAAACTCCAGTACTTTGGCCACCTCATGAGATGAGTTGACTTATTGGAAAAGACTCTGATGCTGGGAGGGATTGGGGGCAGGAGGAGGAGGGGACGACAGAGGATGAGATGGCTGGATGGCATCACCGACTTGATGGACATGAGTTTGAGTGAACTCCGGGAGTTGGTGATGGACAGGGAGGCCTGGCGTGCTGTGATTCATGGGGTCGCAAAGAGTTGGACATGACTGAGCGACTAAACTGAACTGAACTGAGAGACCAAAACTCTCATTTATAAATGAGGAAAGGGGAGCCAAGCAAAGTTCAGTGAATTTGTGCTGAGTTTTTCCACAATTACTTAGTACCCAGGCAGAGCTGCGGGGAAGCCACTTAACTCCTAACATGCTGGTTTTTTTCCTGACTCTTCTCCCTAAGGTTACCACTCTCATGTTGCAGAACTGAGAAAATAGAGCAGAGAGGAACAGAAAGGAGAATGGAGCCCACTTAGGATGTCATAGTGCCTCAGAGAAACTGAGAACTCAGAGCGCAGACCTGCACAAAGAGAGCACTGCTAACTTTTAATCTGTACCTTTTAGCTGTCCTTAAGACATCTCTCACTTCTGGTTTCAATTACAAGTTTGGAGATTCCCAGGGCTTCCCTTGTGGCTCAGCTGGTAAAGAATCCGCCTGCAATGTGGGAGACCTGGATTCGATCCTTGGGTTGGGAAGATCCCCTAGAGAAGGGAAAGGCTACCCACTCCACTATTTTGGCCTGGAGAATTCCATGGATTGTATAGTCCATGGGGTTGCAAAGAGTAGGACACATCTGAGCGACTTTCACTTCAAAAGAACCCTTATTGTTCACAAGGGTTCATAAGGGACCCTAGGTCATGTCCAATTCTTTGCGACCCCATGGACTGCAGCAATGCCTGGCTTCCCTGTCCTTCACTATCCCCCAGAGTTTGATCAAACTTATGTCTATTGGGTTGGTGATGCCATCCAAACACCTCATCCTCTGATGCCTCCTTCTTCTGGCCTCCATCTCTCCCAGCATCAGGGTCTTTTCTAATGAGTTGGCTCCTCACATCAGGTGGCCAGAGTATTAGAGCTTCAGCTTCAGCATCAGTCCTTCCAATAAGTATTCAGGGTTGATTTCTTTTAAGACTGACTGATCTGATCTCCTTGCAGTTCAAGGGACTCTCAAGAGTCTTCTCCAGCACCACGATTCAAAACATCAATTCTTTGGTGCTCAGCCTGCTTTATGGTCCAACTCTCACATTCTAATATATGACTACTGGAAAAACCATAGCCTTGACTAGATGGACCTTTGTTGGCAAAATGATGTTTCTGATTTTTAATATACTGTCTAGGTCTGTCATATTTCCTTCCAAGGAGCAAGCATCTTTTAACTTCATAGCTGCAGTCACCATCTGCAGAGATTTTGAAGTCCAAGAAAAGTAAAACCTATCACTGTTTCCACGTTCCCCCCATCTATTTGCTATGAAGTGATGGGGCC
Source organism: Bubalus kerabau (assembly GCF_029407905.1). Lineage (NCBI taxonomy): Eukaryota > Metazoa > Chordata > Mammalia > Artiodactyla > Bovidae > Bubalus > Bubalus kerabau. The sequence continues at coordinate 21,802,805 of NC_073638.1, read as the reverse complement.
TGATGCCATGATCTTAGTTTTTTTGATGTTGAGTTTCAATCCAACTTTTTCACTCTCCTCTTTCACTCATCAAGAGGCTCTTTAGTTCCTCTTCTCTTTCTCCATTAGAGTAGTATTATCTGCATATCTGAAGTTGTTGATATTTCTCCCAGCAATCTTGATTCCAACTTACGATTCATCCAGCCCAGCATTTCACATGATTTACTCTGCAGAGAAGTTAAATAAGCAGGGTGACAATATACAGCCTTGTCATACCCCTTTCCCAATTTTGAACCAGTCAGTTGTTCCATGCTGGTTCTAACTGTTGCTTCTTGACCCACATACAGGTTTCTCAGGAGGCAGGTAAGGTAGTCTGGTATTACCATCTCTTTAAGAATTTTCCTCAGTTTGCTGTTATCCACACAGTCAAAGGCTCTAGTATAGTCAATGAAACAGAAGTAGATATTTTTCTGGAACTCCCTTGCTTTCTCCATGATCCAACGAATGTTGGCAATTTGATCCCTGGTTCTTCTACCTCTTCAAAACCTAGCTTGTACATGGGAATTCTTGGTTCAAATACTGCTGAAGCCTAGCTTGAAGGATTTTGAACATAACCTTGCTAGCATGTAAAATGAATGCAATTGTATGGTCGTTTCAACATTCTTTGGCATTGCTTTTCTTTGGGATTAGAATGAAAAATGACCTTTTCCAGTTCTGTGGGCATAGCCAAGTTTTCCAAATTTGCTGACATATTATGTGCAGCACTTTCACAGCATCATCTTTTAGGGTTTTAAATAGCTTAGCTGGAATTCCATCACCTCCATTAGTTCTGCTTGTAGTAATGCTTCCTAAGGCCCACTTGACTTCACACTCCAACATGTCCAGCTCTAGGTGAGAGACCACACCATCGTGGTTATCCAGGTCATTAAGACCTTTCTTGTATAGTTCCTCTGGGTATTGTTGCCACCTCTTCTTAGTCTCTTCTCCTTCTGTTAGGTCCTTACCATTTCTGTCCTTTATCCTGCCTATCCTTGCATGAAATGTTCCTTTGACAGCTCCAATTTTCTTGAAAGGATCTCTAGTCTTTCCCCTGCTGTTGTTTTCCTCTATTTCTTTGCACTGTTCATTTAAGAAGGCCTTCTTATCTCTCTTCGCTATTCTCTGCATTCAGTTGGATATATGTTTCCATTTCTTTCTTGCCTTTTTCTTCTCCTCTTTCCTTAGCTATTTTTTAAAGCCTCCTCAGACAACCACTTTGCCTTTCTTGCATTTCTTTTTCTTTGGGCTGGTTTTGGTCACTGCCTCTTATATAATGTTAAGAACCTCCATCCATAATTCTTCAGGCACTATGTCTACCAAATCTAATCCCTTGAGTCTATTTGTCACTTCCACTCTATAATCATAAGGGATTTGATTTAGGTCATACCTGAATGGCCTAGTGGTTTTCTCTACTTTCTCCAATTTAAGCCTGAATTTTGCAAGAAGGAGCTCATGATCTGAGCCACAGTCAGCTCCATGTCTTGTTTTGCTGACTGTATGTGTACGTTATAATGTAATGTTAAAGTAAAATAAACATGTTTCAGCAATGCTGTGTCTTCAGGATGGATAGAGCATACTCATGCTCATGTGCAAAGACCAGCATGATAACTGTCAACAAAATTTATTCACAGCTTTTTATCTATTTTAAAACACACTTCAAGGGATAAATTAAAGATCCCTGGAGACCTGTCAGTGCCCCAGTTGTCCATACTATTACTACTTTCAGGGTGATTGTTGATTAAATCCCTATAAAATATTTATGCATTATGTCTCACTTGCCTTCTTGTAGATACTGTTAGTTATTATAGTACTTTAATCCAAGCCATTCAGTCCTGTCATGAAGAGATGTCTTCCTCTTCCCTTAACCGTTGTCTGTATACCCCTGTTATTACGCTATAGACCAGTGATGGGATCTTCTGGGAGAAACGCTGAAAGAATCACAACCTCAGGAAAGGCCTGCAGCGGTACTCTTCACTATTGATACTAAACGGAATAGATTCACAGGTATAGGCTTTCCACTCTGATGTCACCAAGTGTGTGATTAAATGATGACTGAGCATTTCCAGGACTTTTTTTTTTAGGTCAAAAGAAGATGATTTTGTGACAGTACTTGGCCAATTATACACTAAGATTAGAAAATAAAAAATTAATTATCTAGTTGCTGTTCACCGCTCAGTTGTGTTTGACTCTTTGTGACCGCATGGACTGCAGCATGCCAGGCTTCCATGTCCTTCACTATCTTCCGGAGTTTGCTCAAACTCATGTCCATTGAGTTGGTGATGCCATCCAACCATCTCATCCTCTGTCACCAACTTCTCCTCCTGCCTTCAATCTTTCCCAGCATCAGGGTCTTTTCCAATGAGTTGGCTCTTTGAATCAGGTGGCCAAAGTACTGGAACTTCAAATTCAGCATCAGTCCTTCCAATGAATATTCAGGACTGATTTCCTTTAGGATGGACTGGTTGGATCTCCTTGCTGTCCAAAGCACTCTCTAGTGTCTTCTCCATCTAGGATGGAAGAAAATTAAGATGAAAAGCTTGCTTGTGGATAGTGTTCTATTTTCTACTGGGCAAATAATAACATCCCTTTTTTCCCAATTTATCACTAATTTTTGATTTAACAAGTTAACTCTGTTCAAAGTAGAACAAAACATTTTTAAGGGATGTCTTATAGCCATTGGTCTCCCAGAGTTCAGGAAAAAAACCTATAAAATATCTTAGAAAATGGGTAATATAATAATAAATCAAGAGGAAAATCTAAGAAAAATATTTTTTAAAGTTACATTTTATTTTATTTATGTAAAAGATTAAAATATAATTGATATATAACATTCTCTTAGTTTTGGAGTACAACATAATGATTTCATATTTGTATACGGTGCAAAATAATAACTAAAAAAAGTGATTCTGAGGAAAATAGTAACACATACTGATTGGCTTTGTCTGTAAAACAACACAGAACAATGATTATCACACAAAGTGCCATTTACTTTTACATTACTTTTTCATGACCATGTCATTATTTACATAGGTTCAGAACAAATCCATCCTTTTCCTATGGGGATTTGATAAAAATTTGTAACAGAAATGTCACACTCAAAACCAAATCTCATTTAATTAGGTATGGTAGGCTCACTATTGGAGAAGGCAATGGCACCCCACTCCAGTACTCTTGCCTGGAAAATCCCATGCACGGAGGAGCCTGGTGGGCCGCAGTCCATGGGGTCACTAAGAGTCGGACAAGACTCAGCGACTTCACTTTCACTTTTCACTTTCCTGCATTGGAGAAGGAAATGGCAACCCACTCCAGTGTTCTTGTCTGGAGAATCCCAGGGACAGGGGAGCCTCATGGGCTGCCATCTATGGGGTCGAACAGAGTCGGACACGACTGAAGCGACTTAGCAGCAGCAGCAGCAGCAGCAGGTTCACTATTAAGAAACAAGGACTGCTCAGGAATATTTGGAAAAGATGCCTACAGAATCTTTCCAGAAAACTTTCCTTGTTCATGCTCTATGACTAGTGGAATCTCAGCCTTACGGTTAATAAAGAATGTTACCTCTTGGACTTCCTTGGTGGTCCAGTGGTTAAAAATCTGTCTGCCAATGCAGGGGACACGAGTTTGATCCCTGATCTGGGAGGATTTCACAAGCCTTGGGGCAACTAAGCCTATGCTCCACAGCTACTGAAGTCCTTGTTCTAGAGCCTGTGCTCTGCAACAAGAGAAAAGAGAAAGTGAAAGTCACTCAGTTGAGTCCAACTCTACGACCCCATGGACTGTACGGTCCATGGAATTCTCCAGGCCAGAATACTGGAGTGGGTAGCCTTTCCCTTCTGTAGGGGCTCTTCCCAACCCAGGGATTGAACCCAGGTCTCCCACATTGCAGGCAGATTCTTTACCAGCTGAGCCACCAGGGAAGCCTACAAGAGAAGCCACCACAATGAGAAGCCCACAAACTTCAGCAAAGCATAGCCCCAGCTCACTGCGTCTAGAGAAAGCCCGCGCGTGCCTGCGTGCTAAGTGTCTTCAGTCGTGTCCAACTCTGTGTGACCCTGTGGACCGTAGCTCGCCAGCCTCCTCTGTCCATGGGGTTCTCCAGGCAAGAATACTGGAGTGGGTTGCTGTGCCCTCCTCCAGGTGATCTTCCTATCCCATATCTCCTATGTCTCCTTGCACTGGCAGGTGGATTCTTTACCACTGAGCCACTTAGGAAGCCTCACACCTCTTATGAGTCCTATATAAATTAAACTGGCCAAATAGGAAAAATCCACCAAGTTAATGACATGAATCAGAAAATCACTGAACAAACCTGTATGCTCAAGTTTATGCTTCAGGGGCAGGAACTCGCCAAGCAAGCAGGAGTAATACTCGTTCTGCTGGTCTCTTGACTTAGCACATCATGTACCATAGTCACAAACTCACCCCCAAATAAATCAAAAAAGAAATCCCAAATATTTGGCGTTCTCTCTTGATGAAAGTGAAAGAGGAGAGTGAAAAAGTTGGCTTAAAGCTCAACATTCAAAAAATGAAGATCATGGCATCTGGTCCCATCACTTCATGGCAAATAGATGGGGAAACAGTGGAAACAGTGGCTGACTTTATTTTTCTGGGCTCCAAAATCACTTCAGATGGTGATTGCAGCCATGAAATTAAAAGACACTTACTCCTTGGAAGGAAAGTTATGATCAACCTAGATAGCATATTCAAAAGCAGAGACATTACTTTGCCAACAAAGGTCAGTCTAGTCAAGGCTATGGTTTTTCCTGTGGTCATGTATGGATGTGAGAGTTGGACTGTGAAGAAAGCTGACTGCCGAAGAATTGATGCTTTTGAATTGTGGTGATGGAGAAGACTCTTGAGAGTCCCTTGGACTGCAAGGAGATCCAACCAGTCCATTTTAAAGGATCAATCCTGGGTGTTCTTTGGAAGGAATGATGCTAAAGCTGAAACTCCAGTACTTTGGCCACCTCATGTGAAGAGTTGACTCATTGGAAAAGACTCTGATGCTGGGAGGGATTGGGGGCAGGAGGAGAAGGGGACGACAGAGGATGAGATGGCTGGATGGCATCACTGACTCGATGGAGTCTGAGTGAACTCCGGGAGTTGGTGATGGATAGGGAGGCTTGGCGTGCTGCAATTCATGGGGTCTCAAAGAGTCAGACATGACTGAGCGACTGAACTGAACTGAACTGAAACTAAAAAAAGGCAGAATATCCTAACACTAGCCTCTGAATGCAGAGAAGGCAATGGCACCCCACTCCAGTACTCTTGCCTGGAAAATTCCATGGACGGAGGAGCCTGGTTGGCTGCAGTCCATGGGGTCGTGAAGAGTCGGACACAACTGAGCGACTTCACTTTCACTTTTCACTTTCCTGCATTGGAGAAGGAAATGGCAACCCGCTCCAGTGTTCTTGCCTGGAGAATCCCAGGGACGGGGAAGCCTGGTTGGCTGCCGTCTATGGGGTCGCACAGAGTTGGACACGACTGATGCGACTTAGCAGCAGCAGCAGCCTCTGAATGAAGATCTAAGTAAGCCCTTCTTGTAAGCTGCTCAGAACCTAATGCAAACAACTTTATTCCTGATTTTTACAATATTGATATCCACAGATCAGCGACAACCCTTGCAATATGATACAAACTGATAGTAATCTTGGCAACTTCTCATTTTTCATCTAGATACCTGCTACGTTCTTTGTTTGCAGAATATATCTGTTATGAAGTATCGTCTCCCTTGCTGAATAGTGAAAGCAAAAAGTCTTTCTTTAGTGGTTCTATGTCTTGAGTTCTCCTTTCACAATTGGTAACTGTTGAAGCTGGGCAAATGAATTCTCCCTGATTTGGTATATGCTCTTGAAGTGTTAGTCACTAAATCGTGTCTGATTCTGTGTGACCCCTTGGACTTTAGCTTGCCAGGCTCCTCTGTCCATGGGATTTCCCAGGCAAGAATACTGGAGTAGGTCGCCATTTCCTTCTCCGGGGGATCTTCTGAACCCAGGGATTAAACCTGGGTCTCCTGCATTGCAGGCGGATTCTTTATCACCCGAGCCACCAGGGAAGCCCTGTATATATGCTCTTAGATTTTCATAATAAAAGTTAAAACTGTGCAGAAGGGATATAGACCATATTAAAGAGATATTGTCAGTGCTTTCATGCAGAGACACAGGCCTTAGTCTAATTTTAGTTCGTTTCCAAACTTGAAGGCTACTTGGAAGCTGTGTTCAATTGTAGAGCTGGTAGAAATGACAGATCATCACAACGATGGCACCGGAGTTGGCATCCTGGATCCAAGGAAAGTTATCTTTGTGGTTGTGAAACTGGTGTTTTCTAGCCTCACTAGTGAGGTTAGGTTCTTTAATGTCAAACAAAAATGAAAGGAGCCAGAGTTTCCATATTATTTTCTGTTTTCAGTGTGCTTGTCAAAAATATATCCCAAAGCTATGGCAACTGAAAAATATTTGTTTTAATCAGTGTTTGGGAAACAAATGCTGGTAGTTGGCTTTAGGATTGGCTTCTTCAGCATTGATATTGGCAGATTCAATTCACAATAAAGTCCTACAGCACTTGTGTTGTTTTTTAAAATCCCATATGGACTTACTCTGTAAAACCTCTTGGCACACTGCTCATTTTTGTTTCCTGGAGGTTTCTTTGGATTTGTTTGGCTTGGTATCATAATTATTTATTATATTTCCCTTGAAATACAAAAAGAAAGAACAAACTTGTTACATTTTGTGATCTGTATGTTTAACAAGTTTTTATTGATCTCCTACTGTGTACAAGGCTTTATTCTTGGCACTCTGGAAAGATATAAAAATCAATCAGATAAATATTGTGATCCCAAGATACTTTCAGCCCAATCAGGAAGCCAAGTTATGAGCCAGGCATTCAACTAGGTGCTGGGAATGCCGAGGTGAACATATAAAGTTCCTGACTCTGTGCCACTCCACGTAATTAAGACTGAGAGCGTAGAAATCAGAGAAGGCCTTACGGAAAGTGTATCCTTGATGATAGAGTCTTAAAAGATATAGAGTTAACTAGAAAAAATTGAGTGGGGTGGAAGGTGTTTTTTGGGAGAGGAAACAGCTAATATGTATAGAGGTCACGGGATAGAGAGGACTCAGTGTCATATCTTTGCAGATCTAGAATCCGGACCCTCCCTGGGTTTCAGTTGTCTCAAGATAACTTTTCTGCTTGGTTGGCTCATTTCAGTAACCAAACAAGGTCTTCACAGTTCCTTTTAGTTAAAATTCCAATCCAACCCATTACCTCACAGGAAATATTCACTATGCTCTCTTTATCAAACACACACAAAAGAGGCAGCTCCAAGTTCCCCGAACAGCTGACAGCCTCCCAGCCCATCCAACGGGGCCAAGGCCCTTCTCTGAGCCTGAGGAAGGGATGATTTGGGGTGAGTTCTGTGTCAAGTGTGGCAACCTGCTGTGCTGCCTATTCCAGCTCACTTTATTCAAGACTCTTTTTTTTAAAAAAAATCACTGTTTTAAAATTTAAATGAAATTAAATTATTTTTGGGTGTGTTGGGTCTTTGCTGCTGTTCAGGCTTTTCTCTAGTTGTGGCGAGTGGGGGCTCCTCTCTGCTTCTAGTGCACAGGCTTCTCATTGCGATGCCTCCTTTGGCTGCAAAGCACAGACTCTGGGGCACGCAGTCTTCAGTGATTATGGCTCCCGGGCCTACAGGACAGAGCTGTGGCGCACAGAGTGAGTTCTCTGGGGCAAATGGGATCTTGCCAGATCAGGGATCAAGCCTGTGTCTCCTGCATTGGCAGGCAGATTCTTTACCATGAGCCACCAGGGAAACCCGATTCAACACTCTTTTATTCATTGTCTCTGGGGTAGGGCTTGGGGTGAAATATTGAGGACATATGTGGACAGGGGGCTCAGGGGCAGTTCTTCAGCCTTCCTTCCACCTAACTGATCTCAATCTTTAATAAAATTGGTTTTTAGAGATTCTAGATCTCGACAAAAACAAACAAAACAAAACTACCACCAAGCTTCTTTGCCCCTTTCCCAGCTTTTAGAGAATAAAAGGAAATGACCAAAATTCATGGCCTGAGATGAAGAGGGATGCTACAATTATTAGATTCAACTCTCCAACCAGCAGAGGGAGGCCCTCTGGTATGAAGAAATAACACCTTTATAGCGCATACCTGAGAGTCTCAAAACCATAGAGCTCCAAATCCTGACCCTCCCAAGGGGTCATGTGGCCTCTGTGTGAGCTTCCTCAGAGAAGGAAGACCTTACGTATCTCATTGTTAGCAGCTATCCTCCTGTGTTTCACAGAAATCCCCCTCCCTGCTCTCTCTTGCTCCATAGAATGTCTTGATTTGGGGGGTGTGTGTGTGTAAGATATATTCAATAAATCCATAACAGCTGGAAAATGCACTTTGTAGCAGAAACAGTCTTGTTGCCTCATACAATTATATTAGAAGTGTTCCGCGCTCCTAACAGCTGATATGCATTAGTCCTTTTTCACATGCTGTTCATTCCCCAGGGCTGCTGTAACAAAGTGCCACCGACCAGGAGGCTTAAACAACAGGAAAGGGAGGCTGGAAGTCTGAGATCAAGGTGTTGGCAGGCTTGGTTTCTCCTGTGGGCTGTGAGGCAGAATGTGCTCCCTGCCTCTGCCCTAGCTCCTGGTGCTTGCTGGCCATCTCTGGTGGGTCGGCTTGTAGAAGCATCACCCCAAGTCTGCCTTCCTCTTCACATGATGGCCTCCCTCTGTGAATGTCCGTGTCCAAGTGTCCCCTTGGTATGAGGACACTGACCATATTAGAGACCACCTGAGTAACTTCATTCGTGTGAACTAATTATGTCTTCAATGACCCCATCTCCAAATAGGGTCACAGTGTGAAGCACGGGGACTAGGACTTCAACATATGAATTTTGGTGGACACAATTCAACCCATTAACATATGTCCATGCTTTGCATATATTTGTGATTTTATTCTCACAACACTTTTAGGTAGGTAATGTTGCCCTCACCCTTTCCCTTACTGTTTCAGAAAGTTACTTGTCAGAAACCAATACATGTTAGCAGGGAGTAGAATTTCTATGCTATCCTAACACTGCCATCTGGTGGTGGAAATAATTAAAGCAGCTTCTAACTTCGGGCAAAAGTTGTTCAGTTGCTAAGTTGTATCTGACTCTGCGACTTGCCTTACAGGAAATGTTCACTGACTTTTTTCTGTAATTGCAACAGTTCAGCCAAATAAGTATGAGTTTTGCTTGATATTGCTTTGCATCAAACACAATCCATATGAGAAAAATTAAGAATGGAATAGCACAAATTTTGAGTCCTTGATGGGCTCTAAATTTTGCTAATTAAAATACATAGCTCATTATAAAAAACTCTTGAGTGACTAGCCTGTGATAATACATATTCAACAGCTTTGTATTTTTGGAAAAACTTATTTTGAAAAACTGGTTTCTCCTGATGCCCTTCCTCTGGTGAGTCAGTCTAGACACTATTTCATTCTGCTGTTCAAACTCAGAATTCAAAATAACTTTAGTTAGCAATTATTGAACTTCCCTGGTGACCCAGTGGATAAGACTCTGCACTCCCAATGCAGAGGGCACAGATTCAATCCCTGGTTGGGGAACTAAGATTTCTGCATGCCTCATGGTGAGGCCAAAAAAAAAAAAAAAAAAAAAAATTAGTAATTTCTAACCATTTACTGTTATTTAAAGGAAAAAAAGAGGCTGTAAAGAAGAATTGACTTTGTTGCTTTTCCATCTCTGGGTGTGTTATTTCCTAGGCCTTCATTTGGTACCTCTCTCTGCAGTTTGCTCTCCACTATTAGATTATTCATTTATTATTTTATACCAGTGTGGTCTTCTGTTTATCCAGTGGGTTATAATCTATCACTATAATTATTTATTTATTCTAATGCTTAAATTATCCCACATTTGGCCAATGCTGGCTGCGGGAAACTGGCTACTGTGACCTATGACACAGGCCCCTCATTCCTGGCTGCTTCTTTGCTTTCCTGAAAAAAATCTTTTTTCTCAAGCTAATCAAGTATTTTTCCTACTCAGGCCATGGAATCAGGCAATTTTTTCAAGGAGCCCTTTTGTGAATCAGCTATACTTCAATTTTAAAAAGGAACCCTGGTATATTTTAGTGGAGAATGTTATTTAGAAGCCAGCTAGAGAATATATGTATGTGTATATATACACGGTACATTGGAAATCATGAAGTCACACCCTATTTCAATCTAACACAAAAGCCCACTCCAGTTTTTCTCTTTTTTTTTGTATCTACAACTCTCTCCGCTTGTGGTGAGAAACCGTGCCGTTCTCACCCTTTGTCTGCTTGTTGGTTTCATCACCTCCCTGTGCAGCCCACCGCTCATTGTCCCTGCTGCTCCATGGCACGTGTGGATGGCCTCCTCGCCACTCGGGCCACACCTGAGCCAGGTTTCTGCTCTGGATTGACCTCTTCCTTATCCTGCTCCGGCCTGACACTCCAATTGAAGGCACCAAGTCTCCCCATGTCCCCGGACATGGATGCTACCTTCTTCTGACTTACCTAATGGCTTTAGGACTGAAGTGCTCAAGAACAGGAGGGAAGGGAAGAGGAGGGAGACCAGAGAGTGCTGCACACAACTAAAAAAAAAACCCAAATTATAGCAAATTCTCTTTCACTCGTGTTCTGATGTAGCTTCGTCCCCTGCTGCTGCTGCTGTTGCTAAGTTGCTTCAGTTGTGTCCAACTCTGTGTGACCCCATAGATGGCAGCCCAGCAGGCTCCCCCGTCCCTGGGATTCTCCAGGCAAGAACACTGGAGTGGGTTGCCATTTCCTTCTCCAATGCATGAAAGTGAAAAGTGAAAGTGAAGTTGTTCAGTCGTGTCCGACTCTTAGTGACCTCATGGACTGCAGCCCACCAGGCTCCTCCGTCCATGGGATTTGCCAGGCAAGAGTACTGGAGTGGGTTGCCATTGCCTTCTCCGAGCTTTGTCCCCTACTAGAATGTAAACTCCATGAAAGGAATGTGTATCTGTCTTACTTACCATTTTATGCCTAGCACTTAGCATATATCCTGACACAAAATGGGTATGTGAAAGCATTCTGAATAAAGGAATGAATGAATACCATGAAAAAATAAAGAACTTTATAGCTACCATGCTGGGAAATGTACATAATTACCAACCAACTTGTCTAAGCCTTATCCAGACATCTGGCTATGTGTCATGTATGGCACAGTGTGTGGCAGGCACATAGTAGGTATTCAAGAAATTATTTAAAAAATAAAAACAAAATTTTTTGGTTGCATGGTGTCTTCATTGCTGTGCTGGGGCTTTCTCTAGTTGTGCCAAGCGAGGGTCACTCTTCATTGCAGTGCATGGGCTTTTCATCATGGTGGCTTCTCTTGTTGTGGAGAATGGTCTCCAGAAGCATGGGCTTCAGTAGTTGCAGCATGTGGGCTCAATAGCTGTGGCTCACAGGCTTAATTTTTCTGTGGCATGTGGGATCTTCCCGGACCAGGGATCCAACCTGTGTCTCCTGCATTGGCAGGTGGATTCTTATCCATTGTACTACCAGTGAAGTCCAGGAAATTATTTTAAAATGGATAGACCCAAGGAATTATCTGATATATTCATTTCATCCATTGTGTGTCACAGTGAAGAAATAGCTGGGAACTACAGCTTTAAATGATGAAACAGATCAACTAAACTTTCAAACAATACCAGGATGAGTAAGCTCAGTGTTCAATTTTTTTCAAAAGACTTTTTAAGGGACTTCTCAGATGGCACAGTGGTAAAGAATCCTCCTGCCAATGCAGGAGATGCCAGAGACTTGGGTATGATCCCTGGGTTGGGAAGATCCCCTGGAGAAGGAAATGGCAACCTGCTCCCAGTATTCTCGTTTGGAAAATTCCATGGACAGAGGACCCTGCTAGGCTATAGTCTATGCGGTCACAAAGGGTCAAACACTACTGAGCATGCAATTATGCAAGATTTAAAAAAATATTTATTTGACTGTACTGAGTATTTCAAATCCTAAAATGTGATGCTGTTAAAATGCTGCACTCAATATGCCAGCAAATTTGGAAAACTCAGCAGTGGCCACAGGACTGGAAAAGGTCAGTTTATATTCCAATCCCAAAGAAAGGCAATGCCAAAGAATGTTCAAACTACCTCACAATTGTACTCATCTCACATGCTAGCAAAGTAATGCTCAAAATTCTCCAAGCTAGGTTTCAACAGTACGTGAACTGAAAACATCCAGATGTTCAAACTGGATTAGAAAAGGAAGAGGAACCAGAGATCAAATTGCCAACATCCACTGGATCATAGGAAAAGCAAGAGAATTCCAGAAAAACATCTACTTCTGCTTATTGACTATGCTAAAGCCTTTGTGTGGATCACAACAAACTGTGGAAAATTCTTCAAGAGATGGGAATACCAGACCACCTTACCTGCCTCCTGAGAAACCTGTATGCAGGACAAGAAGCAACAGTTAGAACTGGACATGTAACAACGGACTGGTTCCAAATTGGGAAAGAGTATGTCAAGGCTGCATATTGTCACCCTGCTCATTTAACTTCTATGCAGAGTACAGCATGCAAAATGTCGGGCTGGATGAAGCACAAGCCAAAATAAAGGTTTCTGGGAGAAATATCAATAACCTCAGCTATGCAGATGACACCACTCTTATGGTGGAAAGTAAACAGGAACTAAAGAGCATCTTGATGAAAGTGAAAGAGGAGAGTGAAAAAGATGACCTAAAACTCTACATTCAAAAAATGAAGATCATAGCATCCGGTCCCATCACTTCATGGCAAAAAGATGGGGAAACAATGGAAACAGTGACAGACTTTATTTTCTTGGGCTCCAAAATCACTGCAAATAGTGACTGCAGCCATGAAATGAAAAGACACTTGCTCCTTGGAAGAAAAGCTATGACAAACCAGGACAGCATATTAAAAAGCAGAGACATAACTTTACCGAAAAAGATCCTTCTCATCAAAGCTGTAGTTTTTCCAGTAGTCATGTATGAATGTGAGAGCTGGACTATAAAGAAAGCTGAGCACCAAAGAACTGATGCTTTTCAACTGTGGTGTTGGAGAAGACTCTTGAGAGTTCCTTGGACAGCAAGGAGATCAAGCCAGTCAATCATAAAGGAAATCAGTCCTGAATATTCCTTGGAGGGACTGATGCTGATGCTGAAACTCCAGCACTTTGGCCACCTGATGTGAAGAACTGACTCATTGGAAAAGACCCTGATGCTGGGAAAGATTGAAGGCAGGAGGAGAAGGGGACGACAGAGGATGAGATTGTTGGATGGGATCACCACCTCAATGGGCATGAAATTGAGCAAGCTCCAGGAGTTGGTAATCGACAGGGAAGCCTGGCGTGATGCAGTCCATCGGGTCTCAAAGAGTTGGACACGCCTGAACTGAACTGAAGCAGGTATTAGCTGTGGGACACATGGGACTTTTAGTTGTGGCATGTGGGATCATTTTTTTTAGTTGCAGCATGCAAACTCTTCATTGAAGCATGTGGGATCTAGTTCCCTGACCAAGGCTCAAACCCAGGCCCCTGCATTGGGAGCATGGAGTCTTCGCCACTGGATCACCAGCTAAGTTTCTCAATGTTTCATTTGGACATAACACTTAATATTTAGCAAGCCCTTGTTAAATTTGCATGTGTGCTCACTCATTCAGTAGTGTTTGGCTCTTTGCAACCCCTGCTAGGCTCCTCTGTCTATGGAATTTTCCAGGCAAGAATACAGAGGTGGGTTGCCATTTCCTTCTCCAGGGTATCTTCCTGACCCAGGGATCAAACCTGTGTCTCTTGCGTCTCCTGCACTGGCAGGATTCTTTACCACTGTGCCTCCTGGGAAGCCTGCTTTATCAAGGAGGCAAAAACATAAAAACAGGCACAAACTTTATTATTAGGGACATAGCTTAATATGTAGCAGAGCACATGCTTGTGTGCTTAGTCCCTAAGTCATATCTGACTCTTTGTGACCCCATGGACTGCAGCATGCCAGGTTTCCCTGTCATTCACCATCTCCAGGAGTTTACTCTAACTCATGTCCATTGCAATGGCACCCCACTTCAGTACACTTGCCTGGAAAATCCCATGGACAGAGGAGCCTGGTAGGCTGCAGTCCATGGGGTCGCTAGGAGTCGGACACGACTGAGCAACTTCACTTTCACTTTTCACTTTCATGCATCGGAGAAGGAAATGGCAACCCACTCCAGTGTTCTTGCCTGGAGAATCCCAGGGACGGGGGAGCCTGATGGGCTGCCGTCTATGGGGTCGCACAGAGTCGGACACGCCTGAAGCGACTTAGCAGCAGCAGCAGCAGGCATGTCCATTGAGTTGGTGATGCTATCTAATCATCTCATTCTCTGCCACCTTATTCTTCTGCCTTCAAACTTTCCCAGCATCAGGGTCTTTTCCAATGAGTTGGCTCTGCATCAGATGGCTAAAGTAGTGGAGCTTCAGCTTCAGCAACAGTCTTTCCAATGAATATTCAGGGTTAATTTCTTTTAGAATTGTCTGGTTTAAGCTCCTTGCAGTCCAAGGGACTCTCAAGAGTCTTCTCCAGCACCACAATTCAAAAGCATCCATTCTTTAGCACTCAGCTTTCCTTCTGTTCTAGCTCTCACATCCGTACATGTCTCCTGGAAAAACTATAGCTTTGACAATGTGGACCTTTGTTGACAAAGTGATGTCTCTGCTTTTTCCTTCCAAGGAGCAAGTGTCTTTGAATTTCATGGCTGTAGTTACCGTCTGCAGTGATTTTGGAGCCCAAGAAAATAAAATCTGTCACTGCTTCTGCTTTTTCCCCTTCTATTTGACATGAAGTGATAGGGCCGGAAGCCATGATCTTTGTTTTTTGAATGCTGAGTTTCAATCTCGCTTTTTCATTCTCCTCTTTCACCCTCATCAAGAAGCTCTTTAGTTCTTCATTTTCTACCATTAAAGAAGTATCATTTGCATATCTGAGGTTGTTGATATTTCTTCTGGCAATTTTGATACCAACTTGTGATTCATCCAGCCTGGAATTTTGCATGATGTACTCTGCATATAAGTTAAATAAGCAGGGTGACAATATACAGCCTTATCATACTTGTTTCCCAATTTTGGATCAGTCTAACTGTTGCTTCTTGACCTGCATACAGGTTTCTCAGGGGGCAGGTACATTGGTCTGGTATTGGCTGTGCATAAACACAGAATAAGAGATCTGGGGGTCCCAGTAGAGACAAGACACTAATGAAAAAGGGAACATGCAGAGGGTTATCTCTGATTATGACCTTAAGACTGAATCCTCATTTTAAGTTTTAGTGACATACGTGTGTTATGTGCACACACGCTCAGTTGTGTCAGACTCTTTGCAACCCCACGGACTGTAACCTGCCAGGCTCCTCTGTTCATGGGATTCTCCAGGCAAGAATACTGGAGTGGGTTGCCATTTCCTTCTCCAGGGATCTTCCTGACCCAGGGATCAAACCAGTGTCTCTGGCATCTCCTTCATTGGCAGGCAGATTCTTTACCACTAGTGCCACTAAATAAGTTGTTAATTCATCAGTTTCTGTTTACTCGTCCCTATGCTTCCATCTTCCCAGGTAGTGGGAGTGCTTTCCAAACTAAAATAACTCAATTATCTTCCCCCAACACCAAGGTGGAGTGTGAAAACCACGTCCTCCAAACTTTCAAGCTGAAATATTTAGATGGATTGTACTTCACTCTGAAGTATTGATGGTTTACTCTGTTCATGGCACTGCCTCGGGTGCAGGAAATACACGTCTTGCTGGGTGGATTGGACCCCAACTTTCATGGAGCTTGCAGTCTAGTAGGGACCAGAAGACAGGGGGAAAGGGGAGGATAAAGAGACACATCACAGAGCCAGGAAGTTTGATGCAAAATAGGAACTTTGATGTTTTGGGCAATGGATCAGTCCTTCAGACCATATGGTCACTGTTTCTTTTTTTTTAAACTTTTTACTTTATATTGCAGTATAGCTGGTTAAAAATGTTAAGATATGGCCACTCTTTTTGCTTGAAATAGTGTTAACTGCACTGAACACACTTCCCTGAAGCAGGCATGAATGATGTTTTGTTATCCACCCTGCTCTCTGCCTTGGTAAGTCAGGCAATTGGCCATAATTAAAATCCACTACCTTCGATACCACTCTGATCCAGATGAGTTTACTCTGTCTAGTTTGGGGCTCCATGTGTTAAGCAAAGTTACAAACCATTCAGAAACAAGATATACGAGGAATGGTAAAAATACTAAAATCATTAAGCTGATGGTAGGAAGGCTGCAGTCCATGGGGTCGCTAGGAGTCGGACACGACTAAGCGACTTCCCTTTCACTTTTCACTTTCATGCATCGGAGAAGGAAATGGCAACCCACTCCAGTGTTCTTGCCTGGAGAATCCCAGGGACGGGGGAGCCTGGTGGACTACCGTCTATGGGGTCGCACAGAGTCGGACACGACTGAAGTGACTTAGGAGCAGTAGCAGCAGCAGGATGTTGCTGGTGTTTTAAATAATGGCCTTCAGAATTTCATATGGTAAATGACTGGTGTTAGGCCACATTTCTCTGCATTTGAGTCTTAAAGTGTTTGAGATAGTCAGCTCCCCCAAACGAAAAAAGGTAAAATCATTAGCATTATTTCTAATATTAATGTTGAGGCTACAGTGAGACAAACACACAAACAGGACAGTGTGCAATCAGGATCGGGAACACAGTTAAGCGGAGAAGCCTAGATTCAAACTTCATTTTTAGTTTCTGAATTGTTTCCAAGTTACATATTTCCAAGTTTGGATGTCAGGAGAAAGAAAAAAGGTCCCCCGAGGCCACACGCAGAGGAGGGATTGTAGACACAAACTGACTAACATTCTGCTTCCTGCTTTTGGTTTGATTTGATTCTCTGGGAAAAACAAAACAAAATAAAAAACAGATATAAGAATTGCTATGTGTAGGCCAGCCTGATGCTAGCATATGCCGGCTTTGAAAAGCTTCTGGGATTTCTGTCTGGTTGTAATGATGTTTGCCGCTGTACTGAAGAAGAGGGACAGAACCCAGATGTTGGTTTCCCAAGCTCCACAGCACGCCCACCAAGGAAAGCACTCTCTCTTGAAAGTCAGTTATAACAATCAGGTATTTATTTTCTACCATGTGCCAGCCCCTGGGCAAGGTGCTTCTTAGAGATGCCAGCCGGGTGAGGGGCTGGGTTAAGGTACACAGCCCAAACCAGGGCTCCAGCGGGGGCGCAAACCGTCTCATGCTCACCCCCAGGACCTGATCTGAGCCCCTTCGGAGACCTTCCGCGTGTTTCCCTGATAGGAAAATTGCTTCTCTCTCCCTTCCCATTCTTGTCAGTTCAGGGTTCCTTCGAGCCTCCTAATAACCGTAGATTTCATTTTCCACCCATCCGGACTCCTTGCTCCTCCCCGCTCGGCCCGGGGAGAACTCGTAGACGTCGTTGGTGACGAAGCCACTCTCCATGCTCACCAGCGTCACGAACCCGCTCTCAGACGGGTTCACCGCCACGTTTTCGTAGTCACAAGACACGGCGTCCGGCGAGGCCTCTCCCGAGCGCGCTCGGAACGAGATGTTCTTTAGGTCCGGGCGGGTCTCGGCCAGATCAGCTTCGCTCTGCTTTCGTATGACGTTGTAAACCTCCAGGTCCGGGCTGTTCCCGGGCTGAGGAGCCGGCCAGGTGGGGCGCTGCTCCTTAGTGCTGGGGTCCGGCTGCCCCCGTTTCCTAGGAAGAGGGAGAACCAGGGCTGAGCAGACAAGGGGCCTGAGAATGTCCCCGGGCCCCTGTCCAGGCAGGAGAGGGTCATCCCTGAGCGGTCACTACGCTGCACTTCTCATCTGTGTTAACCTACAGGGCAGGGTTTTGGGTGGGGCAGGAATGAACGAGGAAAGTGTTCTATCTGTCATTCACCATGGCCTGAGCACAGAGCAGAACGGGTGATCCTAGGGTCCCCAGAGCCCCCAGAGGGTCTATGGAGAGAACTGCATGGGGGAAAAAATGCCGCATTAAAACAAATCCATCTCTAAGGGAAACTGTCCTTCAATTCTGAATGTGGGCAATCAAGCTGAGTAGAATTAGTAATATCTTTGACGTGTTCACCAACGGAAATCATAGATATTTTCATATCACAGTTATTGTTTAAGATGCCTTAAAATATTTTATGCTCATCTCTGCTTCAATATTATGATGTTGAATTATAATTCAATAATTATACCTAAAGAAGCATTAATAAAGAAGCTCATGTATTACTGTTTCACATACATTTTTGGAAATATTTTGCTAGTATTTTTGTGTCTGTGGCACAAAATGATTAAAACTGTGAGTAGGCTCCAGTTTAAAGTTACAATTCCCAGATTGGGGTGAGCTGCTCAATGGGTAGATAAGGAAGGGAAATCAAGAACCAAGCACAGAGTAAGCAGTTAGAAAACATATTAGCAATTTTTTAAACTGAATTCTGTTTTTTTTGCCATACCAACATTTTTAAAATTTATTATTTATTTTTAATTGGAAGATAATTGCATTACAATATTGTATTGGTTTCTGCCATAAATCAACATGAATCAGTCAGGTATACCTATGTCCCCTCCTTCTTGAACCTCCCTACCACCTCCTATGAACTGAATTCTGTCAATATTTCAGATTAAAAGGAATTAACTAATAAAATGATTATAGGAAGAGATATTCCTGAGTGCTTATAATATACTCACTCTCCATGTATTAACTACTTTAATTCTAATAATTCTATAAGGAAGTTATTATTTTTTAAATCTTTTGGCCACGCTGCATGGCATGTGGGATCTTAGTTTTCTGACCAGGGATTGAACCCCTACCCTCTGTACTGACAGTACAGAGTCTTAACTGCTGGACCACCAGGGAAGTCCCTAAGGAATTATTATTAAATGAAGTAGGTTCTACATTGAAATCTTATCAGTTTATCTGAAATTGGTCATCAAAGGGAGTCAAGTCTTAAAATGTACCTTTGCTTTCCTGTTGTGAAGTCCACCTTCTTCTATATAGACCATGATGATGGGGAATAAAAAGGTAGCTGAGAAGAGCTCTGGGTACCTCCAAAATGGTGGCTCCATGGTCCACTAACAGAGGTGCTCTAAGCTACTTAAGGTAGCTATTTTGTAGCCATCTATACTTGTGTATTCAAGTAAAAGTCAATTAAAAGAATTTGGCTATTTTATTTTGAATGACGTGGTTTGGTTTCAGATGTTTGCCAGGAGGCTTTGGGACAGTCATTTTCATATGGCTCACTATTCACTCCTTTACTCACCCAAAAAAACATTTCTGGAGTGAGAATGTACATGCATGAGAAAACTTTGCTGAGTGATGTGTGGATACACAGGTGAATAACGCAGTCTCACCCCTCAAGTCATTTAAAATCTTCCACACTAAAACATTAAAGAATGTAAGATCACTCTGTTAATTACAACTAAGTACAAATGCTTCCGAACCCATCAGAAGATTTATTCTCAAATCTGCAGAAGAGATTCTCTTGGAGCTGCCTTGCTTTTTAATGAAGTCCAAGTTCAGAAAACACAAAGGTTTACAGGATCAACGTTTTACTTGCCTCCTTCTACAGATCCAAACCCAACATACAGCTGTGGTGATCACAAGGAGGAGGAGAACGAGAATGCTGGGGATTAGGATGTAGGCAAGGCTCAAGGCAGCTTCTGAAAAGAAAAGCGCAGATAAAATGTAGTTATGGGTATGGTGTTTTTCTGAGTTCTATAAGTTGTTCTAGTGAATTACTGAATGTGACTCCCTGGAATTGCAGTCAGTCGATTAGAAGTACGGGTGGCCTGGGGACCCCTGATCTTGTGGCTGATACCTGAAGCAAGGGCAGTCTGTGTGGGGACTGAGCCCTTAACCTGTAGGGTCTGTGTTAATTTGGGGTGGCTAGTGTCACGGCTGAATTGCAGTACTTCAATATCCTATTTCATAATATGGACACAGTAGATGCTCTTAGGTAGGTGAGAAAAATACTGTTACTTCTATTATGTAAATAACTAAACTGAAAAATTAAGTGTTTGTTTTCTTAAAGTTACCCAGTGACAAAAACTCAGATCTTTCTCTTTTTTTCTTTTAATTGAAATATAGTTGACGTACAATATCATGTTAGTTTCAGATGTATCCTATATTGATTTGACATTTACACACATTATTAAGTCTAGCTACCAGCCCAGATCTTCCTCTTGAAACTCAAGGTGAGAGTTGAGGTTGAAAGTCCATTAGCACTCCAGTTTATCACCCCATTTTCTTTTATCTTTTATGTCCATTTTCTCTATTTGTCTTGTAAAGAAATATTAATCATGGCCTGGGTCTTTCTGCTCTTATTTCTCAACATTCATTCTCAATTCCCACCCCTTCCCCCGACCCAACAACTTCTGGGAGTTTCTCAAGTCTCTGACTGTCTTCCTGAAGACTTTTTACCTCCTGTCTCATCTAATCACCCCAATTGTCTTAGGAAAACTCCCTTTGTATATTTCACTGACAAAATCTAACATTTAATACAATTTTTGCAAAGCCCGAGTGCCGTGTCTGTTTTCATTTTTAAGCAGCCGTGGGACGAACAAAGCAGGGTATGTAACCATGGGGAATTTATCATCAGGAGAGTCCCACTATCTATTTTTCCCTGGGAGAGTTTTGTGTATACCTTTGCTTTTTTTCAGTATTTCTGTGGCATCTGCTTTCTCTATGTCTTCTGGAAGGATGGGTGTTGCTGGCTCTCTCTCTTCACCTGGAGAGAGACACATGTACTTAGAACCTGGAGAAAAGCATTAACATCCAGATATTCTCTGAGGTCCTATCAGCTTTGGGGGGGATGTCAAAAAGCACTAGCAAAGTGACCAGGGCAGTTTATAATCACAGAAAGTGAAAAACTGGATTTGCTGGCCGAGAGGTCTACTTGTCGTGATCTTTCTGGTATAACTCTTGCTGCCAAGAATCAAGTAGGAACACGTCCAGCAGGCAGCTGACATCAAGGCCCATAGAGCACTGCAGAGCACAGAGGAAGAGCCGACGACTCACTTTTAGGATCAGAACGATCAGTTTGACTCACTTGTCTCGTTAGATTGAATCACTCCTTTCATATTGTCAATAAGGATACGTAACATCCCAAACTGATTTGTAATTGTTCCTTTTCACATAGTTGAAAGGCGACCCTAGAGAGTGAGATTCTTGTCGTGAAGAGTCGGACACGACTGAGCGACTTCACTTTCACTTTTCACTTTCATGCATTGGAGAGGGAAATGGCAACCCACTCCAGTGTTCTTGCCTGGAGAATCCTAGGGATGGCGGAGCCTGGTGGGCTGCCGTCTATGGGGTCGCACAGAGTCGGACATGACTGAAGCGACTTAGCAGCAGCAGCAGAAAGTGAGATAAATGAATCACATGTGGTGTCTCGGTGTGACATATACCCATCCAAAGAGTTGGTGTCTTTCCATCGAATAATCTGGTCTAAAGAGCATGTGACTCTAAACCTATGCAGAGGTTCTAAACCTGTGTGAAACAGCCCAAATGAACTCGAATGTCCAATGACAGTCTTACCTCCAGTCCTTGTAGAAGGAACTGTTGGCTTCTCTGCAGCAGAAAGGGATAAGAATGAGAGTAATACGTAAATTGCCATACCATCTGAGTGAAACTGGCCAGGGCACAGCTTCCATTTAGTTGCTTATTCAGTCTTCCAACAAACTTCATTTCATGCTATCAGACTCCAGAACCTGGTTAGTAAGTCCAAAGAATCCCTTCTGCACAAAGACTAGCCTTTCCCCAGCTTTGCTTGGACACTTTTAAAAAAAGCATTAAAACTTTTAAATATGAGAACTTCCAAATATACACAAAAGTGGAAAGATTGGTATAATGAGCCCTTATGCTGTGTCAATGCTTATCAACATATGGCTAATCTGGTTTCAACAATAATCCCTATTCCTCCCTGGCTACACCCAGGCCTGAATATTCTATTCTATTCTATTAGGCTGCACTGGGTCTTAGTTGTGGCATGTGGGATCTAGTTTCCCTGACCAGAGATGAAACCCAGGCCCTCTGCATTGGGAGCATGAAGTCTTAGCCACTGGACAACCAGGGAGGTCCCCTGAATGATTTTAAAGCAATCCAAGACATTTTATCAGTTCCTACTGGGGATGTTTTACAGCAATGAGCACCAATCTCCAAGCAGTGGAGGTGGCTGGGGACTAAGTAGACTATGGCCCGCCCCAAAGCAGAGCTGTGATCTAGAACCTGAGCTATTTAAAATAATTCTAAGAGCCTCAGGATAGTCAGGCTCCACAGACAACCTACAGTAATGTTTTTACTTCTGGCAGAAATTGTATCAGTCTTTTCTACTGGCAGGGACTCTTACGCTGATCAGATACTCTGGGATCATACAGTCAGAGTCTTTAAGGTCAAAATTTTAGAATTCATAGTCCTAAGGCTGGGATGGGCTTCCCTGGTGGCTAAGATGGTAAAGAATCTGCCTGCAATGCAGGTGACCTGGGTTCGATCCCTGGGTTGGGAAGATCCCCTGGAGAAGGAAATGGCAACCCATTCCAGTATTCTTGCCTGAAGAATCTTACAGAGAGAGGAGCCTGGCGGGCTACAGTCTGTGGGGTTGCAAAGAGTCAGACATGAGCGAGTAACAAGCACACACAAGGCCAGGATGTCAAAGTTATTCTGAAGTTTTATTCAGAAGGGAAACTTTTAATCATGTGTGTGTGTGTGTGTGTGTGTATAGAGGTGATGCAAATCCATTTATTTATTAAAAATGTCTGCTATATGATAGAAACACCATCATGTTCTAAATGTTTTTATAAAAACAAACACAATTTATCCTGATGACAGCCTTGTGAGTAAGTGCTATTCTGAATTTGTTCACAAGGAGACTCGGGTATAGGGAAATTAAGCAACTTACTCAAATCTCATGGCTAATAAGTAGCTGAACTGGGATTTGAATTTTAAAAATTCAAATGAAAATTTAAGATCCCAAGGAGACAAACTCCATGCTAGGTATTAGAGAGACACTAGCAAATAAAAAGCCATCCCAGCTGTCTAAGGAACTTACACTCTACAGGATGGCAATAAAATATAGAATTATAGAATATTCACACATATTCATTTTGTGATGTTATATCACAACACATCGGATATTCAGTGACATTACAGAAAACCATGCAGTCATTTTGTTGTCCCTCCATAGTTTGATCCACTGGGCAAAACTGCAGTGAACATGGCGAATTAATGCAGCATTTCCATCGCAGCTGCAATGGCCTGTGACATTGCTCAGATGATTTGTCTCTGATTTCCACTGAATGTGTCTATGCTTCCGGAAGGAATCCAGAAGCACCCTGGAAGGAATTAAGTGTTCAGATCTGGCTGGCATGCTGCCTACTCTAAGTGGTCATGTCGTCAAATTTAGTTTTAGATGCTGTCTTTCAACTGGTCCCTTGCCCTCTGGTATAAAACGATATTGTGCCATAATGTTGGAGCCATACCGGGTGACCTTCCCCTAGTCCATCAAGTGCGGGGTCAAACATGTGTATTTCCAGACCTCATGCCAACCATATAGTAAAGTGGACAAACTTGCCAACAGGCAGTATACGTACTGTGTGTGTGAGGTGTTATGAGCCTCATAGGAGGAACACTTAACCTAGTTTTGAGGTTAAGCCCTGGAATGCTTCCCAGAGGAGGTGATTTTTTAAAAAAACTTATTTGGAAATAATTTAAAATTTATGAAAATTTGCAAGACTACTGCGAAGAATTCCCATGTTTCCTTCACCCAAATGTTATCATTGTATCACATTTTATTTATGTAACTATTCTCTCTGTCTCTCTTTATATATATATCTCCATATATTTATATCTATGTATCTATATCTAAATCTCTATATATACACAGATACATATATATATTCACATACAGGCACATGCATAACTTTTTTTCAGAGAATAAGTTGTAGCCATAGTTACCCTTTACTCCCTAAATACCTCAGTGTGTATTTAAAACAGGACTGGGAGGGGCATACTCTATCATAACCATAGTACAATTATCGAAACCAAAATATCAACATTGATATGTATGGTATCATCCAATCTACAGATCTTATTCAAGTTATGCCAATTGTCCTAAAAATGCCCTTTATGGAAAATTACCATTGTCATCATCAAAGATACAATCCAGGACCATCTATTGTTGTTATGAGAGAAGGTGATGCTTAACCTGAACCTGAAGGCTGAGAATGAGTTGACTGGGGAAGAGGGAAGGATGTTCCAAGCACTGGAAACAGCAGTTAAGAGATCATGGAGAACTTCACAAAACGCAGAAGGGAACTGTATGGGGGAGGGAATAAAAGTGGTGAGAACAGGGGCTGCAGAGAGGCAAGGGTCTGATCAAGCCAATCCTTTCGTGGTGTGCTGAGGTACGTGAACTTATCCTGAGAAGGAGGGGGTGGTCTACAGAAAGGCAACGTGTTAGTTTTCTTCCATGTGCCCACATCCCTCCGCTCAATCTATTCTTGGTCCTTCTCTGTGTCCTGGGAGGCTGACCTCTGGGGATGTGTCCCGGGGCTCCCCTGTCCTTTGGTTCTTGATTGGACTTAACTAATAGGAGGCAGAAGCAGGAGATTAGAGGGTAGGAGAAGAGACAGGTCCTAGTATTATTTCCCAGACCTCTCTCCCACATCATGGTGGTTCGACAGTACCGTGTTGTCTGGTTATAGCTCCTGTTGGGTGGCTCCTCTTGCATGACTCCAAGATTTCTCTGGGTTCTGCTAAAACCATACCCTCCCTTCGCTCCTTGAAGCCTAGGGGTAGTAATAGTTTCCTGTTGCAGCTGGTCCCTGGGCACGTCACCATCTCATGCTCTGTGTCCACACTTTGGTAAATATCATTTTATTATACTCCTCCCATTAAATCCTTTGAGTGTGCCATCTTTCCCCTGCCAGGACTCAGTCTAATACAGGCAACAGCACAATTAATAAACAAAATTATTTTTTTAAAAACTAACTGGTTCTAACCCCAAAATAAAAGGCTATGAAAACAAGTGCCCAAATCTCACATTTCAAAAAATGTTTAAGGTACAAAATTTTAAATCATGGTGATAATAAGATATAATGAACAAAAGTGATGGGCAGCCAGTTTGTCATAAGTGCATTGCTTTAACTGCTCTAAAAAAGTGCCCTGCAAGTCAGCCTTGATCCTTGCAACCTCCCTGCCTGAGACAACTCTATGGTGGGGAAGACCAGGTCTCTGGAGAGAAGAATTCATCTGAAGGGGTGAAGAGGGAGGAAAAACAACTTTAGCAGCAAAGGCACAGTCAAGTTCCAGCAATTTTTAAATGACAGGATTGTTTAGTCCCCAGCTAGATGTGACTAACAAGTCATTCTACTCCTGTCAGGAAAAGATGCTGAATTGAGATCAAGCAGTTGGCTTCAGGGTGGTGAAACGCTTCAGTAACAGAAAATCACTTCATGTTTAGATTGAAGTCCATCAAATGGAGGAATTTGGGAAAGCCCAGCGCAGTGAGATTATGGGCTTGTAGCCAATTCAAAACCCTTAATAGATCTAGAAGAAAAAGCTAGTTAAATTTGCAAGGCATATATATAGACGGTGGCCTAAGGAGTTTAAGCCTGCTCATCAAAGTGACTGCTATCTGCCCAGTGTCCGTAAAATTGGCATATTTTATCATCTACCTCCTGTGGTCATTATCCTGTTTCCTTAATGCCCCAGAAAATGGCTGGCAGGAGACAGGCAAGAAAAATGGCCAGCTTCCTTTTATATTTCTTCCTTATTCGAAGCTCCTACAGTGTACAACCTCACATATGGAAGGAATAAGAACTGTAACTGTCCACCTGGAAGGCTTTTTATTTCTTGAAGTTCTCATAATTCTTGCCTTATCATCCATAAATTAGACCCTTTCATTTCTTCATCTCTTAGCATCTAATACCCTCTCCTTTGCTAGAATTACTCCTCAGTGAGGAGGTATCAGGTCATCTCCCTTTACAAGAATTCCCAAAGTTTAACACTGCTGGCATTTGCAACAAGCTTTCTCAGAGACTACGTGACAAATTCTTAGAACCAGCAGCTAATTATGAAAGGAGAGAGGAGGCTGAGAATGCAGCCACATAACTTGGGAGAGGATTCATTACCATCAGAATATTTGCAGATGAAATTGTTCTTCATGGTACATCGGTCGTCATTCCACTGGAACATGTAAGGGCCCCCGATGCCGGCGGGGGCCGACGGCTGATGGTACATGACCACGCAGACCTCGCTGCCGCAGGAAGGCTCATCCACATACCAGTTCCTGTAGGAAAGGGGTCAACAGTGGAGGCAACTGGAGAAGGATCCCGCAAGACTTCAAAGCCTTTGCTTTCCTATCAAATTCCACCGAGCCAGGAACTTAAGAGAGAGGGAGGAATTGAAGTGCTGCCAATAAGGAGAACCATGCTTTCGAATATGGACATCACAATCAATCATCTGACATTTGCCACAGCCTCTTTGCAGGGAGGAATATATTACCATATGATGTCTGCAAAGTTATTATGAGAAAAAGCAGCCAGCAGGGCCAGTCTGGACAATCTTATTATTTTTTTTTTTTGCTTTTGGGTAACTGGGTTTTGTTTCTCTTTTTTAAGAAATCAGATGTACCGGGAGAGGCATGGCTTATTGCATCCAGGGCTCACCCTGCTTCCATCTCCCCATGTTTTTCAGTAGCCACAGCTGCCTTCTGAACTCTGAGGAGTGGATAGAATATTCAAGCATCTGAGGCTTCAAAGCAGGAGCCAGAGTTTGGGAAAAAGCAGGAGGCCCAGCTAGTCTTTTTCAGTGTTTAAGTTGTTTCTACTTCATCAGGTTGATGAGACCTTTTGTTAGCCTCCGCTGCCTGATTTCTTGTCTTTGTCTCCCAGTCTCCTGGATGGGGTGCACTGCAGCCCCAGTGGTACTTGGAATTAAATGGTGCGGCTGCCCAGTTAGATCTGTGGGTGCCGGGTTAAAGCCTTGGATTCCATAGTTTAGATGCTGTGAGCACCCAGGCCGTGTGCTGACTCAGGGCTGGGCTTTGTACTCTGCCTGGTTACTTACCCAAGCAGGTTGCTTCCAGGGCCCGCGCTCTGCCCCGATGCTCAGACTGTTTAGATGAGCCCTGCTGCTCTGCCTAGCTCTTGTCACAGCCCCTCATTATGGGCACCTACCTAAGAGACAGCTCTCTGTGTACTACCCCAGGAGAGCTCTGCTTGAGTCTGGTGCTGCAGGTCAGCAGAAGGAAAATTCTCTGCTGAACTCATTGGGTTGAATTTGCCTGGATGATAGCTGAGCTTGCAACGCGGCTTGGACATTGTCTGGACAGCTGGGGTTCCTGACCGGGGCTGGGCTCTGCACCTCACCAGTCACCTCACCAGTCACCTCCAGGCAATTTTCCAACCTTGTTGATGGGCCTCCCACTTGTCTGTTCTCCTCCCCACTGGCCTTATGGCTTCATGTTAATTTATTTCACAGATAATGGAATGGATGCCTGGCATCCAATATGATGCCTGGAATCTAGTTTCTGGACTTGAGCCAGCTTTTAGGCTTGGAACTCACTGCTAGAAAGAGGAAGGACCCTGTGACACCCCAGTAGATGCCCATGGTGCGTGCATGTGAGCTAAGTTGCCTCAGTCATGTCCGACTCTTGACCCTATGGATGGTAGCCCGCCAGGCTCCTCTGTCCATGGGATTCTCCAGGCAAGAATGCTGGAGCGGATTGCAGTGGGTTGCCGTGACCTCCTCCAGGGGATCTTCCCAACCCAGGGATTGAACCTGAGTCTCTTACATTTCCTACACTGGCAGGTGGGTTCTTTACCACGGAGGAGCCTGGTAGGCTGCAGTCCATGGGGTCGCTAAGAGTCGGACACGACTAAGCGACTTCACTTTCACTTTTCACTTTTGTGCATTGGAGAAGGAAATGACAACCCACTCCAGTGTTCTTGCCTGCAGAATCCCAGGGATGGAGGAACCTGGTGGGCTGCCATCTATGGGGTTGCTCAGAGTTGGACACGACTGATGCGACTTAACAGCAGCAGCAGCAGCAGAAGCAGCAGCACCACCTGGGAGGCCCCAGGTGCACATGGCATGTTCCTCTATTCTCCCCAAGGGACCTATGGCCATTTATTCAAGGAACCATACACTGGGGAAAGAAGAATACCCTGATATTACAAAGGCTGTTGGACAGAGTGTGCAAGTTAACACTGCTACCCAAAGACTTGAAGTGTCATTAAGGTTACCCATTTGAGTGGGAGCATATTGAGGCCAAGTATTAAATTGAGTTCTGTTTCAGGACTGAGGTAGGAGATGGGCCCCCAGGCTGAACAGCTGGTGTTTGTCAAGCAAAGTTGTGCTTGCTTGAGGCTGTGTTTTCACCCAGACACTCCAAGCACAAAGCTAGTGGCAGAAGCTGCACTCTGCTGGAATAAAGAGATAAGATGACCACTCGAGGTCAAGGAAAAGTTCCCTGTCTGCCCATGGAAGGCTTTTTGGGGGGATCGAAAAGGGAGGGGGAGCATAATAAGTAGGTGCATTGGGGACCACATGCACCTACAGGCATCTGTGGTAAGATCTGTCTTAACAAAAAGTTGTGCATGCATCTTGGGGAAGGTCCTTGGACCTGTCAGTTATGAAAAAAGAAACAAGATAACTGCCCAAAGGTAAATGAAGACCCAGAAGGTTTATCCTATATCAGTGATTTAAATCACCTCTTTACTTCACCCCTCCTCCTTAGAGAGGACTCCCATATCTTTTCTCTCTGGGTGTGTATTTCTGCCTAACTGCTGACTTAAATAAACAAATTGCTTCTCTGTGTGTTTACCCACGCTTCCGTGGTAGCTCAGCGGTAAAGAATCTGCCTGCAAGGCAGGAGATGCAGGAGATCTGGGTTGGATCCCTGGGTTGGGAAGATCCCCTGGAGGAGGAAACGGCAACCCACTCCAATATTCTTGCCTGGAGAATGCCATGGACAGAGGAGCCTGGTGATCTATAGTCCATAGGGTCACGAAGAGTCGGACACGACTGAGTGACTGAGCATGCACCCATATGCTCTCCCACTGCTGTGTTTCTAATAATAAACTTTGTACCTGTTTTTATGTTTTTGCCTCTGTGAGAAATGTATTTTTCAATGGGTCAGGGGAACTTTGCTTTTAGCCTCTAATCCCTGGTGGACTAGTGGCTAGGATTCCTGGTTTTCATCCAGGCTACGCAGGTCCTATTCCTGGGTAGAGAACTAAGATCTCTCTTCAGGACTGCTCAGTGCTGTCTCTCTGAGATAAGGACCAGCTCACAGTGGGACCCATCCAGTGGTCATTCTCCAGTTTCAAAATATATGAATTGAAAACTTATGGGGTAAGAGTTATAATAGTGGAGAAGGTCAAGTGGAAGCCTTGAAAACTGCATTCTTCCCTGTCCTCTTCAAGATAGTAAACAGAAAACAATACCTTATCCAGGCAAACATGACAGAAAGTAGTGCCCCTCCAAAGACCTAGAAAATGCCAGGACGGTATTCCCCGCCACATCTCTATATAATTCACTAGTCTGGCCCCTGCAAAAATCAGGCAGATTCTGAAGGATGAAACTGGAGGAGCACAGACTCAACCAAGTAGAAGCCTCCATTGCAGCTGCTATGCCATACATGGCATCTTTGCTAGAGCTGGTTAACATGTCCTTGGGTACCTAGTATGAAGATTTGGTGAGTACATTCCTTTTCATCTGTATCAGAAAGAGAATCAGAAACAGTCTGCCTTCATTTGGGATGGACATCAGTATATATTTATGGTCTTGCCCCAGGACTATACTACTTTTCCTACCCTCTGTCATAATATGACACAAAGAGAGACTTCCTGGATATCTTGCAGAAAATCATCCTGGTCTACCATATTGTTGAAAGTGAAAGTGAAAAGTCTCCCAGTCAAGTCCCACTCTTTGTGACCCCATGACTATACAGTTCATGGAATTCTCCAGGCCAGAGTACTGGAGTGGGTAGCCTATTCCTTCTCCAGGGGATCTTCCCAACCCAGGGATTGAACTCAGGTCTTCCACATTGCAGGCAGATTCTTTACCAGCTGAGACACAAGGGAAGCCCAAGAATACTGGAGTGGGTAGCCTATCCATCCTCCAGGGAATCTTCCTGATCCAGGAGTTGAACTGGGGTCTACTGCATTGCAGATGGATTCTTTACCAACTGAGCTATCAGGGAAGCCCCAAGGTTGGAGATAAATGCTGTGAAGATACAGGGGCCTGCTACTTCATGAAAATGTGTAGGTGTTTTGTAGTCTAGGGAATGCCACAATACCTCTTTCAAGTTAAGGTTAAATTATTTCATCTCACAATAAATTGAAGCATCTTGCAATCATTTGAAGAAGGAAGCCTAGCATGTGGTAGGTCCCTTTGGGCTCTAGAGGTGGCATATTTCATACCTGGGAATACTGTTCTGGTCTATATACCTGTTGACATGAAAGGCAGCTGTTTTTGAGTGGGATCCAGAGCCAAAAAGGACTCTGAAGTGGTTCTAGGCTGTGATGGAAGCAGATTTCCCACCTGGGCCATATGATCCATCACACCCTATTGTTAAAGGCATCGGTGGTGAGAAAAACAATGCCATGTAGCATCCGTACAAGCTCCAATGAGAGAATCACAATGCAAACCCTTGAGATTCTGTAGCAAGGCCATATCACCTGTAGCTGAGGGAAAAAACCACCTTTTGCAAGGAACTCTGGGTTGCCACTAGGCAAGGAGTACCAAGAGACCATACAATCCAACTTGCTCGGTCAAAGTGAGATATTGTCAGACACACATAGTCAAAAGATTAGGCAGGAATCAACTCATTATAAGATGGAAAAGGTATATTTAGGACCAAAGGGCATGTACAAACAGAGCAGACCACCATGATATCTTCCTCTATTGTACCAGAGCCTATCCCTCAGCTTATACCTACAGCTGCATAAGGGAATCCCTTATGACCAGCTGATAAAGGTAGCCTTAGGTCGCCAAGCATGGGGGGACAACTCCCAATGGGCAGCAGCTGTACTACGGCCCTACTCAGAGGTGGTTTTGAAAGGTCTAGTGGTGAAGAGGCAACCTCCCAATGGCCAGAGCTTTGTTGATGTGCCTACTTAACCACTTGGTATGGAAAGAGAAGTTATTGGACATTAGACTAAGGCAAAGAGCTTGGTCAGCTGATCAGGAGTCTAAAAGGAGAAAGAGTGGGAGGCTGAGGACAAGGAGCCCTTGGTAGAGTGACGTGAACAGACATATGGGAGTAGGTATAAAGTATGAAAATCTACCATATGTTAAAGCCCAGCAAGAAGCCTCTAGCACAGAAGAGGCACTGACTAACCAGGGAGACAAAACAGCTCAACCTGTGGGCAGCTGCCCCTGTGCTGATGTAACAGGCGTATACTAGAGTGGCCGTGGTGGCAGGAGGGAGGCCATGCATGGGCTCAGCAGTAGCTGTTCCCACTAGCCAAGGCTGATCCAGCTACTGCCAAATCCAACCTGCCAGAAACAGAGACTGGCCTAGCATTTGGTGGCAACTAGACCCCACTGGACTCCTTTCACCCTGGAAGGGGCAATGATTCATGTTGATAGGAAGAGATAATCTGGGCATTGTTTGCCTCTTCTACCCCAGGGCCTTAGCATCACTATCCAAATACTTACACAGTCTTTGATCTACCAGCTCAGGATTCTAAATAAGATCTAATTAGACCAAAAAACCAAGTTTCTAGTAAAGGAGATGAGGGAGTAGGCAGGGGATTTACTAGTCGGACCACACACTTCGCTCTCCTAAAGCTGCCAGTCTGACAGAAGGATGAATGAGCTTGTTGAAAATCCACCTGAAGCACTGACTGAGTGGCAATACTTGTGAGGAGAAGGCAACATCCTCCCAGATGCAGTACAGACTTTGAATCATCGACCTTTGTGTCATGCAAGGGTATTCTGGGGTCTGGAAGCCAAGGGGTGTAGAAGAAAAATCGGAAGCTAACAGAGGTTGATTCATGAAGTTAAGGAAAGAAACTGTCTCCATAACATAAAAGTGCATGCTGAAGCAGTAGATGCTGCTTAGAGGCTGAGGCAAGTTATCCAGATCTAGCTAAAGATAACTCACAAAGGTGGCCTCACTAAACAGATTTTCAGAGTAGAATAAACAGCCTTTTATTGGAAGATACCATCTAGGACTTTCATAATTTAGACAGGAGAAGTCAATGTTTGGCTTCAAAGCTTCAAAGAGCAGGATGACTGGAGGGGATGTATGCGTGCATATCTGCTCAGGCTCCTCTGTCCGTGGAATTTTCTAACCAAGAATACAGGGTGGGTTCCCATTTTCTACAACCCATGGATCGAACCTGACTCTCTTGCATCTCCTGCATTGGCAGGCAGATTCTTTACTACTGATGGCACCTGCTGCTGCTGCTAAGTCACTTCAGTCGTGTCCGACTCTGTGTGACCCCATAGATGGCAGCCCACCAGGCTCCCCCGTCCCCGGGATTCTCCAGGCAAGAACACTGGAGTGGGTTGCCATTTCCTTCTCCAATGCATGAAAGTGAAAGTGATTCATGTTGAGGTTTGACAGAAAACAGCAAAATTCTGTAAAGCAATTATCCTTCAATAAAAAATAAATAGTAAAAAAAAAAAAAAAAAGCTGACACAGCCAGTGACTTTAAGTTGAAGCTAGTTTTCACCGATCATTTTGAAAATTCTAGGACCCTTAAGAAATATGCTAAATCTACTTGGCCTTTGCTGTATAAATGGGACGACAAAGCCTGGATGACAGCACAACTGTTCACAGCATGATTTACTGACTATTTTAAGTCCCTTGTTGAGACCTACTATCAGAAAAACGATTCCTTTCCAAGTATTACTGCTCCTTGACGATGCACCTAGTCACCCAAGCGCTCTGATGGATGTACAATGAGATCATTGTCATTTTCATGCCTGGTAACACAACATCCATTCTGCAGTCCATGGATAAAGAAGTAATTTTGATGTTCAAGCTTTATTCTTTAAGAAATACATTTCTCAAGGCTATAGCTTGCAAAAGGAGGACAACCCTTGCTTACCATCCCTGGCAGTACCCACTTGGGGAATTTGTGCTTCTTGTCTCTGCAATATTGAGGCCTGCGGGTTTAGAGGGCCTGGTACCCAGAGGAGAAATCCTTCCACCAGAAGATATACCACGAATGTTGTTGAACCAATGGCTGCCACTTGGACACCACGGGATCCTTGTGTCCAGGAACGAGTAGGCAAGAGGAGGAGTCATTGTCTTTGTAGGAGGTACTGACCCTAATCATGAAGGTATCTCTGCTGTTATAGGCAGGGGGATATGTTTGGCACTCAGGTATCTACTTGGGTACCTGTTGGTACTCATGAGCTCCATTTTGATGGTAAATAGAAAAATGAAAACTCCAGACTGAGAAATTCAAGTTGACTAGGGCTTCACACTCCTCAGGGATAAGGGTCTGGGTCTTCCCACAAGGTAAGCAAGCCACTGAGGCTCCCTGAGAAGAGGGGAGGGGAACCTATACAGGATGGAGGAGGTGAGGGGGGCTCAGTAAGTATAAGTCATGGCTCTGGGGACCAGCTGCACTGGTGGAGCAGGTAGTTCCTCCTGCTAATCTTCTTTTCTAAAATTTCTCCCAGGAGTACTTCCCTGGCAGCCCAGTGGTGAAGAATCATGCCTTCCAATGCAGGGGACATAGGTTCGATCCCTGGTTGGGGAACTAAGACCCCACATGCCATGGGCAGGTAAGTTTGCCCCTGGCAACTAGACAGCCTGTGTGCCACAACTAGGGAAGCCTGAGTGCCGCAGTGAAGACCCAGAGCAGACAAAAAAAGAAAGTTTCTCCTGGGAGGAGAGGCCCATGAGAATCTTGGAGGAGATACTCCTGGATTAAACGAAGGTGAGGATCAGAATAGCCAAATGGGTGGGCTTCGATAAATGCCGACACGCTGTCTTAAATGGAGTAGGTAAAAAGACATATTCTTATCTTCATTCTTTTGATTGAAACTGAGTTTAAACTTTTTCCCCATACGATTGTTTAACAGTTAGAGTGTCTATTTTGTGAACTGTTTGCTCACGTCTTTTGCTCATGGGTTTTATTGACATTTAAACATTTAGTGTTTTACTGATTTATATATACTATTTATTATAAAAAGATAGTAACTGTTAAATTTGTTAAAGTACGTTTCCCGTCTTAAGTCTGCCTTTCAATTCTGATATTTGTTGATGTTTTTCCATGTCGCTGCTTTCCTCAGGGAGAGATAATGGCAGTGCCATGGTGCCAGGGCGAGTGTGTGACGTGAGACCAATACTGGGGGTTTAGAAGGGGTCTGCAAACCACAGGCTTCTTTGTGTCCCCTCTTGGCCAATCCAGAGAATTAGATCTGGCTCTAATTTCTTGCCTGTCATTATAATTCCGGAGAAGGCAATGGCACCCCACTCCAGTACTCCTGCCTGGAAAATCCCATGGACGGAGGAGCCTGGAAGGCTGCAGTCCATGGGGTTGCGAAGAGTCGGACATGACTGAGCGACTTCACTTTCACTTTTCATTTTCATGCACTGGAGAAGGAAATGGCAACCCACTCCAGTGTTCTTGCCTGGAGAATCCCAGGGACGGGAGAGCCTGGTGGGCTGCCATCTATGGGGTTGCACAGAGTCGGACACAACTGAAGTGACTTAGCAGCAGCAGCAGCAGCAGCAGCAGCATAATTCCTTGTTGTCTAAAGCCCTTCAGCCCCCTAGGCCTTTAGTCTCTCACTGGGCCTGCAATCACACTCTTGGGCATATACTCAGACAAAACCATAATTCAAAAGTATACATGCACCCCAATATTCACCGCAGCAGTGTTCACAGTAGCCAAGACATGGAAGCAGCCTAAATGTCCATCAACAGAGGAATGGATATGTGATGTGGTACATATATTCAATGGAATATTACTCAGCCATAAAAAGAACAAAATAATGTCATTTGCAGCAACATGGATGAACGTAAAGATTGTCACACTGAGTGAACTCAGTCAGACAGGGAAAAACAAATATCATATGATATCATTTATATGTGGAATCTAAAAAAATGGTACAAATGGACTCATTTACAAAACATAAATAGAGTCACAGATGTAGAAAACAAACTTATGGTTACCAAGGTGTAAGAGGGTGGAGGGAGGGATAAATTGGGAGATTGGGATTAACATACACACACTGCTGCTGCTGCTAAGTCGCTTCAGTCGTGTCCGACTCTGTGCGACCCCAGAGACGGCAGCCCGCCAGGCTCTGCCATCCCTGGGATTCTCCAGGCAAGAACACTGGAGTGGGTTGCCATTTCCTTCTCCAGTGCATGAAAGTGAAAAGTGAAAGGGAAGTCGCTCAGTCGTGTCCGACTCCTAGCGACCCCATGGACTACAGCCTTCCAGGCTCCTCCGTCCATGGAATTTTCCAGGCAAGAGTACTGGAGTGGGGTGCCATTGCCTTCTCCAACATATACACACTACTATATATAAAATAGATAGCTAACAGGGACCTACAGTATAGCACAGGGAATCTACTCGGTACTCTGCAATGGCTTGTAAGGGAAAGGTCTTAAAAAAGGGTGGATATATGTATATGTATATATTCACTTTGCTGTAGTAACACAATGGAAATCAACTACACTCTAATAAAAATGAAAAAACCTCTCATTAGGGTTCTAGTCCAAAAGGCCGGGTAGCCAGAACTGCTGACATCATGCATTGTGCCCTATTGAAGCAATGCTTCTGGGCCACCCTCCTGGGCAGAGCTCTCTGGACGTGAGCTGGGCCCAAGTTAAGGCTGATTTATCACCCTTGCCACACTGCTTCGGTCTGTGGCTGTGCCAGTGCTGCTATCCCCTTGGGGCTCTGCCCAGCTGGGCTTCTCTTCCTTCCTGACTGGCACCGGGGATCTAGCCTGCCTCTTTCTTGAGCTATGTCCAGTGAGTTAGCCGCTGTGAGTTCCGCACACTTACCTAAATGCTGCTGTGCTTCCATCGATCCAGGCATAAAGGTCCTGGCAGGCTGTGCCATTGCTTTTTTGGTCCTCACGCCTCCTGAGCCCAATCCAGAAATCGCCATCAGAAGCCAGGAGGTTTTCAATGAACTTTTCTATCAGTCTCTGTTCATCTTCAGACTCAATGCTGACTAGCTGGCCCCCATTCCTCCTGCAGGCTGCTCTGGCTTCCTCAAAGTTCAGTCTTCGAGAAGCATCACGGAAGTAAATGACTTCATAACAAGGCTTCTGGGTTCCTAACCGGCAGACTGGCTGACCTGGAGAAGAAAAGAAGCCTACCTATTTTAGTGCCCCCCAACACACGCTCAGATGGTAAAGAATCTGCCTGCAATGCAGGAGACCTGGGTTCAATTCCTGGACAGGGAAGATGACCTAGAGAAGGAAATGGCTACCCACTCCAGTATTCTTACCAGGAGAATTCCATGGACAGAGGAGCCTGGCGGGCTCCAGTCCATGGGGTCACAAAGAGTCGGACCCGACTGAGCAACTAACACTTAAAATATACCAGAGCAGAGACGCTTGGAGACATCTGAATGGAACTGGGCAGGAATTCTGATTACTCATCAGTGGACTGTTTTAGTGTCATTTAGGCTCTCAGAGCAAATTAATACCCCTTCCAGTGCGGAGATGCAGTGATTTAGACTCTGATGGCTAAATTGTGTAGGACCTCCATGCTTTGTTTATTCCATTACAGATGACTGAAAAGCAGACATTTAAAATTAATCTTTATAAGAGCGGTGGATGAAGATTTATTGTTTCACTTAAAGGCACACAAACACTTTCATGCCATTTGGGAGTCTCAGGAGATAGTGTGGTTTAAAGTGAGTTGCCTCTGTTTGGGGTTTCCTTCAGGTAAAAGAGGCATTCTGAACTCAGGTGTGGGCTTCTCAACGCTGGAGCCCTCTGCCTAAGTTGCAGGACTGAGAATTCACCCAGTCTATGGTATAAGCAGAAGCTATGAGCATCAGATCCAAGGGGATTTCTGCTACTGGTCTTGCTTAAAGACAACAGCTAAGGTTTAGTGAACTCTTTCTATGTGTTATGCGTTATGCTAAGGGCTTTTACATTTACATGCACACCTTATCTCACTGAACACTCATAGTAATCCTCTGCTGTAGATGTTGTTTATGCCTCATTTTACAGATGAGAAAACTGAGGCTCAGAGAAAGTTGCTTGGCTAAGGTCACATATGGCTTCCCAGGTGGTACTAGTCATAAAGAACCTGCCTGCCAATGCAGGAGCCATAAGAGACATCCCCCTTGCCAACGAAAGCTCAGGTTGCACCAGAAGCCTATGTAATATGTCTCATCTGACTGACACCTGAAAGGCTGAAGACAAAGACAAATGGATGGGACTCTACTGAGGACAGATGACAAATCCTTCACCAGTACACACCACCCTAGCTTGTGTCTGGGCTCCTGAAGCCATTTCTGATCTGTTCTGTTCAGTCACTAACTCAGGTTGGACTCTTTGCAACCCCATGGACTGCAGCACGCCAGGCTTCCCTGTTCATCACCATCTCCTGAAGCATGAGTTGCTCAAGCTCATGTCCATCGAGTTGATGATGCCATCCAGCCATCTCATCCTCTGTCATCTCCTTCTCCTGCCTTCAATCTTTCCCAGTATCAGAGTCTTTTCCAATGAGTCAGCTCGTTGCATCAGGTGGCAAAAGTACTGGAGATTCAGCTTCAGCATCAGTCCTTCCAATGAATATTCAGGGTTGATTTCCTTTAGGATGGACTCTCTAGAGTCTTCTCCAACACCACAATTCAAAAGCATCAATCCTTCAGTGGTCAGCCTTCCTTATGGTCCAACTCTCACACCTGTATATGACTAATGGAAAAACCATAGCTTTGACTATACGGACCTTTGTTGGCAAAGTAATGTCTGTGCTTTTCAATATACTAAGTTTGTCATAACTTTTCTTCCAAGGAGCAAGAGTCTTTTAATTTCATGATTGCAATTCTGCACCCAAAACATTAGCCTCATCACTCCTTTGTTCAGTCAGTATGTACTGAGTGTACACGTGGTGCCTGGTGCTGTGCTAGGTGCTAGGAATACAGAAACACATATGCTTCCGAGCCCACAGGAAGACACAGCATGTGTTTCTGGATCCAGCTGTACAGTGAACATCGGACTTCAACAAGGAGAATCCCTTGCGATGAAGAGCCGGTTCTTGGACTCTGGATGTCAATTGCTGCCACAGAGCGAGGAGTTGAGGATTTGTGTTTGGAAAACTCTTTCCAGCTCTCATAGAATGTTCTCATTTTCCTAACTTGTTTTGCATCTGTTCAGGGAGCCAGATAGCATTCGTTATTCCCTAAACTGCCCAGAGTACCGGGCAAAAGGCCGCAAACAGTGAACTGCATTTTCAGTGCTTAAATGGGAACAGAGCCCATACAGATAATCCAGAGAGCTCTTGTGAATTCTTATTTTCAATTTCTTCTTTCATTGCTTTTGTAACTAAATTCTTAAATAAAAAACGTTGGTTTTTCATTTTCCATCTTCTCCCTTTCTCTGCCATTTTTCTCCTGTTGCTGAATAGAGAAACTCTAGCAGGACTGCTCCATCAGAAAATTAGGAGGCCTCCTAAGAGGAACATTCTCACTGAGGAGGTATTCTGGAGACCTGAGAGAAGGCTAGGCCAGCTCAGCTTCTATGGGTCCTTAAAGGTGGCTCCAGATGAGGAAGCAGAGGAAAAACAAATGAGTCCCAGGAACCCCAAATCTGGAGGTGAATTTACTGGCAGCCTCCATTTTTCCATCGTTGGATCATCAAGGTGATCATCATAACACCCTAAACGAGTTTCCTGTATGGCCCAGCCTGGCCACACATCCCCAGTCAGCCAGTGAATGCCAGAGTGACCCAGAGCTGGAAGAAGGCCCAGGGCTCATCTGGTCCCCTTGCCTTCAGGAAGTGTCTCTCATCTCTCACTTGCAGGAAAGGGAAGGGCGGGAGGGACTTCTGTTCCTCTCCATGGAGGACAGAGCCCGGGGAATTGGTCACCCAAACAGCTGAATTCGGTTACCCTCCCATTTTGCCGCTCGGCACCCCACCCCATCCTGAAACCAACTTTAGAGTCTCTCAATCAACTTCCGAGGCAAAGATAACTGAGCGGCGGTTTTCTTTCTCCTCCATCCCTCATGGCCCATCTGTTGCCTGAAAAAGGCCATGAAGGAAACCCGAGAAGGGATATGGACATTGCCCTCCCGCTGGCCCCTGCCACGACATGTGGAACAAATGCAAGAGGCAAGAAGCCAGAGCACTGTACCTCCTCTGAAGTCCAAGTCCGCGGCTGCAGTCACAGGAGGAAGGAAGCCTAGAGTCATCCCCCCGAGTAAGGCGGGGCTTGTCCCGCGCTAACTAGGCTGCTTTTTCTAAGCGCTCTTATTCCAGGCGAGGGATCCAGCCGCCCTCCCTGCTGCTGGGGCTGGTAAGTCGCGTCAGTCTACCAGGCTCCTCCATCCATGGGAGTCTCCAGGCAAGAATATTGGAGTGGGTTGCCATTTCCTTCTCCAATCCATGAAAGTGAAAACTGAAAGTGAAGTCGCTCAGTCGCGTCCGACTCTTAGCGACCCCATGGACTGTAGCCTACCAGGCTCCTCCATCCATGGGATTCTCCAGGCAAGAGTACTGGAGTGGGGTGCCATTGCCTTCTCCGCCGCCCTCCCTATTCCCCATCAGAAGAGACCAGGAGTAACAGGCTGGGTTCCCACGGCACAGCTGAGCTAGAATCGCTACTGTACGCACCCCTCACTCCCCCACCCCGTCCCCGGGGACAGGAGACCTCCTCGGTGGGCAGGACAAGCGCTGTGTGGGGGTCCCGGGCACTACTGAGACTCGCTCAATGGAGCGGACCGAGGGGCGCCTCCTGGAGCAGTTTGCTTACTGTTCCATCTAGCCTCCGTCTCCCGGAATCTGGTAACCCTGGGCGGGGAGTGGACGTCGAGCTGTCCAGGACACGCAGGGAACCGGCGCTGGGCTCAGCCGCCCGGCAATTGCTCCTCTAGAAGCAGCGGGAGCCGGTGGGGCTGAGTCCACTGGTGGGGCGGGGGCGCCACCCCTCCGCCCTCTCCTCCGAGGGCCAGAGAAGAGGCGCCGTGGCCCTGAAGACGGTCAGCCGCACCAGGGGTGCCGTGGGTGCCGCAGCCGAGCGCGCCTGGGAACCAGCCCCCGCCCCAGCGCGCGCACTCACCGCTGAGCAGGCGACCCGTCGCGCCCCGGAGCCCCGCCAGCAGCGCGGCCAGCAGCACGGCCTGCGGCGCCGCTCCCCGCGGCATGGCCCGGCTCGGGTGCGCCTTCGGACCCCCGGGCGCTACGGCGGTGGAGCGGGCGTACCGGCAGCGGCGCGCTCCGCAACGCCAACGGCGGGCAGCTGCAGCATCTCCCCAACACCGACGGACCCGGCACCCGGAGTAGGCGGGGAGGGCGAGGAGCCAGCCTGTCGCCCCTCCGCCTCCGGGGACGTCACTGCGGAGAGGGCAGCTCCGCCGGCGGGCCCGCCCCCCCCAGAGCCTCCTCCAGCACGCTCGGCGCCAGACACCCGGCCCGCCCCACTCGGAGCTTCCCAGGGACATCCTGCGTTTGCCCGGGGCGCAGAGCCGAGGAAAATCCCGGTCTGGCTTCTCCGAAATCCAATGAAGACGGCACTGGCTAAAAACCGACCGTGTCTCGCCCCAACTCCTCCTCCCAGCGTCCTCGGCTTCGCCTTCGGGCCAGCGGGAGAAGCAAACTCCGAGACCTGCCGGGACTCAGGAGGCTGCTGTCCGCCTTCGGGGCTACGTCTAAGAAAGAAGCGATGGACGTATCGAACAGACGCGCACCTAGGCGGGGTGCCCACTGGCCAGGCAAGTTATGCTGCAGCGTGGATACCGTCCAGCGGAGGCTAAGTTGGAGTTCTGGTTGAGAGAAGAGTGGCTCTCCCAGAGCGTCCTTGAGACCAGCGAGGAAATAATACCGCTTTCTGCAGAGCACATGGGTGTGGCTCATGGTTCCGCCTAGTGGTAGAAAGGAGGCGACCCTCTCTCCCCATCCTCCCAGGAAAGAGTGACCCTCGTTTCCTGTGGCAAAGCTTTCCTCAGGAACCCAGCCTCAACGTGTGCTCCTTCTTCCAAACTCTCACAATAGTCCTGTTTTACATTTGCACCTTGTTGTAAACAAAATGTCTTCAAATATATTCAAATAATAAAAGTAAGACTCCTGTCCAAAAACTAAAGTACTAAGTGCTGGAAGGTGGGTCTGATTTGCATACTCCCCCCCCCCCCCCGCCCCCCACCGCCAGCCCTATCTGGTCCACTGACTTCTGAGTTTTGGTCTCAGATGGAGCCAACTGCAGTTTGAGACAAACAAGCCAGATTGATCACAGGCTGGGGCATCTGTTTTCAGTATCAGCTGACCTTTCGGGAAGCTCTGCTACTGCAGAAAGGACAGCATTGGCAGGAGGAGGGCTGACCTTTAAGGCAAGTTCATTTACAGCCTTATGCCTGATTTAGAATATTTCATGTCCAGAACACATTCTTTCTAGAAATTCCCAATTATCAAAACATCCAAAGAGTGGGCTGATATGGTGAATAGAAGCACTTGATTCGGCAAGTCAACATTTGAAATTGTTTCTGGTTCTGCTTTTTTTCACTTAATGTCTCTGTGGACTCCAGCAAGTTTCTTTGCCTACATTTAAGTTAACTCTTGGTAACAATAAAAATCACTTTAACTTGTGAAGTTTTGATAAGGCAACTGGGTATGTAAGTGTGCAGATAGCTGGACACTTAATGGCAATTACAAAGGATTTATTTCCAATCTTACAGCATGTATTACAGCTTAGAGAAGCTGTTTAACCTTGGCCCAAATAATTGAATTGTGCCTTGAGTTTTCCCTTGGATACCCTGGCCCTTGGTCCAGATGGACATTGTTGAGGTATGCAGTCAATCTAATGTAGATTACAACAGTGACCCCAGTTCTTCACCCCACCTTATATCCACACCCTTTAACTAGGTGAATTTGCAGTTCTTCTTACTAAAGGAGCTGGAGAAGGCAATGGCACCCCACTCCAGTACTCTTGCTTGGAAAATCCCATGGACGGAGGAGCCTGTTAGGCTGCAATCCGTGGGGTCACTAAGAGTCAGACCCGACTGAGCGACTTCACTTTCACTTTTCACTTTCCTGCATTGGAGAAGGAAATGGCAACCCACTCCAGTGTTCTTGCCTGGAGAATCCCAGGGATGGGGGAGCCTGGTGGGCTGCCGTCTATGGGGTTGCACAGAGTCGGACACGACTGAAGTGACTTAGCATTAGCATTACTAAAGGAGCAGAGTACATTGCCCCCTCCCTTGTCCTTGTGTTCGACCAACAGAATGAGCTTAGACTGGAAAAGGCCTCACATAGTTTTGTTTGTTCTCTTGCTTCTCTGCCACCCTCTGAGAGCTCAGATATCCCACTTGTCCAGGTAGAACCCAAAGAAGACACCTGGGGCAGACGGCCTCTGTCAATCAACAGACATATAGTGAGAAGCAGAGCTGCCCTGCAGCCAGAAGCTGAGCTATCTGGCCAGACTTAGTCAAATCCTCAGCTGACCTCCAGATATATAAGCAATAATAAATGTTTCAGATCACTTTGTTATGCAATTCTGTTGCAGCAATACCTAACCTTTACACCTGGTAATACAGAGCGATACTGCTGGTTGCTGAAAAAGCTCATAAAATGGAATTTTTCTTGGTAAAATTGTCTTGGTCCAGGCTCTAATCCTTAATTTGACAAGCTCAAGCCCAATCTAAGAGAATAATATATTCACCCATTGAGAAACAGTCTTTGGAGCACATACTCACCCTCTGGGGGGAAAAGATTTCTCAGTGAGTGTGGCATCAGAACAAAGGGAATCAGCTATACGATTTGAAATTTAGGCTTTGATATCCAGCTATGTCCGTCTTCGCGATAAGAGAGCTGTCCGGCAGACAAACACATCATCCTGACAGGGTCATTTTTAATCTTGATAATGCTGAGATGAGATTGCCATCTTGTAACTTTCTAAATTTCCCTTCTCTAGGTCTGATTCCCTTTCTTTTTGTTTAAAACGTTTTTCTCCAAATAGTGTCACAGCAGAAATGCTAATATCCATTCTCCACTTCTTTTAGTGATAGAGTCCTTGAACTCCAACTAGGCAGGTATCCCCTCATCCACCCCCATTAAAGACTGTTTCCCAGCCTCCCTTGCAGTCTGGTGTGCCCTTAATGATTAAGTTCTGACCAGTGGGTCACCCGCTCTGCTGCTGGCCCTGCGGATGGAAGCCGCACTGTGCGAAGTTTATGTTCAGCAGTTGCAGGTGGAGGCTAGCAGCAAAGTGCATAGTGCTTCTAAATAGAGCTGTGAGCTCTGGAATCTCATGTACAATCCTGAGTAGGCCTGCCAGTTGGGCAATGCAGAAGGGACAAAGTCTTAACCTTCTCTTTTCCAGTGTATCCCACCTTTGTAAGTTTGGTAGGTTAGCACTGGGATTATGGACATGTGTATAAGACATGGGGATGTTGAGCCAGCTATTCACAAAACTGGAAGTAATTCACTTCTGACTTCAGACATGTCCCAGAAGCTGAATAAACCAAGTTTTGGATAATGGATTTTTTTTTTAATAGCAAGAAGAACTTTAAAGTTTTCAGGACTGATCTTTCATCTCTATTTCCTTATTGTTTTTACTTTTGTGGAATATGTAGTGCTTTTGTGCTGTCGCTCAGTCGTGTCTGACTCTTTGCAACCTCATAGACTGTAGCCTGCCAGGCTCCTCTGCCCATGGGATTTCCCAGGCAAGAATACTGGAGCA
The DNA here is from genome assembly GCF_029407905.1 of Bubalus kerabau. NCBI lineage: Eukaryota > Metazoa > Chordata > Mammalia > Artiodactyla > Bovidae > Bubalus > Bubalus kerabau. The sequence goes on along the minus strand of NC_073638.1, from coordinate 21,758,920 downwards.
GGTTGCCATTTCCTCCTCCAGGAGATCTTCCTGACCCAGAGATAGAACCCACGTCTGCTGCATTGGCAGGTGGATTCTTTACCACTAGCACCACCTGGGAAGCCCTTGTTTTTATGGTGGTCTACAAGTTGAGGCACACAAAGTCCCTGTTCCTTGTTTATCTGATATTCATAATATAGATCAAATACAGCAGTTCTGGAAATACCCTTCAAACGAAAGCAAGATAAGTTGGAGCTTGAGAATATATAAAATGAGACAGATGATAACTGTGTGGTATCAAATGCAGTGGTTTTAAGTAAGTAAAACAGACACAAGTACTCAATAGCTGGTACTCCTAGAAGCGCTGTATATTTAACTTTTATTTCTTGGTCTAATTTAATTGATTCCAGTGATCCTGATGTAAGAGCCAGTTGTTTCCAAAGTGAAGGTCTAAGTGAGCCATCCTCTCCCAGGTGTCAATCAAATTAGTCCAAGGCTTTGACTTCTTCCTGGTCTTCTTTATCTGATTCTGAAATCACTTTCCTGCTGGCAGTAACACGGATCAGTTCAGAACTCTGTACAGAACTCTCTAGTTGTGAACACAATGTGGCATGAAAACAACTTTTGAGAGTTTCTCCAATAAAAATTTACTGTGTTGGATTCTAACTATGGGTTAGATTTTGCAACCAAGTATAAATTTCTGTGTGGGAGGAGCAGTCATTCCACTGTGAGGTGACTTGAAAGGTTTGGGAGTGGACCTCCTAAAGGTAAATATAATGTGCTCACCTAAGAGTCAAACTGCTGAGATTTTATCACTGGTGACTGATTTCTTTGGATTACCCAGTATTCCTTCTACTCAGCCCTCTTTTAAAATGAAAATATTCCTGGGTGGATAAAAAACATAATGCCACTAAAACCTTACTGTGTACACACTTTTTTAGTTCTTTCTTTCTGACGGAATGGGACCTGGAGTATTCTAAGATCTGGTGAAGGAGTGATGGTAAAGGCAGATCTGCTTATGTAGGGAAGTTTTGGGTAGACAAGAAAGGATGGAGGGAGAGGAAAGGAGGTAAAATTAAAATAAAATTAAACTTTAAATTGCAATAAAATTTTAAGGTATTTCACAAATTTAAAATTGTTCACAAACTAATGTACAGTGTAGAAATACTACTTTCTAAATTAGCTAATGCTGAACAACATGACATTTTTTTAGCTAAAACTTTTTGTTACATGGAATTCCTTGGTGGTCCAGTGGTTAGGACTTGGCATTTTTCACTGCCTGGGTCCGGGTTCAATCCCTGGTTGGCGAATTAAGATCCCAAAAGCCACGTAGTGTGGCCAAATTTTTTTTAGTTTTTTACAAATATTTTCTGAATTCCTACAGGGAGGCAGTGTGTTAGGCATTTTGTGCTAGACCCAATTTCTTTTGGAGCATACAATACAGTCACAGACAAGCAAAAAATAGGTGAAAAGTTAAGTAACAACATAGTAGAGAAGAGTTGAATAATTATAAAATATGGGCACAAAGTAGTGCATGACTAATTGCCAAAAGAACGGTGCAGACACAGATTCTTCTGTGTAAGACGCTCAGAGGAAGAAGATGTCGCAGTGAAACAGATTGAAATTCAAGGCTTTAGAACAGAGGAGAGAGGCCAAGAAGGTATACAGAAGGAATTAGGTTAGCACTTATATCATTAAGGGAATTATCTGTCCAAGTTGTGGAATAATGTTTTACTCTTAGGTGAATCCACATGTGTAGTAACAGGACTGTTCTGATTATCCCTATAAAAATATGCACAGAAATCTAAGGTACCCGGGGCTTGCCTGGTGGCTCAGACGGTAAAGAATCTGCCTGCAACGCAGGAGACCTGAGTTCCATCCCTGGGTTGGGAAGGTCCTCTGGAGAAGGGAATGGTTACCCACTCCAGTATTCTTGCCTGGAGTATCCCGTGGACAGAGGAGCCTGGTAGGCTGCTGTCCATAGGATCGCAGAGTCGACACAACTGAAGCGACTTAGCATGCATGCATGCATTGGAGAAGGAAATGGCAACCCACTCCAGTATTCTTGCCTGGAGAATCCCATGGACAGAGGAGCCTGGCGGGCTATAGTCCATGGGGTGGCAAAGAGTCAGACACTACTGAGCAACTAACACTTTTACTTTCTCTGCGGTACCCAGACAGATCTGCTGATACAATTCAAGTAGCAATCTTTATTATTTGAATCAGGTAAATGAAATTTTCACTGAACTAACTTTGCTCCACCCTTATAAATTAAATCAAATCATCTGACTGAAAAGCAAGAAATTAAGTTGCTAAACATTGTGTAGACAATATTAGGTTATTAAGTGACTTTTCCAATTTTTTTTTCAGAACTTTAAAAAAATCAGGGTAGACATATTCATGTTTTCTTTAATAACATCTGATAACATTAATGGAAGTTGGCCTCAATACCAATAAGATCAGAATAAAAATTCTATTACTTCTTGTTAATCCATGAATGTAGTATGCAAATAAACATCTGTCAAGTTAATGTTGAGTTAGACACATTGGGTTTCAGTCATAATACAAAGATGGAGACATTTTTTATTAGGGATTCTTTAGTCATTAACAGGTGATAGCCAGTTTCCTTTAAACTCTTCTGGCCCCTGTGCCTGGTGCTCCTGCAGCAGTATTCTGGGAATAAGGCAATTAACCCTGAACTGTGAGGCTAGCCCTTGCTACATGGATTAAGATTTAGCAATTTTAGGTATGCCTTTGGTTGTATCAGAGTTGAAAATCTAGAAGACATGGTGTTTTGCCAAAAATGAGAGGGTTCAGTGTCGGTGGGAGAGAGGGGAGCCGAGAGGGTGTGAGGGCAGGTGGATACAATTCCCTGGGGTGAGAAGGGAGGGGAATGGAATGTGTACAGAGGCTTAAGGTTGATCTGTTCCCCTGTTTGCATCAACTTATGCTTTTGTATTGCACAGACAGATAAGTGGACACACACTTCTATGTAGATGAGAAGAAGAAAGTTTTCTCAAAGCAAGAAATCTCTAGAATGGTGGGCGGGTTTTTATAAAGAAGATTTGAAGTTAGGGAGAAAATTGAGTAAGGAAAAAAGAAGCACTTCTTCACAGGGAAACCAGAAAGGTGATGGAATTTCAGTTGAGCTATTTCAAATCTTAAAAGATGATGCTGTTAAAATGCTGCACTCATTATGCCAGCAAATTTGGAAAACTCAGCAGTGGCCACAGGACTGGAAAATGTCAGTTTTCATTCCAATCCCAAGGAAGAGCAAAGCCAAAGAATGTTCAAATTACTATTCAATTGCACTCATTTCACATGCCAGCAAGATTTTGCTCAAAATCCTTCAAGCTAGGCTTTAGCAGTTCATGAACCAGGAACCTCCAGGTATACAAGCTGGATTTAGAAAAGGCAGAGGAATCAGAGAGCAAATTACTAACAAATGCTGGATCATAGAAAAAGCAAGGGAATTAAAAAAAATCTACTTCTGCTTCATTGACAATGCTAGAGCCTTTGACTGTGAGGATGACAACAAACTGGAATATTCTTAAAGAGATGGGAATATCAGACCACCTGACCTGCCTCCTGAGAAACCTGTATGCAGGACAAGAAGCAACAGTTAGAACCAGACATCACTGGTTCAAGACTGGGACAGGAGTATATCAAGGCTGTATATTGTAACCCTGTTTATTTAATTTCTAAGCAGAGTACACCATGCAAAATGCCGGGTTAGATGAATTACAAGCTGAAATCAATATTGCTGGGAGAAATATCAACAACCTCAGATATGCAGATGATACCACTTTAATGGCAGAAAGTGAGGAGGAACTAAAGAGCCTTTTGACAAAGGTGAAAGAGGAGAGTGAAAAAGCTGGCTTAAAACTCAACATTCAAAAAACTAAGGTCATGGCATCCAGTCCTATCACTTCATGGCAAATAGATGGGGAAAATGTGGAAACAGTGTCAGATTTCATTTTCTTGGGCTCCAAAATCAATGTGGACAGTGACTGCAGGCACAAAATTAAAAGATGCTTGCTCCTTGAAAGAAAAGCTATGTCAAACCTGCTGCTGCTGCTGCTAAGTCGCTTCAGTCGTGTCCGACTCTGTGCGACCCCACAGACGGCAGCCCACCAGGCTCCCCCTTCCCTGGGATTCTCCAGGCAAGAACACTGGAGTGGGTTGCCATTTCCTTCTCCAATGCATGAAAGTGAAAAGTGAAAGTGAAGTCGCTCAGTCGAGTCCAACTCTTAGTGACCTCATGGACTGCAGCCACCAGGCTCCTCCGTCCATGGGATTTTCCAGGCAAGAATACTAGAGTGGAGTGCCATTGCCTTCTCCGATGTCAAACCTAGACAGTGTTTAAAAGAGCAGAGACATTACTTTGCCAACAAAGATCCGTATAGTCAAAGCTATGGTTATCCAGCAGTCACGTATGGACGTGAGAGTTGGACCATAAAGAAGACTGAGTGCTGAAGAACTGATGCTTTCCAGCTGTGGTGTTGGAGAAGGTTCTTGACAATCCCTTGAACAGCAAGGAGATCAAACCAGTTAATCCTAAAAGAAACCAACCCTGAATATTTATTAGAAAGACTGATGATGAAACTGAAGCTCCAATACTTTGGCTACCTGACTTATTGGAAAAGCCCCTGATGCTGGGAAAAATTGAGGGAGAGGGGAGAAGGGGGCGACAGAGGATGTGATGGTTGGATGGTATCACTGACTCAATGGACAGAAGTTTGAGCAAACTCAGGGAAGCAGTGATGGACAGAGAAGCCTGGTGTGCTCCAATTCACAGGGTCACAAAGAGTCAGACACAACTTAGCAACTGAACAACAACAACAGAATCAGACTATTTTTGACAGAGGTGAACTTACTTTGCTTTGTGTACTTTGCCTTTTGGTTTATGCGGAAGGGAAATCAGTTCTTTCTAAAACAAAACAAACATCAAAAAGGAAAATTTTTACTTCTTGCAATGACTGAAATTTACTTACTTAAGAAAAATCTGAAGATTATCACAGAGTTTATAATCACTATCTTCCTAAACCTGGAGACTATGGTGTTAGAAATGGTCCAGATTAAGGCATTTGGGGTTCATTCAGGAGAGTGTGTTTGTACATCCATAAGACTATGGGATGCTATTGCTTTTATTGTTTGTTTATATTGTTTATTTAGCATTTGTTTTTGTATGATCTAAGCAGGATCATTATAAAACAAATACAGTAAGTCCCCTACATGTGAACCTTCAAGTTGCAAACTTTCAAAGATACAAATGTGTGTTTGCATATTCAGTCAGAAGGTGTGAGTGAAAGTGCAGCTCGCCCTCCATCTCCTGTTGCTGACGATCCTTCAGCTCTACCATCTCCCACCTCCTCTCTCTCCTCCAGTCAGTAACTCCAGCCCCTGTAGGCCAGCTGTTGTACTATACTACTGTGCTCTTCAAGGTAACTGTACTGTAGGATTAAAAATGCTTAAGTTTTGTTTTTTTTTAATGTATTGTGTGAAAAGTCTTATACACCCATTACAGTACTGTATTATATAGCTGATTGTGTTAACTGGGTACCTAGGCTAACTTTGTTGGACTTACAAACAAACTGGACTTACAAACGTGCTCTCAGAATAGAACTTGTTTGTACGTACTAGCAATGAAGTAGCCCATGTTAATATCTGACAGCTTTATAACAGGCGACAATAAGCCCAGTGACAAGAGCACCATTTCCATGCCAGCAGAGTTGCACACTCTGGAGATATCTTTGGTTTATCAAGGATTCTCAAATTATCTGATGTCTATGCCCTGCCCCACCTCCAGCATATAGAAGACTTTGGACCATGGGCATCAAGATTCAAAGGATAAAGCTATAAAACCTCTCAGAATTTGCCGCCCCCCCCAAAGATTTATCTGAATGCCTCACTATCAGTCTCACCAAGATCCTTTCTTCTCTTTGTTTTCTTAAGAGTTGGATAATTTCATCTCTCTTTTTAGCCTGTTTAAAGAGAGAAAAAGAAGTGGGTGAGTCTTTTGACTTCATAATAAAGCTTTGTGTCCATGGGAGGAGGGAATGGATGTTTTTCCATTTTCCTTCTTGTGTTTTGGGGCAGAAATAAACAGTTGTTTTCCATGATAGATTTATACTTTTCATCTGTACAATTCAGTTTTATTCCAGAGGTGCTGCTTTACAAAATAAATTTGATTTCGATCGCAAATGGAATGAATTTTTCTTGCCCATATAACAATAGCTTTCATTGATTTTATTACATGAACCATGCTAAAAGCTTGATATATGTATTATATCATTTTCTTATGATAAGTTAGAAGTTTGACACCACTGTCATCCATTTTACATATGAGGAATGTGAAGAGTACTGAGGTTAAATAATTTACCTAAGCTTTAAAGTGGAGAAGGCAATGGCACCCCACTCCAGTACTCTTGCCTGGAAAATCCCATGGACGGAGGAGCCTGGTGGGCTGCAGTCCATGGGGTCGCTAAGAGTTGGACATGACTGAGCGACTTCACTTTCACTCTTCACTTTCATGCATTGGAGAAGGAAATGGCAACCCACTCCTGTGTTCTTGCCTGGAGAATCCCAGGGACGGGGGAGCCTGGTGGGCTGCCGTCTATGGGGTCGCACAGAGTTGGACATGACTGAAGCGACTTAGCAGCAGTAGCAGCTGCAAGCTTTAAAGTGGCAGGATTGGATTTGATACCCACTCTACTTGACAACAAAACCCAAGGTATCGGTCATTACACTAAATTGCCATTAAAAGGTAGCAAGACACATCAGCCAGTTCAAACAGCATGCCAGCATGTGTTGCGATGGCATGAAGGCTTTCTTGAGCAGCTTGTATACAGAACAGAGCCTCACACCCCATCGCTCCTCTGTCTTAGATATTGAGACATGCATATACTCAAGTAAGTTTTCTTAAAAGTAAAAAGAAAGAAAAAATCAGTGCAGGCACAAAGATTTACCAAGATATAGACAGTATACAGTGCTTCCCTGGTGGCTCAGGCGGTAAAGAATCCACCTGCCATGCAGGAGACGCAGGTTTGATCCCTGGGTTGGGAAGATGCCCTGGAGAAGGAAATGGCAACCCATTCTAGTATTCTTGCCTGGGAAATCCCATGGACAGGAGTCTGATGGGCTATAGTCCATGGGGTCACAAAGACACGACTAAGCAACTAGCACTTTCACTTCACTTTTTTCAGACTGTATTCAAAGAGACAAATATAGGTACACATTTTTTTCCCCATAGAGTCCACGTATGTTCAGTGTTGGAGATGGCCAGGCAGAAAATTGCATCTGGAATACTTGAGAACAAGAGAAGAAACCTGAGAATCTGACAAATGAAACTCATAGCTTCAAATGGCCAAGTACAGTGAGAGGAGCTTAGATCAAAGCTAGAAGGAAAATAAAACTGAGAATGGACAGATTTGTCACAGCCAGGTAAAATTCTAGCTCATCCATTCAAAGGTGTTGCACTGCTTTCTTAGGACTCAGTAACAAAGTATCAAAAATCAGGTGGCTTAAAACAACAGATATTTATTGTCACACAGTTCTGAAGGCTAGAAGGCCAAAATCAAACTGTAGCAGGGCCATGCTCCCTCTGAAACCTGTAGGGGAATCCTTCTTTGCCTCTTCCTAGCTTCTGATCATTTGCTGGAAATCTGTGGCATCCCTTGGCTTGCAGCTGTGTAACTCTAATCTCTGCTTTCGTTGTCACATTGCTTTTTCTCCTTGATTCTATTTCCAAATAAGGTCACATTTTGATGGTACTGGGGATTAGGACTTCCACACATCTCTTGTTTCAGTGGGTCACACTTCAATCGGTTGCTAAGAATTGGTCACAAAGAATTGGACACATTTAGCAACTGAACAACACTTCAGTCTATAATAAGCACCTATGATATAATATTACTGTGCAATGGCACCCCACTCCAGTACTCTTGCCTGGAAAATCCCATGGACCGAGGAGCCTGGTAGGCTGCAGTCCATGAGGTCACTAAGAGTCGGACGCGACTGAGCGACTTCACTTTCACTTTTCACTTTCCTGCATTGGAGAAGGAAATGGCAACCCACTCCAGTGTTCTTGCTTTGAGAATCCCAGGGATGGGGCAGCCTAGTGGGCTGCCGTCTATGGGGTCGCTCAGAGTCGGACACGACTGAAGTGACTTACAGTTACAGTTACAGGGGCTGGGCCAAATAAAATACCATTCCTGCCTGCCAGGTGGTGGCAGACTTGTAGGGAAAAGGACTACAATGAGGTTAGAACAGGATGCAAATAGAGAACTGAAGAGGGACCCTTAATTCAGACAAGGGTGTGTATCTATGGCTGAGACTCAGAGGAGGTAATGTCCAAGATTAGACATGAAAGCATAGTCACCAGATAATAACAGACAGGATGGGGAAGAAAGCTTCTAGGCAGAGGAGCTGCTGCTGCTGCTGCTGCTGCTAAGTCGCTTCAGTCGTGTCCGACTGTGCGACCCCATAGACGGCAACCCACCAGGCTCCGCCTTCCCTGGGACTCTCCGGGCAAGAACACTGGAGTGGGTTGCCATTTCCTTCTCCAATGCATGAAAGTGAAAAGTGAAAGGGAAGTCGCTCAGTTGTGTCCGACTCTTCACGACCCCATGGACTGCAGCCCACCAGGCTCCTCCATCCATGCAATTTTCCAGGCAAGAGTACTGGAGTGGGGTGCCATTGCCTTCTCCGACAGAGGAGACAGGTGTGCAAAGCCCTAGAAGCTGTGTATTGCTAAGTAATTCCTCAAGATGGTTCTTCAGTCCAGATGCAAGAGAAGCTGCAAAATTTAGGCACACTCCAGCCAGACGTGGGAGGGAGGAGGGGTGCTGGGCCTGAGTAATTAGCGGGGCACATTGCTGCTTTGGCTCTGCTTCATTCCATTCAAGTCCTATTAATCTTGCTTTCTAAGAACCTGCAAAGTTTTAGTTTTATTTATTTTGGGACAAGATTTCTATTTTTCACTTGAATTTAAGGCATCATATACCACAGATATTGAAAGAAGAAAAGGCATCATATATGACAGATAATAAAAGAAAAAAATTCAGAGTCCTTCAAAAACTAAACTAATTTTTTTCAGCTATACGTATACATGTATCTATTCTTTTTCATATTCTTTTCCCATTTAGGTTACTACAGAATATTGAGCTGCTGCTGCTAAGTCACATCAGTTGTGTCCCACTCTTTGCAACCCTATGGATTGTAGCCCACCAGGCTCCTCTGTCCATGGGATTTCCCAGGCAAGAATACTGGAGTGGGGTGCCATTTCCTCCAGGGGATCATCCCCATTCAGGGATTGAACCCTCATCTCCCTCGTTCTTTACCACTGCGCCACCTGGGAAAGCCCTTGGTAGTTATCCATTTTAAGTGTGCATATGTCATTCCCAAACACCTTTCCCCTTTGGTAACCATAAGTTTTATTTTCTAAGTCTGTGAGTCTGTTTCTGACAAACTAAGATAATTTAAAAGCGTCTGTCAATTTGCTAAGGATTGAATAAAATAGCATTTATAGAAAAAGACCTGGGATACTTTCAATGTAGGTATTAGGTGGCACTAGTGATAAAGAATCCACTGGCCAATGCAGGGGAGGTGAGAGATGTGGGTTCGATTCCTGGGTCAGGAAGATCCCCTGGAGTAGGAAATGACACCCGACTCCAGTATTCTTGCCTGGAAAATTCCATGGACAGAGGAGCCTGGCAGGCTACATTCCAGGGGGCCGAAAAGAGTCAGACATGACTGAAGGACTGAGCACATTCAATATTAACTTTCTTTTCTAACTTTTCCATTACACATGTAATCAGTGGGAATTAAATGCTCCCATACTGTGATTACATAGCACTTTATACTTTTATTACAGTATTGATCTTACTTTGCCTGCTTTATCTCATAGCTGCTACCATGTCTCTTTCAAAGTCTTACTCATCCTTTTATCCTTCCTTCAAGCTTAGCAGTGCCTTGTCAATGATACTCAATGAATTTCTGCTGAATTGATTGAGTCATGAAATATGAATGAATGAAACCATTACATTGTCTAATACACAATTACTAGTCTAAGCAAAAAAAAAGTCTTAGAGATTGAAATTAAACAGTAGGAAGTTTAGTTCTTAAAATCCCCTATAAGCAAAACTAATATGATTATTTTCTGTGTAATAGAAAATATTGGTTAGTCACAGGCAAGATATTAATATATTGTCATAATGCTTCTAGTATAAATAGTCAAATATTTAGTTATAAGATTCTAAATAATAGTAAGGTAAAATTCATTCATTTAAATTTTGATTTCATGTCCTTTTTAATTATAACAGATTTTAATATCTAATCAGTTTTATAATATAATATGCACCAGAAACAAAGTTTTCAAATATGATTTGATTTTTGCTTCCTGGATATGTTTCCTGGGAATAAATAACAAAACTATTGTAGGCAACTGTGTCATCAGAACAAAAACATTTCCAACTACTCTAAGAACTCTCAGCCAGGATAACTAAATAAATTCAGTGGTAAGAGAAAATTCTTACAGTTTACCATATTAGTTGGAATAAATAATTTACTTGTTAATTTCATAACAAAAGAACTCTCATTTCTAACCACAGTGCTTTTGTTGTGTTCATAAATGGAATTTTATAAGGCATTTAAATCATTTAATTTATTAATTCTTAAAATGATAGCATGAGGGGGTCAGAATTTATATTTGCAATATTTTTTCTTTTTTTCAGGTTTGTTGCAATATAACTGACATACAACACTGTATAAGTTCAAGGTGTACAGCAGAATTACTTGATATATATATTGTGATATGATTACCACATGAGTTTAGTTACCAACCATCACCTTATATAATTACAAATTTTTTTCCTTTTGATGAAAACTTTTAGATTGACTCACTTAGCAACTTTCAAATGTATCAATACAGTATTTTTTTTAAACTACAGCCATAATGTTGTATATTACATCCCCAGGGCTTTATATCTTATATTCATAATATTTTAATACTGGATGTTTTCTTATAATATAAAGTTTAGTTATATTACTTATATTTATATACTACTCCTGAGAAAATAAATTACAGAATAAAAAGTAAATTTTAGGAAATTAGGATTTGACAATATATAAATTTAATATCTCATAGAAGGTTAATGAATTTTAGTGTCACTTCAAGAATTAAGTTGCTGAGTTCCTATTTTTGGCTTTTCAGAGCCAAACAGTTTGGGTGGCAACATATATTAGCTGCCAAACACATTTGGGTGTGAATCCCAATTCTGTGTGATTTTAATATCTTAACTAATCATCCTTCTAACTATAATTACTATCCCATTTGGTTAGAGGTTTGTTACCTTGGGTAAATCAAAGAACCATTTCTCTGGGTATTGATTTCTTATCTGTAAGGAAAGGTGTGAAAACTGGAGATAATACAAACATTGCTTAACAATGCATGGCATATAGTGGATATTTATTAAATGGCAGCTATTATTAGTATAGAAAAACATTTTTCAATGCTTTTAAAATGTGAAAAGTGGGAAAAAGAGGGGAAGGATGTATACCACTTTCTCTGTACAGGCATGAAAGATTCCTGATGACTCAACCTCAGGTGAGTTAGTGAATAGTGTTGGAAGGAAGAAGGGAGAAACAAGAAGGGACATCTAAGGTATTATTTGTCTTTTATGCAGTAGAACTCCCTCTTACAAAGTCTCCAGTATATTATAAACTTGCTTCTTAGTTAAATTTCAGTTATAAAGAAGATCTTAATAAGCACTAAACTCTAAAAGAAAAATCCTTTCTTCTCAAGAACTTGTTCTCATATGAAGAATGCATTTCTTCCTTGTACTATGCTTAAACATTTTGACTGAAACATTCATCAAAGATAGCATATGGCAGTGCTTATCTCACTGATTACCTATCTACATTACCAAAATAAATTTTCTCTTGACTACCATTGTATAAGAGCCTAATTACTGAATTTAATCTTAAGAATATCTTAGAAGAGTACTGAACTGGTTCCAATTCAATATGCTTTTTGCTTAGTTACCTGGCAACCATCCCAATGCTTAGAGAATCCAGAAAGTCTTGAAATCAGTGTGGGGTAGTACTTAAGCACTTTGGCTACATCGTCAGATGGGTCCAGGTTCAAACTGTCTTTACTATATTTTAACTGTGTGACCTTGAAAAAGTCACTTACAGGTTTCTGCTTTAGCTTCCTCATCTGCAATAGGGGTAATTATAATGCTTCTCAGACAGAGCTTTTCTGATGATTAAATAAGAATGTGAGTAAACAACTTAGTGTGTATATGCTATGTAGTTAGTTCTCAAAAATATTACTATTCTCTGGTGAAAGGAGCAGATAGTTGGAAAAGGAAAAAACATGAAGAAAATAGGCTTAGGAAGCCCTGGGGGAAATATATTCACTCAAATACAGATTTAAAAAAACACTTATTCTTTCCATTGACTATCAATGCAATATGACACAAACATCAAAGTATGTGAAAAAAAAAGACATAGAGGAAAATTATATTTACATAAATCCATTGCTGAATCTAAAATCTTAACATAAGTTTAAAATTTTAAAACATGTAAAAATTTTAGAAGAACCCTAAGGGAGCTCCAAAATAAACAATCTAAGGATTTAAAAATAATACATTAAAGGGAGAAAGGCAACTAGGGAAGCAGCTTAATGATCATGATACAAAAAACACGCTCACCGATGAAAAGAGGATATCAGTTCACCCAATTAAAAATAAATGGAGACATGGAGGCTGCAATGAGCATAAAGTTGCTTAATAACCCTGGCCTGACAGGGTCAAGATGTGTGTTTTGGGGAGTAGAGGTACATAGGGTGGGATAGTTGAATGGCATCACGCTGAGGACCTTGACATAAAGATAGCTCTGTTTAAATTTACTTAGTAGAAGACAGGAACTATGTTTCTGACCTCAATATTACTAAGTTAGAAATAAAAACAGATAAGACTTCATAGATTTGGAAATTAAAAGGCATACTTCTAAATAACTCATGAGACAAATTATAAATCAAAATAAAAATTTAAAAATACTTAAAATGGAGTAATAATGAAAACCCTATATAGCTTGTGAGTTGCAGCTAAAATAGTACTTTGAGGAATATTTACAACTGTAAATACTAGTATTAGAAAAGAGATAAGGTGGAAAATTAAGAAACAAAGCGAGAAGGGAAGGAAGTTAGAATGAAAATAAGAACTAACTCAAAACTGAAGGGAGAAATAATAAAAATCAAGAACTGATAACATAGGAAACAAAAATACTGTACAGAGGATAATAAAGCCAAATGTTGTTTTTAGAAAAGACTATTAAAACAGATAATCCTTTGGTATAATTACTGACAAAGAAAGATATGAATGATTATAAATGAAAAGCAGTAATAACTAGAGCTACAGCAGAGATGACAAAGATTATTAAAACCACTGTGAATCCTTATATCAATAAATTTGAAAATGTAGATGAAATGCATGATTTCCAAAAAAAAAAATTTACCAAATTATTTCAAGGGAAAAAAGCCTTATTTACTAAAAAACAAAACAAAACAACCCAATTAAACCTATAGTACATATGCATATTAAGGTCATATTTATCATTTCAAGTAATTATTTTAGTCAATATTTAGCTGATAGTTTGGTTTGCCTTGGATTGAGTTGGATCTGCTTGCTGTACTGCCCACCATTTCTAATAGCCTTGGCTTTTTCTTCTACACTAGAGTCTCTTTCTAGGTTTCCAAGAACTGTTGCAAAGGGTGTATATAGTTGGAATATAGTAATATTCTTTTCTTACTTGGCTTTTGACAGGGTTCTGATTGAGAACCACTGATCCAGACCTTCAGAATTATCATTACATTTACCTCTTAATCTGTATTTGTAGAGAGAGGCATTAAGATAAATTTAATTATATTTTATTTATCTGTGATATTTAAATTAACTTTGCCCACGCAGTTTGCCCCATATTGAAATTTCAAAATATATCTTTGGTGGTAATTTGTCCTTTTGCAGATTATAAATAAAGACAGGATTAAGAGAAATACATGAGGCTGTCTTGAACAGTATGAGCAAGTCAATCTTGACTGTGTCTTTTAATTAGGATGTGGATACCTGGGTGACCATGCCTTTCATAATCTACTCTTCATCTTCTGAGATTTACCACTTTGGTCAAACCATTTCACTTAATGCTAAAGCTTATTTTGTACCTCCTAAAATTTTATTTTTCAATTACGGGTTTAAAAAAGAGGGGAAGCAGAAAAGATAAAAACAAACTTTCATTGGGCGTCTACTGGATGTCAGGCTTTATGTAATTCATCTAAATCTTGAAGTAGATGGTATTACTATCTTTTAACAGAGAGAAGGAACTCAATCAACATAAAATTAACAACTTTTCTCAGGGTCACTTAACTAATTAATTCAGTTCAGTTCAGTTCAGTCGCTCAGTCGTGTCTGACTCTTTGCGACCCCATGAATCGCAGCACGCCAGGCCTCCCTGTCCATCACCAACTCCTGGAGTTCACTCAGACTCACGTCCATCGAGTCGGTGATGCCATCCAGCCATCTCATCCTCTGTCGTCCCCTTCTCCTCCTGCCCCCAATCCCTCCCAGCATCAGAGTCTTTTCCAATGAGTCAACTCTTTGCATGAGGTGGCCAAAGTCCTGGAGTTTCAGCTTTAACATCATTCCTTCCAAAGAAATCCCAGGGCTGATCTCCTTCAGAATGGACTGGTTGGATCTCCTTGCAGTCCAAGGGACTTTCAAGAGTCTTCTCCAACACCTCAGTTCAAATTAGGTAATTAATTAATTAGGTAACTAGTAACTGTCAGAGCAAAGGATTCAAACTCATTCTCAGTTGTTTGCCTCCAGGCTTCTTTTGCTGAACTATTAATACTTAGAACACACACTAGAGACTGTGGTACATTTAAACACACACACACACATGCAGTAACAGAAGAGTTTCTTTAATCAATCTTGATTATGAAAATGTAGAATTAATTAGGATTAACCATGGTGAAGGAGACAAATACAGTCTGCTCTAACAGAACAATTTACATTCTAGTGGAAAATGTGGGCTATGAGAACACACAGCAGGGGAGCTAATCCAGAGTGAGGTCTGCTTGATCAAAGGTGTCTTACTCCATACTGTTTGCTACATACAATCCCACCAATGGTGGGATTTTTCAAAAAACTAAACATTGAACTACCATATGACCCAGCAATCCCACTACTGGGCATATACTCTGAGAAAACCATAACTCAAAAGGACACATGTACCCCAATGTTCATTGCAGCACTGTTTACAATAACCAGGACATAGAAACAATCTAAATGTCCAATGACAGGTGAATGAATAAAGAAGATGTGGTACAAATATACAATGGAATATTACTCAGCCACTAAAAGGAGTGAAATAGGGTCATTTGAAGAGATGTGGATGGATCTAGAGTCTGTCATACAGAGCAAAGTAAGTCAGAAAGAGAAAAATATTGCATGTTAATGCATATATGTGGAGTTTAGAAAAATGGTACTGATGAATCTATTTTCAAGGGAGAAATAGAGATGCAGATACAGAGAATGGACATGTGGACACAGGAGGGGAAGGAGAGAGTGACTTGAACTGGGAGATTGGGATTGACATATAGACACTGTCATGTGTAAAATAGGTAGCTAGTGGGAAGCTGCTATACAGCACAGGGAGCTCAGCTCAGCGCTCTCTGATGAACTAGAGAGATGGGATGGGAGGGGTGGAAGGGAGGCTCAAGAAGGAGGGGATTTATGTATGAATATGGCTGATTCACTTCATTATACAGCAGAAGTTAACACAACATTGTAAAACAATTATATTCCAATAAAAAGCTAATTTACTTATTTTATAGGATCATGTAACACTTTGCAAAAAGTGATCCAAGGGAAAGAATAGTTGAACTGTATGGGTACTTATAAACTGATGAATTTTCTAACATTTTATTTAATGTACTTTAAATAGTTATGATAGGGCTTCCCAGCTGGCTCAGTGGTAAAGAATCCACCTGTCAAGCAGGAGACTCAGGTTTGATCCCAGAATCAGTAAGATCCCCTGGTGGAGAAAATGGCAACCCACTCCAGTATTCTTGCTAGGATAATCCCATGGACATGAGCCTGCTGGGCTATATCCATGGGGTCAAAAAGAGTGAGACATGACTGAGTGACTGAACACGCATGCAAATATTTATGATAGGACTTTTGATATAAGTTAAGTATACAAGGAGAATTACATTCCAGTTTTAGAATACTATCTAAGCAGAACCAAGTTTCTGTGGTTTTACAGAGATTAGAGAACATTATCAAATTTTTTTCTTGCAGCTCTAGAATTTAATTTTTATTTTTATGCCAAGAATTTCAAGTTAAATGCCCAAAGGGATCACTAGGGAATCTTAGTTCTTAGTCAAATGGTCTTAATCTTGAATAGGTTCCATTTCTATTCTGTTACAAAATGCAATTAAGGAAGGTTAAAATTACTATTGGTTTAAGGTAAAACTATGTGTCACACTTGGGCTTGATTTCAAAAGGCAGTATGTGCCTCTTGATTTTGATAACAAAATGCTTCAACTATTAATTTACTACCATCCCTTGTGTCTATTAAGTGAAACCTGCTATGTAGATTCTCCAAATTTCATACAGTAAATTTACATCTACTATAATAACATACAGAAATGTTGGACCTCAAATGGTCTACCATGCACTTTAAAAGATAGCCTGAATAATCAGTGAAAAGGCTTTCTCCAGCTTTAATCTGATATTTAGAAGGTAGACCTAAAGGCAGGCATCTATGGGAGTGGATGGAAGGTGCTAGACGATTATTAATTGGAGGGAGGAAGAATGCTGACTTGTAGAAAAAAAATGCATGTCTAAGCACCTTTTCATACCTCCTGGAAATTGCCTGATCCTGGCTCAATTCCCAGCTCTGGCATATATAATTTTCATTTGAAAAATAATGGCTTACTAAAATGAGAAAAACATATCAGTCATTACATAAAAAGGAGTCAACACAATTTTTCTTAAATGTAGATTTTGGTAAAATATGAATTTATCTGTTTTAAAGAAGGAAAATGTGTATTTTCTTGGTTCTGTTACATATTTTTTCTTAATTTTGTTATATATATTTTAATGGAAAACCAATAGTAATTATCTGAAGAGCATAGCTCTTGTTTTAAGTGTCACACAAAACAAATGCAGCAAAAAATAAGCATAAATGATTTTTAAAACTGCTTTATTTATTTATTTTTTAAAAATTTCCCCAGCTTACTTTATTTTTTATTTCTATTTTACAAGATTTTTATTGGAGTATAGTTGATTTATAATGTTAGTTTCACGTGTACAGCAAAGTGAAAAACTGCTTTAATATTGCTTTAAAAGGCACTTATTTTTTTTAAAAGCAATAAGTGAGACTTGAATCTTAATGTTGAGGAAAATATGATCATAAAATGAATATTACATTTTTAAATTCAATAAGTGAAAGTGGCTCAGTCGTGTCCGACTCCTTGCGACCCCATGGGCTATACAGTCCATGGAATTCTCTAGGCCAGAATACTGGAGTGGGTAGCCTTTCCCTTCTCCAGGCGATCTTCCCAACCTAGGGATCAAACTTCGCATTGCAGGAGGATTCTTCACCAGCTGAGCCACAAGGGAAGCCCAAAAATACTGGAGTGGGTAGCCTATCCCTCCTCCAGCAAATCCCCGATCCAGGAATTGAACCGGGGTCTCCTGCATTGCAGGCAGATTCTTTACCAATTGAGCTATCAGGGAAGCCCTTAAAATTCAATATAGATATATTAAAGACAACCTGATGTTCCTTGGTGGTCTAGTGGTAGGATTCAGTGCTCTCACCACTGCAGCTCAGGTTCGATTCCTGGTCAGGGAAACCTCTCTTCTATGGGCTGCCCTGGTTGCTCATCAGTAAAGAATCCGCCTGCCAATGCAGGAGGCTCTGGTTCGATCATTGGGTTGGGAAGATCCCCTGGAGAAGGAAATAAATGGCAACCCATTCCAATATTCTTGCCTGGGAAATCCCATGAACAGAGGAACCTGGCGGGCTACAGTTATTGGGGTTGCAAAGAGTAGAGCACGAATTAACAACTAAACAACAACAACAACAATTTTAAAGATACTTCTATATGTGATTGAATTATATATTATTGCTGACTGGGTCTACAATAATCACCAAGACTTGTCCTTAGCAAACAAATAACTACTGAATCCTCAAGGTTTTTATCATGTTGCTGGTTATACAGATACGATGAATGGATGAATGGGACTGACCTCATCATTCAGGTATGTCTGTCCTGTCCACTATGTTCTAACAAGGAGCAGGTGGGGGATTCCCCATCTAGATGATTCTATCTCATCTCTGGCCCATACTTCTGTAGCTCACATATTTACAGGCCTATTTGACACTCAGATAGACTTATCATTGCTTATCTCAAAGGCACCTCAAACTCCATGAGTCTAAACTGAATGGACTTTCGTAACTCAGTGAAGCTATGGGCCATGCCGTGAAGGGCCACCCAAGACTGACAGGTCATGGTGGAGAGTTCTGACAAAATGTGGTCCACTGGAAGGGGGAATGGCAAACTACTCCAGTACTTTTGCCTTCAGAACCCCATGAACAGTATGAAAAGGCAAAAAGATATGACACCAGAAGATGAGCCCCCAGGTCAGAAGGTGTCCCATGTGCTACCAGAGAAGAACAGAGGGCAATTAGTAACAGCTCCAGAAAGAATGAAGAGGATAGTCCAAACGGGAAATGACACTCAATTGTGGATGTGTTTGGTGGTGAAAGTAAAGCTCAATGCTGTGAAGAACAATATTGCATAGGAACCTGGAATGTTAGCTCTGCAAAGCAAGGCAAACTGAATGTGGTCAAGGAGGAGATGGCAAGTGTGAACATCAACATTTTAGGAACCAGTGAACTAAAATGCGAATGAGAATGGGTGAATTTAATTCAGATGACCATTATATCTACTACTGTGGGTAAGAATCCCTTAGAAGAAATAGAGTGGCTCTCATAGTCAACAGAAGAGTCTGAAATGCAGTACTTGGATGTAATTTCAAAAATGACAAAATGATTTTGGTTCTTTTCCAAGGCAAGCCATTCAACATCACTGCAATCCAAGTCTATACCCCAATCACTGATGCTGAAGAAGCTGAATGATTTTATGAAGACCTAGAAGATCTTCTAGAACTAACACCAAGAAGAGACATCCTTTTCATCATTGGGGATTGGAATGCAAAAGTAGGAAGTCAAGAGATACCTGGAGGAACAGGCAAGTTTGTCTTTGGAGTGCAAAATAAAGCAGAGCTAAGGCAAGGCAATGGCACCCCACTCCAGTACTCTTGCCTGGAAAATCCCATGGACAGAGGAGCCTGGTAGGCTGCAGTGCATGGGGTCGCTAAGAGTTGGACACGACTGAGCGACTTGACTTTCACTTTTCACTTTCATGCATTGGAGAAGGAAATGGCAACCCACTCCAGTGTTCTTTCCTGGAGAATCCCAGGGACGGGGGAGTCTGGTGGGCTGCCATCTATGGGGTCACACAGAGTCGGACATGACTGAAGTGACTTAGCATAGCATAAGGCTACCAGAGTTTTGACAAGAAAACACACTTATAGCAAACACTCTCTTCCAACAACTCTACACATGGACATCACCAGATGGTCAATACTGAATCAGATTGATTATATTCTTTATAGCTGAAGATGGAGAAGCTCTGTACAGTCAGCAAAAACAAGACCAGGAGCTGACTGTGGCTCAGATCATGAGCTCCTTCTTGCAAAATTCAGGCTTAAATAGAAGAAAATAGGGAAAACCACTAGGCCACTCAGGTATGACCTAAATAAAATCCCTTTTGATTATACAGTGGAGGTGATGAATAGATTCAAGGGATTATTAGATCTGGTAGACAGAGTGTCTGAAGAACTATGGGCAGAAGTTCATAACACTGTACAGGATGTGGTGACCAAAACCATCCCAAAGAAAGAGAAATGCAAGAAGGCAAAGTAGTTTCCTGAGGAGGCTTTACAATAGCTGAGAAAAAAAGAGAAGTGAAAGGCAAAGGAGAAAAGGAAAGATATACCCAACTGAGTACAGGGTTCCAGAGAATGGCAAGGAGAGATAAGAAAGCCTTCTTAAATAAACAATGCAAAGAAATAGAAGAAAACAATAGAGTGGGAAAGACTAACGATGTCTTCAAGAAAACTGGAGATATTAAGGGAACATTTCATGTAAGGATGGGCACAATAAGGGACAGAAATAGTAATCACCTAACAGAAACAGAAGAGATACGAAGAGGTGGCAAGGACACAGAGAACTATACAAAAATGGTCTTAATGACCTGGATAATGATGATGGTATAATCATGGACCTAGAACCAGACATTCTGGAGTATGAGGTCAAGTGGGCCTTAGGAAGTATTACTACAAACAAACCTAGTGGAAGTGACAAAATTCCAGTTGAACTGTTTCAAATCCTAAAAGATGATGCTGTTAGAGAGCTGCACTCAATATGCTACCAAATTTGGAAAACTCAGCAGTGGCCACAGGACTGGAAAAGGTCAGTTTTCATTCCAATCCCAAAGAAGGGCGATGCCAAAGAAGGTTCCAACTACTATACAATTGCTGTCATTTCACATGCTAGCAAGGTTATGCTTAAAATCCTTCAAACTAAGTTTCGGTAGTAGGTGAACCAAGAACTTTCAGATGTATAAGCTAGTTTAGAAGTGGCAGAGTAACTAGAGATCAAATCCCCAACATTAGTTGATGCATAGAAAAAGCAAGAGAATTCCAGAAAAACATCTACTTCTGCTTCATTGTCCATGCAAAAGTCTTTGAGTATGTGGATCACAAGCTGTGGAAAATTCTTTTTTTTTTTTTAATTTTATTTTATTTTTTAACTTTACTTAAAGTGATGGGAATACCAAGCCACCTTATCTGTCTCTTGAGAAATGTGTATGCAGGTCAAGAAGTAACAGTCAGAATCAGGCATGGAACAATGGACTGGTTAAAAATTAGGAAAGGAGTACATCAAGGCTGCATATTGTTACCCTGCTTATTTAACTTCTATGCAGAGTACATCATGAGAAATGCTGGGCTGGATGAATCACAAGCTGGAATCCAGATTGCCGGGGGAAATATTAACAACCTCAGATATGCAGATGATACCACTGTAATGGCAGAAAGTGAATAGGAACTAAAGAACCTCTTGATGAGAGTGAAAGAGGAAAGTGAAAACACTGGCTTAAAACTCAACATTTGAAAACTAAGATCATGGCATCTGGTCCTATCACTTCATGGTAAATAGAAGGGGAAAAGTGGAAACAGTGATAGAATTTATTATCTTGGGCTCCAAAATCACTGTGGACAGTGACTACAGACATGAAATTAAAAGTCATTTGCTGAATTTGGGGAGGAGCCAAGATGGCGGAGGAGTAGGACGGGGAGAACACTTTCTCCCCCACAAATTCATCAAAAGGGCATTTAAACGTCGAGTAAATTCCACAAAACAACTTCTGAATGCCGGCAGAGGACATCAGGCACCCAGAAAAGCAACCCAACTCTTCGAAAGGAGGTAACGCTGTGAACCTCTCTGAGTGACCCTCACAGTAAAGAAACTTTTCATCTTTAATGTAGATGGTTTATCAATGGTGCTGTATAGAAGGAGAAGTTTTGAAACTACTGTAAAAATAAGACCGATAACTGGAAATAGGAGGCTTAAGTCCAAACCCTGACTCCAAGGAACTCCTGACTCCAAGGAACATTAATTGACAGGAGCTCATCAAACGCCTCCATACCGACACTGAAACCAAGCACCACACAAGGGCCAACAAGTTCCAGGGCAAGACATACCAAGCAAATTCTCCAGCAACAAAGGAACACAGCCCTGAGCTTCAAGATACAGGCTGCCCAAAGTCACCCCAAATCCATAGACATCTCATAACTCATTACTGGACATTTCATTACACTCCAGAGAGAAGAAATACAGCTCCATCCACCAGAACATCGACACAAGCTTCCCTAACCAGGAAACCTTGACAAGCCACCTGTACAAACCCACACACAGTGAGGAAACACCACAATAAAGAGAACTCCACAAACTGCCAGAATACAGAAAGGACACCCCAAACTCAGCAATTTAAACAAGATGAAGAGACAGAGGAATAGCCAGCAGATAAAGGAACAGGATAAATGCCCACCAAACCAAATAAAAGAGGAAGAGATAGGGAATCTACCTGATAAAGAATTCCGAATAATGATAGTGAAATTGATCCAAAATCTTGAAATTAAAATGGAATCACAGATAAATAGCCTGGAGGCAAGGATTGAGAAGATGCAAGAAAGGTTTAACAAGGACTTAGAAGAAATAAAAAAGAGTCAATATATAATGAATAATGCAATAAGTGAAATTAAAAACACTCTGGAGGCAACAAATAGTAGAATAACAGAGGCAGAAGATAGGATTAGTGAATTAGAAGGTAGAATGGTAGAAATAAATGAATCAGAGAGGATAAAAGAAAAACGAATTAAAAGAAATGAGGACAATCTCAGAGACCTCCAGGACAATATTAAACGCTACAACATTCGAATCATAGGGGTCCCAGAAGAAGAAGACAAAAAGAAAGACCATGAGAAAATACTTGAGGAGATAATAGTTGAAAACTTCCCTAAAATGGGGAAGGAAATAATCACCCAAGTCCAAGAAACCCAGAGAGTCCCAAACAGGATAAACCCAAGGCGAAACACCCCAAGACACATAGTAATCAAATTAACAAAGATCAAACACAAAGAACAAATATTAAAAGCAGCAAGGGAAAAACAACAAATAACACACAAGGGAATACCCATAAGGATAACAGCTGATCTTTCAATAGAAACTCTTCAAGCCAGGAGGGAATGGCAAGACATATTTAAAATGATGAAAGAAAATAACCTACAGCCCAGATTATTGTACCCAGCAAGGATCTCATTCAAGTATGAAGGAGAAATCAAAAGCTTTTCAGACAAGCAAAAGCTGAGAGAATTCTGCACCACCAAACCAGCTCTCCAACAAATACTAAAGGATATTCTCTAGACAGGAAACACAAAAACGGTGTATAAATTCGAACCCAAAACAATAAAGTAAATGGCAACGGGATCATACTTATCAGTAATTACCTTAAACGTAAATGGGTTGAATGCCCCAACCAAAAGACAAAGACTGGCTGAATGGATACAAAAACAAGACCCCTACATATGTTGTCTACAAGAGACCCACCTCAAAACAGGGGACACATACAGACTGAAAGTGAAGGGCTGGAAAAAGATTTTCCATGCAAATAGGGACCAAAAGAAAGCAGGAGTAGCAATACTCATATCAGATAAAATAGACTTTAAAACAAAGACTGTGAAAAGAGACAAAGATGGTCACTACATAATGATCAAAGGATCAATCCAAGAAGAAGATATAACAATTATAAATATATATGCACCCAACATGGGAGCACCGCAGTATGTAAGACAAATGCTAACAAGTATGAAAGGAGAAATTAACAATAACACAATAATAGTGGGAGATTTTAATACCCCACTCACACCTATGGATAGATCAACTAAACAGAAAATTAACAAGGAAACACAAACTTTAAACGATACAATAGACCAGTTAGACCTAATTGATATCTATAGGACATTTCATCCCAAAACAATGAATTTCACCTTTTTCTCAAGCGCACATGGAACCTTCTCCAGGATAGATCACATCCTGGGCCATAAAGCTAGCCTTGGTAAATTCAAAAAAAATAGAAATCATTCCAAGCATCTTTTCTGACCACAATGCAGTAAGATTAGATCTCAATTACAAGAGAAAAACTATTAAAAATTCCAACATATGGAGGCTGAACAACAAGCTGCTGAATAACCAACAAATCACAGAAGAAATCAAAAAAGAAATCAAAATTTGCATAGAAACGAATGAAAATGAAAACACAACAACCCAAAACCTGTGGGACACGGTAAAAGCAGTCCTAAGGGGAAAGTTCATAGCAATACAGGCACACCTCAAGAAACAAGAAAAAAGTCAAATAAATAACCTAACCCTACACCTAAAGCAACTAGAAAAGGAAGAAATGAAGAACCCCAGGGTTAGTAGAAGGAAAGAAATCTTAAAAATTAGGGCAGAAATAAATGCAAAAGAAACAAAAGAGATCATAGCAAAAATCAACAAAACCAAAAGCTGGTTTTTTGAAAGGATAAATAAAATTGACAAACCATTAGCCAGACTCATCAAGAAACAAAGGGAGAAAAATCAAATCAATAAAATTAGAAATGAAAATGGAGAGATCACAACAGACAACACAGAAATACAAAGGATCATAAGAGAGTACTATAAACAACTATATGCCAATAAAATGGACAACGTGGAAGAAATGGACAAATTCTTAGAAAAGTACAACTTTCCAAAACTCGATCAGGAAGAAATAGAAAATCTTAACAGACCCATCACAAGCACGGAAATTGAAACTGTAATCAAAAATCTTCCAGCAAACAAAAGCCCAGGTCCAGACGGCTTCACAGCTGAATTCTACCAAAAATTTAGAGAAGAGCTAACACCTATCCTGCTCAAACTCTTCCAGAAAATTGCAGAGGATGGTAAACTTCCAAACTCATTCTATGAGGCCACCATCACCCTAATACCAAAACCTGACAAAGATCCCACAAAAAAAAGAAAACTACAGGCCAATATCACTGATGAACATAGATGCAAAAATCCTTAACAAAATTCTAGCAATCAGAATCCAACAACACATTAAAAAGATCATACACCATGACCAAGTGGGCTTTATCCCAGGGATGCAAGGATTCTTCAATATCCGCAAATCAATGTAATACACCACATTAACAAATTGAAAAATAAAAACCATATGATTATCTCAATAGATGCAGAGAAAGCCTTTGACAAAATTCAACATCCATTTATGATAAAAACTCTCCAGAAAGCAGGAATAGAAGGAACATACCTCAACATAATAAAAGCTATATATGACAAACCCACAGCAAACATTATCCTCAATGGTGAAAAATTGAAAGCATTTCCTCTAAAGTCAGGAACAAGACAAGGGTGCCCACTTTCACCATTACTATTCAACATAGTTTTGGAAGTTTTGGCCACAGCAATCAGAGCAGAAAAAGAAATAAAAGGAATCCAAATTGGAAAAGAAGAAGCAAAGCTCTCACTGTTTGCAGATGACATGATCCTCTACATAGAAAACCCTAAAGACTCCACCAGAAAATTACTAGAACTAATCAATGACTATAGTAAAGTTGCAGGATATAAAATCAACACACAGTAATCCCTTGCATTCCTATACACTAATAATGAGAAAACAGAAAGAGAAATTAAGGAAACAATTCCATTCACCATTGCAACGGAAAGAATAAAATACTTAGGAATATATCTACCTAAAGAAACTAAAGGCCTATATATAGAAAACTATAAAACACTGGTGAAAGAAATCAAAGAGGACACTAACAGATGGAGAAATATACCATGTTCATGGATTGGAAGAATCAATATAGTGAAAATGAGTATACTACCCAAAGCAATCTATAGATTCAATGCAATCCCTATCAAGCTACCAACAGCATTCTTCACAGAGCTAGAACAAATAATTTCACAATTTGTATGGAAATACAAAAAACCTCGAATAGCCAAAGCGATCTTGAGAAAGAAGAAGGGAACTGGAGGAATCAACCTACCTGACTTCAGGCTCTACTACAAAGCCACAGTTGTCAAGACAGTATGGTACTGGCACAAAGACAGAAATATAGATCAATGGAACAAAATAGAAAGCCCAGAGATAAATCCACGCACATATGGACACCTTATCTTTGACAAAGGAGGCAAGAATATACAATGGATTAAAGACAATCTCTTTAACAAGTGGTGCTGGGAACTCTGGTCAACCACTTGTAAAAGAATGAAACTAGAACACTTTCTAACACCATACACAAAAATAAACTCAAAATGGATTAAAGATCTAAACGTAAGACCAGAAACTATAAAACTCCTAGAGGAGAACAGAGGCAAAACACTCTCTGACATACATCACAGCAGGATCCTCTATGACCCACCTCCCAGAATATTGGAAATAAAAGCAAAAATAAACAAATGGGACCTAATTAACCTTAAAAGCTTCTGCACATCAAAGGAAACTATTAGCAAGGTGAAAAGACAGCCTTCAGAATGGGAGAAGATAACAGCAAATGAAGCAACTGACAAACAACTAATCTCGAGAATATACAAGCAACTCCTACAGCTCAACTCCAGAAAAATAAATGACCCAATCAAAAAATGGGCCAAAGAACTAAATAGACATTTCTCCAAAGAAGACATACAGATGGCTAACAAACACATGAAAAGATGCTCAACATCACTCATTATCAGAGAAATGCAAATCAAAACCACTATGAGGTACCATTTCACACCAGTCAGAATGGCTGTGATCCAAAAGTCTACAAGTAATAAGTGCTGGAGAGGGTGCGGAGAAAAGGGAACCCTCTTACACTGTTGGTGGGAATGCAAACTAGTACAGCCACTATAGAGAACAGTGTGGAGAGTCCTTAAAAAACTGGAAATAGAACTGCCTTATGACCCAGCAATCCCACTGCTGGGCATACACACTGAGGAAACCAGAAGGGAAAGAGACACGTGTACCTCAATGTTCATCGCAGCACTGTTTATAATAGCCAGGACATGGAAGCAACATAGATGTCCATCAGCAGATGAATGGATAAGAAAGCTTTGGTACATATACACAATGGAGTATTACTCAGCCATTAAAAAGAATACATTTGAATCAGTTCTAATGAGGTGGATGAAACTGGAGCCTATTATACAGAGTGAAGTAAGCCAGAAAGAAAAACA
This sequence comes from Bubalus kerabau, assembly GCF_029407905.1. Taxonomy (NCBI): domain Eukaryota; kingdom Metazoa; phylum Chordata; class Mammalia; order Artiodactyla; family Bovidae; genus Bubalus; species Bubalus kerabau. The sequence goes on along the minus strand of NC_073638.1, from coordinate 21,731,992 downwards.
CCAATACAGTATACTAACGCATATATATGGAATTTAGAAAGATGGTAACAATAACCCTGTGTACGAGACAGCAAAAGAGACACTGATGTATAGAACAGTCTTATGGACTCTGTGAGAGAGGGAGAGGGTGGGAAGATTTGGGAGAATGGCATTGAAACTTGTAAAATATCATGTATGACACGAGTTGCCAGTCCAGGTTCGATGCACGATACTGGATGCTTGGGGCTGGTGCACTGGGACGACCCAGAGGGATGGAATGGGGAGGGAGGAGGGAGGAGGGTTCGGGATGGGGAACACATGTATACCTGTGGCGGATTCATTTTGATATTTGGCAAAACTAATACAATTATGTAAAGTTTAAAAATAAAATAAAAAAAAACATTCTGAAAGATGTTCAAAAAAATAAAATAAAATAAAAGTCATTTGCTCCCTGGAAGGAAAGCTATGACAAATATAGACAACATATTAAAAGACAGAGATATCACTTTGCCGACTAAGGTCTGTATAGTCAAAGAAATGGTTTCTCCAGTAGTCATGTATAGATGCGTGATTTGGACCATAAAGAAGCTGAGTGCCAAAGAACTGATGCTTTCAAACTGTGATGCTGGAGAAGACTCTTGAGATACCTTGGTCTGCAAGGAGATCAAACCAGTCAATCCTACAGGAAATAAATCCTGAGTACTCATTGGAAGGATTGATGCTAAAGCTGAAGCTCCAATACTTTGGCTACCTGATGTGAACCGCCATTGGAAAAGACCCTGTTGCTGAAAAAGATTGAAAGCAAAAGAAGAGGGTGGCAGAGGATGAGATGGTTACATAGCATCACTGACTCAAAGAACAAGAATTTGAGCAAACTCCTGGGGATAGTGAAGGACAGGGAAGCCTGGTGTGCTGCAGTCCATGGGGTTACAAAGAGTCAGACATGACTTAACGACTAAACCACAACCCTTTCCCCCTCCCTGCAAAACCCCAACAACCTGATCTTTATTTAATGTTCCTTGTTTCATTGAATGGCACCATCTATCATGTTCTGCAAGCCAGGATACCATGATACTATCTTTTATACCTTGCTATGCCTCACTGTCCATATTCAATATACAATTCAAGTCCTAATTATTTTTCTTCCTAAGTATATCTCTTAAATCAATCTACTTTTTCCTAATCCAAGCTATCATAACCTCCCAACTGAATGATTGCACTGGCCTTCACTCTGGTTTCCTTACTTCTGGCCACTTTCAACCTCTTCTCCTAAATTTTTTCAAATAAATCTGTCATTATCCTCCCCCAAATTAAAACCCTACAATGGCTTCTTGTTGTTTAAGTACTGTGGCCTAAGTTTTCCATCACCACACTGGCCATTAGCTTCAGACAGGCACTAAGTTGTTTCTGCTGTCCAGAATGTTCCCTTAATGTTCCCTCCACCCCATCTCTGGCCTAATTAAAGCCCATTCTTCCTTCAAATCTCAGCTGAATCTTTGCAGAAATTCTCCCTGACTCCATTGATTGGATCAGTACTGCCTGATTAGATGTTCTCCTAACATCACATGTAATTCTTTCATAAGTATTTCTCTCGTTGATTAGATTGTAAGTTTCAGATAAGGGCAGAGTTTGTAACTTTAATGCTTGTTTTTTTGTTGTTGTTCATCATTGTACTCCTGTGTCTAGCACAAGGCCAGACTAACAGAGATTCTCAACAAATATTTGTCAAATGAATCTTGCACAATTTTTTCCAAATTGCATTCTCCTACCTTTTCCAAGTTGGATTCTCCTACCTTTTGACTCTGAAACTCATCCTCCTGTTGATGGCTTTGTCTGACCTTTCATGCCTGAGCTGTACACCGCCTCTTAAGTTTTGACCCTTACCTTGCCGACATCTTTTTATAAGGGTACAAAGTTTTCAGCTGCTTTTGGCAAACATTCTGTAAATTTCAGCTTGGCCCCATGACCCCACATTTCACTGTATGGCCCTCACCTGTATTAATGTATGAATCGAGATGCATATAATGTCCAATTCAACTTCACACATAAAGACTAACGTCTATAGCTACACCAACAACTACATCATATCTGTTTGGAACACTTATAGCCAACAGTGTTTTTTTTTTTTTTTTCTTTTGGCGGTACCATGTGGCTTGCAGCATCTCAGTTCTTCAACTGGGCCACAGCAATGAAAATGTAAAGTCCTAACTATCGGGACTGCCAGGGAATTCCCTACTGTTTCTTATCACCTTTTAAATGTATTTTATACATTCTCTTTTTTCTTTATGTTTTTACTTATTCATTGTTCTAAAAATTTATCCTTTATAATACAAGTTTCAAAGTTTAGATAAATTGTAAGTTTTTTCAAATAAATTACTGAATTAGTGCTACAATGAAAATATGCCATTGCCTTTCTTAAAAAGCTATTTAACAGATTTTTATCTCAACAATAAAATCAATTGTTGGTAAACTGACTTTTGAACAATATTTTTTTGGTTTTGTAAGAAAGAATTACTATAGTTAGGTGAGTTTGTTTGTCTCATGCAGCGATGGTTCTGAAGTAGCTATCTGGGTATGGCAGTGGGGAACGACACAAACGTTTAGGAATGTGATCGGAGTTTGGGTGAAAGATACATGCTTCTAGGAATTTGCTTTCTATTTTTATAGCCAAGTCTATCTCTGTATCAAAGTTCTAGTATATATTGTCATGTCCCATGTGTTCAAGTTTTTGTCTTGTGTCTTTGCCCTCAGACAGTTGGGGACAGTGGCCTTGACTTATTTTCTAGTCTTGATGCTGCATTCTAATTCCCATATCAAGGTTTCTCTTACATGCTGTTGGCACCAGGACCTTAAATTTTTATCTACTGCCTTTTCCTGGTGTCAGTTTCTTCAGAGAGCAGATAATGCTCATTGACTGTGACTTTATTCTGTGGCTTACAGACTGTATTTCCACTCTTGTCTGTTGCTTGGACATCCTTTTTTGCAACTGCCTACATGTTTATTCAGTATTTCTGAGCCTGTGAGGCTCTGAGTCTTGGTCAATTCTATTTTGGGCCATCCTCTGATGAAATGAATACCTCATAAGCTATCTAGCTCAAGGAACTGGGCTATCATGCAGGTGTCTGGTTCAGACAAGTTAAATAATCTATTTGTTCACTCATAAGCATTTATTTGGTAGGTTAGGAGATGTTCTTATATTTGTCAATTCCTGTGGTTATAAAGTCAAGGAAGTCATGATCTTTTTCCTTAAGGAATTTAGAGCCCGCAGGAGAAACAGCTCAACTCCACCATACTACTATGTGTCAGGAACTATGACCAGGGAATGTACAGGGTTGAGGGAAGCACAAAGGAAAGGGCATTTGTATCAACTTGGGGAATAGCAAGTGTAAGGAAAGACTTGCTTGTGATTATTTTTGAAGTGTTTTTAAATACAAGTAGGCATTGGCTAAAGGGAGAAATCGGAGAAAGGAATTTCCAAGCAGAAGAAACTGTTGACTCAGCACAGAGGTGACCATGTCTTCTAGGTTCCTGCCCACCTTTGATCTCAACATTTCAGCAATGTGAAATGTTTCACCACATTTCATCAATATACAACTTTGTTTTATGTGTTTCTCTTTACAGACACCTTATTTAAAATAGCTTGTTGATTCACCAACATTGAACTCATAGCTAATAGCACTTGTAACTCATATCTGATTCAAGCTTATCTAAAGCATGTATTTTTTCTGTAAGGCATGTCACAACCTTCTTGCACTTAGGAACACTACGCAGTCCTTCAGCATTTGGAGGCTATTTAAATCAGTGAAATCATTGAAAAAAGTGAAAAACATGGCACTTAATAAACTGCAAAAGGACACCTGTTTACAGTATGAGATGAAACAAGAAGGCAGAACATTGTCTTGTTTAGCCTCAGCTAGGAACGTGTGTTGGGCAACTCAAAATTTTCACTGCTCTGTGAATTACCTCCAATGGCCATGAAGATGCTACTAGTATTGATTTTGGGGTTACAAATAAACTGTTGCATAGTAAGTGAATTTGCAAATATGGGATCGTGAATAAGAAGGATTGACTACATCACCAACACAGTGGCTTGGGGAGCTGCAAAATCTCAGAAGCCAAATAGGCAAACGGCTGTATCAGGCTCTGAGAGTATGCGTGACCACACCTCCTGGGACTAAAACACCTTAGCACAGAAAATGATAAAATGAGGAAGTAAATATAGATACAGAAAAATTTAAACTTTCTTATCTGGCTCCAACATATTTTACCTACAGCTCTTTTTATCTTGCCTTTAGCAGAGGCAAAGGGAAAAGATAGACTATGGTTTTGATTTCAGGTATGTTGTGATTATTTTCTGAGTGACCTGATCCACAGAATTACCCAGTTCTTCAAAAAATTCTATTTGATTAACCCTACTGGTGGCTCAGATGGTAAAGCGTCGGCCTACAATGCGGGAGACCCAGGTTCTATCCCTGGGTCGGGAAGATCCTCTGGAGAAGGAAATGGCAACCCACTCCAGTACTCTTGCCTGAAAAATGCAATGGACAGAACAGCATGGTAGGCTACAGTCCACAGGGTTGCAAAGAGTCGGACACGACTGAGTGACTTCACTTTCACTGCTTATAAGGTGTTTACTAATTTGAACAATAAGGCTTCATGTAGCTGGAATCAAATAGTTCTGACTAAATTTTAAAAAATACATGATCTTCTTTGCTTTGTTCTGTGTTCAATAGTTTCATTTAATCATGTTTTACCAGGCAATAGTATGGGTCCTTGCCTAATTGTACTATAGGGCTTAAAATGCTTTTATTTTGTTCTTAAAGTGAATATATACAGAAGACAAGATATACAGATCTTTGGAAAAAAAGATGAGATGCATTTGGGGCATGACCCTATCCAACTCTGGGGATAGGTCTGTCTGAGGTAATGAATTCAACTATTTGATCTCAAATATCATTTCTCACCCCAGGCATCTTTTGGTGGAGTGTGTGTGTGTGTGTGTGTGTAGTGTAAGTCCCTTTAGTTGTGTCTGATTCTTTGTGACCCTGTGGACTATAGCCCACCAGACTCCTCTGTCCATGGGATTCTCCAGGCAAGAATACTGGAGTGGACTGCCATGTCCTCCTCCAGGGGATCTTCTCAACTCAGGGATCAAACCCATGTCTGTCTCCTGCATTGGCAGGCAGGCAGGTTCTTTGCCACTAGCACCACCTGGGAAGCCTTTGGTGGACTGTAGATGTTACTAAAGAAGATTAACAGGGAAACCTTATCTGTCAACCTTAAATGTTTCCCAAGATTGAATAATGTTTGAAGACAAAGTGGTACAACAGAGGATATAAAAGAGTAATTCATATTTATGCAATCTTTTAATTATCATTTGCTACCAAAATATTTGCTTGCTATGGTGAATACACAGTCTGTTTTTATTATTCTTCCACTTGAATTCTTTGACAAATTTGCAACAACAAGAATTTAAATAAGTATCTTGTTGGTGAAGGAGAAACCCACCACTTCCTAATGGAGGAAAAGGAATTTTATTACTACATAAGGGCACAAAGGTCCGTCTAGTCAAGGCTATGGTTTTTCCAGTGGTCATGTATGGATGTGAGAGTTGGACTGTGAAGAAAGCTGAGCACCAAAGAATTGATGCTTTTGAACTGTGGTGTTGGAGAAGACTCTTGCGAGTCCTTTGGACTGCAAGGAGATCCAACCAGTCCTTCTTGTAGGAGACCAGTCCCAGGTGTTCATTGGAAGAACTGATGCTGAGGCTGAAACTCCAATACTTTGGCTACCTCATGCGAAGAGTTGACTCATTGGAAAAGACTCTGATGCTGGGAGGTATTAGGGGCAGGAGGAGAAGGGGACGACAGAGGATGAGATGGCTGGATGGCATCACCAACTCAATGCACATGAGTTTGCGTGAACTCCAGGAGTTGGTGATGGACAGGGAGGCCTGGTGTGCTGCGATTCATGGGGTTGCAGAGTCAGACATGATGGAGTGACTGAACTGAACTGAATTGAAGGGCAGGAAAGTAAAATTAAAACAAAGCCAGGTAACACTGAGACTGAGAAAATTTTGATTTGTCTGGGTAGTCATTCCTGGCAATTTGATACCAAAAAGGATTTTCTTTTAACTGGACATCCTGGTCAATGACATTGAGGAAATTCCTTACATCTTTGGTTTGGCTCTACAAAACTGATTAACAATGATTCTGAGCATCCCTTCAAAGTATAAGATAATGGAAGATAATGTTAAATGTTTCCACTTTTGTGATTTGGTATCTAAAAACGCATCTTTGTGAAATTTCTTAGATTCTTCTTCTAAGCATGATCTCATCATAGAATGATTTGCTTCTGGTTCACTGAAGTGTCATATAGCAAGCTGACTTTTTTTGTTTAAGAAATAAGAATTTCTTTTTTCTTAAAAAACATTAAAATTTATTTATTTATTTTTGGCTGTGCTGGGTCTCTGCTGCTGGGCAGGCTTTCCACTGCAGTGGCTTTTCCTGTGGCTGTACAGGCTCTAGGGTACGCAGGCTTCTGTACTTGGGGCTCCCAGGCTCTAGTGCACAGACTCAATAGTTGTGGTGCAGAGGCTTAGTTGCTCCGTGACGTGTGGGATTTTCCTGGATCAGGAACTGAACCTGTGTCTCCTGCCTTGGCAGGCAGATTCTTTACCACTGAGCCACCAGAGAAGCCTGCAAATCGACTTTTGAGGAAGACTTACCCCCATATTTAGCATTGGTTGTATAGGTTGTGAGACTGAACAGATTTAAACCCCATTCCTGATAAAATGTTAGTTGCTCAGTCACGTCTGACTCTGCAACCCTATGGACTGTAGCCCACCAGGCTCCTTTGTCCATGGAGTTCTCCAGGTGAGAATACTGGAGAGGGTTGCCATTTCTTTCTTCAGGGGATCTTCCTGACCCAGGGATTGAACCCAGGTCTCCTGCATTGGAGGCACACTCTTTACTGCCTGAGCCACCAGGGAAGCCTGATAAAGACCATATCTTTATTGCTGATTCGCAGATGGGATCTTTTCCTTCTAAAAACCTTTAGTTTATATTTACTCACATTAAACTCCAATTCCAGATGGATGTTTATGAATATGTTGTCTATATACATGCCTTAAAGTACTGCTCTGATCTTTACTTCCCCTCCCAGAAAATGAATTATTTATAATCATTTTCATAAAGAGATAATCAGGTAAAGAGCTTTCTTAAAGGTGGCAAAACTAAAAAGCAAATTAGTTTTATGATTTCAAAGAATTAGCTGACTATTCATTTACTATAATGTTTTCAGACTACTTTAGAACTCTCAGAGGAAGAATAATGGGCCAGGACAGAGCTATAAGGTTTCCTTTATGGACAGAGTAAGCCATTTAATCTTGATGGACTCAAATTGTTCTTGATTTTCTGCCATGGCTATCCCTCACAGAAATAGTACTTGTGATTAATAGCATTTTTTCCTACTAACCAAAGTATTTATAATGTATATCTGGAAGATATTCCAAGATGGAGGATAACATTAAAATTTTTAAAAAGTTCAACAACTGAAAAAATCAATCAATATCAGTTGGGGAGAAAAGCTATAAAGGTATTTTTAGGAGAGAGAGAGATAAATTTTTAGATTTTCATTAATTTTAAGGAGACTGTGAAAGAAAAAAAAAACTTTAAGTGACTTGATGGGGAATATTTTTTACCATTTTAGAATGAAAATTATACCAGGAATTTACTTACAAATGTATATGTTCAAAATACGTAGAAGATCTGCAAATTAAATAGATCATTATAAATGTTCTATTTAACTAGTGTTAAATAGAACCCATTTATTTTCTGCCATCAAGCTGAAAATTCTAGAATGGTGGTGGCGGCAATATAGAGTACTACAATCTTAAAAAAACACAGTCGTCCAAAAATAGAGTCTAAGTTTTAGTAATTACAAGGAGTCACATTTCCTCCCATCATATACAGACCCATGAGGGTATACAATGCACTGTATATTTCCTCCCATCATATACAGACCCATGAGGTATACAATGCACTGTATAAAGCAAAACTGAGAAGCGAGGGCATGTACTAAATTGATCCTAAAGTAGACTTGCAAATAGACTAACTTTGGAGAATATTCTTACAAAAACTGTCAGCCTAGAAAAATTTGTCAGGTGTATACACGTGCAAAAGGCTAACCAAAATGACATTATCACTGTATAGAGCATATATCCATTCATTCATTAACTCAATTATGCAATTATTCTATCAACAAATATTTATTGAGTTTCAATAGGTAGATGAGCACCAGGGTCAAGCACATAGGAAATGACCTCTGCCCTCTTGGAGGAAAAGAGAACTGGCATTTGTTGAGAGCAAACGATGGCCAGGTGTTTTACATGTCTTATACCAGCTGGATGAGGGGGATATTTTTATCACTGCTGCTTCTCTGTCTGAGGAAGCTGAGCCTTACAGGGGTTAAGTAGGCTTCTAATGGTCATTGAGATAGTAAGTGGCAGGGTCAGACTTCCAAACCCAGCTTGTCTCCGAAGTCCACTACACTATGGTGCCTGGAATCCAGCAGGAGAGACAGAAATATCCATGCAGCTATAACACAGATCATGACTTGCTCTGGGAGCACAGAGAAGGGAGCTATTCATTCTGTAGTGTCCAAGTCACCTCTGGGAAGGCTTCAGAGAGAAGCTGTATTTGAGTTGAAACTTGAAGGTAAATGCGGGATGGCATTTTAGGAAGACACACAAAAGTGCACTGCAGGTTGAAGAGACAGTGTACCGTTCCACAGGGCTGGAAACAGTTTCTCACACTTGTATTCATACCACAGTCTTGAATTTTAGAATCTTCAGCAGCATACTTGAACAATACCATGGCCATCAATCAGTACAACAAAATGAGACTCACGGGCTTTGCAATTAGGATACAGGCTTTCAGTTTAGACTCAGCCACTTTCCAGTTGTGGGAACTTTGGAAGATCATTTAGGCGTTGTTTGATTAAGTGGGAATAATCATCATCAGGTTATTTTAAGGAGAGTATGAGTTGATGCATATACACTGCTTAGCTTAGTAAACATACGACATGGTATGCACTCACTGAATTGGGTGTTATGAGTACTAAATCACAATGGTATCTGAGGACATCTATTGCTGTTGTTCAGTTGCCAAGTCATGTCCAACTCCTCACGACCCCATGCTGCAGTGCAGCATGCCAGGCCTCCCTGTCCCTCACCATCTCCTGGAGTTTGTCCAAGTTCACATCCACTGGCCTCCCCAGTGGCTCAGATGGTAAAGAGGATATCTATAAGAGCATTCAATTATTACATGATTCTCTTAATTGTATTGCACCATACTGACTCAGCTCTCCTATATCCTCACAAGGAAGTTTCATTAATATTCTCTTTCTGTCCTGCTCGTTTGCTGCTTGGTTAGGCCTCTTCTACTCTCAACAGATAGAGTCTTGTTTATACCGCCTTGCAGAACCCATTTGACTTAATGTACAATTTGGCAGATATCACAGGATAATGTGTGTGTTTAGGTTTAGCAAAAATACATTAATATTTACCCATTTACCATCGCAGCACATATGGCAAAGGGTACACAGGGTGCCCTAGCCTAGTGGCTGAGCACCAGCTGGACAGAGGACGCTGCTTTTGGGGTAGGGGGTGCTGAATAGGGGAAGGAAGGAGAGTGGTAGAAGACAGTCAGGTCATGGTCAGACTGGGAAAGAACTTGAATACCACGCTGGAGAGTTTGGTCTCCATGCTGCAGAAAAGCCAGGGAGAAAAATGAAACCAGATATATAGACTGAAATATATCATTCCCATCCCCACTCCTGCAATTTCTATGTTGAAGCCCTAACTCTCAGTGTAACTCTATTTGGAAACAGATCTTTTAGGTAGGTGGTTCAAGTTAAATGAGGTCATAATGGTGGGGTTCTAATATAACAGGACTGATGTCCTTATAAGAGGATGAAGCGACACCAGAGCTCCTGCTACCATGTGAGAATGCACTGAGAAAGTGACCATCTATTGCAGAAGCCTGGGAATGAGGCCTCATCAGAAACCAACTCTGGAGGCATCCTGATCTCAGGCTTCCAGCCTCCACAACTGCAAGAAAATAAAATTCTGTTATTTAAGCCACCTGTTCTGTGGTATTTTGTTATGGCAACCCTGGCAGACGAATACAGTAAGAAAGCAGCATAACAGGACTTGGGTTTTAGGAAGATAACTAGTTTAGCATGGAGGATATTACTTGATTGATCAACTCTATACATTCTTTGAAACGCAGTTCCTTTGGGAAGAGTTCTTGAATCCTTAAGCTTGACTTTGATGTCCTTCAATGTGTTCCCATAGTTCTACGTGTGTATCTCTATCATAATAATGTATTATGTGCATAATCTATCATAATAATGCATTATTTAATTGGTATTCTCCCACACCAGATTATAAACTCCTGGAAGTCAGGGAATACATCTTTATATTCCCGGCATCTACGATAGTACTTGGCACGTGACAGGTTCTCAGTAGATATCTGGGTATTAATTAATAAATAATAGAAGAACCTGAGGCAAGGAAATCAGTTCTAAGACTACTAATAGTCCGTTAACAGAAAATTCACGTGTAACTCCTCAAATTGTCTTAAATTGTTTGACAAAAAAATGATAAAAATTGGAAATAGTTTGCCTTTAATCTTTTACTTCTAATCTCTTCCAAAAATGAAATTAAAATATGCTGAAGAGGTAGAATTTTAATGATTTTCGCCTCACTGAAAATTAAGTTCTCTTCCCCCTCATTAAGTCCTGGTATAAATATATGTATATAGTATCCCCAGGAGAGAAGAAAATGCTGACTATTTCTAATCACTTAATTTGTTTGGAGGAATCACCAAGAGTCCACAAAGGGAACTAATGTGATCAGCAAACTCAAATGATTGTTCTGTAATTTATGTAGAATTCCCAATAAGTCTTTTGGAGTTTGCCAATAGATCTGGTGATTAAAGACATTAGGTCAGACAAATGCTCTATCTTTGCTTTTATATTTTATAGTACAGGAACAGTTACAGGAATGGAATCTCCCCATTAACCAAACAAAATGTTTCTATAAATCACTGTACTAATTATTGAGTTAAAGTCTGTGCCTACAACAAGAAAAGCAACAAGGGAGGTTGCCAAGAAGAGACAAGTTCAGTTGATTTGACAACACCAATGTGTTGAATTGTGGCCTTCAATCAAAATGGTTCTAGATGACAGACTCATTCCTCTGATCATTTAATTTTGACCTTTTAAGACAGTCGGTTCATCAGAGTCAGACACGACTGAGTGACACAGCACAGCACAGCAAGACAGTCAATTCTCTTCACTTTTTCCTGTTCTTACACTATTTCTCTTCTTACAACTTTGTATATGATTTAGGACCTTATTGGATGTAAAGTATGTGAATCCATTTTTCCCCACTTCCCTCTGATTGCATTGTTCTTATACATCCTTGGACTTTTGCAGAGACTGAGAACGTCCCAAGTTTAAAAGAATTTCTTAATCTTCAATTAAAGTTCTAATAAAGGTTCTTCAATGCCCAAGCTGATATACCAGAAGCAGAAAATTTCTATATATGTATATTAAAAAAATATATTGGGATGATTTAGAAAACAATGGAGAAGGGCATGGCAACACACTCCAGTACTCTTGCCTGGAGAACTCCATGTATAGAGGAGCCTGGCAGGCTATAGTCCATGGGGTCAAAAAGAGTCAGACATGACTGAGCAACTAAAACACACACAGAAAATAATAATGAAATTTTAATGAAAATCAAATAATTTTCTGAAATATTGGCCTACCTTTTGGAGATACTTTTTTTTCTCCTCGGATTCCTGAATCTTTAGGGTTTCAGCAGTGACATCTCTACTCTCTAAAGAAAACAGTCAAATTCAATCTGAAATAATTTTATCATGATTTTACAATAATGTTGATAAAAATTAAAGGTTAAAAGGTAATACATAGAGTAGGAAGGTAACATAAATATGTACTGTCTTGAAACTTTATGAACCAGATTCATAAATAACTGGAGACTGAATTAATTAGCTCTGACCGCAAGGAACCTTTAATCTCTTTAGAAGAGGAGTAGCCTGAGTCCAGAGATAAGAAAAGGTCTCTAAACAGAACAAACTTGTAGTATCAGATATTATAATTCCTATTCAAAGTGTTACAGGAATTTAGGCATTTTCCTCTGGATAAATGAATTGGTCCCTGAGGCAGGGTCCTGGTATGCTTTCAGGAAGTTATGCCAAAGTATGAAGTTGTATCCTTATACTTATTATCTATATTAAAATTTTTTTTAAAAAAATTCTTAGATTTTTTTAAAGAATCTAGGAATCAGGATGTTGAAAGGCATAAAACTTTGTACTTACTGCTTTCCTCAAGGAAAAAAGGCTGGAAGTAAGTTTTCTCTAAAAAATACAAAAGGGAAGTAAAGAGATAACTGGAAAACCCATAGCATTAAAGGTATTTAAGTTTTCTACACCTATAAAAATTGCAGTTTCCCCATCTTAAGCCTTACATGTCAGGGAACTTGTTTCCTAATATTGACTCTGCCTTCAACCTTCTCTAGGGCTTTCATGTTTGAACTCAATTACGTAAACGACTGTCTTTCATATCCTTTCAGCCAACATTTGCCTAGACTATTCTACACTGTTTAGACAAATAGATGTCATAACCCAGGTGATATTTTCAGATGTGCTTTTAGATATAACAAAGACACCACCGATCATTTTGGAGTGGAAAAATTGCAGAGACGATTTTAAAATTATTTGTATAGAGGTTTAGATATTTGAATGAAAGGTTCTTTAGAACTAGGTTCAGCAGTTTCTCCTGGGCGGGGCTCTAGTATCTTCCCTATGGGTTACACAGGAGCTACTCACCCGGTGCACTGCTCCTGGAAGGCCGCGCCACCGGCAGACGCTGGCTGCTACCTCTGGACAGCACCAGCTGAGATTCGTTGGGGGGGTACATTGACGCCCCGATCCAGAACTGCTTGGCCAAGTTGGCATCGCGATCCGAAGAGCCGGTGAACACTAGCAATCCTTGGGGAAAAGCTTCACAGGACTCCTCTGGGCTGCTAAGCCTGCTGCTGGGCCTCGTTTCCATGGCAACTCAGGACGCTTCTCCAAGCTCCTTTGCCTGTCTCTCAGCCCCGCCCCGCCCTCACCGCGGAAACCCGCCAAGTTGGCAAGCGCCACGGCCGGAAGCCCTTGGTTTGCTCGGTAGATGTTGGGGTCTGGCGCGCGCTTGTGGGTCACCTGAATCCCATTTCTGCAGTGATCACAGGCTTCGGGACCTGTCCAAGTCTTGGGGTGCAAATACGAGTCAAAGCGTCCACTTTGGGGCGTCTTGTGCTGTTGGAGTCAGTGGGGGAGCACTTCAGCTTTTTCATCCTCAGCCTCCTTCCCCCCACCCTCCTTCCTCGTATCCCCGCCACACCAGCTTCCTTTACCCCAAATAAAGCTTTCAGTTCCTTAGTTCCACCGCCCCAAACCCTTTTCCACACCAGATTGCTGTAGCCCAGCACCCTCTATGGGGAGGTTCTGGGCCTGCATTGGTTGATGAATTCAACAGGACAGCTAACATCATAGCCTATGGTAGCTAGAGGTCGGAAGGGGGCTGATAGGTACCCATGTGTATACTCTTTTACACATTTCCCACTGAATCTGTAAGGCCAATCTTACGGAAAGAAGCTTGATTTAGATTGTCAGTCCCACTAAAGCTGCTTTTACGGCAAGAGTTGTAAATGATTACTTAAATATATCGGATAAGTGTGATGAAAAATACACTATAAACATTTGTTAATATGTTTCTACAAAAATGTTTACAAATGTTATGTGTGTAGCTTTCCCCGGCGATCTGGTTAATCTAGGAACAATTTAACTCAGCGATAGGAAAGTTGTAATTACTGTGGGAGGAATTGAGATGGAAATCATAAAACCAATTAAGGAAAGGACATGAACGTATTGGTAATAACCACAATTTCGTTTCCTTATGACACTTTATTCTTTCAAGATATTAATACAGTCTCTCACAAAAATACAGTTCAAAAGTAGATAATTACAAATCTATACAATGACAGCTAAGGAAAAAAATTATATTCTCCAATATATCTGAACATTTTTTGGTTCAGAGACTGAAGGAATATTGAAAAATCATATATATATACATATAAAACATACATCGTATATTTAGCACCTAAAATGTTGACTTCTCTCTTGGTTAAGCTATTGATAAATAACCAATGGGCAATAGCAGCAAATTCCAATCCTCCTCGCCAAGCCCCCCACATTGATATATACATGCAACTCATTTGGATGAATTCCCAAATCTTTTTACCTGGCCGTGTGGTTAGTGATTGGTATTATTAGCAATCAGCTAACTACACTGCCTAGTAACTAGACTCAAAGGAAAAAGGTTTACGTTTATTACAAACTGCGTCTCAGGTTGGTGCTCCATACGTTGTAATAGGCAAGGTACTAGTTCAGTAGTAGCTCACTTGGTGTCTTGGTGAATACCCTACTAAATAATGACAGGATGAGCTGGTTGGATGGCATCACCGACTCGACGGACATGTTTGAGAAAGCTCTGGGAGTTGGTGATGGACAGGGAAGCCTGGCATGCCAGCAGTCCATGGGGTCACAAAGAGTCCGACACGACTGAGCGACTGAACTACTAAATAATGAAAAACGGGCACAACGAATCACAGCTAACAGTACTAAATGCTACGTGGGGGCTCCACCCAGCAGTTAAAAAGTCTTAAGGCCATTCAACACCACGGATTTCGCTTTGTTTACATGGGATTGCACCGTTTTGCTTTTAGTCCTAGAGACGGCTAACTCTTTAACAGTATCTAGAAGCAGCAGCTTGAAGGAGTTTGCAAGGGGGTTACTAGCAAGCTGACAACGTGCTCCGCCAGCAGCGCTAAACGCTGATGCATCAGATCTCGAAGCCCTGGGCACTCTTCTCGAACGCTTGAGGTCGGCGGTTAGCCGCCGAGGGTGGCGTCTTCCTGCCGGCAGGGCGGCGGGTGATGCTGTGCCTTGTTTTGATGGCAGTGGAACTAGTGATTGTAAGCATGAGAGTACAATCAGCTAATTACACTGCCTACAAACCGAGCACCGGGCGCCCGCGGGCTCGAAGCTCTCAGACGGTTCGCAGCGCCGACGCGGTGTCCCAGAGCAGGCGGGCGGGAGGGATCAGGCCCGCCGCGACCCCACATTTCCCCGGGGGCGACACCCGACAGTGCCGGGGCGCGAGGCCCAGGATGCGGGTCCCCAGAGGATGCCTCTGGGCCGCCCTCCAGCGACTCTCGCTCGGCCCGTGGGGCTGCGCGGGGCCCCCGCCGGACGTGCCGAGCACGCTTGGCGAGGCCGGCGGGTGGCGCTCCAGCGGGAACCTGCCGCCCGAGGGTTCGGCCCCCACCCCAGGCCCAGGTGACTCCCGGGGGTGCCTGGCCGGCTGGCCCCACCTGGGCCACCGAGCCCCCGACCCCGCGTCCCCGGCCAGCGGTCTCCCCGCCTCCCGGGGCTCTGCTTCTCAGGTTCCCTTCCTTCCCTTTCCTTTCCCCTCCGCTCTCCTCGGGCCGGCTCCCACCTCCCTCAGCCGGGCCTGGTCAGCCCCAGGAAACTTCTCTTCAGGTCTGGGCCCCAACCCTTCGAGCCGGCTCTTTCGACCCCGTGCGCCCCGCCGCTCCGAGTGGCCAAGTGACCGTGGCCGTGGCCGACCAACCGCCCTCAGAACCCCGCGGGTGGAGGGGGCGGGGCAGGCGCGAGGGGGCCGGGTGGGGGAGGGGCGGGTAGGGGCGGTGGGGGAGGGGCGGGGTGGGGGCGGGGAGGACGCCGCCTGAAGGGGCGGGGGCGGGCGCCGGTCGGGACGAGGCCCCGGACGAGGAGGCAAGGATCTTGGGAAGCTGTTTTTCTTCATCCATCGGGAGGGACGAAGAGCTCCTTCTCTCCGACCCCCTCTCCAAAAAACCCCAGGCCCTCCCGCCAGTTTTCAAAACCCATCCCCGTCAGGGAAAACAGCTCGCTGGAGTATCAGCTGGTTGGCTTCAGTTTTCTGTAACATGCCGGAGGAGTGCCCCTGAGGTCCCGTCTGCCCTCTTGTGTTCCCGTTGGGTGCTCTCCCTTTGTCGGAGGGCCATTCAGTGGGGGTGGGAGCCAGATCTTCTTTTAGTCAAGAGAGGGAGCCGGCCAGCTCGTTAGTTAGATGGGAGTGTGGGCCTCTTAAGGTCGAGGCCAAAGTTTCGCACCCTCTAGGTCAGCTTTGGTGCTTTAGTCGCTAAGTTGCGTCCAACTCTTGCGACCTCATGGACAGAGGAGCCTGACAGGCTACAGTCCATGCGATTCTCCGGGCAAGAATACTGGAGTGGGTTGCCATTTCCTTCTCCAGGGGATCTTCCCAACCCAGGAATCGAGCCCGGGTCAACTTTAGGCAAAACTATTCCTACTTCTGGTACATTGTTTATTTCAATCCCTGCTGTATGTTTAGCCCCTAGGGTCGTTCCACCCTCTCTATGTACAACCTAGATGGTAACACAAAATGAACACACAGTATTTACTATACAAGACAGTGCCTAGTAAATGTCCAAGACGGGTAGAAATAGAAGTGAGCGGGGTGGGGCATGGGGGAGAACTATAAGTAGGTCCTTGAAGCAAGCGTCGTTTTGGACGTTCACCGTGAGGGCTATGGAAGAAAGACAGTGTTTTGTGACCAGTTGCATTGTCTTATTCTCTCAGTTCCACATTTGAGGATGTAGATGTGTTTATGTGTGCATTTGGAGTAGGTTGAGCAAAGAGGAGAGTGAGGATTTCTGGGAGACCTCTACTAATAATTCTTTCCCTTAGTTACTCCTTCCCTTTGTTTTCTTCAGTGCACGAATCAGGAGAGAATAAAGAATATTGATTACACACCTTCTAGGGCTCAACTGGAAGTAGCCCTCCCTTTGATCTTTATGCACCCAGGATGGAGTACTCATTATTGACCCAAATATCTTAATTCTAAATGATTGTCCGCAAAGGAAAACTCCCCAGCTATAGGCTGATTCCCTAAACCCAGCAAGTGGTCCCACAGATGCCACTCAACATGCATAGGCCCAGATGATCTAGATCATTCAACACACATTCCAAACTCACATTCTTAAAACACCAGAACATCTTCTCAAGGATGAATTTGAGAAGTTATAGCATTATCTTTGAATATGAAAAACAGTACTTTTTTTTGTTAAATGCATCATTTGCTCTGTATACACCAAAGTGAAGAGTAAGAAACCAAGGTATAAAATGTACAATACAGAAAATGTTAATTGTAAAAATTAACTTGTTAAATTGCAAAAGGCAGGTTATTTACAACTAACAGTGATTTGTATTCATCATATCTTTGGGAGAGCATGATGTTGTTGAATACATTACATAAATCCTTCGTAAACCTTTAACATGTACAGTATACCAAGCCATTATCAGGCAACATGCTGTAATCAGAGTTAGCTAACCTCTAAACTCTCTAGAGATAACTGTAGAGTTCAATTTGTACTTTCTAGTTAAATATACATGTATATAAATATACATGTATAAATAAAATAGCTTCCATTAACCATATGCAATCTTATAAGTCTTGGTTAGGATGTGGTTACAAAGGCAATTCTTTCAAATTGTTAGTCATTTTTACCCAATACAATATTTAATACTTCCTCCTGATTGATATTTTATGATTATTAGCTGCATTTTACATGTCTTACCTGAGCTGAATTGCTGCCATCCAAGGCAGTGGTTGCAGGTAGATGCCTTGAAATTTAGATTTTAAAAACTTTTCTTCAAAGATGATTAAAAAACAAAAGAAAATTCATATATAAAAGTCATCAATATGCATTGCCTACTGAAATCAAACATTTAAAATGCAGTTTATTTTGTAGGTAGTGCAACTAAAAAATTAAAATAACGAGACAAAATGTGTGTGGGATAGTTTTGCCTAAAAAAATAAAGAATGCTTGTTCTTAGGGTTGCTGTTGGTTTGGCCTGCAGTTACTAGAGAAACTCCAAGGATCTCATTCCCTTTATGGTTCATGTCTAGACATGCCTGGAGACCAGGGAGATCCATGATTTAATCTAAGTAAGAATGCTTGTGGTGTTTTTAAATGCCCAAACAGAAGATTGCGTTTGTTTTATACAGCACCAGGAAGGTACCATTCAGCGGCTTGTTTACTGTTGTATTTGATTTCTGGGCGTTTGGTGATTAGGGAGATGGGGATGGTGTACTAAGGAAAGGAGGTGAGATTGGTTGTTAGGAGGAAAGCAAGAAGAGCGTAGAAAACAAATACGTCCTGCTTTAGCAAATTTATTATATTGGCTAAACTTATGACTCCTAAATAAAAACTAGAGTGATGAGAGTTGGGAATTACAAAAGATGGTGAAAGCTTATTCATTGCTTTCAACATACACAAATTGCTGTCTGGACATTTTCTAACTTCCATAGCTTTTTTTTTTTCATTTAATTTTTAAAAAATGTTTGGCTGTGCTGGGTTGTCATTGCAGCACTCAGGTTTCCTCTAGCTATGGTGAGCAGGGGTCTGCTCTCAGGTTGCAGTGCGATGATGGCTTCTCCTGTTGCAGAGCATGGGCTTTACGGCGTGTGGGCTTCAGTATCTGTGGCTCAACGGCCAGTAGCCCTGTGGCATGTGGAATCTCCCTGGACCAGGGATTGAACCAGGGTTCCCTGCATTGGCAGGTGGATTCTTAACTACTGGACCACCAAGGAAGTCCTCCATAGCTTTTGTCAGGGAGGAAGACGTGAACAATCAGACTGAGGAGAAATGATTGGAATTAAGCAGTTTCTTTTTAAACCTGTTTTTTTTAAAGGGTACATTTTCTTTTAAGAAATATAAAACCATGTTTTGATTTTTATGTAGATCAATAACTATTAGAATATTTTATTAATATTCATGATACTATAAATAAGAACTAGTTTATTTGTTGAAGCAAGACTAGATTGAAGTCAGCATGGTGCCTTTGAAGAACTAAAAATCAATGAATCTGTTTAATTATGAGAGGAGATTTTCTTTTGAGCTAAAATGAACTGCCAGCAACTTTTCTAATTTTATACTTCTGATTCCATTTCATTGTACTCTCATTAGTAAGAGTGCACCAGATTCTTGATTATCTTCAGTTTCTATTTATTGATTAATCAATAGTGTTGCCTTCTATATGAAAATGTTAAATTGATTTATCTTTTAGTAAATCAAACAATCTAAAATATAAGCTTTATAATTAGAGTTGCTTGAACTCTTGGTTATGACTTAGCAGCAGGGGCAAGCTTGTTGCATATTTATCATCTTTAGAGAACACAATCTAGGGATCTATGGTCTATTAATAGAAAGATAGACAATTTCTACAATATATAATTAAGGTAGTGATAGTATATTAATTTTATTAATATATACAATATAATAAGTTGTGTATTATTTATATACTTATATAATTATCTTAAGTACTAAGATAGTTAGATTAATAAGTGTTTCAAGACTCCTGAATACTAATGTGAGCTTTGTTGTTGTCAAGCATTTAGGAAAAAGGAAAGAAGAAAAACACCAACGATTGGCACACAGAGAGGGCTATGTGGAAAATATGGGTCTGAGAAGGAAAAGTAGGATATAGATAAAGGGAGAAGATGGAGAGGATGCTCTTGGTAGTAGGAGCAACTTATGAGGAAAAAACACAAGCAAATTCACGGAGACCGTAATACGCATGGTGGATGGGAGAGCAGTGAATGTATCCCCATTGGGGAAATAGTAATAAGATCAGAGAGGCAGTGAAGTAGGAGATAGATCTTGGAGCACTCTAGGTATCAGGCCAGGGGATTTTAATGTTATTCTTCTGTTTGAGGGACCTATGACTTACATGACATGTTGTTTTATGGAGATTAATAAAGTGACATAGATTAGAAGAGGGAGAGACAGAGGAGACTGAAGGTCCATTTAGGAGATTATTTTAATAGCCCCGGCATAGAGTCACATAGAATATACGGTCTGAATGAGAGAGGCTTTGTGAAGGGAGCTTCACGGGGCTTTGGTAACTAGTTAGAGGACAGAATTAACCTCCAGGTTTCCATGACAAGTAGAGATGTTGGCAGGCAGATCTACTTAGAGGAGAATTATGAGGTATTTTAGGTTTAGGTGTATATAGTTGTAAGTAATGGAAGGACATTGTGATGGAGTTGGGTATTTGGAGGTGGAACTCTGGAAAAAGATCAGAACTGAAAGGAGAAATTTAGTAGTTTTTCTGAAGCTGTAGTAGTTGAAGTCATGAGGCTAAATTAGATTGCCAAGAGAGGTATGTTGTCTTATTTTTCACTGAACCTCCAGCACATGCTGTGGTTCACTCAGGAGTAGGTGACTTCAGCAATGTGCTTTTTTTTCTTTTAATTTGCTAAAATTGTTTTCTTCTTTTTTTAACTTGGCTGTGCCAGTTATTGGGAGTGCAGAGTCTTAGCCACTGGACCCCTGAAAAGTTCCAGTAATGTGCTTTTCTTGAATAGAGAAAATAGAGTGAGAAAAGTGAAAGGCTCAGGACCAACTTTGAGAGCATCTATTTCCTATTAAGGGGCTGGAAGGTGGAAATAAACCTTGAGGAAGGTTGGTCCACAAGAGAAGCAGAAGAGCGGAGTCTCAACAAAAGTCAAACCATTTTAGACGGGGTCATAGACACAAAGTGAAAGTGGAGAGTGAAAAAGTTGGCTTAAAGCTCAACATTTAGAAAACGAAGATCATGGCATCTGGTCCCATCACTTCATGGGAAATAGATGGGGAAACAGTGGAAATAGTGTCAGACTTTATTTTTTGGGGCTCCAAAATCACTGCAGATGGTGACTGCAGTCATGAAATTAAAAGACGCTTACTCCTTGGAAGGAAAGTTATGACCAACCTAGATAGCATATTCAAAAGCAGAGACATTACTTTGCCAACAAAGGTCCGTCTAGTCAAGGCTATGGTTTTTCCTGTGGTCATGTATGGATGTGAGAGTTGGACTGTGAAGAAGGCTGAGCACTGAAGAATTGATGCTTTTGAACTGTGGTGTTAGAGAAGACTCTTGAGAGTCCGTTGGACTGCAAGGAGATCCAACCAGTCCATTCTGAAGGAGATCAGCCCTGGGATTTCTTTGGAAGGAATGATGCTAAAGCTGAAACTCCAGTACTTTGGCTACCTCATGCGAAGAGTTGACTCATTGGAAAAGACTCTGATGCTGGGAAAGATTGGGGGCAGGAGGAGAAGGGGACGACAGAGGATGAGATGGCTGGATGGCATCACTGACTCGATGGACATGAGTCTGAGTGAACTCCGGGAGTTGGTGATGGACAGGGAGGCCTGGCGTGCTGCGATTCATGGGGTTGCAAAGAGTCAGACATGACTGAGCGACTGAACTGAACTGATAGACACAAATGAATTCAAAGGAAACTGCTGCCTTGACACCACCGCATCATAAAGTTTATCAGTGGAATTAACCAGAGGGCAGAGGGTGACCTCACTGGCTCTACCAGAAGGTTGCTTCAGGGCTTGATTCAGTGGGACTTTCAAGGGGCAATGAACTTCTCTAGGCTATTACTAAACAGATTAACTTTCCTGACTGCTTTTCACCACTGATTGATCTCTGTCAACTCTTAAAAAACAAACAAACAAAAAAACCTCAGGTAGATTTTCAAGATTTTTAGAAATAACTTGACAATTCTAGGGATTCAGTATAGCCAACAAGTAAACAGAGTGCACAGGTGAAGAAAGTCTATTCTCTTTAAGAGCTCTATGAAACCAAAAGGAGGAAATTGGCTATCTTGTTAATTGGTTTACAAGAAGGAAAATACTTTAAAGTATAATTCTCTTAAGCATCACTCTATGTTGACTTATTCTTATTTTTGTTTCTATTCCCTACATTTGGTACTTAAGTCTTTTTTCTAGGCAGAATTTATATCCTTTAGTTTTTAAGAATTACATAACATTTATTATCTTTATTTCCTCTGCAAACATGGAATATATCGTAAGGATTTCATCTTGCTTACATTTAGTAAAGTTCATATTGTCCTTCTCTTAGCTCATCTGCTGCTGCTAAGTCATGTCAGTCGTATCCGACTCTGTGCGACCCCATAGACAGCAGCCCACCAGGCTCCTCCGTCCCTGGGATTTTCCAGGCAAAAGTACTGGAGTGGGGTGCCATTGCCTTCTCCAATACATGAAAGTGAAAAGTGAAAGTTAAGTCGCTCAGTCGTGTCCAACTCTTAGTGACCCCATGGACTGCAGCCTACCAGGCTCCTCCGTCCATGGGATTCTCCAGGCAAAAGTATTGGAGTAGGGTGCCATTGCCTTCTCCACTTAGCTCATCTACTGCTGGTTTAAATCTCAAGCTCAGCTTCTACTTCCTGGGTAAAATCTTTCCTGGTGCTTTTAGCTAATTTTGGTATTTCCCTTTTCTGTCTCTTTGCACTTAATATATTCACTCTATGATTTGTATCTTCCATTAGTAAGATAATATTATTATTCAATACTCAAATTCAGTTTTGAAATCAGTCTGTAATTATAATGTTGCAATTAATATTGCAATGAAATGCAGCAGTTTATTGTAATATCTTATGAAAAAACCCAAAGGAACTTTTTGGCTGACGTAGTATTAGAGAATGCTGTTCTGTATAACACACATTTATTATATTAGCACAAAGTCTTGTCTGTATAATTTCTTACACCCTGAATTATTTTTAGTGGGCTGACTTGGTTTCCACCTTGATGCATGATACAGAGACTCTCATGGACAGAGAAGCCTGGCGGGCTACAGACATTTTTGTGCTCTCCAGGACAATGCCACTTAACCATTACATGTGCTTGATCATGCACATGGAAAATACAAATAAAGTAGGAAAAAGGCTTGTGGTAAATAAAACACTTGCAGGTAACTTTATCAAAAAGAAGCAGCATATAGTTTAAGATTCATTTAGTTGATCAGTAAATGAGTTTCACTTATTAGTGGATTAGGCAGCTCTAAACTTAATTTCTTTGAGATTCAAATGAACATTACATGACTGCAGATTTTTATTAGATAACGTTTTAGCATATGCAATTTCGTTTCCACAATTAATGTGACTTCCCTTGTATGTAATTCAAATATAACAGGAGTGACTTGCTGTGTGGGTTTCTAGGCTAGTTCACTGCTTTAAAAAATGGTGCTATTTAGTTGCCTTTATCAAAAATATACTTTCTACTTGAGTGGGAGTTTTGGTAAAGCATCTGTATTTTTTCCCTTGTTAGCAATGATGTGCCTTTGCAAACAGTTGGATGAGTCTATGAATGTAATTTTCAATTTAAGGAAGGGAAGCTAATGAAATCAGAGGTCTGATTAAAAAGGCTACTATTTATGACATCAAAAGTCCAATCAATGTTATGTCCAATTTAGATGATATTTTAAAATTATTTTGCCTATTTGAAAACTTATATGCACAAATAGTTTTATTTTATAGCTGAAGTTCAGCTAAAATTAGGAAGACAGATTTCAAAATAAATCTTTGTTGGTGAACCTTGGGGCTTGAAGATACTGTAGCAAGTGAGTTGAATTCCCTCATGTTAAAATGAAGAAATGTGATTCTGGAAACTGTTATTCTAGAAGATCTTTTGGGTTATTTTCATGTTTTAAACTATTTGAATCTGTGTTTCAGGTTTAATAAGGTAAAATCTGTCTTTGATGCTCTCTTTTCTTCTGTTCTTCATCCTTATCCTGTATGACCAGAAACCTCATGTAGCTGCCATTTTCTGTGGTGCCTCCTCTAGGCTTTTTCTGCTCTCCCAAACTTTACCAGGTGGAACACAATTCTTCTGTTCTGCTATGAATGTATGTCTGTTGCTCAGTTGTGTCCGACTCTTTGTGAACCCATGGACTGTAGCCCACCAGGCTCCTCTGTCCATGGGATTCTGCAGGCAAGAATACTGGAGTGGGTTGCCATGCCCTTCTCCAGGGGATCTTCCTGACCCAGGGATCGAACCCAGGTCTCCGGCATTGCAGGCAAATTCTTTACCATTTGAGCTTCCTGGGAAGCCCCCTCTACTATGGGTAACCCATCTGGAAATCCTGGAAAGACAGTATCTAAATCAAAGGAATGAATGTCTGATAGTGGGAATTTTATACATTACATGAAAATAATGAGAGAGCTGAATTTTTTTGTCTTCAAAACTCAATAGCTATTTTCTATTCCACTTAAATATGAAGTTGACTTAGGCTTGCCCAGGCTGAACCTTTCACTAAATTATAGTACGATTTGAATGGATGTTACTATTTGTGTATTTAATTGCTGTAAAGAAACTCAGGAGACCTCAGTCTGAAACAACCATTGTTCTTTTTTTCTGGGCTATTCTGCTGAACTCAGTTATTTCCATGATAACATTATTGTCTTGGTCACTAATGCTTGAAAGTTGAAGTAATTTTTGAGTATTCCAAGCTCTGCATCCAAATGGTCTTGGGTGATTTCTTTCTCTAGAAAACAAACCTGTTGAAAGTTGAAATTTTTTTAAGCCCACAGCAGTGTAGCAGTGCTAATATGTAGTGGATGGTCAGTAGATAGTCACTGAAAACACAGAGTAAATGTTAGTTATAACAGAAAGGATAATTGTCATTAATGCGTAGGAGGTGATTTAAATATGGTGTTTAAGATCATCATAAATAAGTAACTGAAGGAAGTCTTGTGTGATGTTTAGTTTCTATTTGATTGTTCTTTCCTGAAATCTAAGTACATTGTTGTTCTACTGTTCTATTCATAACTTCCAAGGCCTGCCTGGACCTGTTGCAGAAAATAATGCAAGGAAAGGGTTCAAAACTTCATCAGCTAATGTGTTTCCCCAACTCAGCATGCAGTAGAATGGCTTGTCATCCGGGAAGGTGAAATAATGGAAGAATTATTCAATACCATTTTAATATTGTAAATGTAAACCAAACCATTTGAAAAGGAAAAATTTGAGTATGTGCTAATACATAGGTTACCTTTGGTTCTGAAGCAAATTTTATTTCAGCAATATATGTATGAATAACCGTCCTGATATTCAATTCTGTCACCTCTAAGTTAAAAAAACTAAAAACTTTGCAAAAATTATCTCAGCCAAAGCTAGAAAAGATGAGAATAAATGATGCAAATTTGGCATAATAATCTTTGTTAAACTTAAGGCATTACTAAGCATTCAAAAGTGTAAAATAAAGCTAAAATCTCCTTGATAGCTAGGGGAGATCTATCTTAATGATATTCCAACTTGGCTGCCCGTTAGAATCACTTGGAGATTTTTAAAGAATCCCAAAGCCCCAGGCTGCACTCCATATCAATTAAATCAGAATATCTAGGGGTAGGACGGAGAAGGCAATGGCACCCCACTCCAGTACTCTTGCCTGGAAAATCCCATGGACCGAGGAGCCTGGTGGGCTGCAGTCCATGGGGTCGCTAAGAGTTGGACACGACTGAGTGACGTCACTTTCACTTTTCACTTTCATGCATTGGAGAAGGAAATGGCAACCCACTCCAGTGTTCTTGCCTGGAGAATCCCAGGGACAGGGGAGCCTGGTGGGCTGCCGTCTATGGGGTCGCACAGAGTCAGACATGACTGAAGCGATTTAGCAGCAGCAGCAGCAGGGGTAGGAGCTAGGCATCTGCATTTTTAAAAAGATATTCAGGTGATTCCAAGTACAGCAGGTTGAAAACTCCTGCCATTGAGTAAGGGGAATGAGTAACACATCATGGCAGCTGAAATAAGTCATATACTGTAGAAATGGAAGGACTAGTCTCACCTTTGTATGTTCTGAGTTTATACTGAAATGAAGTGTTAGTCACTCAGTTGTATTCGACTCTTTGCGACCCCATGACTGTAGCCCACCAGGCTCCTGTATCAATGGGATTCTCCAGGCAAGAATACTGGAGTGGGTTGCCATTCTCTTCTCCAGGGGAACTTCCCGACCCAGGGATTGAACCCACGTCTCTTATGTCTCCTGCATTGGCAGGTGGGTTCTTTACCACTAGCACCACTTAAATACTCACTGAATTGAACTGAACTAGTCTTATTAAATCATGTTGTTACTAGACATCAAGGTGTTTAACCATCTGTTTCCACAGTCCTTGTATTATCATTTCACATACCTCTTCAGCATCAAAGATATTACAATAGCCAACGCACCTCCTATTATTTGTATTCCATCTCAGTTCATCACTGGTGAGGTTTGTAAAAATCATACCACTCCAGCATGCCTGGAGCCAAATATATCCATATTCTGCTACCACCAGGGATAAGATTTTTATTCCAGCCAGTAGGTTTGTAACCTACTCCCCAAATCCCATTTTAGAGTCTGCTTCCTTAAACATTCCTGATACAAACTGTCTTAGACTGAGCTTCTTAGAGTCTGCGATAGGGAGTTTCATGCAGAAGGTTTACTGGGGAGTTTTGTTGAGAGATACACCCATAAGGGAGTGAGAAAGAGGATTGGGGAGAGGGAGAGGAGGGCCACTGATCTGGTTGTTGCTGAGGCCTCTGCCCATCTTACGGGAGCTCTGGAGATGAGATGGCTCTTCAGAGTTGTTGCTCATTGAGGCAGGAGGGCCAGGTTTTTTTCCTTCACACCAGCCAGTCAATGATTGCAGGCCACCCTTTGGGCAAGGAATAACTTTTTAAAAATAGAGTTGATTAACATGATTTAATAAATAAATCAACATATTTAATGATAAGAAAGGCATTTTTGAGCACTTACTATATCCAGTAAATTCAGCTAGGATCCACATCTGGCAGTCTGATTCCAAGGCCTTAGGTACACACCTTACCCACCTTTTTATAGATAAAGATTTTTTTAAATTAGAGAAGTTGAGAAACTGCTGCAGGTTTCTAGTCAGCTAGAGGGCTGGGAGTCAATCTCATGATGCTTAATTTCATCGCTTATTTCTTAACTACTCTACTGCACTGCCTTCCTCTAACAACTGCTGGGTAGGCCCTGGACAAGATGCTTTAAAACAAAAGATTATTAATTGTGATCTCACTAACAACCCTATGAGGTCGCTATTGTTCCTTTCAGGAAACTGAAAGTTTGAGACGCTAAACCAGTTGCCCAAGGTTACATGCATAGTGAGTTGTAAAGTTGCAGTTTACACCCAGGTCTGGCTCCAAAGCCTATTATTATTATTTTTTTTAATTTATTTTTAAAAAATTAAAAAATATTTTAATACATTTAAAAAAGATTACCTTC
The DNA here is from genome assembly GCF_029407905.1 of Bubalus kerabau. Taxonomy (NCBI): domain Eukaryota; kingdom Metazoa; phylum Chordata; class Mammalia; order Artiodactyla; family Bovidae; genus Bubalus; species Bubalus kerabau. The sequence continues at coordinate 21,704,744 of NC_073638.1, read as the reverse complement.
CATTTATAGTTATTACAAAACATTGGCTAGATTCCGTGTGTTGTACAATACATCCTTGAGCCTGTCTTACACCCAATGGTTTGTGCCCCCCAACTCCCCCACCCTTATATTGCCTCTTCCCCCCACCTCACTAGTCTGCTGCTTTTTTTGTGTGTATTCACTAGTTTGTTGTATTTTTCAGGTTCCACATATAACTTACATCATACGTGCTAGTCTTTTTCTGCCCTCCAAGTCTACCCATGTTGCTGCAAGTAGCAAAGTTCTGCTTCTTTTTTTTTAATAACTGAGTAATATTCCTGTGTGTGTGTGTGTGTGTGTGTGTATGTGTGTGTGTGTCACATCTTCTTTATCTGTTTGTCAGTTGATGGACACTTAAGTGGCTTCCATATCTTGGCAATTGTAAATAATGCTGCTTTGAATATTGGGGTGCATGTTATCTCTTCAAATTAATGTTCTTGATTTTTTTTTTTGAATATAGCTAGGAGCAGAATTTCTGGGTCATATGGTAGTTGTATTTTTAGTTTTTTGAGAAACCTCCATATTGTTTTCCACAGTGGCTATATCAATTTACGTTCCCACCAACAGTGTACAAGCGTTCCCTTTTTTCCACATCCTCGTCAACATTTATTTGTGTTCTTTTTGATGATAGCCATTCTGATAGGTGTGAAATGATAACTCACGTAGTTTTGATTTGCATTTCCCTGACGATGAGCTATGTTGAACATCTTTTGTTGGCCATCTGTATTCTCTCTTTGAAAAAATTTCTACTCAAAGCAGAAATTTCTACTCAGTTCTTCTCAAAGATCATATTCTTAAACATTATGTTGTGTAGGAGGGAAAGATGTGACAAAACAATAGCATTAGTGAAAAAGACTGCTTGGCTGTTAATAGTTCAGCGTGAAGCAGAGACGTGATGGCGCTACCACTAAGGCAAATGCCACCTGAGGCTGTGTTCCGGATACACAGTTTCAGAGCAAAGTAACAGTCCACGCTATTCCATCATGGCAGAGCACACTTGGAGCATTGCGTGGGAGTCTGGGCTCCAGCCTTTAAAAGAGGATTACTGACGCACCTGAAACGCATCCAGATGTGAGTGATGACATGTCTGAGTAACATGTCTGTGGGAAGAACTACTGAAAAGCTAAGAATGGTTAGCTCTCTTCCTAAAGAGGAGGCTCAGGGAAGGCTCAATAGCTAGTATTTGAAGTGTCTTCCTGTGGTGGAGAATTCGATAAAATCTGTACGGTTCCGGAGGGAAAAACTAGGCTTTTCAGATAGAGTAAAGAGTTGGCTGTAGCTTCTCAAGGAGAGGGACTGCCTGGCCTTTGGGGCTTTTTAGAAAAGAAATGGGCTTCCTTATAAGAGAAAACTTCTTTTTCACTGACAAAGAACCTGAATGACCACTTACCATGGGTGTTAAAGACATATTCTGGGTGTAATGGTTCTTAAATTTAGTGGGGTATAAGAATCACCCAGGGGAACTTGTTAAATATTGATTCCCAGACCTGCCTTTAGAGGTATTGATTCAGTGGATCTGGGATAAAGTCCTGGAATCTGCATTTTTAACAAGCAGCTCAGTGGATCCAAATCAGGTGATCAGTGACCTACCCTTTGAGAACTAGTAAGACTAGATATACTTTGAGGTCTTTTCCATTTATTTTACAGTGAAAAATATGTGGAGTCAACACAATGACTGTTCAAAGAAAGTTGTGTTTAATTTTAGAAAAGATCCAAGACAAAATGCTTTAATATGTTGACAGTTTTGAGAGATAAAATGAGAGACAAAAATACTGGAATGTAGGCTCTTAGGATTTGGAAGGAGAAGGATTGATTCTTATTTATGTCATAAAAGATAGGACTTAAAGAGCAAAACAGAAGATAGAAATCCACGTTGAAAATCTTTAAACACTTTACGTAACGAATATCCTCTACATATGCCAAGGAGCAATTTGATGGGGACCTGGAAAGAGCTGTCAATTATCCTAAAGGGCAGCACCTGTGTAAGGCAAAAAACCTATCCGGCCTCGGGACCCAGGTTTATATAAACTGCAGCCTGGAACTGACAAACCAGGTGTGGTGAGAGAGGCTTCTGACTCTGGCCCCCTTCCTGTTGGGCTAAAGATCTTTTGCTGGCAAGTATAATAATATATATTTGATTAATCTTAACTTTTGAATGTGCAACCTGAGAGCCACAATTTTAGGGACAACTATATCCTGAAATGTTTTTGCTCTTTGTAACTATGTTTTCAAACAGTAGTGCTTGGTGTAACTTACTCTCCTGGATCTGGACTTTAAAAACATTTAATTTGCATAATCATTTGTTAAGTATATTACAGTATTAAAATTTTTTTTTTCTGTGAGAATCATTAAAGGTTAGTTGAGGAACTGGTTTGCTTGGCTGTTTTGTTGATACTATTGATGTGCTTTTTTAAGTTCATTAAGGATTAGCAAGTGACTTCTGTTTTAAATTTAAGGTACATATATAAAATTTCCAAATGGTAATTACATGTTGATAGTAAGTTAGACCCTTGTTTCTGTTTAATTTCTTCTTGCTTCCTTTCAATGGTTTCAGACCTCCTTGTAGGCTCTTCTTGAATCATGAGAGATGAAATAGCAACAACAGTCTTCTTTGTGACAAGATTAGTGAAAAAACATGATAAACTGAATAAAGAGCAAATAGAAGACTTTGCAGAAAAGCTGATGACAATCTTGTTTGAAACATACAGAAGTCACTGGCACTCTGATCACCCTTCTAAAGGGCAAGCCTTCAGGTGAGAGCTAGGATGCGGTAGGCATAGCAGAGGGCAGTAACAAGCCAGCAGCTACCGCGTGCAGTGACTGTTGGCCGCCTATAAATAATGAAAATTTATTTGTTTGAACTTGGGCTTGAAAAAAGGAGAGTAGTAGATTATAGCACAATTTGAAAACTATAGAGGAAACCTCCTTGTGCGAGGTGGATTAAACAGTTTCTAACTTGTGTTTACTGTGAAGGATATACAGAGAACCTTTAGTCTTCCCAGGTGGCTCTAGTGGTAAAGAATCCACCTGCCAGTGCAGGAGACACAAGAGATGAGGGTTTGATCCCTGGGTCAGGAAGATCCCCTGGAGTAGGAAATGTCAACCCACTCCAGTATTCTTGCCTGGGAAATCCCATGAACAGAGGAGCATGGTGGCTACAATCCATGGAGCCGCAAAGAGTTGAACATGAGTGAGCACATTTGGTGAACTAATTGTGTGATTTAGTAATGGAATCCATATTGTGTAAAAATTTGATATTTCACTCTTACTGTAGAACTTCTGAGGGGTGGTGAAGGAGTTGAGGGAAGACGGGAGTGAGGTGGGAGCTGTGTGTATTGGAGACCCTTGCCAGCTGCATGATTCTCCAACTATCACCACGTCGTTTCCCTTTTCTTGTTTCTAAAGGTGTATCAGGATAAACAATAATCAGAATAAAGATCCTATTCTAGAAAGGGCTTGTGCTGAAAGTAACGTGGATTTTTCTCACCTGGGACTTCCAAAGGAGATGACCATATGGGTAGACCCCTTTGAAGTGTGCTGCCGGTGAGTAATCTTATTGGAGCCAGTTTATGTGGTCTGTGACCCTTGGGAACCTTAGGTTATTTAGTCTATGCATCTTTGTGAAAGGTGATGCTACCAATCCCTGGATTAGCAATGAGAGCACAAGCCCATTAAGACTAGATGCAAGCTATATCAGACAATACAGACTTCATTTTAGGGTGGATGGGGTGGGAAGCACAAAGATTTTTCCATAGTATTTGAAATTTGACGTTAAACCTGGCATCCTATTTCCAATTGCATAAAGTCCAAGCATTTTAGGCAGTATCAAGGGGAAAGAGGAATTATCTGTCACCAGCAAATCAGTCCATTAGTTGAATCAAAAAAAGTTTGTCTTTTCCTTAGCTAATTCCTAGAAAGCTTTTATAGAATCCTTGACCTCCACCAATTATGACAGTATAGTAGCAGAAGGTCATAATGTCTCTCAATTTGCTTTGCTGACAAGCCATTTCAATTTGTTTTCTTAAACTATAGTTGATTTACAAAATTATATTAGTTTCAGGTATACATCATAGTAATTCAAAGTTTTTTTTTTTTTTTTTTTTTTTACAGATTATACCCCCATTTAAAGTTATTGTAAAACCTTGGCTATATTCCCTGTGTTGTACAATATATTCTTATATTTTATACATAGTAGTCTGTACCTACCCCTACCTTGCCCCTTCTCACTTCCCTCTTTTCTACTGGTAACCAATAGTTTTCTTATCTGTTTAGTCAGTTTTTTTTGCTATATACATATATTTTATTTTTTTAGATTCTACCTATAAATAACATCATGCAGTATTTGACTTTTCTCTGATTTATTTCACTAACCACAATATTCTCTGGGTCTATCCATGTTGCTGCAAATGGCAGAATTTCATTCTTTTTTATGGCTGAGTAGTACTCTAGTGTGTACATACATATACCACATCTTCTTTATCCATTCATCTACTGATGGACATTTGTGTTACTTCCAAGTCTTGGCTATTGTAAATAGTGCTTCTCTGAATACTGGGGTACATGTATCTTTTCAAATTAATGATTTTATTTTTTCTGGATATATACCCAGGAGTTGAGTTGCTGGATCACATGGTAATCCTACTTTTAGTTTGAGGAATCTCCATATTCCATAGTGGCTACACCAATTTATATTCCCACCAATAGTGTACAAGGGGTCCTTTTTCTCCATGTTCTCACTAACATTTGATACTTGTAGACATTTTAATGATAGCCATTCTGACAAGTGTGAGGTAATGTCTCATTGTTTTGATTTGCATTTCTTTAAATAATATAAAATATTGAGCATCTCTTTATGTGCCTATGAGCTATTTGTATGTCTTATTTGGAAAAATGTCTATTCAGATCCATTTTTAGGTTGGAAATTAAATTTTTTTGATATTAAAATTTGAAATCAATTTTGAATTAAAATTTGAAATGAAAAAATTTTGATATTAAGTTGTATGAGCTGTCTATATATTGTGGATAGTAACCCCTTATCAGTTATACTTGCAAATATTTTCTTCCATTCAGTAGGTAATCTTTTTGTTGATGGTTTCCATTGCTGTGCAAAAGCTTTTAACGTTAATTTGTTTTTGTTTTCTTTGCCTTAGGAGACATCCAGAAAATATTGCTACAATTTATATCAGAGTTCTGCCTATGCTATGTTCTGAAGAGTTTTTATGGTTTGCAGTCTTACATATAGGTTTATGATCCATTTTGAGTTTATTTCTGTAATAGCATGAGAAACTCCTTCTAATTTCATTCTTTACAAGTAGCTGTTGTATTTTCCCAGCACCGCTTATTGAAGACTCTCTTTTCCCTATTGGATATTCATGCCTCCTTGTTATAGATTAATTAGCCATAGATTCATGGGTTTATTTCTGGGCTCTCTATTCTTTCTTTGATTTGCATCTCTGTTCATCAATGATCAGTTCAGTCACTCAGTCATGTCTGACTCTTTGCAACCCCTTGAATTGCAGCATGCCAGGCCTCCCTGTCCATCACCAACTCCCGGAGTTCACCCAAACTCATATCCATCGAGTCGGTGATGCCATCCAGCCATCTCATCTTCTGTCGTCCCCTTCTCCTCCTGCCCCCAATCCCTCCCAGCATCAGAGTCTTTTCCAATGAGTCAACTCTTCACATGAGGTGGCCAAAGTATTGGAGTTTCAGCCTCAGCATCAGTCGTTTCAATGAACACCCAGGACTGGTCTCCTTCAGGATGGACTGGTTGGATCTCCTTGCAGTCCAAGGGACTCTCAAGAGTCTTCTCCAACACCACAGTTCAAAAGCATCAATTCTTCGATGCTCAGCTTTCTTCACAGTCCAATTCTCACATCCATACATGACCACTGGAAAAACCATAGCCTTGACTAGATGGATCTTTGTTGGCAAAGTAATATCTCTGCTTTTTAATATGAAGTATATTGTTTTAATAGAAGTATATTGTTTAGCCTTCATGTATTTGTGTTTTTTGCAGTTTTCTTATAGCTATCTAGGTTGGTCATAACTTTCCTTCAATGATACTGACCCTGTGATTTTTTTCCTGTTATATCTTTGTCTGATTTTAGTATCAGGGTGATGTGGCCTCATAAAATGAGTTTGGAAGTGTTCCTTCCTCTGAAAATTTTTGGAAATAATTTGAGAAGAATAGATGTTCACTCTTCTCTAAATGTTTGTTAGAACTCACCTGTAAAGCTGTCTGGTTCTAGAATTTTGTTTCTTGGGAGTATTTTTTTGCATTAGTGATTCAATTTCATTACTTGTAATTGATCTGTTCATATTTTCTATTTCCTTCTGGTTCAGTATTGGGAGACTGTACGTTTCTATGAATTTGTTTCTTCTAGGTTGTCCATTTTATTTGCATATAGATTACTATAGTCATGGTAATCTCTCTTTACAATCTTTGTAATTTGGTATTGTTGCTAACTTTTTATTTCTGATTTTATAGATTTAGGCTGTCTTCTTTTCTGTTGATGAATTTGGCTAAAGGTTTATCAATTTTATTTATCTTTTCAAGGAACCAGCTCTTAGTTTCATTTTTTTTTAAAACTGTTTTTGTTTCTGTTTCATTTCTGCTCTGATATTTATATTTCTTTCCTTCTACTAACTTTGGGCTTTGTTTTTCTTAAAGTTCCTTTAGGTGTAAGGTTATGTTGCTTGAGATTTTTCCTATTTCCTGAGGCAGGCTTGTATCACTATAAATTTCTCCCTTAGGACTACTTTTGCTGCATCACATAGATTTTTTGGATCATTGTGTTTTTGTTTTCATTTGTCTATAGGTATTTTTTGAATTTTCTCTTTGATTTCTTCAGTGATCCATTGGTGGTTTAGAAGTATATTGTTTAGCCTTCATGTATTTGTGTTTTTTGCAGTTTTCTTATAGCAACTTCTAGTTTCATAGCATTGTGATCAGAAGAGATGCTCAATATGATTTCAATCTTCTTAAATGTACTGAGAACTGATTTGTGGCCTAGCATGTGGTCTGTCCCAGAGAATGTTCCACATGCGCTTGAACATGTATTCTGTGGCTTTTGGATGGAAGGCCTGTAGGTATCTATTAAGTCCATTTGGTCTATTCTGTCAGTTAAGGCTAGTGTTTCTTTCTTGATTTTTCTGTCTGTATGATCTGTTCATTGATAAAGTGGGGTGTTAAAGTCTCCTACTATTATTGTGTTACTGTCAATTTCTCCCTTTATCTCTGTTAATATTGGCTTACATATTTAGATGCTCCTATGTTGGGTGCATATATATTTATAATTGTTACAGTTTCTTGGATTGATCCTTGATCATTACATAATGTCCTCCTTTGTTTGTTGTTACAGTCTTTGTTTAAAGTCTACTTTGTCTTAGAGTCTACTTTTTCTGGTGTAAATATTGCCACTGTGGCTTTCTTTTCATTTCTATTTACATGGTATATTTCTTTATATCCTCTCACTTTCAGTCTATATGTCTTTAGATCTAAAGTGAGTTTCTTATAGATAGCATATATTTGGGTATTATTTTTGTATCTTCATTCTGTCTTTAGAACACTTACTCCTGTTACATTCAAAGTAATTATTGATTGGTATGTACTTACAGTCATTTTATCAATTGTTTTGGTGTTTTTGTAATTCATTTTGTTCTTTTGCTCTCTTTCCTTGTTATTTAACTATCTTCAAATTATGTTGGATGATGTTTACACTTCATTCTCTTTTTGTGTGTGTATCTATGATATATTTTGATTTCTGGTTACCATGAGGTTTTATATAGCAATATGTATTTTATATGTATTTTTGTTGTTTAGTCTCTGAGTCGTGTCTGTTTCTTTGTGACCCTATGGACTGCTGCAAACCAGGCCTCCTTGTTTCCCTCACTATCTCCTGGAATTTGCCCAAGTTCATGTCCAAGTTCAAGTTTGTGAATTGGTGCTGCTATCCAACCATCTCATCCTCTGCCACTCTCTTCTCCTTTAGTTTTCAATTTTTCCCAGCGTCAGAGTATTTTCCAATGAGTTGGCTGTTTGCATCAGGTGGCCAAAAAGTATTGGAGCTTCAGCTTCATCATCAGTCCTTCCAATGAATAGTCAGGATTGGTTTCCTTTAGGATTGACTAGTTTGATCTCCTTGGTGTCCAAGGGATTCTCAAGAGTCTTCTCCAACACCACAGTTCAAAAGCATCAATTCTTTGGTGCTCAGCCTTCCTATGGTCCAGCTCTCACATCCATACATGACTACTGGAAAAACCATAGATTTGATTATACAGAACTTTGTTGGCAAAGTGATGTCTTTGCTTTTTAATATGCTGTTTAGATTTGTCTTAGCCTTGCTTCCAAGACAGAGAAGGCAATGGCACCCCACTCCAGTACTCTTGCTTGGAAAATCCCATGGACAGAGGAGCCTGGTAGGCTACCGTCCATGGGGTCGCTAAGAGTCGGACATGACTGAGCGACTTCACTTTCACTTTTCACTTTCATGCATTGGAGAAGGAAATGGCAACCCACTCCAGTGTTCTTGCCTGGAGAATCCCAGGGACGGGGGAGCCTAGTGGGCTGCCGTCTATGGGGTTGCACAGAGTTGGACACGACTGAAGTGACTTAGCATAGGATTGCTTCCAAGAAGCAAGCATCTTCTGTTTTCATGGCTACAGTCACCATCTGCAGTGATTTTGGAACCCAAGAAGAGAAAATCCATCACTGCTCCCACTTTTTCCCCTTCTATATGCCATGAAGTGATGGGACCAGATGCCATACTCTTTGTTTTTTAATGTTGAATTTTAAGCCAGCTTTTTCACTCTCCTCCTCACCCTCATCAAGAGCCTCTCTAGATCCTCTTCACTTTCTGCTGTTAGGGTGGTATCATCTGCATATCTGAGGTTATTGATATTTCTCCCAGCAATCTTGATTCCAGCTTGTAACTCATCCAGCCCAGCATTTCACATGATGTACCCTGCATATAATTTAAATAAACAGGGTGACAATATACAGCCTTGTTGTACTCCTTTCCCAATTTTGAACCAGTCAGTTGTTCCATGTAAGGTTCTAACTGTTGCTTCTTGACCTGCAACAGGTTTCTCAGGATACAGATAAGTTGATCTGGTATTCCCATCTCTTTAAGAATATTCCACAGTTTGTTGTGATCCACACAAAGACTTTAGCATAGTCAATGAAACAGAAGTAGATGTTTTTCTGGAATTCCATTGCTTTTTAAAAAAAGTGTGTGTGTGTATAAATGTGATTATTTAAGTTGCTGATCTCATTAATTTTAAATGCATTTTAACAATCCTTCACTTTTACTCCTCCTCTCTCATGCTTACTGTTTTTGACATCATATTTTACATCTAATTGTTTCATGTATCCTTTACTTACTTACTGCAGGTCTAGGCAATTTTACTACTTTTGTCTTTTAGTCTTCCTATTAGGTTTGTATGTGGTTCATCTTGCTGCTTTTAGTGTATATTTTCCTTTAACCAATAAGCTTTTTCCGTTTGTAATTTTCATGTTTCTAGTTGTGGTTTTCCTTTTTCACTTAGAGAATCCCTTTTAACATTTCTTGCAAAACTGGTTTGGTGGTGCTGAACTCTTTCAGCTTTTGCTTGTCGGTAAAACTTTTGATCTCTTTTTCAAATCTGATAGTAAACTTTGCCATGTGGTGTATTCTTGGCCATAATTTCTCCATTTCATCACTTTAAATATATTACATGATACTCTTCTGGCCTGCTGTTTCTGCTGAAAAGTCTGCTGATAGCCTTACGGGGATTCCCTGACATGCAACTTGTTGTGTTTCCCTTGCTTTTAATATTTTCTGTCTTTTCCATTTTAATAACAATGGATCTTGGTGTGGTCCTCCTTGGGTTGATTCTATTTGAGACTCTCTATGCTTCCTGGACCTGGATGTCTGTTTCGTCTCCCAGGTAGGGAAGTTTTCAGCTATTATGTCTTCAAATATGTTCTCTGACCCTTTTCTTCTCTAATGCAAATGTTAGTGTGCTTGGTGGTGTTCCAGAGATCTCTTAAAGTATCCTAATCTCTTTTTATTCCTTTTTTTTTGTTCAGGTTCAGTGATTTCTATTACTCTGTCTTTCAGCTTACTGATCTGTTCTTCTGTATCACCCAACCTACTGTTGAGTCCCTCTAGTGTATTTTCATTTCAGTTACTGTATTCTTCTGCTCTGTTTGATTCTTCTGTATATCTTCTAACTCTTAACTTTCCACTATTTTCCTCCATTCTTCTCTCAACTGCTCACTATTTTCCTCCATTCTTGTCCCAAGTTCTTTGTTTATCTTTATGATCTTTACCTTAAACTTTTTATTGGGTAGATTGCCTTTTTCCACTTACCTTCTGGGGTTTTATCCTGTTCCTTCATTTGGAACATGTTTCTTTGTTCCCTCATTTGTGGCCTAATTTGTTTTTATTTCTATGTACCTGGTTGGTTGGTAGTATTTCCTGACTTTGGAGAAGTAGCCTTTTGTAGGAGACATCCAGGGCATTCCAGCAGTGCTCTCCGCTCTGGTCACCAATGCTGTATGCTCTAGGGGTGCCCCCTATGTGGGCCCTTATGCTGTGGTGGGATGACGACTGTGGGTGGTCTGGTAGGTGTGGTTGGCCCCTGGTCTGGTTGGTTGCCTGCCTTGTATGGAGGCTGCCAGCTGGTGGTTTGCAGGGCTGGGTTGAGGCAGTTGTCTGTGGAACCCGAGGAGGGGCTCCCGGGGCTAGTGCTGGCTCACTGGTGGGCAGAGCTGGGCTCTGGGGCTGGCGTGGAGGTGGTGGAGGTGCAGGGCTGAGGTTTCTAATCTTAATGTCAGCCTGCTGGTGGGTGGGGTTGCTTTCTCATACAACTGGTTGTGGGTTCTGGAGTGTCCCACAGCTGGTGCTGGCTCATTGGTGAGTAAGGCTGGATCCCACAGTGGCTGGCTGAGGGGGTTCAAGATGTCCTAGAGCTGGTATTGGCCTGCTGGTGGGTGGGGGATGGTTGAGAGGGTGCTGGGGCTTAGTATTGGCTCACTGGCGGGCAGAGTTGTGTCGTGGGATCTCTGGCTGCAGGGCCTGGGGGTCACAAAGCTAGTGTTAGCCCACTGGGGGTGGGATTGTGTCTTGGGGCTGCTGGATGAGGGTCCCAAGGTATGCCAGAAATGGTGTCCACCTGCTGGTGGGCAGGATTAAGGCCCAAGTGATCCTGGGGCTGGTGCCCACCATCTGGAGTGTAGCCAGATCCTAGGGCTGGTGCTGACCTACTGTCAGGCAGAACCAGGGCCTGAGTTCTCTTGCTACAAGGGACTCAGAACTGGTGGCAGGCTGTTGATGGGGGTTTAGGAGGTGGGGATGGGGGCCCAGGGTCCCAGGGTGCCCTGGGGCTAGTGCTAGCTCATTTGGTGGGTGGAGCTATGTCTTGAGATTTCTGGGTGCAGGACCCTCGGGGTCCTGGATTTAGCTGCTGCAGGTCTGCTGGTGGGTGGGGCAGCACCCTGAGATAGCCAGCTACAGGGTCCAGGGTGTTCCAGAGCTTGATTTGGCCCATTGGTGGGTGGGGTAGATATCTGATTGGCTGACTGAGGGATCCAAGGTGTCTCAGAGCCAGGGTGGGGCCTGGGCCCAGGAGATCCTGGAGCTGGTGTTAGCCTGCTGGTGGGTGCGCTTGGTCCTGTCATGGTAGGCTGTGGGCCTGTGGTGGTCCTAGAGCTGGTGTCTGCCCATTGGTGGGTGAGGCCAGGGCCCAGAGGTCTTGATGGCCACTGGCGTGTGAACTTGGCCCTCAGGTTAGTGCTGGTTCATTGTCAGGTGGGCCCAGGGGTCAGAAGTTCTTGAGGTTGGTTCCAGAACACTGGTAGGCAGAGCTGGGTCCTAGGTCTCTGCTTGCAGGGCCCTGGGGATCCTGGGGCTAGTGCTGGTGCCCTGGTGTGTGGGGCCGGGTGCTGCGCCCTCTGGTGGACAGTGTAGTATTCTGGGGCCGCTATGGGCTCGGGTCTTCGGGCATTATGCCTGACAGTAGGTGGGACTGTTTCCCCACCTGGCCAGGTGTTTGGGCTGAGGCTCAGCACTGGTGCTGATGGGCTAGTGGCGGGTCTGGGTCCTAGATCTAGTCAGCTAGAGGGAGGACTTCAAAGCGGCCCTCGCCAGCACCAGTGTTCGTATGGTGGAACAAGCGCCTCGGAATGGCCGCTGCCAGTTTCTGTGGCCCCAGGGTGAGCTCCACAGCCTCCTGCTTCTGCGGGAGGCTCTCCAAGATCAGCAGGTGGGTCTGACACAGGTTCCTTTCAAACTGCTGCCTCTGCCCTGGGTCCCAGAGCATGTGAAATTTTGTGCGGGCCTTTTGAGAGTGGTGTCTCTGTTTCCCACAGCCATCTGGCTCTCCAGAAAGTAAGACCCTGGCCTTCAAAGCCAAACATTCTGGGGGCTCGTCTTCCTGGGGTCGGCGCTCTGGCCTGGGGAGTGTGATGTGGGGCCCACCCACTGAATGCTCTTTGGGGGAGCTGCTGTCATTATCCCCCTGTTTGTGTGTTGCCCACCTGCAGGTACGCGTCTGGACTGTACTCCACTCCTCTTACCTGTCTCTTTGTGGTTCCTTCTTTATCACGTTAATTGTAGAAGATCTTTTCTGCTAGATTTCAGTTTCTCATCAATAACTGCTGTCTAAATAGTTGTAGCCTTGGTGTGCTCATGAGAGAAGGTAAGCTCAGGGTCTTGCTACTCTACCATCTTGGCCTAATTCTCACAATTTGTTGTTGTTGTTTTCAAGTAACTCTTCTTGTAAGTTACTGAGCTGTTTCCAGAAAAGATTAGAAATAAAAACCTGTGAGAATTTGAGTCCCTAATGAATGCATTATTTTCCTTTTTTTCTTAGGTATGGTGAGAAAAATCATCCATTTACAATTGCTTCTTTCAAAGGCAGATGGGAGGAATGGGAATTATCCCAACAAATCAGTGATGCTGTTAATAGAGCCACATTAGACTACTCCTCCGGCACTTCCTCTGATGAAGAAAGTTGTAACAAAGAACCTCAGATAATTCCTAAAGTCAGCAATCCAAAGAGTATTTATCAGGTAAAGTGTTTCCATTTCTCCTCTGTAGTTTTTCCTTCTTTTTAAAATATAATTGTACTTATTTATTTGTGTCGGGTCTTTGTTGCCTCGAAGGTTTTTCTCTAGTGCTGGGAGTGGTGCGCGGGCTTCTCGTTGCGGTGACTCCTCTTGTTTTGGAGCACAGTCTCGAGTATTCGGGCTTCAGTAGTTGCAGCACATGGGCTCCGTAGTTGTGGCTCCCAGGCTCTAGAGCACAGGCTCAGTAGTTGTGGTGCCGGGGCTTAGCTGCCCCCAGGCACCTGGGATCTTAGACCAGGGATCATATGGGTGTCTCCTGCACTGCAGACAGATTCTTCATCCCTGAGCCACCAGGGAAGCCCACTTTTTTTTTTTTTTTTCTATTTTAATTCTAAAAAGAGTAGGCTCACTGTAAAAGCAAAGAAACAAATAATTGGAAAACACGGAAAAACAAATTATGAAGATTTAAATCACAATAGTGATATTCTGGCAAAATTTTTCTATTTTTTTCTTCCTTCTCTCTTTTTATTTCCTCAACTTGGCTGAGTGCTCAGGATATACATCATCTTTTCTAGTCGAATTTCTCCATATAGTATTTGAACATATATAAATTTTCTTTCGGGCTTCACTCGTGGCTCAGACGGTAAAGGATCTGCCTGCAATGAAGGAGACCTGGTTTCAGTCCCTGGGTTGGGAGGATACCCTGGAGGAGGGCATGGCAACCCACTCCAGAATTCTTGCCTGGAGAATCCCCACGGACAGAGGAGCCTGGCAGGCTATAGTCATAGGTTGCAAAGTGTCAGACATGACTGAGCAACTAAGCACAACACAACACAAATTTCCTTTCACCTAAATTCTTTCAGAATTAGATATTAAAATTAGTAGTTTTTGACAACGGAAAATAACATACCACCTGTAGAACATTTGGAATATTAAGTGATGATCAAAGAGCTGTGACTCCACCACCAGAGCAGTTTTCAAAAAAAAAAACACAACAAACATTTTTTATTTTTTAAGTCACAATCATGATCATAGGAGGATATGCATATCTATATATTGGAAATAGGTTTCATGACATACTTATCCTTACTAGGCACAATGCCTCAAATCTTTGATAAATTAAATTAATATCAACCATTTAAATTGATTTTATGACCCACTAATGGTGACAACTTACAGTTGAAAAAACACTGATTTAGGGAGAATCTCTGACACTTTGTATGTAATTTTTTTTCTTAACCACTTATGTATGGACATGTTAAAGCAATTTAACTATTTAACACTTTAAACTGCTTGCTTCCCTCCCTTATAGTTTATTTAGCTAACAAATTATTGGCAGACATCTAGGTTGCTTTCACATTGTTGTGGTATTAAAAAAGCTAATTTTTACAGAGATGTCTGAATCTTAAGTTGTTTCTTGATTTGGTTCTCAGACGTGGAATTATTAGGTCATTGAGTATGAGCATTTTACAAGTTAACCCATGGCAAAGTACTTTCTAAAAAGATGTCTTTATTTGTAGTCTCACCAACTCTATGTGAAAGTGTTTGTTTTATCATTTTCCCTAAGACTGGATATTCTCCTTGAACAATAGCATTTTATTAATTATGTTGTTCTGTTGCTCAGTCGTGTCTGATTCTTTGCAACCCCATGGACTGCAGCATGCCAACCTTCCCTGTCCTTCACTATCTCCCTGAGTTTGGTCAAACTCATGTCTATTGAGTCGGTGATGCCATCCAACCATCTCATCTTCTGTTGTCCCCTTCTCTTCCTGTCTTCAATCTTTCCCAGCATCAGGGTCTTTTCCAATGAGTCAGTTCTTTGCATTAGGTGGCCAAAGTATTGGAGCTTTAGCTTCAGCATCTGTCCTTCCAATGAATATTCAGGGTTGATTTCCTTTAGGATTGACTGGTTGGATCTCCCCGCAGTCCAAGGGACTCTCAAGAGTCTTCTCCAGCACCACCATTGAAGGCATCAATTCTTTGGCGCTCAGTTGTTTTATTGTCCAGCTCTCACATCCATACATGACTACATGAAAAAAACATAGCTTTGACTATTATAATATTGATTATATTACTAATTAAATTAAACATTAAAACAAAAACTCCATGTACCTAAATGTTGTAGGTACTATCTATCTAATGAATTTTTTCTTCACCCATTTATCATTTGAGGTCCTAATGTGTTGTTATAGGCTTTTCAAGGGTTAGGAATATTTTTGGGGCTTCCCAGCTGGCGCTAGTGGTAAAGAACCCAACTGCTAATTAAGTAGACATAAGAAAGTGCTAATGCAGGGGACATAAGAGACACAGGTTCAACCCCTCTAACCCCTGGTCATATTACTGGCAATTTTTTTTCCCCTAGCTTGTTTAGTTTTCTAAATTATATATATTGTTTGTATTTAGTTCTATCGAAGAAGGCAATGGCACCCCACTCCAGTACTCTTGCCTGGAAAATCCCAGGATGGAGGAGCCTGGTAGGCTGCAGTCCATGGGGTCGCTAGAAGTCGGACATGGCTGAGCTACTTCACTTTGACTTTTCACTTTCATGCACTGGAGAAGGAAATGGCAACCCACTCCAGTGTTCTTGCCTGGAGAATCCCAGGGACGGCAGAGCCTGGCGGGCTGCCGTCTCTGGGGTCGCACAGAGTCGGACACGACTGAAGTGACTTAGCATAGCATAGCATTTAGTACTATATATGAAAGTGAAAGTCTTTCAGTCGTGTCTGACTCTTTGCAACTCCATAGTCCATGGAATTATCCAGGCCAGAATACTGGAGTGGGTAGCCTTTCCCTTCTCCAGGGAATCTTCCCAACCCAGGGATCGAACCCAGGTCTCCCGCATTGCAGGTGGATTCTTTACCAGCTAAGCTACAAGGGAAGTCCAGGAATACTGGAGTGGGTAGCCTATCCCTTCTCTAGGGAATCTTCCCAAGCCAGGAATTGAACCAGGGTCTCCTGCATTGCAGGCAAATTCTTTTACCTACTGAGCTAGGTTGGAAGCCTCTCTCTATATAAAAGTTTTAAATGATGTAGTGAAATATTTGCCCTTAATTCTATTCTGATCCTTAGAAAGATCATCTTCATCTAAGGATCAGATCTGTAGTCAGCTATATTCTTTCAGAGCAATGTCCTTCCAAAGTGTGGTCTGCAAAACATTTGTACTGGCCATCTGGAATGTTTAAGATGGGTGTTTCTACACCTCAGCCCCAGAGATTGTGATTAAACAGTTTTGGATTGAGTGAGGTGGGGGTTGGATAGGTGAGAATACAGAATATATACTAATTTGAATAAATGTGTTTTTAAAAGTTTTAGTTGGAGTAAAGAATTTTGTTAAAAGACATGAAGTGACTTATTTCATAACCTCCATCAAGTCAATTTTCCAAAGATGATAATTAACTTGATTTCTATATGTTTGTATTTGCTATGCTTTTAAAAGTTTTAATACCTGTGAGTTATGCATTTATAGTTAATCCTTAAAGCTGGCTTATTAGATGATTAGAAAATCATCATGGTCCTTTTTATTTTCTCCCCAGGTTGAAAACTTGAAACAGCCCTTTCAATCTTGGTTCCAAATTCCCCGAAAAAAGAATATGAGGGATGGCCGGATGGGCCTCCTAGGAAATGCTTATCATGCATTGCATAAGACCCCTAAAGGTCACAGGCTTGCTGCCGGGCACCGGGTGGACAGGTACCACTGGGTCAACACACGCTGATATGCAGCGGCTGGGCCCTCATGGGCGAGAGCTCAGTGGAGCCACTTTTATATTCTCTGAAATGAAAATGAGTCTAAGCTGGAGAGGCCCAGGAAACAGAAAAAATAACTGCATTAGGGACTAGGGTACATGATGGTGAATCCTCTCATGCAGATCGACTATGTTCTTAACTGTACTTTTAATTGTTTAATTTTACTTGAAATTTTATGTAACACTAATGAATGTACCCTATAAGGTAATAGAATGAAGATACTGACCTGTCATAAGAGTCAATGAATTATCAAAAGTAACAGTTTAAATAAATGTGCTGTGTTTTTAATACCTTCCTAGTTGAGTCTGTTGCAAGAAAGTTTTAAAAGTTCTTGTTTTTCATTAGCCATTAAAAAAAAAGTAGACCTTCATTTAGGGAAGAGGGATCCTCACAATATATGTGGTTTACTCTTTTATCTGCCATAACTCTTCTGTTTCATAAGGTCAATTAGAGCATCTTTGAAAATTACATTTTAAAATACAAAATTCCCTTTAAAATGTTTGGTTTGTTACTAAGCCTCTTAGTAGCCTTAGTTATGACATTTTATGAGTGCTATAAAAGAGTGCTCTTATTATGAAGAATTCAAGTGAAGCAGGAAATACAAATACCAAGGAAATAAAAATCCCTCCCACCCTCCAGAAATTACCATTGTTAACATTCAATGATGCCCATCTTTCCAGTCATTCTTAATATACATATAAATGTAAGAATTAATATACAGACAATTTAACAAGAAAACTATACTACATGAACTATTTGTTATATATTTGAATTTAATTTTACTTGATCTTAGAAAAACGAAGAAACCTAAAGTGAAACTGAAGCTGTTGAAATATTTATATGATTGTCTACCACAAAGTATTTTATTTTTTGAAAGATTTCTATTATGGTTTTAAAGAAAGAAACGCCAGAAGGCCAGAAGAGTCTTTAAAACTTCGAAAAAAAAGTATTGTATTGCTTATTTGTTGCTATGAAACCTGCAGAAATTAGCATTCTTCATTTTTTCCTTGCCCCTTATTTTCCATGTCACTTTAAAAATTGAGGTATAATTGACATATAATATTATTAGTTTCAGTTGTACAACATGATTTCCTACTTATATACATTGTGAAATAACTACAACAATAAGTCTAGTTAACTGTCAGCCTAAGTACTGTTTTTTTCTTGTGATGGGAACTTTTTTTACTCTCTTGGCAACTTTCAAATATGAAACTTTTTAATGTCAAGGTTTAACATTTATGTTCTCTCCTGGAATAATTATTCTCCACAGGTGTTTTTGCTTAGTTGTATATTTCAACTGATTAAATAAATGCTCATCAGTCTTTTCTATATGTGAAATCTCTTTTGATTTGTCTTTGATTAGCTGCATTTTATTGGAGAAGGCAATAGCAATCCACTCCAGTACTGTTGCCTGGAAAATCCCATGGACAGAGGAGCCTGGTAGGCTGCAGTCCGTGGGGTCGCGAAGAGTCGGACATGACAGAGCGACTTCACTTTCACTTTTCACTTTCATGCATTGGAGAAGGAAATGGCAACCCACTCCAGTGTTCTTGCCTGGAGAATCCCAGGGACAGGGGAGCCTGGTGGGCTGCCGTCTACGGGGTCGAACCGAGTCGGACACGACTGAAGCGACTTAGCAGCAGCAGCAGCTGCATTGTATTGTTAAGCAACTTTTTCACAGATGACTCATAGGTGTTCTATTTGGGGGTTATTTATGCCTGAGGTTCTTTATTCTTTTATACTTGAAGGACAACTTGTCTGAGTATTAAAATCTTAGGTCATGGACTTCCTTGATGGTACAGTGGATAGGAGTCCACCTGCCAATGCATGGGGCATGGATTTGATCCCTGGTCCCGGAAGATCCCACATGCTGCAGACCAACTAAGTCTGCGCCACCATCACTGAGCCTGTGCTCTGGAGCCCGTGTGCTACGGCTACTGAAGCCGTGTGTCTAGAGCCTGTGCTCTGCAAAAAAAGTCACCACAGTGAGAAGCCCATGAAGTGCAAGGAAGAATAGCTCCCACTTGGCACAACTAAAGAAAGCCCACGTGCAGCAATGAAGGCCCAGTGCAACCAAAATATAAATACATAATTAAAAAAAAACTTAGGTCATGTTTTCGTTCCCTTGTAGCTTCATAGCCATCGCTCTAATCTAATGATTGTGGCGTTATACACCGCCATGGAGAAACCTGAGAGCTGCCTGATTTCTTCAACTCCCCACCGCTCACAGAAACATGTGCATTCATTTTTGTAGGTGACTCCCTTTGCCTGATTGTCTGAAAAATTCTTTTTCTGTACTTGGAGTCTATGTCTCAGTCATTCATTCTGTATCGTTCTTTTCCTGAAGCATTGTGCCTCTTTCTGATTTATAGATTTTAATTTTTCTTAAGCAATCTTTTGCAATACTATATTTGAATGCTTTCTTTGTCCATTTCGGGGATACCAACTCTTTATGCTGGATCACTTGCTTTGTCATAACCATTATTTGATTTCATATCTTTCCTTTTTTTTTTTAAATTTGATTTTATTTTTAAACTTTACATAATTGTATTAGTTTTGCCAAATATCAAAATGAATCCGCCACAGGTATACATGTGTTCCCGACCCTGAACCCTCCTCCCTCCTCCCTCCCCATACCATCCCTCTGGGTCGTCCCAGTGCATTAGCCCCAAGCATCCAGTATCGTGCATCGAACCTGGACTGGCAACTCGTTTCATACATGATATTTTACATGTTTCATAAATCATGATTTTTTAAGCTTTCTTACTACTAATCTGATTCTCAGTCCTGTCTAGTCTTTTTTGTTTCTACCTTATATATTCCATAATGATGTTATTTTGGATTTCACGTAACAATTTTTTCTGTAGGTTTTATTCACATGTAAAATTTGTTGGACTGATAAGTGAAAGAAAACTGTGTAAAAGTTACTCTATTTAAAACATAATACGTGGCTGTGACAGAGAATAGGTTTCTAAGAACCTTTACACAGAGAATTTTACTAGCAAAGTGTCTCTTGAAATTTGTGAGGTTGTTTTGAAAGAACTTCTTGTAGTGAACAGAGATGGTAAATCTCTGTATTTACCATCACATGTATTGCTGCTCCTGTACCTCTTGCCCATGATAGATGTGCTAATCAACCACAGTGTTCTAGTTTGGTTACAGAGGTTGTCTCACAGTTCTGTGTAACACAGTACCAGAGACAGCCACTGAATGCATTGTTCCAAGTCAGTCTTCAAGAAGAAATCAATCCCATCACTACTTTAGGACTTGACCCAGAATGAGCCATCTGTGAGCTTTCCAGCCCTATAAAATTCTCTAGAGTTTCTCATGTGGCCCTGAAGCAAATGTATAGGGGAAAATAAAAGGAACATATATTTTTCTGTGATTAAAAGTAGTCAGTATAGTTCAAGTCCCCAAATAAGTGAATACATCTATTGGTATATCAGTACCAATTTGGTACTGATATCAGTATATCAGTAACCAGATTGGGTCTTTCTAATCTGCATTTTGAATTTCTCTGAATATGGACCTGGACAGCATATTAAAAAGCAGAGACATTACTTTGCCGACAAAGGTCTATCTAGTCAAGGCTATGGTTTTTCCAGTAGTCATGTATGCATGTGAGAGTTGCACTATAAAGAAAGCTGAGTGCCGAAGAATGGATGCTTTTGAACTGTGGTGTTGGAGAAGACTCTTGAGAGTCCCTTGGATTGCAAGGAGATCTAACCAGTTCATCCTAAAGGAAATCAGTCCTGAATGTTCATTGGAAGGACTGATGTTGAAGCTGAAACTCCAGCACTTTGGCCACCTGATGTGAAGAACTGACTCGTTTGAAAAGACCCTGATGCTAGGAAAGATTGAAGGCGGGAGGAGAAGGGGACAACAGATATGGTTGGATGGCATCATCGACTCAGTGGACATGAGTTTGAGTAAACTCTGGGAGTTGGTGATGGACAGGGAGGCCTGGTGTGGTACAGTCCATGGGGTCACAAAGAGCTGGACATGACTGAGCGACTGAACTGAACTGAGTATGTACTGTATTTTTCTCTTAAAAAATTAAAATTCTTGAGAACTGTAGATTCACTTGCTGTTAGAAATAGAGCCTGTGTGTCCTTTACCCATTTCCATCAATGATACCATTTCATGAAACTGTACTATAACATCACAAGCAGATATTGACATTGATGTGGTCAAGATGCAGAACATTTCCATCACCATAACCATCACACCCACCTTCCTCCCACATTCATCCCTTCCTTATCCCCTGGCCATCACTAGTTTGTTCTTCCTTTCTATAATTTTGTCGTCTCAAAAATACTATAAATGGAATCACACTGTAACATTTTGGAACTAGCTGTTTTTCACTATGCTTAGTTCTCTGGAAATTCATCCAGATTGTTGTGTGTAGCAGTACTTCATTCTTTGTTTTTGCTGAGTCATACTCCATGGTATGGATGTACTATAATTTGTATAACCATTTACCTCTGAAGGATGACAATTGGGTTGTTTCTAGTTTTGAGGATTATGAATAAAGTTGCTGTAAACATTTGTGTACATAATGTGTAACCTAAGTTTTTATTTCTCTTTTATAAATGTGTCAGAGTGCAATTACCGTTTATAGAGTGGCTGTACCGTTTTATATTCATGCCGGCAATGCATGAATGACCAGTTTTTCCACACATCTGTGCCAGTCTGTGGTATTGTCACTACACATATCAGAATGGCTTTAAAAAGGTATCTCATTGTAATTTTAATTTACATTTCCCTGATGGCTAGCAATGTTGAACAATTATTTTCATGTGCTTATTTGCATCTGTATCTTCATTTTGGTGAAATGTCTGTGCATATTTTCTATTTTTAATTGGATTGTTGCTTTTTAAATTTTTAGTTATTGAGTTTGAGAGTTATTTATATTTCCTAGATGCTGTGTATTCTAGATATTAACAGTATCTTTAGAATTTTTACATCTATACTATAAAGGATATTGGTCTGCAGTTTTTCTTTTTTGTGCTGTCTTTGGTTTTGGTATCAGGGTAATAATAATAATAATAATGATATATATATATATAAATGTAACAGAAATATATAATTACATGTATAGACACTATGTTGTTCAGTTGCTAAGTCATGTTCAACTCTTTGTGACCCCATGAACTTCAGCACACCAGGCTTCTCTGTCCTTCCTATTTCCTGGAGTTGGTTCAAATTCGTGTCCATCGGGTAGGTGATGCCATCCAACCATCTCCTCCTCTCCTGCCCTCTTCTCCTTTTGCCTTCAATCTTTCCCAGCATCAGGGTCTTTTCCAATGAGTCAGCTGTTTGCATCAGGTGGCCAAAGTACTGGAGCTTCAGCTTCATCATCAGTCCTTCCAATGAATAGTCAGGGTTGATTTCCTTTAGGATTGATTGGTTTGATCTCCTTGCAGTCCAAAGGACCCTCAAGAGTCTTCTCCAACACCACAGTTCAAAAGCATCAATTCTTTGGCGCTCAGCCTTCTTTATGGTCCAACTCTCACATCCATACATGACTACTGGAAAAACCATGGCTTTGATTATATGGACCTTTGATGGCAAAGTGATGTCTTGGCCTTTTAATATGCTGTCTAGGTTTTTCAGAATGATTTCTGTTTGTTTAGAAGGCAAACCATTCAATATCACAGTAATCCAAGTCTATGCCCCAACCACTAATGCAGAAGAAACTGAAGTTGAATGGTTCTATGAAGACCTACAAGACCTAGAACTAACACCAAAAAAGATTTCCTTTTCTCCATAGGGGACTGTGATGCAAAAGTAGGAAGTCAAGAGATACCTGGAGTAACAGACAAGTTTGGCCTTGGAGTACAAAATGAAGCAGGGCAAAGGCTAACAGTTTTTCCAAGAGAACGCACTGGTCACAGCAAACACCCTCTTCCAACAACACAAGAGAAGACTCTACACATGGACATCACCAGACGGTCAATACCGAAATCAGATTGATATATTCTTTGCAGCCAAAGATGGAGAAGCTCTATACAGTCAGCAAAAACAAGACCGGGAGATGACTGTGGCTCAGATCATGAGCTCCTTATTGCAAAATTTAGACTTAAATTGAAGAAAGTAGGGGAAACCACTAGACTATTCAGATATGACCTAAATCAAATCCCTTATGATTATATAGTGAAAGTGACAAATAGATTCAAGGGATTAGATCTGACAGATTGCCTGAAGAACTATGGATGGAGGTTTGTAACACTGTACAGGAGGGGGTGAACAAAACTATCTTCAAGAAGAAGACATGCAAAAAGGCAAAATGGGTGTCTGAAGAGGCCTTACAAATAGTGAGAAAAGAGAAGTAAAAGGCAAAGGAGAAAAGGAAAGATATATCCATCTGAATGCAGAGTTCCAAAGAAAAGGAAGGAGAGATAAGAAAGCCTTTCTAAGTGATCAAAGAAAGAGGAAAACAATAGAATGGGCAAGACTAGAGATCTCTTCAAGAAAATTAGAGATACCAAGGAAATATTTCATGCAAAGATGGGCACAATAAAGGACAGAAATGGTATGGACCTAACAGAAGCAGACGATATTAAGAGGGGGCAAGAATACACAGAAGAACTATACAAAAAAGATCTTCATGACCCAGATAACCACAATGGAGTGATCACTTACTTAGAGCCAGATATTTTGGAGTGCAAAGTCAAGCAGGCCTTAGCAAGCATCACTACAAACAAAGCTAGTGGAGATGATGGAATTCCAGCTGAGCTATTTCAAATCCTAAAAGATGATGCTATTAAAGTGCTGCACTCAATATGCCAGCAAATTTGGAAAACTCAGCAGTGGCTACAGGACTGGAAAAGGTCTGTTTTCATTCCAATCCCAAACAAGGGCAATGCCAAAGAATGTTCAAACTATCACACAATTGCACTCATCTCACACATTAGCAAAGTAATGATCAAAATTCTCCAAGCTAGGCTTCAAGAGGACATGAACTAAGAACTCCCAGATGTTCAACTGGATTTAGAAAAGGCAGAGGAATCAGAGATCAAATTGCCAACATCTGTTGGATCATAGAAAAAGCAAGAAAATTCCAGAAAAATATGTACTTCAGCTTCATTGACTACAATAAAGCCTTTGACTGTGTGGATCACAGCAAACTGGAATATTCTTAAAGGGGAATACCAGACCACCATACCTGCCTTCTGAGAAATCTGTATGCAAGTCAAGAAGCAACAGTTAGAACAGGACATGGAACAATGGATTGGTTTCTAAATTGGGAAAGGAGTAGTTCAAGGCTGTATATTGTCACCTTGCTTATTTAACTTCTATGCAGAGTAGATCATGTGAAATGCCAGACTGGATGAAGCACAAGCTGGAATCAAGCTTTCTGGGAGAAATATCAATATCCTCAGATATGCAGATGACACCACCCTTATGGCAGAAAGTGAAGAGGATGTAAGAGCCTCTTGATGAAAATTAAAGAGGAGAGTAAAAAAGTTGGCTTAAAGCTCAACATTCAAAAAATGAAGATCATGGCCTCCAGTCCCATCACTTCAGGGCAAATAGATGGGGAAACAATGGAAACAGTGACAGACTTTATTTTCTTGGGCTTCAAAGTCACTGCAGATGGTGACTGCAGTCATGAAATTAAAAGATGCTTGCTCTTTGGGAGAAAAGCTATGACCAACCTACTGCTACTGCTGCTGCTAAGTCGCTTCAGTTGTGTCCGACTCTGTGCGACCCCATAGATGGCAGCCCACCAAGCCCCACCATCCCTGGGATTATCCAGACAAGAACACTGGAGTGGGTTGCCATTTCCTCCTCCAATGCATGAAAATGAAACCTGAAAGTGAAGTTGCCCAGTCGTGTCCGACTCTTCTCAACCCCATGGACTGCAGCCTACCAGGCTCCTCCATCCATGGGATTTTCCAGGCAAGAGTACTGGAGTGGGTTGCCATTGCCTTCTCCAATGACCAACCTAGACAGCATATCAAAAAGAAGAGACTTTACGTTAGTGACAAAGGTCCATCTAGTCAAAGCTATTGTTTTTCCAGTAGTCACGTATGGGTGTGAGATTTGGACCATAAAGAAAGCTGAGTGCTAAAGAATTGATGCTTTTGAACTATGGTGTTGGAGAAGACTCTTGAGAGTCCCATGGACAGCAAGGAGATCAAACCAGTCAATCCTAAAGGAAAACAGTCCTGAATATTCATTGGAAGGGCTGATGATGAAGCTAAAGCTTCAATATTTTGGTCAACTGATGTGAAGAATGGACGTGAGTTTGAGCAAGTCTTGGGAGTTGGTGATGGATAGGGAAGCCTGGTGTGGTTCAGTCCATGGGGTCACAAAGAGTTGAACATGACTGAATGATTGAACTGAACTGAACTGACTCTGCATATAAGTTAAATAAGCAGGGTGACGATATACAGCCTTGATCTACTCCTTTCCCAATTTGGAATTAGTCCAACAGGACATTTTTCCATGTCCTGTTCTAACTGTTGCTTCTTGACCTGCATTAATAGGTTTCACAGGAGGTAGGTAAGCTGGTCTGGTATTCCCATCTCTTTAAGAATTTTTCAGTTTGTTGTGATACACACAGTCAAAGGCTTTAGCGTAGTTAATGAAGCAGATGTGTTTCTGGAATTCTCTTGCTTTTTCTATGATTTAGCAGATGTCAGCAATTTGATCTGTGGTTCCTCTGCCTTTTCTAAATCCAGCTTGAACATCTGGGAGTTCTTAGTTCATGTACTCTTGAAGCCTAGCTTGGAGAATTTTGAGCATTACTTTGCTAGTGTGTGAGATGAGTACAGTTGTGTGATAGTTTGAACATTCTTTGGCATTGCCCTTGTTTGGGATTGGAATGAAAACAGACCTTTTCCAGTCCTGTGGCCACTGCTGAGTTTTCCAAATTTGCTGGCATATTGAGTGCAGCATTTTCTAGCTTCATCTTTTAGGATTTGAAATAGCTCAACTGGAATTCCACCATCTCTGCTAGCTTTGTTCATATTGATATTTCCTAAGTCTCACTTGACTTCATACTCCAAGATGTCTAGCTCTAGGTAGGTGATCACTCCATTGTGGTTATCTGGTCATTAAGATCTTTTTTGTATGGTTCTTCTTGAATAAAGTAGGGAAAACCACTAGACCATTCAGGTATGACCTAAATCAAATTCCTTATGATTATACAGTGGAAGTGAGAAATAGATTTAAGGGCCTAGATCTGATAGATAGAGTGCCTGATGAACTATGGAATGAGGTTTGTGACATTGTACAGGAGACAGGGATCAAGACCATCCCCATGGAAAAGAAATGCAAAAAGCAAAATGGCTGTTTGGGGAGGCCTTACAAATAGCTGTGAAAAGAAGAGAAGTGAAAAGCAAAGGAGAAAAGGAAAGATACAAGCATCTGAATGCAGAGTTCCAAAGAACAGCAAGAAGAGATAAGAAAGCCTTCCTCAGAGATCAATGCAAAGAAATAGAGGAAAACAACAGAATGGGAAAGACTAGAGATCTCTTCAAGAAAATCAGAGATACCAAGGGAACACGTCATGCAAAGATGGGCTCAATAAAGGACTGAAATGGTATGGACCTAACAGAAGCAGAAGATATTAAGAAGAGATGGCAAGAATACACAGAAGAACTTTACAAAAAAGATCTTCATGACCCAGATAATCATGATTGTATGATCACTGACCTAGAGCCAGACATCCTGGAATGTGAAGTCAAGTGGGCCTTAGAAAGCATCACTATGAACAAAGCTAGTGGAGGTGATGGCATTCCAGTTGAGCTATTTCAAATCTTGAAAGATGATGCTGTGAAAGTGCTGCACTCAATATGCCAGCAAATTTGGAAAACTCAGCAGTGGCCACAGGACTGGAAAAGGTCAGTTTTCATTCCAATCCCAAAGAAAGGCAATGCCAAAGAATGCTCAAACTACCACACAATTGCACTCATCTCACACGCTAGTAAAGTAATGCTCAAAATTCTCCAAGCCAGGCTTCAGCAATACATGAACCGTGAACTTCCAGATGTTCAAGCTGGTTTTAGAAAAGGCAGAGGAACCAGAGATCAAATTGCCAACATCTGCTGGATCATGGAAAAAGCAAGAGAGTTCCAGAAAAACATCTATTTCTGCTTTATTGACTATGCCCAATGCCTTTGACTGTGTGGATCACAATAAACTGTGGAAAATTCTTCAAGAGATGGGAATACCAGACCACCTGACCTGCCTCTTAAGAAATCTGTATGCAGGTCAGGAAGCAACAGTTAGAACTGGACATGGAACAACAGACTGGTTCCAAATAGGAAAGGGAGTATGTCAAGGCTGTATATTGTCACCCTGTTTATTTAACTTATATGCAGAGTACATCATGAGAAACACTGGACTGGAAGAAACACAAGCTGGAACCAAGATTGCCGGGAGAAATATCAATAACCTCAGATATGCAGATGACACCACCCTTATGGCAGAAAGTGAAGAGAAACTAAAAAGCCTCTTGATGAAAGTGAAAGTGGAGAGTGAAAAAGTTGGCTTAAAGCTCAACATTCAGAAAACAAAGATCATGGCATCTGGTCCCATCACTTCATGGGAAATAGATGGGGAAACAGTGGAAACAGTGTCAGACTTTATTTTTGAGGGCTCCAAAATCACTGCAGATGGTGACTGCAGCCATGAAATTAAAAGACGCTTACTCCTTGGAAGGAAAGTTATGACCAACCTAGATAGCATATTCAAAAGCAGAGACATTACTTTGCCAACAAAGGTCCATCTGGTCAAGGCTATGGTTTTTCCTGTGGTCATGTATGGATGTGAGAGTTGGACTGTGAAGAAGGCTGAGCGCCAAAGAATTGATGCTTTTGAACTGCGGTGTTGGAGAAGACTCTTGAGAGTCCCTTGGACTGCAAGGAGATCCAACCAGTCCATTCTGAAGGAGATCAGCCCTGGGATTTCTTTGGAAAGAATAATGCTAAAGTTGAAACTCCAGTACTTTGGCCACCTCATGCAAAGAGTTGACTCATTGGAAAAGACTCTGATGCTGGGAGGGATTAGGGGCAGGAGGAGAAGGGGATGATGGAGGATGAGATGGCTGGATGGCATCACTGACTCGATGGATGTGAGTCTGAGTGAACTCCGGGAGTTGGTGATGGACAAGGAGGCCTGGCGTGCTGCGATTCATGGGGTGGCAAAGAGTCAGACCCGACTGAGTGACTGAACTGAACTGAACTCTGTGTATTCTTGCCACGTCTTTAATATCTTGGGCTTCCTTGGTAGCTTAGCTAGTAAAGAATCCTCCTGCAATGCAGAAGACCCTGGTTCAATTCCTGGGTCAGGAGGATCCCCTGGAGAAGGGATAGGCTACCCACTCCAATATTCTTGGGCATCCCTGGTGACTCAGTCAGTAAAGAATCTGTGTGCAATGTGGGAATCCTGGGTTCCGTCCCTTGGTTGGGAAGATCCCCTGGAGGAGGGCCTGACAACACACTCCAGTAGTATGGGGCTTTTCTGGTGGCTCAGAAAGTAGATAATCCATCTGCAATGCTGGAGACCTGGGTTTGATCCCTCTGTTGGGGAAGATCCCGTGGAGGAGGACATGGCAACCCACTCTAGTACTCTTGCCTGGAGAATCCCATGGACAGAGGAGCCTGGAGGGCTACAGTCCATGGGGTCCCAAAGAGTGAGACATGACTGAGTGACTGTTTACATTATTGTAATTATAAATAGTTCTTAAGTCTGCCGTTTAATTTTTATTTTCTGTTTTTTCTGTTTTCATTTGTCTTCTTGCTTTCTTTTTTCGTTTGCTGCTTTAGGTATTGCATTTATAAGTATATAACTTGTCATAGTCTATCATTGTTATTTTATCAACTCAAACGAAGCATAGAAATCTGAACACCCTTCATTTCTCATTATCCTGTTGTCAAATATAATTTTAGAAAACTCAAAGGAGAAGGAAAGAAAGATTGCTTTTATCCTTATTTTTGCTTACTGTGTTCTTTCTCCCTGCTGTTCCAAGGTCTTTTCTCTTGTTTCCTTTATTTTTAGAGAATTTCCTTTAGCTTTTCTTTTAAGGTGGTTTGGTTTTTCTTTTAAGGTGGTTTTTCTTTACCCTTGAATGTATTGATTTTTTCTCTTCTTTCCTAAAGAATATGTTCACCAAGTATTGAACTCTGGGTTGATTGTTCTTTTATTTCAGTGCTAGAAAAATGTGTCACTTCTTCCTGGCTTTTATGGTTTTAATGAGAAGTCTAATGTCATATAAATTTTTTTTCCCTCTATAGGTAAGGTATTATTTTTCTCTGGCTGCTTTCACAAGTCTTTCTCTGCTTTTAATTTTCAGAAGTCTAATTATGGTGCATCTTGGTATGGATATATTTGGATTTATCTTGTTTGGAATTCACTCAGCTGTTTGGATCTGTAGATTTCTATTTCTTTCCAGATTTGAGGAGTTTTAGCCATTATTTCTTTGAATACTTTTATAGTCTATCTTCTTTCTCTTCTCCTTGTGAGACTTTGATGACTTGAATGCTAGATTATTTGTTATGGTAACATAGGTCCCTGAGGCACTGACAAATTCATTTGTTCAGTTTTTTTCTCTCTGTTGTTCACATTTGGTCATTTCTATTATTCTTCTAAAAATTCACATTATTTCCTCTATCCCTTTCACTTTACTGTTGAGCCTATCCATTGAGGTTTTCATTGGCTTTTATTTTTCAGTTCTAAAATTTTCATTTGATTCCTCTCCATCTTCTATTTCTTTTGCTAACTTTATAGTTCCTTGCTGAGACTTCCATTTTTTTTTTCATTTGTTTCAAGAATGTCCATAATTGCTTGTTAAAGAATTTTTATGATGGCTCCTTTAAACTCTTTGAAATATAATGCTAATATTTTGCCCTTTTGGTCTTGGCATCTGTTGTCTTTTTTTCACTCAGTTTTATGTCTTTCTGGTTCTCTGACTGAAACCTGTACATTTTTGATACTATAAGGTTTGAGAGCTTATTTAAGCTTGGTTTTACCTGATTTCCTTTGACACCATTCCACCCACTGTGGGGAATGGGTAGAAGATGATGCCTTGTTCCTGCCTGATTAGAGAGACAGAGATCCAGGTTCCCCATTTTGTTCCACTAATATGCAAGGAAGGGGTTTCTCATAAATTCCAGCTCCTCATGCGGTATCCATTAATACTTTAATGAGGGTGATCCCATCAATAATGTGTAATGGTAAAAGTCCTGAGTCTCCAGGCGTCCAGTTGGCCTCCACCAATGCTACTCCAGCAGGGAGGTGGTGCCATATGTTGGTAGATGTAGATTCCCCATGTGGTCACCACTGATAACATAGGGTATAGAGGGGCTTGTTACTGCCTTGAGGGGATGAAAAAACCTCCTAGTTATCTGCTTTGTTTTCTCTGGCACTATCCCAGAAGGAGACTGGGGTACTTCATTACAGCCTAGCAAGAGTGGAAGTCTGGACTCCCCACTCAACTTTTGCTGGCATGGGTGGAGTCAGTTTTTTTCTGATATTTAACTGGAGTAAAGCAGTTACTGTCTCAAAGTTTTCTGTGTTGCTAAGCTGTCCCTTCTGTAGTCTTTTGGCTGGAGAGAGCAGATTTTTGGGGGGGTTTTTGGTCTGTGCTTATTAGTATTTATGGGTTGCTGACTTCTTTATTTACAAGTCTGGAATATTAAGGGAAAAGGGAATCTGTGAAGTTCACCACCATATCCTACCTTGAGTTATGAAGTCCCTAGCTGGTCTATTTTCTTCTCTACACATTTCAGAATCTGCTTGTTTGTTTTAATAAATAATGTCCAGAGGCTTTAGTTGTTCTTGGTGGGAGGAGTAGGGAAAAGTTTATCTGTTTCATCCTTCTGGAAACAGAAGTCTGTGTACCACTTTTGAAATAAAAATTGTTTTAAAAAGAATTATTTTAAGCATTGTATTTTTGGGGGACTATTCTTTTTGTTGGTAGTTGGTAAAATATGGCTTCTCCATCTACTGAGGTTTTCTTATTCTCTTTCTCATCAGTGGGTTGTGCATGTGTGTGTATGTGCATGCACACAAACTAATTCCTTAAAGATAATTAGAGTCTCAAAACTTCAAAAATGTACTATTGATTTTATTCAGCAATAAACGCATAATGCAGCAGGAAGGAGAACATGATCCCTGCCTTATAATCTGTGGCATTTCCATTAAAAAGCATGTGCTTAGTAAAACCCCCAGCTGTTAGTATACTAATAGAATCAAATGGAGGACCCAAGAAGTCAGCCAGGAAGCTAATAGAATCATGTTTTAGTAGGTGCTTTGTTCAGCAAAGAATGAAGAACATAGAAAAAAGATCTTTAATTTCTTCACGACTTTTTTCTTTGCCACCTCTCTGAAGACTTGGACTTTTAGCCTAACTATTCTAAATAGTCTTACATGTCTGACTTAATTAATGTTTACTGTGTTTTCTGGGAAATACATTTCATAATTTATGTGAGTAGATGACATTCTTGACACATACTGAATATTTATCATATCAAAATAAGATTTACCTTCTCAAAGTATTGGGGAAGTCTTTAATCTTATGAAGTTACTATGCAATGATTTGGGGAGTATGCTTTACATAAGAATCCCCAGTTCATGAAAGAGACAGGAAAGTTGCCACATAGTCCGTTATTAAGGGTGACTATCATTTTATCGCTATCTGATCTATGAAGGGAGCACGGAATTTTAATTGAGATCGTAACTAATGAAACAGTTTCAAAGGCTCACAAATTTTGTACTTACTTTGCCTGATGATTAATCTAATGATTTAAACAAAATCATTTAGGAAGCCTAAGTGACCGGTCTCTAGCAACCAATAATGAGAACTCAATGATAGTGTAAGGTGGAAGAAATGGAGAAGCTACATACAGTGAGTTGATTCTGAGCAGATGTTCCTTATGGCTTGATTTAGAACTTAATTATAAATTTTCTTGTCATGTTGTCTGTGATTTGATTTTTCTCTAAAGTAATTTACTATTAGTGTTTTGATTGGTTAGATTTAGAGCTAAATCCTTAGCCATATCTGAACATGTTGTAATTAGGACAAAGACCTGTAGGACTAAAAATATTGACTATAAGATAGTCACTGAATTAAATAATCCACCCATATAATGCTTGTTTAAATTAGACTCTTCATTCTGCACTTGTCTGCCTTCCTTACATTGCTTCAGAGACTCAGTAACAGTTTAGATAAAAAAAAAAACAAAACAAAACAACCCTTTTGCTACTCATCTTGAAATACAATGAGAAATTTATCCATGTGAGAAACAGCTTGAATTGCAGACATCGGATTTGTAATCTGAGGTTTGGAGTCTGTATAAAAATTTTTTTGGCTTCCATTGAATTCATCATGGTTGTATATCTCCTAATTAGTATTCAAATCTACCCTGAAGCTTCAGTTTTGGATAACTGCTTATCTCTTTGAAATTTTCCAGTCAGGGCCTTCAAAGTGAATTTTGCACATGCCACAAAGGCTATATTTTATGTATTCTCAGGACATATCACCAAATATTTTACAAATACATCCATCTCCTTTTGTGTGACTTGGTAACAAACAATTTTAAGTAAGTTAGTCAGCCTGAAAATTGATGATATATACAAATTTTACATTTTATAAAGAGGTTTAGCCTATATCTTTAAGTGAATATATTAATAATATACATGATTTAATCTTTTAGTCACAGTGAAAATAGCATGTTTTTCTTCTGTATCAAGAACTAGCCCATTATGTTATATATGTACCCCAAATTATAATATATATTTACGTGATTTTTACATTCATGTTCTCTTATCAACTCCATTGGATGGTATACTGACATATTTAACAACTTTTAAAATGCAGACTTTTATTTTTCTAGATATAAAAACAAAACAGTAAAAGAAACATGTAGTTATTTCTATAAAAAAGCAGTCTACAGAATGAGGAAAAATAGTTGCAAAATAAAAAATTCCTGCAAATCAATTAAAAAGAGTTGATCCAATGACAAATCAGCAAAAGACTTGAATAGGCATCTTTAGAGAGAGCATTTTCAAATGCTGCATAAATACATGAAAGATGCTCAATTCCACTGGCCATTAGGAAAATGCAAATTAAAAACACACACCCAGGAGAATGGATAAAGTAAAAAAGATGGGAAATGCTAGTTCTTATAAGGATGGAGAGCAGTTAGAACTTTGATCCATGGCTGGTGGCCATGTGTGATCACTTTGGAACTTCGGTTGATAGGTACTAATGTTGAGCATATCCATATCCTCAGAGGCAGGACTTGTCCTAAGTTAATACCTGACCAGGTATAGTCATCAAAAGGTGCACAGAACTATTTACATAACCCCAAGGTGGAAAATACCCACCTGTAGATCACTATATGGTGAATAAATTAAGATATGTCTGTACCACAGAATACAACAAAGAGAAGCAACAAACTACAACTACCTACAACAATATGGATAAATCTCACAAACTTGAAGAACAAAGAATTCATATTTTATGATTCTATTGATGTAAAATTCATGAATAAGCAAAAACAATTTATGACGTTTGGAGTCAGGATGGTGGCCACTGTCAGGGGATGGGTGACTGGCAGGGGAGACGTGGGTGCTGCTGGGAGCTGTAATGTTCTATTTCTTGGTCTGGACGCTTACATGGGAATGCTCATTTGGATGGTTTCATGAAGTGTCCATTAATGATATGTGCACTTGTAAAGTTGTATGATATTGAAACAGTGTAATAAAATAATGTAATAAAAATGTACCTTTCACCCCAGATATTGGTGATAACTTTGCAATAGACTGGAGCCCAGGATTAGAGTTGGTGCTCAGCTACATCTCTAGGTAGTTGCTGATCTTCATTTCAACATGTTTAGGTCACTGTTCTGCATGAGAATAATGAGTATAATAATGCTTGGGAATTTTTCTCTTTGCGAATTATATGTGACAAAATATTAATGTTTGTTCCTTGGAACCAAAGTATTTGGTGATTTTTAAAGATATAACAATGTTTTAAATGCTTCAGATTAAAAGCAAAACAGTAGTAGGTATCATTATGGAACAATGGGAGAATCCCAAATGAGAAGGCAGTAGATCTGGTGACTGTCTGTTCTCTTCCAGCTGGGTGAACTGGGGCAAGTCCAAGTCTCAGCTCCAGTTCTTTAAGATTAATACCTGACCTGCCCAAAAGCAGAGGGATTAACTCTGGGACCTAAGATCCACCATCTGTTGATAAAGTTTTTAAATAAGTGACTGATGATATTACCTGTTCATACCACCATTCATTTCCAATCTTGTGTTCTGCTGATATGTTCAATGATAAACATGGTCCCAAACAAAAAACACAAAAATGTTGCAAAGTATATAGCAAAGTATGGTCTCAGTGCTGTAGGTCATCTGAACATCTCACCTTATCTTCATCCACAAGCTGATCTCTTGTTTCTTTTGGGAGTTTTTGCTCTGCAGCAAGGATGCTTTTTAGGAAGTGTTCCATGTTGGTAAAAAGGAGAAGATCTTTGTTTTTCTTAATATACTGTAGACAGTATGAAAGATAAATTATAATAAACTTAAGATCTTTGCTCTCATTTATTCTAAGTACTCTTGAATCTTCTTTGCCAGTACCTCAGAGTACTATATACAGTTCTGCTTTCTTAAAATAAAATGAGATCTCTTCATAAATGGTGGTTGGCAGAGTACTAATTAATACAAGCTCCACAACTATCTCTGTCTTGGAAAAGAGGCTTTTAATACTTCTAAGCTTCAGATTTCTCATATGTAAGTTAAGAATAAAAGTAACATCTACCCTATAAGAGCATGCTGCTATGTCACTTCAGTCGTGTCCGACTCTGTGTGACCCCATAGACGGCAGCCCACCAGGCTCCCCCGTCCCTGGGATTCTCCAGGCAAGAACACTGGAGTGGGTTGCCATTTCCTTCTCCAAAGCAGGAAAGTGAAAAGTGAAAGTGAAGTCGCATGGGGAAGGTTAAATGAGATAATGTATGTAAAACTTTCAACAGAACGCCTGATACATGGCAAATGTGTAATGTTTGCTAGTATCTGCCTCCTAGATTGAAAAGTTTTGTGACATAGCATCAGTGTCCACATAAATCTATTCTTTAGCACAGTAAACATATTAAAAGCCTGCTCTGAGGCTGGAATGTGGGTTGCATCAGATAAAGCAAACAACTCTGCCCTCATGGAGCTTATATTCTATCTAGCAGGGGAAAAATGGAATAAGCAAATGTAAGTAAATCCTGAGGGGCTCGCCAGGTGGTGCAGTGGTAAAGAATATGCCTGCCAACGTAGGAGACAAAGGAGATGCGGGTTCAGTCCCTGGGTCGGGAAGATCTCCTGGAGGAGGAAATGACAACCTACTCTAGTATTCCTGCCTGGAGAATCCCACGGACAGAGGAGCCTGGCGGACTGCAGTTTGTGGGGTTGCAAAGAGTTGTACATGACTGAGCGACTGAGCACACACGCAGGCAAAAGTAAATTCTGTACTATGTTAGGACATGATATAGGATAAAGAAAAGTAGAGCAAAGAGAGGCTGATGAACAAGGTAAAGAGGGTGGCAGAGTAAGACGGACTTGTCAGGACAGTCATTGAAGTGACATTTGAACAAAGACATGAAGAAGACAAGGGAGTCAGGCATAGACCAGGGTTTCTTAAACTCAGTGCTACTGACATTTGGGGATGGATGACTTTTTGTTGTGGGGCTGTCCTGTGCACTGTAGGCTGTTTAGGGGCATCCGTGGCCTCTAGCCACTAGTTAACAGTAGCACCACCTCCTCTGAGTCAGACCATCAAAAGTGTCTTCAGAGGTTGCCAAATGTCCTGTCAGGAATAAAATTGCTCCTGTTGGGAGCTACTGCCTTAGAGGAATGAGCATTGCAGGTAGAACTCGTAAGATTACTGTCCCTAGAGTGTCTGAAGAACAGCAAGGAGGAAAATGTGGTTGGAGGTGAGTGAGTGAGGGGAAGAGTAGAAAGTGACAGAGAGAGACACAAAGGGGACTTGACTTCTAAGGTTTTTACCCAAGTGAACTGAGGAACACAGCAGGGCTTTGAGCAATCCCAACTTTTATTTTCAAAGGATGATTATGACTACTGTGCTGAGAATAGACTGAAGAGGAAATGAATTGACCTTTAATGGAAGAATAGAAGATAGTCTTTTTAAGATCATAGATTTAAATTTTATATTTTAATAGTTAAAAAGCTGAGATAATATTGTTATAAAAGTACTTAATAAGTATTAAGAATGCCATTGTCAAACTTGCACAGAAAAGAGCATACAGTAAGTTTGGGTAAACAAGCTACCACTTGGGCATCTAAATGTAGTCTCTAAGTCACAGTAAGTTTTATAGATAGAATTCTGCTTATTTATTGATAATACGTTAATGAGACATAAATGAACTGTGGAGCCATATTTGCAATCCCCATGAGCCAGGTCCCCCCCGTCTGCCCTGTAGAACACAGGGTTTAAAAAATACTGTCATATGTGGTTTGAGAAGCAGCCTGAATGTCAGGGCAATGTGCCATCTAGGGAGGCAAGAAACACCTGCATAGGTCATTCACGGAGGCATTTAATCTGTGAAGGAGTCAGTTTTAAAACCATGTGCTACCCAGGGAACTTTGCTCAATGTTACGTGGCAGCCTGGATGGGCAGGGAGCTTGGGGGAGAATGGATTCATGTATATGTATGGCCAAGTCACTCTGTGTGCACCCGAAACTACCACAACATTGTCAATCAGCTATGCTCCAATATAAAATAGAAAGTGTGAAGTAAAAACACGAACAAAAACAAAACCACGGGCCACACAAGTTAAAGTCAGTTACCTCCTCTGACGACTCTGGCTCCAAGTGGGGCTCATGCTCTCTTACAATGAGTTTAGAGAGAAGGTCTCTTCCTCTTTCAGAGATGGGCTGCTCTCCCAGCAGAAGAGCACTTATGCTTTGGCCAAGTTTACTGTCCTGGGAAACTGTCGACATTCGCAGAGTGATAGAGAATGCTTCCCTGAAATAGGCCTTCAGCCCCTGGTCGGGAAAAGTGAGAGCGGCAGATCAGTCTGGCCTCTAGGAAATGGCAGGTGAAGCTTTAAAATTACAGTTGAAAGAGAAATGGGGCTTGAGATGGACCATCTTTAACACACCCGCTTGTAATTCTGGTGAGGTTCAAATACTGACAATGAAATATCCACAGGAAAAGGGTGATGCTGTTCTCAGAGGAAGGCGACTTCTCTCCAGAATTCTTAGAGAGCTGTATGCATTTTTCATATGCTGCCATGGGAAATTTGTTTGGGAAAATCTTAGCCAGGCAGTAGGAACCAAGGGCCACCGGTGGGACTTAAGTAGATCTGAAATATTTCAAAGCTTATAGCATTTACTATCTTGGGGAATGGGCATGAATCATAAAGTAAGAGAAGCAAATATCCCTCTGCATGTTATAAATACCTTGTAAAATGACCTCAGAAAGGCGGGGTTGGAGTCCTGGTGGAGGTCATCGGCAGCGATGTGGGCCAGGCAGTGGATCAACAGCAGAACAAAGCTCCCCACCGACGCCAAACACTCTCTCCCAACAAACAGTGTGTTTTCAGCTCTCTGAGTGGAGAAAATACCCAAACATGGGTATGTCAACCTCAGGGAATATTTCCACTGCCTCTCTCTTTTTCTAGTTTTATCTGATCTGAAACAACTTTGGGAATCATAAAGTTAGAGATTCCCTGGGTTAAGTGGAAACTTATTGAAGGGAAGATTCAGAGGGCAAGGGAAAATTGTTTTAGCTTAACTGTCTGAATAAGTCATTTTCTCCATCATTTCCCATCTTTTCTTTTTTTGCTACCCCTGGCTTACAGAAATACAGAAAACAAACTTGCAAATTCAGAGAAAACCTATTCATGTATCTCTGTTTATCTATTTTTAATCCATGAACTCCAATTACTGTTTCCTTACTCAGTGGTTCTCAGACTTAGTGTGAATGAGGATCATTTGGGCGTGATTCTATTTTGGGGACCCATCCCAGGATTTCTGGTTCTGTGGGCTTTAGGTGGATTCGCCATTTCCATCTTACCAAACTCCCCAGGTGGTTGATAGACAAGGGTCCAAGGACCACAGTTTGAGAAGCATTGTCTTATGGGGCTCTCAGGTTTTCTTTGTCTTTCATGCCTTTTTTGTAATCAAGTTCTCAAATCTCTTGTCTTGCCTAATTGATTTGAAATAACTCCTTGTTAATTTTCTTAAGAGGTGATAGGTTGGCATGGAGAAACCTTAGATAATTTGGAATCAGACAGTCTGAGATCAGTTTCTGGAATTAGCTGCAGGTGTCAACACAGAGGCATGGTTAAAAAATGAGTTTGGTGTAAAATTCATCTGGACTTGAGTTTTGACTCTTGGCACATTGTGATCTTAGGCAAGTAACTTGGCCTCTCTGGGACTCAATTTCCTAATGCGT
This sequence comes from Bubalus kerabau, assembly GCF_029407905.1. Classification (NCBI taxonomy): domain Eukaryota; kingdom Metazoa; phylum Chordata; class Mammalia; order Artiodactyla; family Bovidae; genus Bubalus; species Bubalus kerabau. Next base: position 21,666,504 of record NC_073638.1, on the reverse strand, counting down.
AAATTGGAAACAATAGGAGTACCCTTCCCCAATCCTTGGGGTTAGGTGGCTATAAATTATAAATGAGATAATGCATGTGAGACATATGGCCAAGTTCCTGGCACATAACACTCCATGACTCCTGAGTTTGCATCTCCATCAGTAAGATAGGAGTCAAGATTGCTTACTTCATAGATGCTTTGAGGATCAAGTGAAATAATACCTGGAGAATATCATACATGGGTAATTTTTGGTCTTATTAAATTCCCTAACAACTTGCCATGAAATTAAAAGATGCTTACTCCTTGGAAGGAAAGTTATGACCAACCTAGATAGCATATTGAAAAGCAGAGACATTACTTTGCCAACAAAGGTTCATCTAGTCAAGGCTATGGTTTTTCCAGTGATCATGTATGGATGTGAGAGTTGGACTGTGAAGTAAGCTGAGAGCCAAAGAATTGATGCTTTTGAACTGTGGTGTTGGAGAAGACTCTTGAGAGTCCCTTGGACTGCAAGGAGATCCAACCAGTCCATTCTGAAGATCAGCCCCGGGATTTCTTTGGAAGGAATGATGCTAAAGCTGAAACTCCAGTACTTTGGCCACCTCATGCGAAGAGTTGACTCATTGGAAAAGACTCTGATGCTGGGAGGGATTGGGGACAGGAGGAGAAGGGGACGACGGAGGATGAGATGGCTGGATGGCATCACTGACTTGATGGACGTGAGTCTGAGTGAACTCTGGGAGTTGGTGATGGACAGGGAGGCCTGGTGTGCTGCGATTCATGAGGTTGCAAAGAGTCGGCCACGACTGAGCGACTGAACTGAACTGAACTGAACTGAACAACTTTCTAGCCAAGTATAAGCCACTTGCTTGTCCCCTAATCTTGGTTAGCAGTCCCCTCTCACAATCACTGTTTTCTGTCATAGTGTTTAAGGTCCATATACACCAGCTGAGCGGACCACCACGGCACTGCCAGTCTACATGTTTGAGGAGCTACCAGGACAGGAACAATTTAGATCCTTCTCCATAGAAAGATGCTGACTGTGCAGGATTTCCTGAGCTTGGAACCACGCCTCTTACGGGAAACACCAGTCTGGAACCACTGGCTTTGATATGGACAGATTCATTAATGGGCACAAAGCCATTGTGATTCTCTGGGCACGAGCCAGGACATAGCCATTTCACTAATTAGAGAAAGCTCTTACATGGGGACATTTATTATGCCTTAGCCAGATGACTTATTACCTAGAGGGAGTAAAACATCTGAGGACTTAGAGAGAAAAATATTCTATAACATTTGCTCTTTTTTGCTCCTGCCTTTACTAGACCTAGAATTTGACAAACCTCACACCTGGGATTGGGAATTTGAAATACCTGATAGAAGAAGGAACCTTGGAAAGCATTGTCTGAGGCTCCCATGGCAGGAAGACGAGAAGCAATCTGCAGGGTGATTTTTGGAGCCTGAAAAGAATAAAAACAAATAAAAACGAAACCTATCCCTCTGCTAAAAAATTCTCATGCAGCTCAGTTACATAGCACCAACCAATAATGGGAAGTAAATGAACTGGGGTATCAATTTAAATTATAACAGGATAAGGGGATTCAGTATAGACTACAGGAAAGTGGAAGGAGTATTTATTAACTTGGTGATGGAAATGTATGCTAACTACAAGATTCGATTTGCCACTTTTCTAAACAGAGGTTCAGTAGCAATCAGGCATGAAGGCTCTTGGGCCAGGATGCCTGCCTTCTAACCCTTTTGGTTGTGTGTTCTTGGAAAAGTTTCCTCACCCATTCTGTATCTTCTTCCCCCAACTTTAAAATGAGAAAAAAAAAATAGTATCTACACCATTTGGATTTTGTGAAGATTAAATGAGTTAATTCAGACAGATTAATACAACAGTGAAATCGCAGCCAACTCCAGTACTTTTGCCTGCGAAATCCCATGGACAGAGGAGTCTGGTGGGCTACAGTCTGCGGAGTCTCAGAAGAGTTGGACGTGACTGAGCATTCGTATGCATGTGCAATAGAACATTTTGTGTCATGTAAGTCATTCACTTTGAGTATCAGTTATTTCACCTATAAAAATATTCCATTGTCAAAAAAACATTCCACTGTCTCATAGAATCAGAATTCAGGTTACTAGGTGTAAACAAAACAAAGTATACAAAGTTGCTTTCTACATTATAAAGTCCATACAGACTTCATGTTAAAGACAATGAATGTTGAAGCAGTGGTGGGATCTCTCAAATCAGAGGAGAGTCTGTTCTCTGCCTGTATTCTTCTTCCCATTATCCTATCATTTGAGAGATTAGGCTCTCAATTGGTAAAATGATTCACTCAGAAAAGAGACTTAGAATGTTCTCTGTCCCCGGTGCCTCAGCCTAAGGAATATCCACTACCTCAAAGCCTCCTTCCTGGTGACCCTGCCCTTCTAAACTCCATGGATGACTGCTCCACAGAGACCAGAACCAGACTCACCTGAAGCTGGGGGCTGAGGAGGTGTAGGATGGACAGGCCATGTTGGTAAACCACGAACTCCCTGGCAGAGAGGTCTGTGGACGGCACAGGTATCAGCTCTTCCTTCTGCGTTATCTGAGGTTTGGGGAGATCTTGCAAAGAGCTTTTGAGGGCTGCAGAGAAAACCGTAAGACTTCACTGACTATTCTGTGCAGTAACAATACATTAATTAAACAACAACGACGCAATTCAACTTAGGAAAAGGTGTATTTGGATCTATCCATCCATCCATCCTCCGGTGCTAAAGCCTCCTATATGTACATTGTGGCTCAGGCCCTCTGCCAGTCTTCATGGAAAAGAAACTTGAGTCCCAGTCATTAGGAACAAAGGCACCAGAACAACAGAATGAGGGTCCAGAACAGACGGCAACACATTTTCTTCTACTTCATAGTGTTGTTTGGAGCATTAAAGTGTAATGTACTCAGAACAGTGTCTGGTACCCAGTAAGCACTCAGTAAATGTGAGTTGTATTAACAGTCTCACTTCCCCACAAAATTGTCTCTATTGTGCCTTGGGTCTTTAAACATTTTCTATTTTCTTTTTATTTTTGAGAGGACAATTAAAAAAAAAAAAGACGAGTAGCATGGTATAGGAAAGAATGCTGAATGAGCAGTCAGAGGACCTGATTTCTGGTCCAGGTTTGGTAAGACTCTGGGAAAGTCACTTAACCACTTTGAGTATCAGTTATCTAATCTATAAAAAAATTCCACTGTTAAAAAAATATTCCACTGTCTCATAGAATCAGAATTTGGGTTACCATGTGTAAACAAGACAATGTATACAAATTGCTTTCTACATTATAAAGTCAATATAGACTTCATTATAAAGACAATGAATGTTGAAGCAGTGGTGGGACCCCTCAAAGGAAGGCTCACTCTCTGCCTGTATTCTTCTTAGTTTACCCCAAGGGGAGGCAGAATTAATACTGAGAATGATCAAGTTCTGGGGACAGCAAATTCTGTAAAGGGTCAAAAAGTGAATATTTTAGGCTTTTACAACCAAGAGACAAGATTGGGGTTCACATTTAGTGTTCCCGATCATCACGGTAGAAGTGTGGTTTTATTCCCTTACAAAACCTTCCCTTGCTTCTCTGACACGGAGATCTGCCCTCCTGAGCACTTACTGAAATTGCTGCCTTCATCTCCCTTGCCGCACTGCCTTTAGAATGTTGGATAATTTTTCATGTGGGGAAGAGGTTAAGAACACAGACTCGGGGGTGAGACTCTCTGGGCTTGAATTCCAGCTGAACTCCTCATTAGCAATATGATTTTTGACTGTTTACTTGACCTATTCAGAAGCTTCAGTTTCCTTATCTATGAAATGGCTAGCACCACGTACTTGGCTGGGTTATTGTAAAGATTTAATGAGCTAACAGAACCAAAGATTTAGAATACCACAGGGTATATTGTAAAGCACTCTGTAGAAATGTTATGCTTTTGACATTTTCCCTAATCCCTGGAGAAGGGATAGGCTACCCACTCCAGTATTCTTGGGCTTCCCTTGTGGCTCAGCTGGTAAAGAATCCGCCTGCAATGCGGGAGACCTGGGTTCGATCCCTGGGTTGGGAAGATCCCCTGGAGAAGGGAAAGGCTATCCACTCCAGTATTCTGGCCTAGAGAATTTCATGGACAGTATACTCCATGGGGTTGCAAAGAGTCGGACATGACTGAGCCATGTCCGACTTGGACTTTCACTTTCTAATCCTTTAAAAATATAAAACCATTCTAAGCTTATGGACCACATGAAAACAGATAGCAAGCTGGAGTTGGTCTGTGGGCAATGGTTTGCTGACGTGAAGTCAGATTCGAAGATGTTTTTGGAACTGTGCGTACTAGTGGACTGCATCATGGTCAGCTGAAATGCACTCATTTCCCGTTAATCCTCTCCCACCTGGGATGTAGGTGAGTTGAAACAGACTCGAGTCTTCAGTTCAGGCAGGCCAGCCATGTTCCCTTTCCAGTTTCAAGGGGGTGGTTTTAGTAAAGTAATCTGGAGTCCCTTTCTGGGGCAAGGTCTTCTTTCTCTCTGTCTCCTCCATCTCCCTGTATCTCACACTCTTCCATTAACTGCTTGTAACACATGACTGGGACAGAATCTCAAGATTTAGATTCAGTGCTTAGTGGGTAGATAGAGGGTCTAAGCTACAGTCCATGGGGTCACAAAGAGTCAGACACGACTGAGTGACTTCACTTCACAGAGGGCCTTTAGGAATTCTCTTTGGGGAAATGGACAAGTTTTTAATTACCGTGGGACTTTTGATTTCTATTCATTATTCCTCATATGGAAAATCCCTTGGATCTTAGGATGGGGGTGGGGAGAAAGGGATGATTGGTAAGTTGCGATTCTGGTACTTCTGGTCCTGCGGGTTACGCCTCGGAACACCTGCAGTGTGTCATGGTAATTCTAAACCAGGGCCCCCAGGGGAAGGAGGTCACCTGGTTTGTGATGCACCAGTCCTTGCAGTTCAGCTTCATCCTTGTGAGCTTGGGACCTGATGTCTACTTTCCTCAGGGCAGAGAAGAGTGGCGAGGCCCGTATGAAGTCAACTTTATCTGAACAGAGGAGAAGAAAGTAGCTGTTGTGAGTAAGGGCAGAGGACTGTGGCCAAAGTCAAGAAGAGCATCGGGTGTGACAGGGGGCTCTACAGTGGCCTCCATGCACCCCTATGTGTATCCATGCCCTTGGGTTATCTCCTCCCCTTGAGTGTGGGTTGGATTTACTGATTTACTCCTAGTGAATAGAATATGGCAAAAGTGATGAGATCTGGATGCAAAAAGGCTGTTGTTTCAATTTGGGGGGGTGCCTCTCTCACTTGCTCTGAAGGAAACCAGTGGCCATGTTGTGAATGCCTTATGAAGTCCTTGTGGCAAGGAACTGATGTCTCTGGACACAAGTCAGTGAGGACTTGAGTTCTGCCAACAGCCATGAGACTGAACTCGGACTGTGCAGTCAAACCTGGAGATGATGGCAGCCTGGCCTGATCTCTTGATGGAGCTGGTATGAGACCCTGAACCAGAGGCCACTAGCTAAGCTTCTTGACCTACAGAAAAACTGTGAGATAATGTTCATTGTTTCAAGCCACACAACTTTGGGGCAGTTTGTTTCACAGCAATGTATAAATAATACATTGAGTTTCTTTTAGGTCTTAAAGAACCTGCCATCGCCACACTCCTACGGAGCTTGAAGCTCTAACTGTAGTGTTAGCGCTTTATGACACATGATCAGGACTGGCGGCGAAAGGAAATGCTGGCCCCATGATCCACTTCACCTGTTTCTGGTCCCCTGTCCTCCAGTCCTAGGCCGTGGCCTTGATCTCCCACTAACGCTGCAGTGAGGCTCTTCAGGAAGGGAATCAGCAGGGGGCAGGCAGCAGCCTGGTCCCTGGGAGAAGTGGTGATGGTTCCATAAAACCTGTCTCCAGGGTAATTCTCCAAACATACAGGGGTCCCCGAGGCAACAATCTAGGATGAAACAGTCAGAAGCGAGTCCTGTGCTTGGCTCCATGTGGTTTCTCTGGAGCTTCTCTCTGTTGGGGAGCCTCCAACAAAAGTTGGACACACACATCTCCTTGGCCAAGGCCAGAGGTCAGTACCTGGATGTGCAAGAGTTGGAGGCGACTCAGCTCCCGCTGGTACTGCAGCTGACCAAGGGCCCTATCCAGGGCGCTCTGCCGCTCCCTCACCACCTTCTGAAGCTCATCAGAGAGATGCTGGACCACCTAGGACACAGGAAGTGAAGTGCTCTGAGTAGAAGGGAGAGTCTTTCTCTTTCTCCCTGCTCCCCTCCCAGCCCACCGCTGAAGAGCCACATCTGATGTCACAGGTGAACGTGCTGTCTCACGCGATCCCCTGGTCAGCCTCTGAGTCTCACCTTCCTGGAGCGGCTCCAGACCTGTGGGCTTTGATCCCTGCTGCACTGTAGCCGCATCTCCTCCTCCTGGGCCCACAGCCGGCCTGCCGCTTGCCTGAGCTTATCTGCCGCCTGCCCTAAACTCTGCAGGACTTGCTGCAGGCCCAGCATCACCTGCGCCTCCTGCTCCCACTCCTCTCTGTCTGCTGCAAGGGGCAGAGAGAAGAGCCATGTGGCAGCGCCTACCTCTGGAGGGAGGGAGGAGAAGGAAAGACACGGTGGTTTATTGGAGCCCAGGGAAGGAACCTGCCGGATCAGAGCCAGGGACTGGCTGGATACCTGGGAGGCCCAAAAGCACGTGGAGAGGGCCGGAGGGACCCCGGCTGGGGACCTGGGGTTGGTGGCACCCCTCCCGGGAGGCTTTGCTCCAAGGATCGGCGCCCCACCTTGAGCGAGCAGGTCCCGCTCTCTCTGGCCTCTCTGGCCGCTCAGGGCTCCTGCTCTCCTCTGGGTCTCCTGCAGGCAGCGGGCCTCCAAGGCTGCGCAGGCCTCCTCAGCGGCCCTCAGCTGAGAGAGGGGGAGATGAGGGGCACAGAGCGATGGGTCCAGGAGGGGAAGTCAGGAGTTGGGGGCTGGGCCAGCTCCTCCCCCCAACCCTCATCCTGCTGAGACACTTAGGAAAGAAAAGTGAAAGTGAAGTCGCTCAGTCTGTCCGACTCTTTGCAACCCCATGGACTGCAGCCCGCCAGGCTCCTCCATCCATGGGATTCTCCAGACAAGAATACTGGAGTGGGTTGCCACTCCCTTCTCCAGGGGATATTCCCGATCTAGGGATCGAACCCCGGTCTCCCGCACTGAAGGCAGACGCTTTACCGTCTGAGCCACCAAAATCCTCAAAGTCTGGGCTTGGAGCTGGGGACATTTTCTGCCCTGAGATGGATTCCATTTCTGCGGTTAGCTGGAGAAAAGGGCTCCCCGCTTCTAGGAGAAACCTGTATGGTCTGGGGCCGGGAGGAGGGGCCTCTGGGCTCACCCGCAGCCCCGGGTTTTCGCCGGGCGTGGAGAGCAGCCCCTGGCTCGCGGCGCCCAGCTGTTCCGCCAGCCGAACCTCTTCCTGCTCCTGGCAGAGCCAGTACTGCTCCCGCGCTCTCAGCTCCTTCTCCAGGGTGTCCAGCTACAACGTTCAGCTTGTTGAGGGCCGGGGCACTTTCTCTCCTCCCAGCCTGGGTCTGGCTTCAGACCCCTCAAAGCCTCTTAAGCCTTGGCCTTCCCCCCTCCTCTGGGCATCCATGACTAAGCTTGGTGAGGCAGTTGCCTCGGTGGGAGATGGAAAAATAATCACCATGAACCTTCTGCAAGCTCCCAGGCCTTCCCTCCCTATTTCTAACACCTAGACTCTCCCGGGTCACTGTCCCCTGCCCACCTGTCTCCTGGGGAGCCAGGGATGGGCAGGCGGCAGCGGGAAACTGTTCTCGGATGCTTGTATTGCCCCTTCATGCTCGTCTGTGACCCTAGGAGTCAGGGCTAGCATTACATTTCTTGGCTTCTAACCAGAATCTTTTATGACTTGTCCATCTTTGTTTCTGAAAGTGTAACTAGGTTGAGAATGCATGGGAGGACCCTAAATCATTTTCATTTCAGTGGAGAACCTGCCAAAGGCTGAATTACTGCAGGGACCTCCTGCTCTAGTCTGGCCCTGCTCCCATCTGTTCTCTGCACTGCTGCCAGAGGGAACTTTCTAGAATGCTGACTATACATACACATGTGCGAGCATGCTAAGTCACCTCAGTCGTGTCTGACTCTTTGTGACCATATGAACTATAGCCCGCCAGGCTCCTCTGTCATGGGAATCTCCAGGCAAGAGTACTGGAGTGGGTTGTCATGCCCTCTTCCAGGGGATCTTCCCAACCCAGGGACTGAACCCATATCTGTTATATCTCCTGCATTGGCAGGCGGGTTCTTTACTACTAGTGCCACCTGGGAAGCCCCATATATACACATATCAAGCATAAAAATGTCTGGAAGGAGGTGTGCCAACCTGTTAACAGTGGCTGCATTTGGAGGGAGAGACGGGAGGAGAAGTGTGTAGTGTCTGGATAGAGGAGCAAACTGGGGGGAGGGAGTTGTTGATGGCAGATGGAGTGAGAGGAACTGGGAGCAGGAAGCTCTTTCATCTTTATTTGGATACTTTAAAAATGTATTAATAGTAGGTTTCTGAGTAATTTGTTTTCTTTTTGTGTTGTCCCCAAATTTCCAAATTTAACGGCCTTGAAAACATGCATGTCTGATCATTTCACTTGGACTCTGATCATATCAACTTCAAATCTTTCAATGGCTTTCATGATAAATCACATTTCTTGGCTTTAGCCAAGCACCCAAGGCTGCTTATGCTTCATTTCCTGCCTTCCCCATTGGCCTCACCTGCTGCCTTTGCCCCTCTGCCTTCCTCATTCTCCTGGAACACTCATGGTCTCACACCTGCCGCCTTTGCCCTTGCTGGTCCCTGAGGCCTTTCTCTGAGTCCTTCTTCAGGTTTCAGCAGGGCTGCCCCTTTGGGGAGCCTTCCTAGAACTCTCACCTGTGATTTAGATGTCCTTCCTCTGTGCTCCCTTCACACCTTTATAAACCATGACCATGGCTGGCACCTATGGCTGCCCAGTGCCCCCTCTAGCTGCCTGCTTCTCAGCACCTAACACAGTGCCTGGGACACAGGAGGTTCTTGATGTGTATTTGCTGAGTGAACGAAGAAATAGGGTAAATGCCTCCTACATACCAGACCAGGGTCTCTCACTCCCCGGGGTAAGGCCTCCAGCACCTGGACAACGGGCACCACAACCCCAGTGGAAGGGTCCGTTTGAACGCCAATGACGGGACCGGGTTCCCCAGTCAAGGGGTCTATGGCTTGTGCCCCGATTGCAATTGGGACCAGACCTGTGGGATGCCAAGCCCACCCCTGGTTTCTGGAACCAGAGATGGGGAAAGAAGGCAGGGGTAGTAGTGGGAAGAAGGAAATATGGCTGTGAGGGAGCTAAAGGAGCCCCAAGAAACATGCTGATCCTTCGAGGGGCTCTGAGCTGGATTAGAGGGTTTCCTGGAAGCCCCGGGACCCTGAGGGTGATGGGAGAATGGGGTTTCTGAAGTGCTCATCTTACAGTGGGGGGTAAGTGATCTGTGGTCCCAGGGTTCTAGAATCTCTGAGCTCCTCTACTTTGGGTCTCAGCAGCCCTGGTGGTAGCATCAGAATGACCCCATTCCTTGGCTCATGAGTGAGTGGGCTGCAGGCACCCCTCCCAAGATTTACAGGGTCTTCAGTCACATCCCTCCAGGGCTTTCAGAGACCCCTAGGTTCCCTCCTACCTTTGCCATCTGCATCTTCCATCGAACCTGCCACGGGTGTGGCATGTCCAGTATCCCCATCACTCTCCATGCCCAGGATGGGCACCATGAGCCCTGAGCCCTCAGGGTCTGGGATCTCCATCCCATACAGGGCAGGGACCCACAGTGCTGTCCCCGGATAGCGCATCACCCCTAAAACAAGGCGGGGGACACAGGGGCAGGAGGTGAGGGCAGAGGGCCACACCGAGGTTCGAGGGACTGTGTCTCTGTCCATCCCTGCTAAGACTGCCTCTGTTTGCCCACCTTAGCATTTTGAATTCATCAAGGAAGGACTGAGTACTTAAAAATAAGGCAGGAGGTCTTTGGGAGGAGCTGAGAGCAATTTCTAGGCTAGGCTGAAAAGGTGGAAGACAGGGGACAGACTTTCTTGAAACACCTACAAGTGCCAAAATCTAAGCTCAGAACTCCACATAAAATGTATTTTATTTGGTACTACAACTAAATCTCTAAAGGATGTACTATTTTAATCCTCATTTTAAAGATGCTGTAAACAGAGGCAGAGGGAGGTTTAGTAACTTGCCCAAGGTAAAAGAGGTTATAAACGGTGGGGCAGGTCTTCAAGCTCAATTCAGTTCTGATCCCAAAGCCTGGTTCTTTTCTGACACATCCTGGGCAGAAGTTTCTAGAAGGAGTGTGTGAGATAAGCTCCAGGAAGATGCCACTGCTACTTCCTTTCCCTGCCTTTCCTTGTGCTGGTGCTGTAGGGGAGGTAGAGGAGTTGGGTGGGCTCCTTTCCTGAGTTTATTCACGGGAAGTTGAAGGCTGTTGACAAGGAAACTGGGGACTCTGGAGACTCAGGCTTTAGGCCCAGCTAACTAGCTACGGTCCCATCACTTCATGGGAAATAGATGGGGAAACAGTGAAAACAGTGTCAGACTTTATTTTTTTGGGCTCCAAAATCACTGCAGATGGTGACTGCAGCCATGAAATTAAAAGATGCTTACTCCTTGGAAGGAAAGTTATGACCAACCTAGATAGCATATTCAAAAGCAGAGACATTACTTTGCCAACAAAGGTCTGTCTAGTCAAGGCTATGGTTTTTCCAGTGGTCATGTATGGATGTGAGAGTTGGACTGTGAAGAAGGCTGAGCGCCAAAGAATTGATGCTTTTGAACTGTGGTGTTGGAGAAGACTCTTGAGAGTCCCTTGGACTGCAAGGAGATCCAGTCCATTCTGAAGGAGATCAGCCCCGGGATTTCTTTGGAAGGAATGATGCTAAAGCTGAAACTCCAGTACTTTGGCCACCTCATGCGAAGAGTTGACTCATTGGCAAAGACTGTGATGCTGGGAGGGATTGGTGGCAGGAGGAGAAGGGGATGACAGAGGATGAGATGGCTGGATGGCATCACTGACTTGATGGACGTGAGTCTGAGTGAACTCCGGGAGTTGGTGATGGACAGGGAGGCCTGGCGTGCTGCTATTCATGGGGTCGCAAAGAGCCGGACACGACTGAGCGACTGAACTGAACTGAACTGAACTAGCTACAGGACCCTGGTGGGTGAGTCTTTTAGCTCCCTCAGCTTCAGATACTGCAATGTAAAGTGGGCATCATCACATGTTATGGTGCTTGGGGGTCCTATGAAATTACCAGAGAATATCCACTTTACTAACATCAAGTGTAAGACCCAGTGGAATTGGCCAGAGGTTAAAAGACTGAGATTGAAAGCCAAGCATTCATGAGCTCGCGGCATGAAGTCACTGAATTCTTTCTCTTCCCTCCATCCCATGTGTGACTGGCCAGTGGGGCTTCAGGCCTATCCCTGAGCTTACGGGCTGAGGGGCAGTAAAGCACCAGGTTGTTCTGGTTCTGGGCTTTTGAGGCCGGGGAGCCGTACCTATCCTGCCACCGCTGGCCTCCAGGCTCTCTGCTGCCTCCCGCTGTCTCTGCAGCCGCCGGGCCTGCTGCAGGAGGTGGTGCAGGCTCAGGGCCAGCGCCTGTCTCATGTCCTTGATGGCAGCCTCCAGGAGCCCCTGTCCCCTCGGCCCTGGCCTCTCCTGGGAGCTCCGGAGCACTGCAATCACTCGCCTCTGGGCTGCCAGCACATTGGCATCCAGCAGGTTCTGGGGCCCTCCTGTATGGGGCACAGTCCAGCCCTCCTGTAGGGAAGCCCCCTGGAGCCGGACTGGCTTCCTGCTCAGTGGCTCCACAAAGCTGTCACCAGGCAGCAGGAGGTTCCCTGAGGCATCTCGCAGTCCTCCCAGTGCAAGCACCTGACCTGGAGGTAGGAACCAGAGAGAGGGGGATGCGGGAAGGGATGGGGGTGGATGAGGCAAAAGAGAGAACTGGGGGGCCAGGACAGTGAGTGACAGGATGGGGGTGGAGGTCAGGGGTGGGGCAGAGTCTGGGGTGAGGGAGGGCAGCGGGGAGAAGGAATGTCTTTCTTGATGGAAAAACATCCATATGCCTTTACTGCAGAAGCAGCTCAGTTCTCGTCTCTGCCTCCCACCCTGGGCGGGGCGGGGTGCACTGTGCTGAAGATGAGGGTGAGGGAAACCCGAAAGGACAGGAAAGGTGGCCAGAGCATGAAGGGTGGAAATATGGGCGGGCTTGGGGTGGAGGCTGCAGACTGGACCAAAATGTGGAGGGTCTGGGCTACTGAGGGGAGGGGCTTGGGAAGCCAGACCAGAGGGAGGAAGGGCAGAAGGAAGGCACGAGGGCTGCCAGCAGACCTGTGTTTTCATCCAACCCGACTCCCAGGATCGGCGAGATGCCTCCTGTGACCGGATCCTCCATGGGGCCCCCCAGCTCCAAAGGGGCCAGGGTCTGGGTGAGCGGATTGCGGTATGTCCCCCCAAGAGTGAGCCACTGCCTTGTTTGCGGGTGCAGAGTCACAGCCAGCACGGGCACCTCGATGCCTGTTATGGGGTCTGTCATGAGAGCCCCTGACTGTGACGTCCTTCTCGGCTGCAGGACAGGCAGGCAGGTGGCTGGCAGGGAGCCTGTGGCAAGACAGGTTGGGTAGGGCACGTAGGGGAGGATGGCAGCTTCTGAGGTTCGGACGCCACCTGGACAGGGAGACAGGGAGGTGTTAACACATGCCGGCCTGTCTGCATCCCTCCCGAGCCCAGCAAGGCAGGGGCAGAGAGCCTCTGGCATGAGTTTCTTTCATCTGACTGCTCTCTCCAGCACGGCACCTTTGTAGCAAGGATGTTAAAGGGAGGGAGGGGGAGAAGGTGTTTACTGCTCTGTGTCCCCAAGCCCCACTGCCCAAGGCCAGAGCCCTGCTTCCCATGCTGTGCCCCTGGGCGGGTTCATTCCGGATAGCCCACACTGGGTGGAGTTACAGAGTGGTAGGAGTCTCACCAGAACTGCAGTCAGTGGTGGGCACCAGGGTTGCTTCCTGCACATCGTAACCCAGATTTCCAGCCTCGGGCAGCACCCGCCCCGTGTCAGGGTGGATGAAGTAGCCTTGGGGTATGGGCGCTGCCTGGCCACTGGCTGGGATCATCACACAGTCCGGGCCAGGGACCATCATCTTGGTGACAGGATGCACACCGATGTTTTTGGCACCCCCCAGAGAGCTTGCTGAGGCTGCAGGAATGCAAACACCGGCTTAGCCCTGGGTCTGAGGCCACATCTGAGAGGTCAGGGGCTCCCTTGGGTGGGTGGACTGGAAGGAGCTGGTGAGACCCCCTAACCAAACCAACCCTGGTAGGAGGGTGCTTGGGAAGGACATTTTTTTTTTTTTTTTCCGAGTCCAGGTCAGGGCTTCACATTTGGGATGTGAGCCTGACATCATCAAATTGTAGGATCCTACCCCGCACCTTTCTTTCCTGGCAAGTCCAGCATTTTCCAAACCTGACCTTTTGCATTCAATAGTCAGGCTTTTGCTTTCAGGAAGTGCTACCTTATATGTAAAGCTATGCTCTGTGGCGGTTTTGTTTGTCTCCTCTTCTGCTGTTCCCCTTGCGGAGGTTCCCTCTTCTGTAACACAGCCGTTTGCCCAGGACGCTGCACAGGAAGCCCCTCCCAACCTTGGGGATTTCCTCTCGGTTTAGCCTTCCTCCCACCTGATACAGGGCCAGGTTTCTTTGGGGTAGGGGGTGGTCCTGGCTGAGTCCAGCAGGGCTCACCTGGCCGCAGCAGCTCCGCTCCAGTGCCTGTGCCTAGGATGCCCCAGGCTTTCAGGCGGTGGCCCTCCTGCTGCACGACCTGGGACAGGCTGCCCAGAAGAGCGTCCAGCTGGGGGACTTCCCTGTGGGGGTGGGGGTGGGGGAGGACCAAATCAGAAGGAGGGACAACTAGGGATGGAAGAAGGACACTTTGGCGTGGCCAGCCCTGGGACCCCACGAAGCCACGCGGCCCCTCCCTAGCCCTGATCCTACGCAACCTGACTCAGAGTTACCAGGTACACACCCTTCTGGGTTCTGCCCAGCCTGGGAGGACTTTGCGGGCCTGGAGCCTGAATGTGCCTTCAGCAGCCGCCGAGCGGCCATCAGCGCCGAGCAGAAGGAGCCCCACTGTTCCTGCCTTGCACGGAGGTCTTGGCGAAGGAGCACCAGTTGGTGACCGACGCTTGCTGCGTACTCGCCTGCCAGGCGCTCCCTCCGCCTGGCCTCCTCCTCTGCGGCCCTGGCGGCTGCCTCTGCAGCCTGGGGTCAGAGACCACCTTGCCTGCTTAAGGCTGCAGGCACCACAGCCTCAGGGACCGCGGCTCAGGGGTTCCCCCCTGAGCGCTCCTCCTGAGCGCTGCGGAGCACTGCGAGTGGGCGTGCAGCAGAGGCTCCGGGGGCTCAGCGGGAGGGGCTAAAACCCCGGGGGGCCCGGGAGATGGGAAACAGGTGTTGAGGGGCTTCTAGCCTCAGTGAGGAGGGGGAGTTGCATGTGGGCACAGGGACGAGGTGGGAAGCGTGAACACGGTCCGACCTGCTGTTGTTCTCTCTGGGGGCTCCCCAGAAGCTGGCCCGCGGAGGCTGCGATGCGATGCTCAGGATCCCACAGCTGCTGGAGAGACCGCGCTTCGCTTCCCAGTTGGAGGCAGAGGAGTTTGAGCTGTGCGAGAGAGCGCAGAATTCGTTCCGAGGCGCCAAGCCGCTTTCCCGGCTGTGGTCGCAGTGCCCCCTGTTGCCAGGTTGTGGCGAGGCTGCAGGGGACCAAGTGCCCTTCCACTGGGAGATGTGGTGAAGACCCGCCCCGGGCAAGACACAATTCGCACCTTCCCCTAGGGAACCCTTGGTCCAGCTTAGGAACTTGGACTCTAGTGTGATCATTTTGCTCCCATACCTGTCCCCTACTGGTCTGCATTAGCTCACCCGGGTGGGCTACCTGGATCACGAGTGGGACTCTTAAGACACTCAAGAAGTGGCCTGGTTAGATTCCTACCGGTGATGTGAGGGCCTAGGGCTCAGCCCTAAATTTAGTCTGAAATCTTCTATTTCTCCTCCCTGAATAATTCCCCGCCCCCACCCCTCCCCCGGTTCATTATGGATACACTAAGGATTTCTTTAGGCTCTCTGTCCCATCACCAACTCTCCCAGAGACAAATTCGCTGGCTTGCCCAGCTTCCCCACTCACCTCCTCTTTGGTCTGGCTGAGTTTGGTCGTCACTGACAGAGACTGCCTGAGCAAGATCCTGAAGAAGGTTTCTGTGTCAAACCCCTCCAGATCCACCTGGTCCTTGGCCTCCCAGCTCCCACCTATGGGCAGGGGATGGGAGGGGACAGGGAGCAGGATTATTCCCCCTGAAATGCAATTAGCACCTTCCCTACAGAGTCCCAGCGTATCTGCCTCCTGCCTCACGGTCTTAACTGCTAAAATTATGGTATTCGGAGAGCACTTTGCTGAAGAGCTTGCTAAAAACATAGAATTACAGGCCCCCGTCCCAGACCTATTGAAGAAGGCAATGGCAACCCACTCCTGTATTCTTGCCTGGAGAATCCCAGGGATGGGGGAGCCTGGTGGGCTGCCGTCTATGGGGTCGCACAGAGTCGGACACGACTGAAGCGACTTAGCAGCAGCAGCAGCAGTCCCAGACCTATGATAGCAGGAGTTCCCCACATAATTCATAATCACCCTGAAGTTGAGAAAGGCAAACTGCTTCTTTTTGAGGCCCATGCTTGGAGTAGCCAGAGTAGAAGGTGGAACACCTCTGCATGACTCATAGCACCATCTGTAGAGGGACTGGTCATTTCCCAGCGAAGTGTTATACGTGGTTACTGTACATTTCTTTTGGCAAGTTGTGCTTAGGTGTCTCTGTGCCCTTCTACACTGTACACCCTTAGAACCTGGCAGTGTCTGGCATACACTGGCTACCCAGTAAACATTGCCTTATTCGTTGAATGAATGAATGAGTGGAGGGGAATGGAACCGTGAACAAAGGAAGCAGGAGCTGGCCAGTTGAATGTGGGGGCATCTCTGGGCTTCCAGCTCAAGCCTTTCACTTACCGTGACCTCCCTCAACCCTGGGGTCATCAGAGTCTTGGCGTGGTTGGCCTCGCCTCACTGATGTTATCCTGGTTCTTGGTGAAGTGTAGGCATCCAGGTTGTAGCCCTGCTGATGCTTCCTGAAGATGGGCTGGGGAGCAGCCTTCCGGGCCCAGCTCAGGCTGTGACACTGAATCTATAGGGTGCATCATGGGTGATGTGAAGGGAAGGGAGAAGCGTCCTTTCCTCGGACTCTTAGAGGAGGAGGATCCTGCTCAGTGTGCTTAGGGAGCACCCCATCTTCTCTTGTTGGACCATTCTAACAGCCTGTCTCTCTCTCTAATCCACCTCTCTCCGTAATCCATCTCTATCTTCCACCATATTGCTAGAGTAAGCATAAAAGTGTTACCAGGTTTTCTCCCTTGCTCAAAATTCTTAATTGATCCCCACTGCCTAGAGGGTAAAGTGCATGAGATCACCCACAGTCTGGTCTCCCTCCCGGCTTCAGCCTCATCCCTGTCCTTGTGCCTGAAGCTGCAGTCCCAGGGACCAAGTGTGGTTCCCTGAGCAGGCGAATGTTGTTTCATGCCACTTTGCCTGACTCATAACGCTGCCTTCCTCACCCCCACCTCGCCTCCCAAGCTCATTACTCTCCTACCCCCAACTCACCAACCCCTTTGTCCATCAAGGATCCAAACATGTTTCAAGCCTCTTTCAGGGATCACCTCCTTAGGAAAGTCTGTCTTTACCACCCAGGGGGAATGGTCATGCCTCTCCTTTGTGCAGCCAGGGCCCCTTGGTACACCCTCACCAGAGCTGTACAACACTCCCTGGCACTTATTTGTCTCCTTGTCTATGTTCTCCTTATTGAACTTTGAGGCTAGAGGCTGGACCTTTATCGCTTTGGTATCTTAGCAACTAGGATAATGCCTACTGCAGATGGGAAGTGGAAGACCCATTTCCACAGCATTAGAGAGGGATTCCCACATAGCGGTTAAGAGCATCTGTCCAGCTTTACTCACCAACAGAAGCAGGCAGAGCCCCAGGAGCAGGACAATCTCCCCTAGGACTCCTGGCCAGTTGGACCTCTTCAGGGGCCTGGGGATCTTGGCGATACCAGTTTGGATGAGGTACCTGGGAGTTGTGGGGACAAAGGGCCCTTCCCCAAAGCACTGGCCACCTGGTGGGAGGGTGCGGACGTACTGGGTGGAAAGAAATCTGTTTAGTCCTTGTCCCACTGTCTGCTGGAGCCTGGCCGGGGGACAGAGTGGGAACCCAAGCCTGTGGACATTCACCAAATAGCCCAGATCTTTGTGCATACTTGCATTTTCCCTGGGAAATGAATTCATATCAGATAGCTGTCTGGGGGAGCAGTCTGCATGTTCTGGGGCTACATCAGCACAACCTCTTGGAAGCTGAACTGATAGGTTGAGATACTAAATCTTGTGTGTAGCCAGTTCTGGCTCAGTGGTGGCATCTTGCAGAAGTCATGTAGATACAACCCTGCATAGACTGGCCTGGGATATGGCTAGACATTCTGATGTCCTTTGAGACACACTGTCTTTTCAGCATCCTCACAATCGTCCCCTCCTTATACACACAGGTTGGGTTGCCATGGGATGAATCTTGGCATCCCCAGAATTATCAGTTAGGGCCATGAGACCATGAGACTTTGTACGGGCATTTGGGGCACCTCCTTCCCTGGAGTGCTGTCTAGGGGTGGTTAGCAGTAGCAGTTTAGTTGCTGAGTTGTGTCTGACTCTTGCAACCCCATGGACTGGAAGCCCACCAAGCTCCTCTGTCCATGGGCTTCTCCAGGCAAGAATACTGGAGTGGGTTGCCATTGGTAGTTATGAGGCAGTATTTTTGAAAGAGAGAGAGGGGAAATGTCAGGTAATGTCTTAAACAAGGCAAACCATCACAGACAAACCATCTTCCGATGCCAGTTGCTGTTCAGACGAAAGACATAGACCCCAGGCTCCTGGAACTGCTGCAGAAAGAGGTGGGGGCTTTGATCTTGGAGCTGGGACTCCTCAGCCAGGGCCCGAAAGCGCCCCCAGTCAAACTGCCCCAGCGTGTTGTAGAAGTGGCCCCTGGGGTAGAGGAAGAAGGGGGCATGTTGTCTCCTGGCTGGAGACACAAGAAGCATTTCCGGTGGGAGTGGAGCCGGGCCCTCTGACACTCACAGGTCGTACTCAGGGTAATGCTCACGGGTCACCAGGAAGGCCAGTGTATCCCTGGTTTGGAGGCAGACCGTGGGGTTTCGGATGCCTGCTTCTGGGGATGACAGATTCCCAGGGTGCGAGGAGTTGAGGCTTAGGGATGGAGAGCTCAGGTGTGCATCCCCTGACTTTCCTGGGCAAGATTCAGAATGTGAGGAAGGGCAGTCATCATTCAGGGGCCTAGAGGGGGGTGGAGGAGGGGAAGGAGAGGCAACATGCATCAGCCTTGATGCTCACCTGCCTCCTGGCCCAGGATCCCCAGGTCTCCGAGGGGCTGGCTGAGAGAGCGCAGTAGTTCCCTGCCAGGTCTGGTCAGGCCTAGGAAGCCGATCCCTGGAACAAGATGGGCATCTTCCTGAACCTGCAGGGCTGGGGAGAGAGCTGGCCCTGGTGTGTGGATACAGCAGAAGCTGTCCATCCTTGACTCGCACGAGGCAGGAGTCGACTTTCTATAAAACCAGGGGAAGCATGTCAGGATCCACATGCACTTCTTGGGGAGCCCTCTCTGGGGTAGGAGTTGCCCACTGCCCCCCAGCTGCCACATGCAAGGGCCACGCTCATGCTGTAGAAAGGGCGAGACTTGCCGACGTGGGCCTCCCTGGGGCCTCCTTCTATCCTGCTCTCTTACCGTCCACCCTGACCATGTACAGAGGGACAGGATTCTGCCTTTGGTCCAAGTGGCAGGGGTGGCCCACAGCACGGGGTGAAGAAGGCCCGTCTGGAAGGAAAAACCCCTGGAGACAAGGAGGTGCGATGTCAGCTCTTCCCTTAAGACCCGACAAGTAACCCCCTCACCTGGCAGGGAGGCTGGGAGAGTACAGGTCCTTTCTCAAGCCTTGTCCGAGTGTCCTGAGAGGGTTGGAGGGGAGGCTGCAGTGGAAATAAGACTCTGAGCCCTGGGGGCGGCAGGGGTAACCTCGAGTCATGACTCTGAATACGGTCCCTTGCTTCCATGTGGGAAGATTTCCATAACACTTTCCCAATGATTTTTCCAAGCCGTCTTCTAGGATGAAATTAAATCAACAATTGGGACTTTTCTCTGGCACCAGAGGCTGGGTAAGGGATGTGGCTCAATGGGCAAGACCCTAGACCCAGTGCACAAGCATGTCACCCACCCCCTTCTAGGAAAGAGGCAGGGCCTGCCGGGCTGAGTCTGCAGTCATCAGCCACATGAGACCCGGACGTTGTACCTGGCTTCCGGTGTCTTCAGTGATGGAAATCTGCGGGTTGCCCTCGGGGCAGCTGAGCTGCAGGACCTGTCTCTGTCTCTTGGGGCACAGGGGACCGCACATCTCATTTGAGTGAGGTCCCCAGCACAGACAGAGCCCCAGGCCCGGGTCATAGCCACGTGCGTCCTCTGGAGTGGCACAAACCTGCAGAAAGGCTTAAGCTTCTTGGTGATATGTCCCTGGGGGAAGTTGCACCCAACTCTCTCCAGCTTCAGAGTGCAGAGCACAGGTCTCTGGCTTCCCAGAGGGAGGACTAGAGGAATAAGCCTCCAGTGGCTAGGAGCTTGGGCAGGTGGACAGGTGGGCAGAGGTCCAGGAATAGGGGAGGTGCCCTATATGGATGCCTCCTACCTCATGGGCACAGTGGTCATTCCACTGATCCTTGGTCAGACAGAGCCCCTCCTGGTTCCGGGTGGCCCCATGCTTGCAAGTCTTGTATTCCCGCTGGACACAGCCCCTTGGCTCTCCAACATCTTGGTAGCCTGGGAGGCAGGGGCACTTCCCGTCACTGGGCTGGGGGTTGGGTGGGAAGGGATGCAATTTCAGGTTGGCTGGTGGTACTTGGTTGCTGTGAAACCAAGGGACCACACAGGACCCTTTGGCTGTGACCCTGTGTGAGATAGACCAGAGAATAACGGCAGGGGGAGGGGAAGTAAGGGATCACCAGGGTGGAGGGGGGTTGGATTAGAGGCAAGTTTACTGATACAAGCTTCTTAGGGTCCAAGTGATGTTATCATTTCAGTCAATAAGACATGGAAAGTTTAGAAAAGGAAGAATTCACACGCGCATTTGTTGGCTTATAGGGCAAATTTGAGCAACAAAAAGTCTGCCCTTTTCTCCAAGTAGGGTTGTCAGATTTAGCAAATAAAAATATAGAGCTCTCAAACTTGAATTTCGCATAAGTGTGTGCCATTCAATGTTTGAGACACACTAAAAATGTATCCATAATTTATTTGAAATTCAAGTGTTGCTGAACATCCTCTATTTAACCTGGCAACCCTGTCACTTGGAAACCTGAACTAACAACCCTGATCGGGTTACTCCTGAGCTGCATGTGACTCAAGAACAAAACAGTCACGACAATGCAGCCTGTTCCTGGGCTCCCTGCCAGAGGACATACCTGGAACACTCGGCCAGGCCCCGGGCATACACACGTGTCCTTGCCCTCCTCCGGCTGGGTGGCCTCTGAGCCACAGGGGAAGCAGGCATCCTGGCCAGGCCAGGGGTTGAAGAATCCCCGAGGGCAGAGGTGGCAGAAGGAGGCATTGTGGGGACTCACTCCAGAAAAGAACGTTCCGGGGGGGCAGAGGGCAGGTGGGGAATCAGGACAGAGTCCACCTGTGGAGTGATGGGCAAACAGGAGTCAGGACTGAGACCAAGCTTCTAGGGCTGGGATCCCCTGCTGATTCCCCCCAGGGGCTCTCTTCCCCCACTAAAGGGCTTCTGACCCCCGCCCAGCCCAGGGGTCTCTTGAAGTCATCATCTTCCTTCAGGGCTATTTTTCATCACGCTCCTCAACTTTAGCCCCAACTCCTTTGGCGCAGATGCAGCCCCAGCCCCTACCCTCTGGGCACCCTGGTGGGTCCGGCTCTTCTGCACAAGGCATCTGGTCCCCACAGTCAGGAGGATTCTCCCCGCTCAGGCACACGGAGTTCTGGAGGGCGGCGCCAAAGAGAAGCACGCAGGTCCATGTCCTTGGGATGCTCCGCAAGGGGAGAATCTTCACCTTCTGGGCAAGGGAGATGGTGGCACGGAGGGAGGCAGACATGGAGGTGGGGGAGGACAGACACCAAGGAAGACCCCTGGGGACACAGGGAGAGAGGGGGGAGCGCAAGGCAAAGACACAGTAACAGAGCCTCCCCAGGACAGGAGAGGCGTAGAGAGACCTGCCTGGACTGGGGAGGCAGAGAGAAGTGCCCCGGAGGGTCGCCTCTGCCACTCACAGGAGCTGGGGGAAGTGCTCACTGAATATTTCATGAAAGGAAATCTGAGATACCGGTCCTCTGGGAGGCTTTGGCCCAGACAACTGAAATATTTCCACCCTCTTTTTCTTCTCTCCAATTTTCCTTCCTAAAGCAGCCTCGTGTGTGTGTATGTGTGTGTGTGTGTGTGTGTGTGTGTGTGTAGAACTGGGCTCTATGCTGGGGAGGAACATTTCAGCTCCTTCCCTTTGTAAGGCAAAGCCAGTCAACCTCATTTAAGCACTCTCCATGTGCAAAATCCTGCAAGAGGACAAGGAAATGAAACCCACGGCTTCTGCTCAGTTTCAGAGATACATACCATTTTAACATTACAGATCATTTCATTCTATCCTCCCAATTTACAGATGAGAAGACTGCGGTCAGAAAGATGGAAAATTTGAACAAATTTACACAACCTGTCAAACCATGTGCTTAAGGAATATGCATCCATGAAGCACTTGAAACCTATAAAACAGCAGGTGAGCCCTTGGAATAACCAAGAGATGTGATGGATAAAGCACACAACATATGGTGGAGAGAAAGGGCCAGTCCTGGCCTTGTAGTTAATTACCCTTGGAAATCAGATAATCAGTTGACTTAAGACTTATAAAAAACGTGGAAATAAATAGTACTCTGTGGCTTTCTTCCTTACAGTTGTGAAAATCATCAAACTAACAGGTGAGGAAATGCTTAGGAAGTCATAAAGTGCTAATGAAAGTCAGTTGTAAGATGAGGTGTGGCTTTTCAGGGACAGGGAACTAACTGAAGCTCCAGGGCTTCGAGGCCACCCGACTTGTCCTCGGAACTTAAATTGTTAAATAAGATCCCTGATCTCAAGGTTGAATAGTGCTGCATTGGGAGAGCCTTCAGAGAACTTGTTGCATGGATTTGTAAGCAGGCCTTGGTTCTGAAAATAGTAAATTGTGTATCTGATATAATTCAGCAAATTTTCCCCTGAATGACTTTTGGCTTGATTGCTTCTAAAAAGGGATCTGTTTTCTAGGACAAGGTGTCCCTGTGTGGTGGAGTGCCTTCCTTGCTCCCTTATTTATTATTCATTATTCATTCCACAGATATTTCTTGTGTCTTAACTGTGTTCCATACTCTCTTCTGGGGCTCCTGGGCTCCTGGTATCTAACAGAAAGAGTTGCAAACTCCAAAGGATAGTTGGATGCTGCTTGTGGAGCTGGGGCTGGAAGGAGAATTACTGGGGTGCAGAAGCAAAGGCTCTTTTGCAGATATATTGGAGGTGGAAGAAATTAAGATTCCTAGGAACATGTATTCTGAAGCAACATAGCTTACATCAATGTTGTGCAATAGAAATGCAATGGGAATCAAGTACTCTACAGTTTTCTAGTAGCCACATTATGAAGAAAAAGTAACAGATAAATTGAATCATAATATGTTTTACTTAATGTATCTAAACTGTTACTTCAGCACTTAATCAGTATAAAAATAATATGTTATTTCTGATTTTTTTTTTTAGTATTAAGTCTTTGAAATCCATTTTATATTTACTGCACACTCAACCTGGAAAAGTTCAAGTGCTTAGTGGCTTCATGGGGCTAGTGGTTGCCAAAGTGAACAGAGCAAGATGACATCTTCCAAAGTCACTTCTCTCAGGGGTTCTGTAGGCCTGTGAGGGACCCTTGCCCAGTACATTCCTCTGTCATCTGCTTTGTTCTCTGCTGAATGGCACAGTCCTCCTGCCCTTTTCTTTCCAGAAGGTGGCACTATGAGCTCACAGGAAACTGTGTGTGTGTGTGTGTGTGTGTGTGTGTATGTGTGTGAGATGGGGAGTGGGGAGTGGTGAAAGTGGAAGAAATGCAGTCGCAAGGGAGAGTGTGTGTGCATATGTATATGTAAATTAGCATCACTACTTTAATTATTTTGGTGGAAATTAAGATTAATGTCTGTACAGTGCTTTACAATTCTTCTTAAACTTGACTATCCCTACCAATCATCGGGTGATCTTTATATTTGCTTAAAATTTTAATTTTTATTTACTTACATATTTCTCTTTTATTTATATATATATTTAAATAAAATTGTATGTAATTAAGATGTACAAAATGATTTGATACACACATATAGTGAAATGATTACTACAGTTAAGCTAATTAACCAAAAGAATCCGTCTGCAAGGTGGGGACCTGGATTTGGTCCCTGGGTTGGGAAGATCCCCTGGAGAAGGGAAAGGCTACCCACTCCAGTATTCTGGCCTGGAAAATCCCATGGACGAGTCCATGAGGTCGCAGAGTCGGACACAACTGAGCGACTTTCACTGCACTTCACTTTTCCTGACTTAGTTACCTTTTTTTTTTTTTGGGCTGTGTGATAATGGCTCTTAAAATCTACTCTCTCAACTTGTCTCCAGTATTCAGTACAGTGTTGTTAACTATAGTCATCCCGTTGTGCATTAGTTAGACTCATTCATCCGATGTAACTGAAACTTTTGTACACTCTGACCATTTCCCAATTTCTCCCACCCCTTATAATCACCATATACTTTCTGCTTCTTTGAGGTTGACTTTTTTGAGACTCCACGTGTAAGTGAGATCATGCAGTATTCGTCTTTCTCCGACTTGTTTACTTCATTTAGCTTAGTGTCCTCCAGGTTCATCCATGTCACAAAAGGCAGGAATTCCTTTATTCTCTTGATTGAACAATAGCCCATTATTATTTCAATACTCTAATATACAAGTCACATCTTTTAAAATTGAAGTATGGTTGATTTACAATATTGTGTTAGTTTAAGGTAGATAGGAATGTGATTCAGTTCTATATTTTCCAGATTATTTTCCATCATAGTTTATTATAAAATATTGAATACAGTTCTCTGTGCTAGATAGTACATCCCTTTTGCTTACCTATTTTATGTATCTCTTAATTCTACACTCCTAATCATCCTCTTCTCTCTTGCCCTTTGGTAACCACAAGTTCGTTTTCTAAGTCTTTTTCTGTTTTGTATATAGATTCATTTGTATTATTTTTTAGATTCCACAAGTAAGTAGTACCATATAGTATTTGTCTTTCTCTACCTGATTTGCTCTATCTCTGTTTCACCATGATATTATCTAGGTCCATCCATGTCACTGCAAATGGCAATATTTCATCCTTTTTATGGCTGAGTAATATTCCATTGTATATGGTATATATACATGTGTGTATGTGTGTGTATGCTGCTGTGCTGTGCTTACTTGCTCGTGTCTGACTTTTTAACCCTATTGGCTGTAGCCCACCAGGCTCCTCTGTCCATGGGGATTTCCCAGGCAAGAATACCAGAGTGGGTTGTCATGCCCTCCTCCAGGGGATCTTCCCAACCTAGGGACTGAACTCAGGTCTTGCCCATTGTGGGCAGATTCTTTACAGTCTGGGCCACCAGAGAAGCCCAAGAATACTGGAGTAGGTAGCTATCCCTTCTCCAGCAGATCTTTCCCACCCAGGAATTGAACTGGGGTCTCCTGCATTGCAGGTGAATTCTTTACCAGTTGAGCTAACAGTGAAGCCCACTGGATGGTATGGTAGCTCTATTTTTAGTTTTTAAAGGAACCTCCATATTGTTTTCCATAGTGGCTGCACCAATTTACATTCCTACCAACAGGGTACAAGGATTCCCTTTTCTCTACACCTTCTTCAGTATTTATTATTTGCAGATATTTTGGTGATAGCCATTCTGACCAGTGTGAAGTGATATCCCATTGTGGTTTTGATTTGCATTTCTATAATAATTAGCAATGTTGAGCATCTTTTCTTGTATTTGCTGGCCATCTGTGTATCTTCTTTGGAGAAATATCTATTTAGGTCTTCTGCTCATTTTTGATTAGATTGCTTTTTTAAATAGTGAGCTGTATGATCTGTTTGTATATTTTGGATATTAAGCCCTTGTCAGTCACATCATTTGTAAATATTTTCTCCCATTCTGTATATAGTCTTTTAATTTTGCTGATGATTGCTGTGCAAAAGTTTTTAAGTTTGGTTGAGTCCCAGGTTTGTAGGTGCCTAATATGCTACTGAAGATCAGTGCAGAAGTCACTCCAGAAAGAACGAAAGGATGGAGCCAAAGCAAAAACAACACCCAGTTGTGAATGGGACTGGTGATGGAAGCAGGGTTCGATGCTGTAAAGAGCAATATTGCATAGGAACCTGGAATGTTAGGTCCATGAATCAAGGCAAATTGGAAGTGGTCAAATAGGAGATGGCAAGAGTGAACATACACATTCTAGGAATCAGCGAACTAAAATGGACTGGAATGGGTGAATTTAACTCAGATGACCATTATATCTACTACTGTGGGCAGGAATCCCTTAGAAGAAATGGAGTAGCCATCATAGTCAACAAAAGAGTTCAAAATGCAGTACTTGGATGCAATCTCAAAAACGACAGAATGATCTCTGTTCGTTTCCAAGGCAAACCATTCAATATCATGGTAATCCAAGTCTGTGCCCTGACCAGTAACACTGAAGAAGCTGAACAGTTCTATGAAGACCTACAAGACCTTCTAGAACTAACACCCAAAAAAGAGGTCCTTTTCATTATAGGGGACTGGAATGCAAAAGTAGGAAGTCAAGAAACACCTCGAGTAACAGGCAAATTTGGACTTGGAGTACAGAATGAAGCAGGGCAAAGGCTAATAGAGTTCTGCCAAGAGAACGCACTGGTGATAGCAAACACATCTTCCAACAACACAAGAGAAGACTCTACACATGGACACCACTAGATGGTCAACACTGAAATCAGATTGATTATATTCTTTGCAGCCAAAGATGGAGAAGCTCTACACAATCAGCAAAAACAAGACTGAGAGCTGACTGTGGCTCAGATCATGAACTCCTTATTGCCAAATTCAGATTTAAATTGAAGAAAGTAGGGAAAACTACTAGACCATTTAGGTATGACCTAAATCAAATTCCTTATGATTATACAGTGGAAGTGAGAAATAGATTTAAGGGACTAGATCTGACAGAGTACCTGATGGACTATGGACGGAGGTTCATGACATTGTATAGGAGACAGGAATTAAGACCATCCTCAAGAAAAAGAAATGCCAAAAAGCAAAATGGCTGTCTGGGGAGGCCTTACAAATAGCTGTGAAAAGAAGAGATGTGAAAAGCAAAGGAGAAAAGGAAAGATATACCCATTTGAATGCAGAGTTCCAGAGAATAGCAAGGAGAGATAAGAAAGCCTTCCTCAGTGATCGATGCAAAGAAATAGAGGAAAACAATAGAATGGGAAAGACTAGAGATCGCTTCAAGAAAATTAGAGATGTCAAGGGAATATTTCATGCAAAGATGGGCTCAATAAAGGACAGAAATGGTATGGACCTAACAGAAGCAGAATATATTAAGAAGAGGTGGCAAGAATACACAGAATGTACAAAAAAGATCTTCACGACCCAGATAATCACGATGGTGTGATCACTCACCTAGAGCCAAACATCCTGGAATGTGAAGTCAAGTGGGCCTTAGGAAGCTTCACTATGAACAAAGCTAGTAGAGGTGATGGCATTCCAGTTGAGCTATTTCAAATCCTGAAAGATGATGCTGTGAAAGTGCTGCACTCAATATGCCAGCAAATTTGGAAAACTCAGCAGTGGCCACAGGACTGGAAAAGGTCAGCTTTCATTCCAATCCCAAAGAAAGGCAATGCCAAAGAATGCTCAAACTACTGCACAATTGCACTCATCTCACATGCTAGTAAAGTAATGCTCAAAATTCTCCAGGCCAGGCTTCAGCAGTATGTGAACTGTGAACTTCCAGATGTTCAAGCTGGTTTTAGAAAAGGCAGAGGAACCAGAGATCAAATTGCCAACATCCGCTGGATCGTGGAAAAAGCAAGCGAGTTGCAGAAAAACATCTATTTCTGCTTTATTGACTATGCCAAAGCCTTTGACTGTGTGGATCACAATTAACTATGGAAAATTCTGAAAGAGATGGGAATACCAGACCACCTGACCTACCTCTTGAGAAACCTGTATGCAGGTCAGGAAGCAACAGTTAGAACTGGACATGGAACAACAGACTGGTTCCAAATAGGAAAAGGAGTACATTAAGGCTGTATATTTTCACCCTGCTTATTTAACTTATACGCAGAGTACATCATGAGAAATGCTGGGCTGGAGGAAGCACAAGCTGGAATCAAGATTGCCGGGAGAAATATCAATAACCTCAGCTATGCAGATGACACCACCCTTATGGCAGAGAGTGAGGAGGAACTAAAAAGCCTCTTGACGAAAGTGAAAGTGGAGAGTGAAAAAGTTGGCTTAAAGCTCAACATTCAGAAAACGAAGATCATGGCATCCAGTCCCATCACTTCATGGGAAATAGATGGGGAAACAGTGGAAACAGTGTCAGACTTTATTTTGGGGGGCTCCAAAATCACTGCAGATGGTGACTGCAGCCATGAAATTAAAAGACGTTTACTCCTTGGAAGGAAAGTAATGACCAACCTAGATAGCATATTCAAAAGCAGAGACATTACTTTGCCAATAAAGGTCCGTCTAGTCAAGGCTATGGTTTTTCCAGTGGTCATGTGTGGATGTGAGAGTTGAACTATAAAGAAAGCTGAGCACTGAAGAATTGATGCTTTTGAACTGTGGTGTTGGAGAAGACTCTTTAGAGTCCCTTGGACTGCAGGGAGATCCAACCAGTCCATCCTAAAGGAGATCAGTCCTGGGTGTTCATTGGTAGGACTGAATTTGAAGCTGAAACTCCAATATTTTGGCCACCTTATGTGAAGAGCTGACTCATCTGAAAAGACCCTGATGCTGGGAAAGATTGAGGGCAGGAGGAGAAGGGGACGACAGAGGATGAGATGGCTGGATGGCATCTTCGACACAATGGACATGGGTTTGGGTGGATCTGGGAGTTGGTGATGGACAGGGAGGCCTGGAGTGCTGCAGTTCATGGGATTGTAAAGAGTCAGATATGACTGAGCGACTGAACTGACTGACTGAGTCCCGTTTGTTTAATTTTGCTTTTATTCCTTTTTCTTTGGGAGACTGATCTAAGAAAACATGATTTATGTCTGAAAATGTTCTGCCTTTGTCTTTTCTAGGAGTTTCATGGTCTCACCACTTCTGTTCATCATAGTATTGAAAGTCCTAAGGCCAGCAATCAGACAAGACAAAGAAATAAAAGTTATCCACTTTGGAAAGGAAGAGGTAAACATGCCACTACTTGCCGGTGACACGATGTTCTATGAATAGAACCCCAAAACTAGCCAGCTAGCTAATTGTTCTCAGTTGTGTCCAACTCTCTGCAACACCATGGATTGTAGCCCGGCAGGCTCCTCTGTCCGTGGAATTTTCCAGGCAAAAATACTGGAGGAGGTTGCCATTTCCTACTCCAGAGGATCTTCCCCAACCAAGGCTCAAAACCTGCGTCTCCTGTGTCTCCTGCGTTGGAGACGGATTCTTTACCACTGAGCTACCTGGGAAGCCCCAGAGAACCCCACACAAAAACTATCGAAACAAATAAATGAATTCAACAAGGTAGCAGGATACAAGGTTAACATACAAAAATCTGTTGCATTTCCTTACACTGACAATGAAATATCAGAAACAGGAAGTAAAAAAATAACCTCATTTAAAATCATATTCCCTCCAAAAAAAAACCCCTAGGAATAAACTTAATCAAGGAAATAAAAGACTAAATGCTGTGAGCTATAAAACATTGATGAAGGAAACTGAAGGTGCTGCAAAGAAATAGAACATCTCAAGCTCTTGAATTGGAAGAATTAGTATTACTGAAACGGTCATACTACCCAAAGCAATCTACAGATTTAATGCAATCTGTATCAAAATACCCATGATATTTTTCATGGACTGTCCATGGAATTCTCCAGGCAAGAATACTGGAGTGGGTAGCCACTCCCTTCTCCAGGGGATCTTCTCAACCCAGGGATCACACCCTGGGCTCCTGGATTGCAGACAGATTCTTTACCATCTGAGCCATCAGGAAAGGCTCCAATCTAGAACAAATAGTCCTAAAATTTATACGGAACCACAAACCTAAGGAAAAAGAACAAGGCTGGGGGAAAACCCTTCCAGACTTCAGACAATACTACAAACCATTAGTACCAAAACAGCATGATATTGGCACAAAACAGACATATAGAGCAATGGAGCAGAATAGGAGCTCAGAAATACCCACATGCCTGTGGTCAATTAATCTCCAACAAGGAATATACAGTGGAGAAATGGCAATCTCTTCAGAGAGTGGTGTTGGGAAAGCTGGACAGCTACATGTATGAACATTCCCTCATATCATATACAAGTTCAGTTCAGTTGCTCAGTCATGTTCGACTCTTTGCGACCCCATGAACTGCAGCACGCCAGGCCTCCCTGTCTATCACCAACTCCTGGAGTTCACTCAAACCCATGTCCATCGAGTCAGTGATGCCATCCAGCCATCTCATCTTCTGTCATCCCCTTCTCCTCCTGCCCCCAATCCCTACCACCATCAGAGTCTTTTCCAATGAGTCAACTCTTCACACCAGGTGGCCAAAGTATTGGAGTTTCAGCTTTAGCATCAGTCCTTCCAATGAACACCCAGGACTGATCTCCTTTAAAATGGACTGGTTGGATCTCCCTGCAGTCCAAGGACTCTCAAGAGTCTTCTCCAACACCACAGTTCAAAAGCATCAATTCTTTGGCGCTCAGCCTTCTTCACAGTCCAACTCTCACATCCATACATGACCACAGGAAAAACCATAGCCTTGACTAGACGGACCTTTATTGGCAAAGTAATGTCTCTGCTTTTGAATATGCTATCTAGGGTGGTCATAACTTTCCTTCCAAGAAGTAAGCGTCTTTTAATTTCATGGCTGCAATCACCATCTGCAGTGATTTTGGAGCCCCCAAAAATAAAGTCTGACACTGTTTCCACTGTTTCCCCATCTATTTCCCATGAAGTGATGGGACTGGATGCCATGATCTTCGTTTTCTGAATGTTGAGCTTTAAGCCAACTTTTTCACTCTCCACTTTCACTTTCGTCAAGAGGCTTTTTAGTTCCTCCTCACTCTCTGCCATAAGGGTGGTGTCATCTGCATATTTGAGGTTATGGATATTTCTCCCGGCAATCTTGATTCCAGCTTGTGCTTCCTCCAGCCCAGCCTTTCTCATGATGTACTCTGCGTATAAGTTAAATAAGCAGGGTGACAATATACAGCCTTAACGTACTCCTTTTCCTATTTGGAACCAGTCTGTTGTTCCATGTCCAGTTCTAACTGCTGCTTCCTGACCTGCATACAGGTTTCTCAAGAGGTAGGTCAGGTGGTCTGGTATTCCCATCTCTTTCAGAATTTTCCACAGTTTATTGTGATCCACACAGTCAAAGGCTTTGGCATGGTCAATAAAGCAGAAATAGATGTTTTTCTGGAACTCTCTTGCTTTTTCAATGATCCAGTGGATGTTGACAATTTGATCTCTGGTTCCTCTGCCTTTTCTAAAACCAGCTTGAACATCAGGAAGTTCATGGTTCATGTACTGCTGAAGCCTGGCTTGGAGAATTTTGAGCATTACTTTACTAGCATGTGAGATGAGTGCAATTGTGCAGTAGTTTGAGCGTTCTTTGGCATTGCCTTTCTTTGGGATTGGAATGAAAGCTGACCTTTTCCAGTCCTGTGGCCACTGCTGAGTTTTCCAAATTTGCTGGCATATTGAGTGCAGCACTTTCATAGCATCATCTTTCAGGATTTAAAATAGCTCAACTAGAATTTCATCACCTCCACTAGCTTTGTTCATAGTGATGCTTTATAGGGCCCACTTGACTTCACATTCCAGAATGTCTGGCTCTAGGTGAGTGATCACACCATCATGATTATCTGGATTGTGAAGATCTTTTTTGTACAGTTCTTTGTGTCTTCTTGCCACCTCTTCTTAGTATCTTCTGCTTCTGTTAGGTCCATACATTTCTGTCCTTTATTGAGCCCATCTTTGCATGAAATGTTCCCTTGATATCTCTAATTTTCTTGAAGAGATCTCTAGTCTTCCCCATTCTGTTGTTTTCCTCTATTTCTTTGCATTGATCACTGAGGAAGGCTTTCTTATCTCTTCTTGCTATTCTCTGGAACTCTGCATTCACATGGGTATATCTTTCCTTTTCTCCTTTGCTTTTCGCTTCTCTTCTTTTCACAGCTATTTGTAAGGCCTCCCCAGACAGCCATTTAGCTTTTTGCATTTCTTTTTCATGGGGATGGTCTTGATTCCTGTCTCCTGTACAATGTCACGAACCTCCATCCATAGTTCATCAGGCACTCTGTCTATCAGATCTAGTCCCTTAAATATATTTCTCACTTCCACTGTATAATCATAAGGAATTTGATTTAGGTCATACCTGAATGGTCTAGTGGTTTTCCCTACTTTCTTCAATTTTGGCCTGAATTCGGCAATAAGGAGTTCATGATCTGAGCCACAGTCAGCTCCTGGTCTTGTTTTTGTTGACTGTATAGAGCTTATCCATCTTTGGCTGCAAAGAATATAATCAATTTGATTTTGGTGTTGACCATCTGGTGATGTCCATGTGTAGAGTCTTCTCTTGTGTTGTTGGAAGATTGTGTTTGCGTTCTCTTGGCAGAACTCTATTAGCCTTTGCCTTGCTTCATTCTGTATTCCAAGGCCAAATTTGCCTCTTATTCCAGGTGTTTCTTGACTTCCTACTTTTGCATTCCAATCCCCTATAATGAAAAGGACATCTTTTTGAGGTGTTAGTTCTAAAAGGTCTTGTAGGTCTTCATAGAACTGTTCAACTTCAGTTTCTTCAGCATTACTGGTTGGGGTATAGACTTGGATTACCATGATATTGAATGGTTTGCCTTGGAAATGAACAGGGATCATTCTGTTGTTTTTGAGATTGCATCCAAGTACTGCATTTCAAACTCTTTTGTTGACTATGATGGCTACTGCATTTCTTCTAAGGGATTCCTGCCCACAGTAGTAGATATAATGGTCATCTGAATTAAATTCACCCATTCCAGTCTATTTTAGTTTGCTGATTCCTAGAATGTCCATGTTCACTCTTGCCATCTCCTGTTTGACCACTTCCAATTTGCCTTGATTCATGGACCTAACGTTCCAGGTTCCTATGTGATATTGCTCTTTACAGCATCAGACCTTGCTTCTATCACCAGTCACATCCACAACTGAGTATTGTTTTTGCTTTGGCTCCATCCCTTCATTCTTTCTGGAGTTATTTCTCCACTGATCTCCAGTAGCAATTTGGGCACCTACTGACCTGGGGAGTTCATCTTTCAGTATCCTATCATTTTGCCTTTTCATACTGTTCATGGGGTTCTCAAGGCAAGAATACTGAACACTCAAAATGATTTACAGACCTAAGTATGTCACATCTTCTTTGTCTATTCATATTGATGATGGACATTTGGGTTGTTTCCATACCTTGATTATTGGGACGAATGCTGCGGTTAACTGTAGAGACAGTGAAGAGACAGTGTAGAGACAGTGAAGCTATCCTCTTCAACATACTGATTTCATTTCCTTTAGATATAAACCCAGAAACAAGATAGCTGGGTCTTATGGTAGCTTTATTTTTAATTTCTTCGAGAAACCTTCATACTGTTTTCCATAATGTCTGTACCAATTTACATTCCAGCAACAGAGCACAAGGGCTCCCTTTTCTCTATGTCCTTGCCAACACTTGCCAAGACTTGTTATCTTTTGTCCTTTTGATAACAGTCATTCTAACAGGTGTGAGGTGATATCTTTTTGTGGTTTTGATTTGCATTTCCCTGATGATTAGTGATGTTGAGCATCTCTTCATGTGTCTGTTGGTCATTTGTATGTCTTCTTTGGGAAAATGTCTATCCAGGTCTTTGCCCATTTTGTAACATGGGGTTGTTTGTTTTCTTGCTGCTGAGTGATCCTAAAAGGCAGATTCTGAGTCAGTGCTGTAGCTGATGTGGGGTGGGGCCCAGGATGCTGCATTTCAAACAAGCTCTCAGAGAAGGTGAGGCAACTAGCAAAGTATTATAAGGAACTTTGACATGCAGCATCATTTCTGATATTCCAACCACCTTGTGACACAGACATTGCAATTAACCCATCTATGGTTCTTCCTGTGGTCATGTATGGATGTGAGAGTTGGTCTGTGAAGAACGCTGAGCGCCGAAGAATTGATGCTTTTGAACTGTGGTGTTGGAGAAGACTCTTGAGAGTCCCTTGGACTGCAAGGAGATCCAACCAGTCCATTCTGAAGGAGATCAGCCCTGGGATTTCTTTGGAAGGAATGATGCTAAAGCTGAAACTCCAGTACTTTGGCTACCTCATGCGAAGAGTTGACTCATTGGAAAAGACTCTGATGCTGGGAGGGATTGGGGGCAAGAGGAGAAGGGGACGACAGAGAATGAGATGGCTGGATGGCATCACTGACTCGATGGACGTGAGCCTCAGTGAACTCCGGGAGTTGGTGATGGACACGGAGGCCTGGCGTGCTGTGATTCATGGGGTTGCAAAGAGTCAGACAGGACTGAGTGACTGATCTGATCTGATCTGATCTGATCACGTAAGAAATGGAGGCTTGGAGACCATTTGCCTGAGATCATCCTGTTAATTGGGGTGGGGGGCGGGGGCGGTGATCAGGAGAAGAATTCAGGTATTTGGTTCCTGAGCATGCTCTTTTGTACACAGTTCCCAGGTGGCAGAATGTGGGCTCATTTTGTCAACCTTCCTTCCTCTTTGAGAAGATAGATGAGCTTCTTCCTGTTCTGAGATCTTATGGAAAATTCAGTCATCTTGTAAACCCTCTTCATCCTGTGTCTCTAACAGTCACAGCTAGTAGCCCTCCTCATTCTACTTCCTGCTGTGAAATCAACCTTGATGACCTTTACTTTCTACCTGGTGAATGGTGCAGTAAGGTTGTATTTGCCTGGTGAGACAATCCTGGGGGCCTAATTAGCATCGGATCAGATGGTAAAGCATCTGTGTACAATGTGAGAGACCTGGGTTCGATCCCTCGGTTAGGAAGATTTCCTGGAGAAGGAAATGACAACCCACTCCAGTACTCATGCCTTGAAAATCCCATGGACGGAGGAGCTTGGTGCAGGCTACTATCCATGGGGTCTCAAAGGGTCAGGCACGACTGAGTGACATCACTTTCTATTTAGGTGGTGTAAAGACTGTTAGAAGGTGTTCTAAGAGTTTTGTCCGTCATTCCTCTTATTTTGCGAATGATGAAACTGAGGCCCACAGAAGGAAAGTGGCTTATCTTGGGACAAGACAAGGTGGAAAATTCCCGTGAGGCCAGGGTACTGGATTGGATTCTAGAAACAACTGGAAAAGGGGGGAAAAGTTCAGGTTGCTCCTCAGATAAAAGTTTGAATAAAAAATTCTGATCCTAATTGTAGAGAACTACTCTGGGAAGACTGGCCTTAGAAGCTTTAGCTACTGGGGATATTTGGGCCAAAATAATGAACCCTTTTCTAAGGCCTAGTCCTGTGTGGCTACAGAAGGAACACAGGACATGAAAGGATTCTGCCCTCACAGGCCTTGTGTATGACCAATGAAGGCACAAGAAAAGATGTACAGTTGAGTTGTGTGGGTGATTATACTCGCTTCGAGGGCACAGAGAGAGGACATTCCCAGGACTTCACTGGTGTGATAAGCAAAAAGAGCAAGGGAGAAATGACGAAGACCAGTGTAGGAAGCCAGCTGCGGTCGGCTAACGCGACTAATCTTCCTTCCTGCCTTAAGTCACAGATGTCACTCACTGTGGAGTCAGAGAAGGGAGTTTAGACACTGCTTGCAAACCCCCATTTTAGAGATGAGGAACCCGAGGCTCAGGGAGGGTGAGATTTCCTCAAGGTCAAATAGCTGGTCACTGTCCAAACCCACCCCGCCCCCCAGTGTTATTTCACAAGACCATGATTGGATCCCCGGATTTTCTTTTGAGCTCCCAGTCTATTTCCTTTTAGCTACAACTTCTTCTCAAAAAATATATATATTCTTGTTGTTGTTCCTTAAAGCTTTCTGGGCTGACAGTTGACTTTGATATGCCCCCCTTCCACAGAGAAACCCCAACTCATGTTAGGCGCTGTGCCCACCTGCCTTCCTTCCCGGCAGAACCAGCCTCTGCCTTTGCATGATTTCTTATCTGATTCCTTTACCTGTTCTGTTTTCCTTCCCTTTTTTCACACTCATCAGTCTTGCTCTCTTTCTCTCTTTCACACACATATACATATACATCCCTGAGGTTTAAAGATCTGTTTATGGCATATTTTCAGTTTATGGCATATTTTTATTGCTGGTTTGGGCAAGAACACCTTCCTGTTTTATTCATTAATTTCCCCCCATTTATTCTCATTTTCTTCTCCCCATAGACAATCGTTCCAATAAATTTAACGTGTATTTGTGAGTGTTTTTGCAACACAGGTATTGTTTATATGCATGCACTTTATTTACTTGAAATGTTTTTCAAAAGATCTATTCATTTTAATTTTTTGGCTGTGGTGGGTCTTTGTTGCAGCATTCAGGCTTTCTCTAGTTGCAGCGAGTGGAGGCTCCTCTCTGTGGCAGTGTGCCGGCTTTTCCTTGTGGTGGCTTCTCCTGCTGTAGAGCTCAGGCTTTAGGCTCGTGGGCTCAGTAGTTGGGGTTCATGGGCTCTATAGCAAAGGCTCAATAATTTTGGTGCATGGGCTTAGCTGCTCCTTGGCATGTGGGATCTTCCTAGACCAGGGATTGAACTGGTGTCCTCCTGCATGGCAAGGTGGATTCCTAACCATTGGACCATCAGGGAAGCCCAGTGCATGCACTTTAAAAACATCTGTAAAATTGTGCCATCTCGTCCTGCTCTTCCCTTCTTCCCTTAGCACTGTTTTAAAGCCCGTGATGTTCAGTGTGTATCTAGTTTGAGGCTTCTAACTGAGGAAGTGTGCTTCATCCCATCTTTGGTCTGTCCTCGGGGACACTCTCAGATGGTGGGTCACAGCTGTTGCCCCAGGGTCCTTGTACTGCCTCCCTCGGGTCTCTGATTTCCACGGTCACCATCTCTCAGCACTGCCCTCTCCCAGGCCCCCAGAGTGCCCCTGGCTGGTCGACATCTTTCAGATTTGATTTTACCTGACTCTTCACTGGTTTTGACAGGCTGGGGACGTCTTAACTTCAGTGAGTCCAAAGTCCCCTCAGGCTATGTTTTTTCCTCTGGTTTTACAGTTTAATTTTTTTCTCTCCTGGAACATGCTGCTTTTTAAAAAAGAACAGTTCTAGATTTGTAGAAAAATTGCAAAGGTCGTATGGAGAGTTCCCAAACACCTCACACTCAGTTTCCCTTAATATAAACATCTTAATTAATATAGTACACTTGTTATAATCAATGAATGAATATATTATTATTAACTAACACCCACAATTTGTCTAAGTTTCCCCTAATGTCCTTTTCTGTTGTGGGATCCCATCTAGGACACCACACTCTGTTTAGTTGTCGTGTCCCCTTAGGCTCCTCTTGGTGATGACACTGTCTCAGACTTCTTTTGTTCTTGATGATCTGACAGTTTTGAGGAGAACTCATCAGGTATATTGCAGGAAGTTCCTCCACTGGGATTTGTTCAATGTTTTTCTCATGATTGGTCAGGAGTTATGTTTTCTTGAGAGGAAGACCATGAAGTTCTGTTTGCATCACTTTATATCAAGGATGCATACCATCACCATGATATGTGAGTTCCCATTGATGTTGACCTTGGTCACCTGGAAGAGGCTGTGTTTATCAGATTTTCTCCATTGTAAAGTTACTCTCTTTTCTCCTTTCCATACTGTGTCCCTTGGAAGGAAGTCCCTATGTACAGCCCACACTTAAGAAGGGGAGAGCTATGTTTCCCTCTCCCTGAAGTTTGATCACCTACAATAAGTTTGTGGAATTCTTCTGTGTGGGAAATTTGTCTTTTCTTTCCTAGTTATTCATTCATTCAGTTACTTATATCAGTATGGATGGACTCATGGAGATTGATTTCTTACTTCGGGTTGAAAGTTTTGTTTTTCTCAAAATGATCCAGTGGTGAACAGTTGAAATCTTGCTCAGTTGGCTCCTGGGTCCTTTGATATAACCCATCCTTGTGGATTTTAGGTTATTTTTAAGCAGTTTCTTTTGTGGCACTGTCAGATGCCTGAGGCTCATCTTCTCATCTTATGTATTTCTTTTCCTTGTCTTAGAAACAGTCATTTCTCCAAGGAGCTTTTGTTCCTTTTATGGGAGAATGGCCTTAGATACCAAGATCTGAGTGCTCAGTGTGCTCTGGGCTCTTAGTTTTCAACCTACTTTTTCTTTCCTATTCTGTTAAGTCTTCCCTGCCCTGTCCATTGACCATGAGGGTCACCCAAGAGTTAATTACACGTTCACGTCAATAACAAAAGAAATCCTGACTCTGCACAAGAACTTTGAGAAAGATAAAAAATGAATAATGCACAGTCATGGAGTTTAGTCGAGGGTGGGATGTAGATGGACATAGAGATATAAAAGACAATCTCTAAAGATTCCTTAAGGAGCTGGCGATTAATTCAGACTTAATTCATTAATTCAGTGGGATGTGGGAATTCTCTGAGTTGGGTGTTGGAAAGAACGTTCTAATTCTTTATAGTCTATTCCCAGATTCTTATAAAATATCCCTTGATGCTATAATACCTTATTATAATTAGAAGCCCTTTCTAGTTGGAGCAGCGGTTGCTAATGCCAAGGTTAGCTTCCCTCTTCCCCACCAATGCTCCTTCCCTTCCTGTGTAGAAATTAGCAGACCCCCTTTCCTCCCCAACTCTTCAGAGTCCTGAAAATACATGTGGGACAGGGAATTTCAATGCTATTGGTAACATTTTATTTCTTAAGTTAGGGGGTGGGTGAATAGGTGTTTGAGTATCAGTTATTCCTTTTTGTATGGTGTGGATATTTCATAATAAAATTTGAAACATATTAGTGAAGAAAATTGAAAAAAATAAAGACCTGTGAGTGATGCTGACCTTCGTGACCTTGCACCCTTGCTCCTGGGGTGACAATTGCCCTGCCAGATGCCTGCCACTCCCTGCCGGGAGCTGGGGAGAGTGCAGCTGGCTCGGGCCAGATAGGTCTGCTGAAGCCTGTCTGAGCAGGAGTTGCTTGAGGTTGATGTGACTCAGTACCTCAGTGGTGCGGCAAATAGAACACTATCCCAGCCCTCCATCCCCCATTCACCTTGCCCTCTCCACCTCAAGTCTCACATCTGACCCCCAGGGAGACTTAGAGCAGTGACAGAGTGACATCTCTTTCCCTCCGCAAGGACTTGCTGCTGGGGCTGTCCTGCAAGGGCCAGAATGGGACCTGAAGTCTGAATTAATCCCCTGCTCTTGTGGCAGCATCTTTGCCTCTATACAAATGGAATCAAACTTCCTTATCTCCCATCCAAAGTCATCTGTGAGCAAAACACCGAAAAGGGCAGCTTCAGGTCTGGCAGCAGCCAAGAAAAACCAGAGGTCCTGCCAGTGGCCAGGGAAGCTGAGAGGCAGGCCAAGCAGAGGGTCAGCTCGGGATTCTGCACCAGGTCAGGGTTGGGATGCTTGCTTGAGTCTTTGGGCGAAGTGGTACAGCACCTAGTGAGTGCAGGCTGGTAACTGGGATGTTTTATTTGCAAGGCTAGGCTATTCAGCCTTTAGGTCCAGGATGTTGGTCTCATACTGACTATTGGGTTGGTGGCTCTTGTGAAGACATTTTTAACTGGTGTGATAAAGTGTTAGTTGCTCAGTTGTGTCCAACTCTTTGCGACCCCATGGACTGTAGCCCATCAGGCTCCTCTGTTCATGGAATTCGGCAGGCAAGAATTCTGGAGTGGGTTGCCATTCCTTTCTCCAGCAGATCTTCCTGACCCAGAGATCAAACCTGGTCTCCTGCATTGCAGGCAGATTCTTTACCATCTGAGCAGGGAAGGCTGCTCAGCATGGTTCCCCAACAGGGAAGGCTGGTGTGATAGATTAAAGATGCCTGCAGATTCCCTTGTCTTGAACTTGCTTGACCAATACACTGTTGTAGAAGTGAGATTCTGGGAGTCCTGAGCCTAGGTCGTGTGAAGACTTGAAGCTTCTGCCCAGTTCTTTTGGAACATTCTCTCTGGGAGCTTTGATCTGCTATGTAAGAAATACCATTATCCTGAGATTGCAGTGCTGCAGAGACCACGTGGAGGAGGCCCTTTGGTCAACAGTTCCAGCTGAGCCAAACCTTCAGCTGCAGCTACCAGGGCATAAGACCCCTAGATCAGCCCATTTGTCAGCCAAATACCACAGAGTAATCCCTGTTGATGCCACAGAGAACAGAAGAACTGCCCTGCTGAGCCCTGAACAAATTTCTGAACTTCAACATTGTGAGACAGAATAAAATGATTGTTGTTTTATGCTTCTAGGTTTTGGGGTTGTTTGTTACACAGAAGTAGATAACTGAGATAGCCAGGGCACCCCCATCTAGGCCACCTGTCTGATTATTGACCTCTAAATCCTGCATCAATAAAACAGATGGGGGATCATGGCTCATTCTCAAAATGACCTGGCAAAGGATTGGAGCCAAGACTAAAGATAGTAAGCATCTCTCTGAAATAGTGTCTTAGAGGGTCACTGCTGGGGCAAACTCTGAGTTCTAGGGGTGAAGTGCTGAAGTAAGCGAAGTGATGTTCAGAGTAACTCCTAGAAGGCTGGGCTAGGAGTGGGTAAGTGGAGGGGCTGGGTGAGCCTGGGAGGGGAAGTACAAGGGGGCTGAACCCTGGAAAAGGGAGACGGTTAACTTGGGAAGCTAGTAAAGAAGGGGCTGGATTTTGAAGGGCGTGTTGGGGTGAGTGCTTCCTGAGGGGAAGAACAGGGTGCTCCGGGAGTCCGGGAAGCCTAGCGCTGGTGTCTGACTGGCACCTCCCGAGCCCCACCCACCCCTGCCACTGTGCTTGGCTCTCTTTAAAGAGTTTTGCTGGGCATCCGGTGATCTCACACAAACAGAGCAGGTGCAGGCCTGGCCCGTAAACCACAACAACCGGGGCCTGGGCGGCCACAGTGCGTAGGGCAGAGACTCCAGAGGGGAATAAAGGGCGATTATTTGTTTAGCATCATTAGCAAGAGTCCCCGAGCCCATCTAAAGCAAAGCAGAAACTTTTTGTATTAGGGAGATTAAACCTTAAACTCAGCTGAGAAGGCTCTGCTGTGTGGAGTGGCTTTGTTGTGCCCGGCATTGTGTGTGATTATATGCAAATCACTGGGAGGCCTCACTGGGGTCCAGACCGCAGAGGCTTAGCTGTCTGCCAGGATGGATGTGCGGGAGAGGGGGCCAGCCCCACAGGCTGGCCAGGCAGCACCCAGCACCCCAGGCAGGGGAAGCCTGTTTTTCCTCGAGTTCAGGAAATTGGGGTTTTGAAAAAGTGTTTAACGTGTCAACCAAAGGTTTTTGTTGGATGGGTAGGAGTGAGGGACAGAAGTGTCACGAAGAAAGTGTTAGAGGAACTTAAAGGTAATGCCCAGTGAGGATGGGGGAAGAGCTTATATCTGAGGACCCTCTGACTTCATCGCTGATGGCATTCTCTTGTGAAACTATTCACGTGGTTGCCAAGGAGATGGAAACAAGCCTTGTTTTCTTCTCCTTCAACCATTTGCCAGAACCCCTTAGTGGCTGATCAGAAGGACTTGGGGGGGTGGTAATTATCTTGGATTTTTGATCCAGAAAATGGTTAATGTCTGCTGTATGCAAGGTACAGGGTTAGGAGCTGGGGGCGGGGAGCAGTGGGTGGTCAGTGAGGACAGATGAACAAGATATCTCTGTTGTTCAGAAGTTTACAGAGAAGATGTGTACCCAGATAACTAAATACCTGGTGGAATTTGGGAAGGGCTAGAAGAAATTCCCCAAGAGAGTGCTTGGCTTCAGTTAAAAGAGGTCAGGGGCGGCTTTGTAGAGCCAGACCTTGAATGTCTGGAGGCCTGGACAGGCAAGGGGTGGAGCCTGTGTGAGTCCAGAGGTTCAGGCTGAAAAGCTCAGGCTGGCAATGTGCACTGGTTCACATTGTGTTTCTAGGGGACTGGGCAAAGCACTTCTGCACACCAGGCCCAAGTTCTCTTTTTGTTCTGGAATTTGGTATGCACAAATTGGAGTTAGCCGAAAGAACCAATGAATGGATCTTGGGGGTCTGGGACCTGGTGTCAACACCTGCAGAACTCCAGAACTGCCAAGGGGCAGCCATGATGAGACTTCGATGTCCCACATGCCGATACCTCTGTGGGTGCCCTGGCAGGCTCCTTTGCCTTTCTCCTTCGCAGCATTTTTGGCTGCTTCTAGGTCCTTGTAGACAGAGTCAGCTTGGATGTCTCCAAGGACATACTTTCACGTGGATGTAATATGTTGTCCAGCAGGCTCAGGAGTGATAGCTGTGTTTTCCTTCTGGGCCTGGCTGGGGTCCTGCAGGTCTGAGCATGAGGGTAGAGTGAGGTGGGCCTTGGCCAATGATGGGGATCACTCAAGACATGTCCGGGGCTGAAAAGAAAACCCAAGAAGGCTGGGTAGCCGAGTCATCCATCTGAGAAGCTGGGCAGAGCAGTCGAAGCAGGGAAGAGACTGTGGGGTGAAAATGGGGGAGTCTAGCTGGAGTTACTGAACGATGGTGAGGGTGCAGGGGAGGGGGGCAGGCGTGCCCCCAGAGTTCTAGCCTTAGGCACGGGCAACAAGGACCCCCAGGCCCTTCCCAGCCCCTGTATTTCCAAAAGGAGAGGTGCTTGTCTCCAAGCTGAGCACAGTTCTTAGGGCCACATGGGAATACTGAGATTTGGGAATGAGAAACCTTTGCTTTAAAAACAGAGAAACCACATCCTTCTCCAGCACTCCTGCACCCCAGTCCCCACAGGAGCACCTGTCTGTCTCATCAAGGGGCCTCTCAGAAGCAGTGAAAGGCAAGACTTACTGCTGAGGGGAGTTCTGAGCACGAGCCTTATCTTCCACCTTCTCCAGAGCAGTACCCTCCTTGCCTTTTGTCAGAAGTTTCTGTGAGCGTTGGGTCTCTGAGTTCCGAGGGGGCATAATGGATGGAAGCCAAGAGTCCAAATATTAATAACCTCCTGTCTCCACCCCCACAAACCAAAGTGCTTTTTGCAACAGTGTGTCCTGCTCCATCAGAGGAGCAGATGTTTTCTGTGAGGGTGGGGGAAGTGTTGGGGGCTCCAGACCGATGCGAGCCAGGCTGGAAGAGTCCCAGATGCTGGAGGAGTTAAAAGGAATTTTGTCAAGATAATGTCTGGACTTGGATTGGATAAAAGATGCTGGCAGATGGGCTGTTCAGCTGCTAGGCTTTTGTTCTGCCTGTGGCGTCTGCTTCCACACAGCCCCCAGGGTGGGGTGATGGCGGGGAGGGCACGCTGTCTGCCATCTGCGGGAGTACAACAAACACCCACACTCAAGCCAACGGAAACCCTCAGCAAAACAAACAGCACACAGAGGGCGCGGGCCTGGCTGGGAGCCTGGCAGGGAGGGCAGCAGGGCGAGGTGAGGGGGCACCTGCTGGGGG
This sequence comes from Bubalus kerabau, assembly GCF_029407905.1. Lineage (NCBI taxonomy): Eukaryota > Metazoa > Chordata > Mammalia > Artiodactyla > Bovidae > Bubalus > Bubalus kerabau. The sequence continues at coordinate 21,623,493 of NC_073638.1, read as the reverse complement.
GCAGGGGGCTGGGAGCCTGGGGGTCAGGCGAGGCCTGGAGCCCTTGGGCTGCCAGGGGAGAGCCTCTCATTCATCCAGCTGCCGGCTTTGAAAAGCCAGGGTTGCAAAGCCAGCATCAGTCCTAACCCTTTCTGCAGATCACTGGCACCAGTGATCAGATGGCTGGGTTTGTGGATGGACTGTGAGACAGAGAGTCTGATGGTTTGGGTTCAGATTCTGACTTGGTCACATTAGTGACTGCCTCCACCAGCCTCTTACTTTCCAGTCTATAAACTGGGGAGATGATGATGCCTGACTTAGAGGATTGTTGCTGCTGTTCAGTCGCTCGGTCACGTCCGACTCTTTGCAACCCCATGGACTGCAGCGGGCCAGGCTTCCCTGTCCTTCATGGTCTCCTGGAGTTTGCTCAAACTCGTGTCCATTGAGTGGGTGATGCCGTCCAACCACGAGAAAACTGATATCCATAAAAAGTATCTTGTCAATGGCTGAATTCTGCAGGAACACTGGTTGCTATTAACATTTTTCTGCTGTGGCTGACTGTTTGGATCACAGGTGCTCATTCCGGGCTTGTGAACACACATCCATCAGTGGAGGTGGGGGTTGAGAAGGGGGTGCTCCCAGCCTTGAGCAGAGGCTTTTGGGGAAGAAATCCTGGGCTGGCAGCTGGGTTTGGGGGCCTGGGTCAGTGGGGAAGGTGGGAACCGGGACTGCACGGGGTGGAGGTACAGAGTTACATCTGATGGTTAGTGGCGTTGAACCCTGGGCCTGCCTGGCCTTCCCCTGGAGGTTGAGGGCTGGACTGCAGTCTTTCTTCAATGTCCCTAGGGCAGTGGGGACAGCGGGGCAGCTCCCCTCCCCTTCGTCCACACCCCAGGGCAGTGAGTGGCAGCTGGAGGCTGGCGGCCACAAACCTGCGGGGACAGGGCCGCCAGCTTGTTTGCTCTTCCCAGGGCCAAGCCCTGTGGGCCGGACCCAGAGGCATTGTATTACTCAGCCGAAGAATTCCTCTCCTCCCCTGCCTCCATTTATAAAGGGGAAATAAAACCCGGAGCTATATGCTCTCGTGGCCCTGAGCCAGCTCTTCAAGTGTCATTCCTGGGGAGCTGCTCTTCCAGGGCAGGGCACAGTCTCTGGCAGAATAATGCTCCCGGGAGAATTATTATCTCTCTCTGGGGCGTGGAGCTCCTCTTGGCCCCATGAAGATGACCGGGGCTGGTTTCTGGGTCTCCATTCCAGCCCCGGGTGGTGCTGGTGCAGTCCAGCAAAGGGAACCCCAAAAGACGCCCTTTGCCCTTGTCCATGGCCTGGTGTCCTCACCTCTATTTGCTTTGAGAACCTCAGACAGGTTTTGGATTCTTCAGGGCTCGTCTTGCTACCCTTGGGTTCTGGTTAGAACTAGGCAGCCCTGGGGAAGCTGGCACCAGCCTCTCTGATTTGCATCTTGCTGGAGAGTCAGTCCCAGGACCAGGCGAGGTCTGAACTTGAGAGGCCTGCCAGGTGAGATCCCAGAGCTGGGCTGGCAGATGCAATGGGAGTGATGTAGGGTGAGCAACAGGGGAAGGGGTGAATAGTGATATTGTCCCAGTTTTGGGCTGGTGAGGACCTCAGAGGTTCCCTGCCTCCCGTGCCTTCGTGGATACACAGTCCTTTTTCTATCTGGAGGAAGAGGGATCTCTAGGAAACTGGGGTTTGAGTCTGTCAGTGGCTACTAATTTACCATGGACAAACCATTTCATGTTCCCACACCTCAGTTTCTTCAATTGTAAAACAAGGAAATCAGGCTGGATGATCAATTAGGTCCCTTCTAACATTGATGTACATTTTAGGACTATTTTATATCCCTGGCCCATTGAGAACAATAAATGCTGGTTTATGAAGGATGGCATCAGAGGTAAGGAGCAGCGGTTGCACTTTGCCTTGAAGAGAGACCCCATGTCCAAGGTAAGAGAAACCCAAGTAAGACAGTAGGCACTGAGAGAGGGGATCAGAGGGCAGACAGACTGAAACCACAATCAGACAACTAGCCAATCTGATCTCATGAACCACAGCACAGCCTTGTCTAACTCAATGAAACTAAGCCATGCCATGTGGGGCCACCCAAGATGGCTGGGTCATGGTGGAGAGGTCTGACAGAATGTGGTCCACTGGAGAAGGGAATGGCAAACCACTTAAGTATTCTTGCCTTGAGAACCCTATGAACAGTATGAAAAGGCAAAAAGATAGGACACTGAAAGATGAACTCCCCAGGTCGGTAGGTGCCCAACATGCTACTGGAGATCAGTGGAGAAATAACTCCGGAAAGAAGGAAGGGATGGAGCCAAAGCAAAAATAACACCCAGTTGTGAATGGGACCGGTGATGGAAGCAGGGGTCGATGCTGTAAAGAGCAGTATTACATAGGAACCTGGAATGTTAGGTCCATGAATCAAGGCAAATGGAAAGTGCTCAAACAGGAGATGACAAGAGTGAACATCGACATTCTAGGAATCAACAAACTAAGATGGACTGGAATGGGTGAATTTAACTCAGATGACCATTATATCTACTACTGTGGGCAGGTATCCCTTAGAAGAAATGGAGTAGCCATCATAGTCAACAAAAGAATCTGAAATGCAGTACTTGGATGCAATCTCAAAAATGACAGGATGATCTCTATTCGTTTCCAAGGCAAACCATTCAATATCACGGTAATCCAAGTCTATGCCTCGACCAGTGACACTGAAGAAGCTGAAGTTGAACAGTTCTATGAAGACCTACAAGACCTACCTTCTAGAACTAACACCCCAAAAAGAGGTCCTTTTCATTATAGGGGACTGGAATGCAAAAGTAGGAAGTCAAGAAACACCTGAAGTAATAGGCAAATTTGGCCTTGGAGTACAGAATGAAGCAGGGCAAAGGTTAATAGAGTTCTGCCAAGAGAACGCACCGGTCATAGCAAACACCCTCTTCCAACAACACAAGAGAAGACTCTACACATGGACATAACCAGATGGTCAACACCAAAATCAGATTTATTTGCAGCCAAAGATGGAGAAGCTCTATATAGTCAGCAAAAATAAGACCAGGAGCTGACTGTGGCTCAGATCATGAACTCCTTATTGCCAAATTCAGACTGAAATTGAAGAAAGTGGAGAAAACCACTAGATCATTTTCCATTTGCAGGTACGACCTAAATCAAATCCCTTATGACTCTACAGTGGAAGTGAGAAATAGATTTAAGGGACTAGATCTGATAGAGTGCCTGATGAACTATGGACAGAGGTTTATGACATTGTACAGAAGACAGGAATCACAACCATCCCCAAGAAAAAGAAATTTAAAAAAGCAAAATGGCTGTCTGAGGAGGTCTTACAAATAGCTGTGAAAAGAGGGGAAGTGAAAAGCAAAGGAGAAAAGGAAAGATATACCCATTTGAATGCAGAGTTCCAGAGAATAGCAAGGAGAGATAAGAAAGCCTTCTTCAGTAATCAATGCAAAGAAATAGAGGAAAACAATAGAATGGGAAAGACCAGAGATCTCTTCAAGAAAATCAGAGATACCAAGGGAACATTTCATGCAAAGATGGGCTCGATAAAGGACAGAAATGGTATGGACCTAACAGAAGCAGAAGATATTAAGAAGGGGTAGCAAGAATACACAGAAGAACTGTACAAAAAAGATCTTCAAGATCCAGATAATCACGATGGTGTGATCACTCACCTAGAGCCAGACATCTTGGAATGTGAAGTCAAGCATCACTATGAACAAAGATAGTGGAGGTCATGGCATTCCAGTTGAGCTATTTCAAATCCTGAAAGATGATGCTTGAAAGTGCTGCACTCAATATGCCAGCAAATTTGGAAAACTCAGCAGTGGCCACAGGACTGGAAAAGGTCAGTTTTCATTCCAATCCCAAAGAAAGGAAATGCCAAAGAATGCTCAAACTACCACACAATTGCATTCATCTCACACACTAATAAAGTAATACTCAAAATTCTCCATGCCGGGCTTCAGCAGTACGTGAACCATGAACTTCCAGATGTTCAAGCTGGTTTTAGAAAAGGCAAAAGAACCAGAGATCAAATTGCCAACATTTGCTGGATCATCAAAAAAGCAAGAAAGTTCCAGAAAAATTTCTATTTCTGCTTTATTGACTATGCCAAAGCCTTTGACTGTGGATCACAATTAACTATGGAAAATTCTGAAAGAGATGGGAATACTAGACCACCTGACCTGCCTCTTGAGAAACCTATATGCAGGTCAAGAAGCAACAGTTAAAACTGGACGTGGAACAACAGACTGATTCCAAATAGGAAAAGGAGTACATCAAGGCTGTATATTGTCACCCTGCTTATTTAACTTATATGCAGAGTACATCATGAGAAATGCTGGCTGGAAGAAGCACAAGCGGGAATCAAGATTGCTGGGAGAAATATCAATAACCTCAGATATGCAGATGACACCACTCTTACGGCAGAAAGTGAAGAAGAACTAAAGAGCCTCTTGATGGAAGAGAAAGAGGAGAGTGAAAAAGTTGGCTTAAAGCTCAACATTCAGAAAACTAAGGTCATGGCATCTGGTCCCATCATGTCATGGCAAATAGATGGAGAAACAGTGGAAACAGTAGCTAACTTTATTTTTCTGGGCTCCAATTTCACTGCAGATGATGATCGCAGCCATGAAATTAAAAGACCCTTACTCCTTGGAAGGAAGGTTATGACCAACCTAGAAAGCATATTAGAAGGCAGAGACATTACTTTGTCAACAAAGGTCCGTCTAGTTAAGGCTATAGTTTTTCCAGTGGCCATATATGGATGTGAAATTTGGACTATAAAGAAAGCTGAGTGCCGAAGAATTGATGCTTTTGAACTGTGGTGTTGGAGAAGACTCTTGAGAGTCCTTTGGACTGCAAGGAGATCCCACCAGTCCATCCTAAAGGAGATCAGTCCTGGGTGTTCATTGGAAGGACTGATGTTGAAGCTGAAATTCCAATACTTGGCCACCTGATGTGAAGAGCTGAATCATTTGAAAAGACCCTGATGCTGGGAAAGATTGAGGGCAGGAGGAGAAGGGAACGACAGAGGATGAGATGGTTGGATGGCATCACTGACTCGATGGACATGGGTTTGGGTGGACTCCGGGAGTTGGTGATGGACAGGGAGACCTGGTGTGCTGCAGCTTATGGGCTCGCAAAGAGTAGGACACGACTGAACAACTGAACTGAACTGAACTATGAAGGATGGACACCATCTCTTTCCTGCTCCTCTGCCGGAAAGTCTGCCAGGCTTGGCCCAGCTGAGATGACAAGACTTCTAGAACTATACCTAGGAGGGACAGCTATATCACTTGAGAAGTAGTGGTAGTAAGATTAAGTTTCTGAGGAATATGAAAGTCTACGTTTTGTAAATAGCATAAAGCAGGGTGTAATTAAGTTTGGCTGGTATACTTCCCTGCCTCCAAGCGTGTTCCTGTCTCTTCCACCTGGCAGGACAAAACTTTGACTTGTTAGTTTCTTTCCTGTCTGTTATTCTCTACACATTTTATTTGAATATTGGATTGCAATTTAGCTTGCCTTGTGTTGGTTTGGTATCCACAGGCCAGCTTTGAGTGATTTGGGCCTAGGACCATGATCTCCTTTCTTTCATGTCACCCACAATGAAATGTCTTGCTCATAATCTTTGTCCAAGAGCGTTAGTGCCCAAGAGCCAGGCTTTACCTGTGTTCTCACCTCACTTTCCAGCTCCAGAAACAGTGTCTGGCTCACAGTAATACTCAGTGGTGTTTGATGAATGAATAGAATGTTAAACGCATGAAGAGGAAGTGATCACAAGTGCTTCCTGGCTTGTGCTGAGCCGTTCTCTCTTTCGCTGCCGTCCTTGGACTAACTGGTGTTAGAGTTTCCTTCTTCTCCCTCCTCCTTCTTCCCCACCCCACCCTTTTTTTCTTCCCCTCCCCTCCTCCTCCCTGCTTCCTCCTCCTCCTTTTCTCCTCCTCCTCCTTCCTCCTCCACAGACTCCTTGGCTCTCAGATCTCTGGCTTCAGTCCCCATGCCTCTCATGTCCTCTGTTGGGAACCCTAGCCATGCTTTGTGACAACATCTACTTCTTTCATGCTGATGGTATAACATGTACCCTAACCTCTGAACATCGCTAGAGTTAAGTTCCTACATTTCCTGTTGACTGTCAGCCAGTTAACAGAATCGCATAGTTATCAGCTATGGAAGGAAACTTAGAAGTTATATAATCAGATCTCTTCAGAGAAGGCAATGGCACCCCACTCCAGTACTCTTGCCTGGAAACTCCCATGGACGGAGGAGCCTGGTAGGCTGCAGTACATGGGGTCGCTAAGAGTTAGACACGACTGAGTGACTTCACTTTGACTTTTCACTTTCATGAATTGAGATAGGTACTGCTATTATCACCACTTTGTAGGTGAGGAAATGTAGAAGGAAATGGCAACCCACTCTAGCATTCTTGCCTGGAGAATCCCAGGGACGGAGGAGCCTGGTGGGCTGCCGTCTATGGGGTTGCAACGAGTCGGACATGACTGAAGTGACTTAGCAGCAGCAGCAGCAGCAGCAATCAGATCTCTTACCTAAACTTCCCATGCTTTTCTCCACTCCCATCAGTTCCTTCACAAGGCAGCCCATCTCCTTGCTGTCTGAACCTGCTGGTTGTCCTGTATCTTCCTTCTTTCCCTTCATCTGTCCTCTTGTCTAAATTATTAACCTCTTGACCACAGTGGCCATATCTTCCATGAGTCAATTACCATCTGTTTAGAAATAGTAAATATTTGATAATATGAAGAGTTTGAATATTTGGACTTCGGTGAGAGGTGCTATTCCCTAAATAGGTTTTGGGGGTCCTTCCCTTCCCTCTAGTTTTGGAATTAGAAAGCCCTGGGTTAAATTCCAACTCTACCATTTAGCAGCTACAAACCTTTAGGAAAGTTTCTTCTCTGAGTCTTAATTTCCTCACCTACAAAGTGGTGATAATAGCAGTACCTATCTCATAAGCTTGGTATGTGGACTCACGAGCTGTTATAAATTCAGCACTGACAGGACCTGGCATATACCACGGGCTCTAAATATAGGAGTTGTTCTTATTATCAGGGTGAGAGTAATAGCTGACTGGGGCTCTAGGTCAGCCACAGAGCAGTACGTAACTCTTGCCCTGCAGTTTCCTCTCCTCGGTTCATCTCTCAGTACAATACTGAAACCACTGTGCTTGTGCTCAGATACTCAGTTATGTCTGACCCTTTGTGACCCCTGGAAATGCAGCCCACCAGGCTCCTCTGTCCATGGAGCTTTTCCAGGAAAGAATATTGGAATGGGTTGCTATTCTCTCCTCCAGGGGATTTTTCCAACCCAGGGATCGAACCTGTGTCTCCTGCGTCTCTTGGCATTGGCAGGTGGATTCCTTCCCACTGAGCCACCTGGGAAGCCCTACTGAAACCACAGTCTTCCTTTATTCTCTGGATCAAGCTACAAAGATCAGTTAGTCTTCCCTTCATAAAAGTCCATTAATTTGTGCTTCTGGATGTGGAAATATTTTGTTACTGACATAGACACTACAGGGGAACAGAAGAGAAGGAAAGGACTCTGAATGTGAGGCTCTATGCTGAGCTGCCTTATATCATGGTGCCTGCCCTTGGATAGCTTGTCGTCTGGTGGGAAGGAAAGGTCTGCATGTGGGGAGTAAGGAAACATTAGCTCCCCATGACGGAGCTATACTGTGATGGCCCAACACAGTTGAGAGGCTCTTTAATATGGTGGTTACAAGGTTAGTGGCTTACCAGGTGGCACTAGTGGTAAAGAATCCACCTGCAAATACAGGAGATACAAGAGACCTGGATTCGCTCCCTGGCTCGGGTAGATCCCCTGGAAGAGGTCACGACAACCCACTCCAGTATTCTTACCTGGAGAATCCCATGGACAGAGGAGCCTGGTGGGCTACTATCCACAGGGTCACAAAAGAGTCAGACATGACTGAGTGACTGAGCACTGCGGGTCAAGAGGTTAGTTCTGGAATCACAAAGACCAGGATTCTCATCTTGGTTCTGCCTCCATGGTGCTTGCGTGACTTTGTAGAAGTCATCTCTCTAGGTCTCGGTTGCCTCACCCTGGCTCCCTTGGTGAGGATAAAAGGCGGTCATGCCCTGGAAAACGTTCAGGACCGTGCATGCCACGTTAGCAAGGGCCTCCTAAGTGTTGATCCTGTTGTTATGCACTCTCTGCATTCAGAAAAAAGACCCCACTGAGGCCTGTGCTAACCAGCAGGAATGGGGTTTAGATAAGTTACAAGGAGAGGGGCATGCTCTCTAGGTGGAAAACAAAGCGAAAGAAACAATGGCAGGAAGCCGAGAAAGACTAATGGGATGTACCAGGACTCCAGCGGAGAACGTGAGATGGGAAGCTACCAGACACACAGTGGGACCGGCTGGAGGAGAGCTGAAGTCGGACGCGGACCCCTCGTCTTCTCCGCCTGCCCCAGCACTTACTTCCCTCAGCCAGGGCTGATTATCGTCTCCTGCAATTCTTGGCCTAATTAGATGAACTGTGACTTTCACAGCTAGTGAATTTCAGAGGTTTTCTCTCTTCCTGAACGCCTCCGTTCAGTTTCCTGGTTCACAGCGCTGTAAATGTTCCTTTCTCCTAAGAGCCTCAGATTTGGTCAGCGAGTTCGCGGAACCTTATCTGTGCTATTCACGAGAAGCTATGCAGCGTCTTTGCTGTCAGCCTTTATTATCTTTCAGACAGAAGTATCTGCCTCCTTTTGGAGTCAGACAGCCTGGCTTCGCCAGTAACTGCATGACCTCGAGCAAGTTACTTAACCTCCCAGCTCCCTTTCCTCGTGTGTAAAATGTGAGTAATGTGCCAGTAATCCGTTTACTGCCCGTCAGCAACACGTTCACCTTCCCTACCTGCTCAGCAGCTCTGACCGGACCCCGAGCCTTTCTCGCTCCGGTAAGTGTGATGTGAAGCTTTGCCAATAGAGGGCGCGACCTCAGATGTTGGTTATTGTAATCATTTAAAAGGTATGTCGAGGTTTCTTTTTGGAGGTGATAAAAATGTTCTGGAATCTGATAGGGTTGTGTAACATTGTGAAAGTCCTGAATGTTACGTAAATGTACATTTTAAAGTGGTTAAAATGATGAAGTTTATATTATGTGACGTTTGCATGCACGCGTGTTAAGTCGCTTCAGTTGTGTCCGACTCTTTGGGAGCCCATGGACCGTAGCCTGCCAGGCTCCTCTGGCCATGGGATTCTCCAGGCAAGAGTACTGGAGTGGGTTGCCATGTCCTCCTCCAGGGGATCTTCTCCACCCAGGGATCGACCCCACTTCTCTTACATCTCCCATTTTGGCACGCAGATTCTTTACCACTAGTGCCACCTGGGAAGCCCATGTGACAGTTCCTTCATAAAATAAGAAGGTTGTTGTGAAGCTGGGACAAATTAGTTAATAGAAGCAGTTTAGAACAGTGCTCAGAACAAAGTGAGTGGTCTACCATGGTGACTGTGATTTTGATGAATTATTTAGTGGGCTATCACAGGACTGGCTCTCTTGTGAGCTACGGAGACCCTCTCATGTCTTCCTGGCTGCAGGGCTCTTCCTGTGGCTCCTTCTGGTGTCTTTCCAGTCGACTCCTTGGGGGACAGAATGAATGCTTGTCCTCCCACTCCTCCAGAATTGCTCCAGACAGCTGATGCCCGGCTGGGAGTAACCCCCTCATAGTTGAGAACAGCAGAGGAAAGTCAAAATAAAGGGTCATCTGGGCTCTGTGTCCCAGGGTTCTGTGGCTCAGGGCCAAAGTTTAAATGGATAATGACCAGCACTGATGATGCCAGGCCTCCCCACTGTCTACTGTCCCAGCATGGTGACTATGGACCATGCCCACAGTCCCCAGTTCCTCCTGAGGGAGGAGGAGATGCCTGGTTGGAGGCTCCCAAAGCTCTGTGGTCAGTGCGGGATGGGTTGGCTCACGGGACAGAGATGCAGGGAAAAGCAGCAGGAGCAGGGTGTTAGGGTTTGGAGAAATCCTGGGGGCTGGCCTGGGGCAGACCTTTCCATAGGATATAATCATAGACGATGACGGAGGAAGGAAAAGTGGAGAAAGATGTAGAGGTGTAAAATCTATGGAATAGTCCTTTTCATATCACTTAGCCTAGAAGACCAGTATTTCCATTGTCTGTTCTTTCATTCATACAAAACCCTGAGGTTTCAGGACAGCCCTAACTCGGAAGTGTTCCGCCTGACCACTCCATCTTACCTGCCTTGTCGGGTCACTTGTCCTAACTCTTGATTAGGAAAACACAGCCGTTGGTCAAATCCCTCTGCCTTCAGCCTCACCTTTGGTTGGGGCTGCTTGCTGAGGGCTTGTCAGGGAGCAGGAGAGGAGCGTGCTACTGCCTTGGGCTGCCTCCCTGGAGACGTGTGTGTCTTCAGCCTGATGCTGTGGTGGGGTGGGGGAAGTCCCCAAAGCATGTACCTTGTGGTGGGACTCCTCTGTCATGCTGTATCCATTTTCCATTAAGCCAACTCAGGAAGGCGCAGGGAGCCAACCCCTGTGCAGAAAGTTAGAGAAACTAGCTGCCTGCTCTCAGGACCCGTGCGTCTGACCCCTGTGTCTGTGGAGTAGCCTCGACTTCTGGGTGGCATTGGATTTGGGGTCCTGGAGCTGCCAGGATAACTCCTCTGAAGACTCCCCTTGGACCTCCCCTCAGACACAGTTACCAAACATGTTTTTCATCTTTATTAATCGGCTCCTCTTCTCACATTTCTCAGGTCACAGCTGCATTGTTATCTGATGGGCTCAGTGCCAGCTCCATGAAGCCTGACAGTTACAAAGGGTGGATTAGCAGCAAAAGAATATTTATTAGAAAAAAAAAACCCTCTTTTTATTCTTCGGTCCTTTTATGTGGAGTTTGCCATATATTGCCTGGGTGAAATAGAAACAGCCCTCCGTTAACTGTGAGCAGAGGTCCCATATCTGGGCTATTGGCGATGCTGGGTGA